>NC_057879.1:875000-1550926 GCF_019740435.1 Gambusia affinis
TCTATAATGTCTATACACTTTACCATTTATCTTTCCATCAATTACATGAATTCTGCCAGTACCATATGAAGAAAAACAGGCCCACATATTGATGTTCCCACCTCCAAACTTTACTGTCTGCTTGGTGTTGTTGGGACAGTTCATTTTGTCCTTCAAATATGATGTTTGTTATGGCATCCAAAGAACTCAATATTGCTCTTATCTGACTAGTCTGTGTTCTCCCAGTGTTTTACAGGCTTGTCCAAATGTTGTTCAGCAAACATTAAACAAGCTTAAACTTGCTTCGACTCCAGAAATGGAGCTTGGCGTGGTGAGGATGCATACAGGCCATGGCTACTGAGTGCATTGCTTACTGTTTTCTGAAACAATTCTACTTGCCAACACCATATCTTTCTGAAGGGCCCAGCGTAGTTCGACCAAAATCGGACTGCCAATGTACAGTCATGTGGTTTTCGGATTTTCATTTTTGCAAAGACCTTTTATGGTCCACAAAACACATTGAGACGAGTTTCCCTCCCACTGCAGAATCTTTTTTTTTTGCCATATGTGTAATTTACAATCAATGTGTAGCAATCATGGCAGAGAGACAACTATTAAGAGTTCAGAAGTTCAGAGGAGGAGGGAATAATATTTAACAGTCTGGAAAATCAATCTTTTTCCATGTCATTAAGAAAACAAAAAGACAAACATTAGGCGTTGATGAGCCATTCTCCTGCTTCAATTGAGAGAATGGGCAGTGTAGTATTTCAGTATATACTTCCTCTTCCTCATCAAACAATTTCTCTCTGACTGACAAAACAGTGCTCTGACTATCTGTGATACCCGACTATCTGTCCTATCTTGCACAGATACTAGTCAGATCAGCAGCCCATGGTAATTGTGTGATAGTATCCTCCTGAATGAATAAAAACACTCATGAAATTCAGACCAATCACACAATCTTTCAGAGAAGGGGAAAAAAGTTCACCAGGGGTGCAAACAGCATAAGAAAGAGAACAAAATGATGCGATTTTCTTCATGCAACTGCAACGAGAACTGTTTTCAGCAATTTGGCTTCTATAGGTCATCAGTTTGGACTGAACCAGCTGATATTCATTTGCAGGATGTCTTTCTGATCACTGATGGATTTCCATGTCTTTTTCCACTTCCCTTTCTGTGTGTTCAATACTTTTCCCTCTAATTACTGCACATAACTTAATGTCTGAACTTGTTTGCTTTGGTTTCTTTTATATATGGATTACTTCAATTGTTACAAAAACCTGGTTAAAAAGTCATATTTACTATGACAAAATTGTGATGTGTTCAATGCAGCTGTATTCCAAAGCATCTTTATTCAATAGCTTTCCATTTAATGTTCATTCTTTGAACTATTAATACATAAAGACATCTTTTAATTTTCTGCTTTTCTCCAGCTACTTGAAACTTAAACCTTCTGCTTCATTTTATCTCTAGAATGTTTTGCCTTTATTTCCTCTGAGGATGAATAAATGCCATTCTGGTCTAACACTTTTGGTAAATCGTATTTGTAATTTCTGAAACATTAGAATATCAAACTTATGCGTAAATAAACACACCGATGGAATTCATGGGTGTGGTTGTTATTTTAAAAATTATAATCTTTGAAACTTTGGCTATCTTTATACTACAATTTACTGAGGTCTAAAAATATGACAAAATGAATAACTGAATATTTTGTTAATCTTTAACTTATAATAATATCCTGGCTGTTTGTGAAGTATGTGGAGTTGTTTCAGATTTGTTTGGTAATAAAAGCCTGTGTGTGTTTTGTGAAATCTTTTCCATGCTCGAGTGTTTTCTAGGATTGTATTCCACTCATTAAATTGCTAAATAAAAGCCGGTATTGAGAACCTCCTTTGTGAGTTGGTGAGACTTTATTCCAATATAAAAACAAACCTTCAAATATATGAGTAATTATGCTACAATTAACCATTTAATTGACTCTATGCCACTTGTATATTATGAGTTGCTTCTTTATTTTAGTGCCTAAATGACAAATAACAATTATATTACCAAATGCAAATATGTGTAACTGAATATCCACCAGTAACTATATGAAGAATTTAAGTAAAATTTTATTAAAGCTCGTTTCTTTCTAATTACATATTTTTTAAAATGACACTAGTATTTTAGAAAAGTATCATTCTGGTTTTAGGATGAACCACAGTATAGAGACTGCCCTTCTAAAAATGTAAATTATTTGAAGTATAATCTGGATTCTTATTCAAGCTCTCAGTCCTTGCCCTATTGGATCTGACTGCTTCTTTGATACAGTGGATCATTTGATTCTTTTAAATAGTTTACAGAATCTGGTTGGTCTTTCTGGTACTGTTCTTCAGTGGTTCAGATCCTATCTTGCAGATAAAACGTTTTGGTCGGTATGGATACATGTTCCTCACAGATCCATGATGCTAATTATGGCATCCTCCAAGGCTCATAGAATAGAATAGAATAGAATAGAATAGAATAGAATAGAATAGAATAGAATAGAAGTACTTTATTCATCCCAGCAGGGAAATTACAGGGAAATAGTTGCAGCATAAAGACAAGACACAGTAACAACTAGTTGTAGATGAAATAAAATAAATATTAAATGCAAAATGCTACGAATTGTAAAATTATAAAGTGCTTTAAAATATAAAATGCAACTTAAGAGCAGTCCTTACAGAGATTCAAAAAATGCAGATATGTATATGTAATATATGTACAACAAGTGTGCCACAGTGCAGTTGTTCAAAATTGGGCTGATTAGTGCAGAACAATGATTTATCTTTTATTGTACAGTGAGATTTCATGTGGCAGGAAGGATTTCCTGTATCTGTCCCTACGACAGCGGAGCTGGATCAGTCTATGTGAGAAGGTGCTCTGCTGTCTGTCCACTATGTGGTGGAGAAGGTTCTGTTTATTGTCCATGATAGACAGAATCTTCCTCAGTGTCCTCCTCTCCACTACAGTTTCCAGGGACTCCAGCCTTAGTCCCAGTACAGAGCCAGCTTTCCTGATGATTCTGTCCAGTCTAATAGAGTCGCTGGCTCTGATGCTGCTTCCCCAACACACAGCAGCAAAGAAGATGGCCCCGGCAACAACACTGTGGTAGAAGGTCTCCAACATCTTGCTGCACACATTACTATTACAAAGTAGGGGATTATAGGTCCCCTAGTTGCCACTTGGTGGAGTCATCAGGAACCATGGAATAAGCTTCCAGGGTTATGCTGACGACGCCCAGCCAATCACTGCCCAGGTGCTTTTAATTGCACTTCAGACATAAAGACCTGGATGGTTCAGAACTTTCTCCAGCTTAACCAGGACAACACAAAAGTTTTAATCATTGGGCCAAAGGATTTGAAAGAAATTATAATTCAAAAATTACAAACTGTATCTTTTAAACAAATCAGAAGCCTGAGGGCTCTTCTTGACTCTGACCTTACTTTTATTCCACATATTAAACAAATAAATCATAAATAGTTAAAACAGGATTTTGCCATCTAAAAATATAATCAGAGTTTATTCTATTCTATCTCTCGCCAATACTGAGACTCTTAAGCATGTCTGTATTTCTAGCCGTTTAGACTACTGTAATGCCCTGCTTTCTGGTCTCCCTATAAAAACTCTGCACAGCTTTCAGCTTTTACAAAACTCTGCTGCTCCACTGCTAATAAAGACCAGAAGACAGGCTCACATCACACCTGTTCATTGCAGTGGCTCCCAGCACATCTCAGGGTTGATTTTAAGAATCTTTTGCTGGTCTTTAGATGTCTTCATGATCTTGCACCATCTTAACTTGCAGAGCTGCTATACCTTATGAACCCCTGTGGACTCTGAGGTCCTCAGGCACTGGACCAGTTCCAAGAATCAGAACACACATTTATAGTGAGGCTTCTTTCCAATGTTGTGGCCCCCGTTTGTAGATCAGACTGCCAGAGAACTTGAAGGCTGCTGAAAATGTTGTTGTCTTTAAGAGCAGGCTCAAGACCCACCTTTTTAAACTCCGTTTCCTGAATTGGATCATTTCCAATCAGTTTATGCATTTTCCATACGGTTGTGTGTTTTTCCACGTTGGGTGGGTAATTGTTTTTTGTTTTTTTTATCTGTACAGCACTTTGAGCTGCTTTTAGCATGAAGGGTGCTTTATAAATAAAATTGAATGATAGGTTGAACACTAAATTTGTAGCACTTTGAGATTTACATGTAAAGTATATTATGAAAAAAGTTTTATTATTATTATCATATTCCCCCATTAAATTTTCATATAATTGGAAACCATTTATACCCACAATGTGGACCGATCATTGTATATAGAATAGAATAGAATAGAATAGAATAGAATAGAATAGAATAGAATAGAATAGAATAGAATAGAATAGAATAGAATAATAGAAATGCTTCTGTACCAGCAGTAAAGTAACAAGGAAATGGAATTCTCCAGATTCACACAAATTAAAAAATACAAAAGTCAGAATGAGACTGGGTGTGCTGTGATGGCGCAGGGGTTAAACACAACCCACTTATGGAGTCCTACGTCCTCGGTGCGGCTGTCGCTGGTTCAATTCCCGGCCTGGCAACCTTTGCTACATATCTTCCCCTTCTTTCATTACCCACCTTCCTGTCAATTTATCAAATAAAGGCCAAAAGAGCCAATAAAACCTTTAAAAAATAATTACACCATACAATAAAGGCAACATAAGAAAAAATAGCATAGCAAAAACATTTCATAAGTTTTTTTTTTTTAAATTATTATTATTTAAGGACTGTGTAACGTAACAATCAAGTGCAACTCAGAACTTGTCAAATTTACCTGTTTCAAAGAGCCACCAAATAAATCAAATGAAAACAGGAAAAGGTTAAACTAAAAAACTGTGAATCAGTAGCTTTAATGCCCTTAGCTAAGGTGACCACCATGCTTCATGTTGGTAGTGCTGACCCAACCCTCTGATGGGTGGGTACAGTCTGTTATCATTCTGCAGTCTCAGAACCTGCGTGCAGCTGATATCAGACATGAAGAAGCACACTATTTCACTCTTTAACGCATTTACAGACATTCAGATCATTTGGAACACATTACTAGTAAAAACACATCTTACTTTAAGATTTCTTTTCTCCACCTTATTCTATTTTTAATGTTGGTCATCTCATATTTTGGACTTTTTCCACAAAATTTATGTATATTAACAATATCTTTAATTTCAGAAAATCCAAAAGTTAATTGGTTAGTTTGTTTGATTACAATGAATTAGATCAAATTCATCAGTTAACAGGCCAGACCCCCAAACTAATATTCGTAGATGAGCCTCCCAAAAAATCTGCAAAACAGCCAGAAAAAACGGTCATGAACACACAAGAGCAGACATACATAATGTCCTAACATTCCAAATCCTAAAGAGGTGCCAAGGTTTTCAGATTTTCATGTTTTTTAACTTTCTGTTCAACAAAAACAATAAAAAAGATTATTACATAGTACATAGCAGTCTCTCAGAAAGCTCCCATCAATTTCTGCCAAGGAGTTTATCTTTCCGAAGTTACCAACAACAATCAACTTTTTGGGGGTGAGTTTCATCTGTCATGCCAGAGTTATGAATCATAAACAACTCTGATACTTTTTTCTGTCTTTCTTTTGTGTTTTTGGAAAGTGGTTCAAATGTTTTTGAAAACTTTTTCCAAGTACTCATAAATTTGATCTGCATGGAAACCATGCAGAGGGGCGTGGCTGCTGAAATGACATCATTTGACCATGTGTCAGGCATAAATCAATATTCAGTTTGACCTTGCTAGTTTAAATTAGTTGGAATGTTTAGAATTTTTGTTGTTGTAAGGTCATACTTCTAGATGATTTTTATTGCATGTAGTTATGCAGCCCATTTTTCAGATGTTTTAAATATGGAGAATCATTCTGTTATTATGTTGGCTACTCTTGCAACATAATAAGGTCCAAAAATCAAAAAGTGCCAGAGTAGTTTTTAGTAGGAGTTTTTCGGCTCACTCAAAATTAAAAGCCCTCGCAGAGAGTTTTATGGTTTAAAAAGGTGTGTTTTCTTTACTTATAAAAATAACAGAAATATTCCCTGAGTTAACTTCATACAAACATTTTTAAACATGAACATTAATTTGTGGTAGAAAAACTGTTTCACTCCTCACTCCTTCACCAAACAATCAGATCAACCACAGCAGCTGCTTCTGCTTGTTAATGTTAGCTGTTTGTGGAAAAGCTAAGGTTAAAATATTCTGTCAGTGGTTTATGTTATGTAACCGAAACAGTTTTGAAAATGCAGTTTTTCTGCAATTCAGGAAGTGTACATTTACGTTTTTATATCGAAATCAGAAAAACAAAAAACTGTAGTTCAAGGAAGATTTAGTTTAGCTCAGTTCTGTTTTTCTTTTCAATTACAGATTTTACATCTTCAGATTCAAATCTGCTTTTGTTAAGTTCAGATCTAAGTTATTATTATTTTGACTATTAGATCTGTTTTTAGACTCAGCTTGCTGGTTTGGAACCACAACCTATTATTGTGTCCTTGGGCAGGACACTTCACTGTGTGCTAGTGGTGGTCAGAGGTCCCAGTGGCTCCAATTGAATCACAGTCTTTCTTCAGTCATTGTGCCCCAAGATATGTGTGACTACAAAGGAGCTCACTACTGTTAGTGTGTGAATGTGTGTGTGAATGACTGAATGTAGCATAAAGTGCTATAGAGTCCTCTGGACTACATACAGAGCTATACAAGTTCAGGCCATTTACCATATTACTGTCCTGTCAGCAGCCAAACACTTTGCACAATGAACAAACATGCATCAGAATGATCCACCTTCACTTACAGTTACTCATTATCTGTCACCAGCAGAATGTGCTGAGGAGGAATATTTCAATTTGTAAAGATTGTCATTATTAGGCTCACAGACAGAAGCATCAGCGCAAGACCAGAACCAAGCTCAGGATTGGCACCAACTGAGTCATTACTTCATGTATAAGTTTACATGACAGGTGGCTTGTAAACACATTCATAAACATATTTAGTTTGCCATCTGCAATATTGTTACAATATTCTAAAGAACAAAGTCCCACTGTCCAGTGAATTTCAGTGAAAAACCAGTTTGAACAACTCATTCTAGTTAAGGAACCATAAGACCCAATCTGAAAGCTGTTTGAAGCATGTGTGAGGTCCATTTGTCTTGTTTGATAGTACCAAGATTCATATCAGTACCTCAATCACAGTAAAAGCACAGATGAAGGAGAGAGATGGTGTTGCTGCCCTCTAAAATTTTTCAGGATGGAATGAGAATGAATAACAGAAGTCTGAGTTTTCCCTTTGACATTAAAACTCTCTGAAGCACTTTGACAGAAAACCATGAGCCCTTGAGCCATTTTGAGAAGATTTTATGGAAGCAGACCACTGGCACAATGTTATAAATAAATATCAGGCCAATAGAGCAATGCTTGTAGGTGTGAGGGCAAGTTAAAAATCTTCAGCTGTCAAAAATCCAGTGTGTCTCCCGCTCTAGCAGGGCAGATCTTCCACTTCCTTAGTTTCCTTAGTTGTAGAAAAAATTTAAGCTTTGGTGAGCCTGGAGACAAGTTGTGAAAAAACATAAGTAGTATTGGGATATTGTCTTGACTTTTCAACAGAGCACAGATGTCTCTACAAACTGAAAGTGGAATGCCATTTTTAAGTGAAGCCATGATGGCACAGCAAATCCTCAAAAAAGTGAATTTTCACAATTTTTAAAGACCTGACTCCATTGACTTAAATTCGGTTTTTGAGCAAAGTTTGTTGTTGTTTTTTTTCACCTATTTCATTGCTATGGTAACTCAAAACACTGACAGAATTCATAGCAACCGTCTCTAAATCGAACCACACCTTTTGATATAAATATTGTTGGTGTACTTCTGATATATTGCCTGCAGTTAGTGCTGTGGTGTTTTTGAGCAAAGTTTTTCTCTTATCATGTCGCCATTGTAAGTCAAATTGCAACAGAATCATTTCCACTTCATTATACATAATTTAATTTATTAATTACTTTGTTTTGATTTATTTTAATGTGCAGGTTAGCAGGTTTGCTACCAACATTTTATCTAAATTTTGTCTCAATAGAAATGTTAGAAATATATTTACTGAGGGAAAACATTGACATTTTCAAAACAGATCTTGCCAACTGTAGATTAATATGATTTCACTGTAACTTTTATAGAAATAAATACCTATCATAATTAATATCTATTAAAAATAGTGAAATTATTCCTTTAAAGCAGGGGTGTGGAACTCCAGTCCTCAAGGGCCGCTGTCCTGCAACTTTTAAATGTGCCTCTGCTGCATCACACCTGAATAGAATAATTAGGTCATTAGCAAGGTTCTGGAGAACTTATATACACAAGGAGAAGGTAATTAAGCTATTTCATTCTAGTGTTTTTACCTGTGGCACATCTAAAAACTGCAGGACAGCGGCCATTGAAGACTGGAGTTTCACACTTGTTCTTTAAAGCATGTGTATAGACTCAGATGGTACAGGGGTGGACAACTCCAGGCCTCGAGGGCCGGTGTCCTGCAACTTTTAGATGTGTCTCTACTTCAACACACCTGAGTAAAATAATGAGGTCATTATCAGAACTCTGGAGAACCTGACTGCACTGAGGAGGAGATTCAGCTGTTGGATTCAAGTGTGTTGGATCAGGGAGACTCTAAGATAGTGATGGTGAGATGAAGCCTCATGAGGCATTGAACCACTTGAGCCAACTGATTCGAGAAAGGGTTCATTTCTTGAAGCTTCATGTGCACATGAAACCACCTACTGGCCAGGTGTATAATCACAGCCAGCTGTATCTTAACAAGTGTGATGCATTGAATTTTTGTCTATTATGGCTCTTGGGAATGACTTCACAAAAGGTGAAGAAAAAAAAGAGACAAAGAGAGAGAGAAAGAGAAATATAGAGATAGAGAGAAAAAAACTATATATATATATATATATATATATATATATATATATATATATATATATATATATATATATATATATATATATATATATATATATATATACAGAGAGGGAGACACAGAGAAAGGAAAAAAGAGAAAATCCTATCCTGTCCCACAGCTATCTTAAAAATCCTAAAATAAAAATTAAGAACTTTAAAACTAACTAACCAATTCTATTTGTAATAGTGAGATAAATAGTAAAAAGCTCAAATTAAATAAATAACCCAATTATAAGTCCTGAATAATAAAGTCTAAAATCATTATATATTAATCCCAGAAAAATAAATAAATAAATAAAGGGGGAAGGGGAAAAAATTCATTTAGATCAATACCTTGTTTATTCCAGAGAAAATCTGCTTATGATGTGTGATGAAGGTATTGGAGTTCAAGGTAACTCGAGTTAAATCAGGTGGTGAAAACTCACGTGTCCTTAATATTAGAATTAAAATTAAATTTAAAAATAGGATAGCTGTGGGACAGGATAGGATTTTCTCTTTTTTCCTTTCTCTGTGTCTCCCTCTCTCTCTCTCTTTCTCTCTCTCTATATTTTTTTCTCTCTCTCTATCTCTATATATCTCTTTCTCTCTCTCTCTTTTTGTCTGTTTTTTCTCTCTCCCCCCCCTCTCCCCCTCCCCCTTCTCTCTCTCTCTCTCTCTCTCTCTCTACCTTTTCTCTCTCTCCCTTGGGTACGACCAGAGGACGAGGAGTTGTCGACGACGTGCGGCAGCCCGTGCTTTCCTATGACTTCCTAGTGAAACTGCCCTATTGGGTGGGGGAAGTTGTAGTGTTTATATATATATATATATATATATATATATTTTTTTTTTCTCCCTACCTGTCTCAAACTAAATAACCACTATCCAAACTCTGCTATCCAACTCTATCCACTCTCTCAACTGACCGCAACTCGCCTAAAACAACCCACATTTTGAACGGAGCCTGTGGGGTTTCTAAAGCTGTCAAACCCCGCGCCAGTTGCAGGACACCGGCTTTCCAGGACCAGGAGTGCCCACCCCTGATATAGTATCTTCAGCTATTTACTGTTAAGGTTTCTTTATGAAAATTTAGAGGTACAAAGATAAGCTCTTTCTTTTTTTTCTTTTGGCCATGAGGCAAAAGTGCTTTTTTTCTATGGGAAATGATTCGGCATTGCAACAAAACACGACCACTGATGTAATTCTGACAAATATCTACTCATCAGAAAAGCCTTTGCTTTATAGCTCGGCTAGACTCGCCATCTAGTGTTAGAATTGCAGAATGCATCCCTGTGATGCGACCCTCTGATTGGCTTCAACATTTTCAGCTGATCCTAACTGCAGAGTTGGCTGATTACGGTACTTATTGTCAGGTGTGTCAGCTGTGACGTTTCACTGACTGTCTGCACTGCAAGTGTTTACTGTTGTCTGGCTTTCAGCAAGGTAGAGGAATTCTTTCTTTCTTTTTGTTCATATTACTGTTTTTTTTTTGTTGGTTTTTTTTAGTTTATATTTTATATTGGTGTCAGACCTCTGAGGAGGGTTTTACTAAAGTTCTAACATATGAAGTCAGTTTATGTTTGCTAAATGGGCTGGTATAAACCTGACTCAAGCTTGGTTGTTTCTCTGTTTTTTTTCCTCCCAGGAGTATTCTTCTTTGCTTTGAGACCTTGTTGGGTATGTAATGATGCTCTAGAGATCAGGGGTCTCAAACTCCAGTCCTCAAGGGCCGCTGTCCTGTAACTTTTAGATGTGTCTCTGCTGCACCACCTGAATAGAATAATGAGGTCATTAAGGTTCTGGAGAACTGATCTACCCCAGGAGGAGGTCATGAAGACATTTCATTCCATTGTTTTGTACCTGTGGCACATCTAAAACCTGAAGGACTGGAGTTTGAGACCCCTGCTCTAGATGATGGATGATGAAATTTATTTTTCATTTGCTAGAACAGTGTTTCACAACTAACTCCACTTTCCTAATCCTGTAGTCTGAATATGGCAGCGATTAACAGACCGCATACAGCTAATTGTGAACCTGATGGAAGGAACCCCAGCAGTGGTGTGGCATCCTTTGCACAGCAGGATCCATGTCCACACGGCACTGCTCAGGATCTGGGATTTCCCCCACATGCCCAACATCCCATCTTTGCCCGTCCTGTCTTCTACATTCCTGCACCACCTCCACCCCCTTTACTTCAATACCAGTGGCCGATGCCATTCTCCTATAACCCCTTTGCTGGCTTCCCAAGCATGAGTGAGTAATGAGTTCTTGTTTAAGCAAGAGTGAGTTGTTTACAAGTTAGATTTAGTCTCAGATTTACATAAATGATCCTAACCCATGAATTTCAAAAGCTACTTTATTTCTTCTATTTAACAGCAAAGTATTTTTGTGGAAAAAACCTAACTTTTTTTTTTATCTTCTAGGCTATGGCATGATTGCACCCCCTCCCCCACTACCCCAACCCCCTTACATGGAGGCTCCAGGATATATTCTCCCTCATGTTCAACCAGTTGACTACAGGCGCTTGCACCACCCACAGTTACATACTCAAGGTGCACCCCATCAGAATCCTAATCAGATGCGAAGAATTCGCCCAAATCATTTTATTCCTGTAAGAGAAACTGTGAATTCTGAAGTTCAAACTGAGCCTGCACAAAGAGGCATGCATGGGTATGATATGGGCTCAGATTCTGGCAGAGGAAGTCATTCAAATTCTCCATGCTCCCCAGCCTTAAGTTCCCCCAAGCAAGCCTTAACTGAGCTGGCAGTCTGCAAGTCGCCCAGCAGAGAAGAAAAAGACTTGCAAGTGAATGAACCCTTCACAAGTACCACTGTCATAACAGACTTTCACAAACAACCTGTTCCATCAACTGCTGTTGAATCATCTGGAAGCACAAGGCAAGACACGCAAATTAATACTGACCAGGAGCCCAACCCTGACTCGCTTTCTAAAGATGGGGATTACAGTATGAGGACAAGGTCTCCAGAAGGTTTACTTCCAGCGTCTAGCTCGTTTCAGAAAGACGATGCTGTCCTTAAAGAAAGGCGCATCTCTGTTCCTGACATTTTGATGAACTGGGGCGGTGGAACACCACAAACAGCACTGCTGAAAACGACAGATGTGGAGTTGTCCCATACTGATATTTGGACATCTTCTCAGCATGAGGTTGAGCTCAACAAACCTTTATCCCACAATTGCAGTGAAACAAATATTGGTTCTGTTAATGGACTTGGCACTGGTATTAATGAAGGTATGGCAAGTCCAAAAGTTGGTGAAATGCTCTTCAGAAGCCTTCGACTCCCTTATTCTACAATTGATGCATTCCTAGAGTCTAGTACACACGAGGAGCCTGTAGAAGTAAGCTTTTCAGAAAGACATTCATTAACCTTCACAGATGATGTGCAAAATTTCTCCTCCAACAACTCTAAAACTGAGGTGCAAGAAAATTACAGTGGGACGTATCTACACAAGATCTCAGATGTTGTACCTCGTATGTCTCCTAGTAGCTGTCAGGTGAAGAGAAAATCCAATGAATCAATTTGGTCAGTGGAGTCTCTGCCTGCCTATGTCCCTACTAGAGAGTGGCTGTTACAAAATGGCATGTTAGAACTTAACGTTAATGAAGAGACAGAGGAAGCTGAAAATGTTGGCCTCTCCAACCAAAATGACAACCTCATGAATGAAGAAAAGAGAGGGCACAGCTTGTCGACCTGTGTCTCTGTTCAAGTACCAGAAAGCTGTCTTTGTTCCAGTATCCAAGAAGAGGAGCATAGTCCTGTGAGAGAGACGGGAACAGAAAATAAAGGGGATTTATCTGAATCTATAAAACCAGAACAAAGTCAAAACTTGCTTCACTCAAAAAAGAATGTTTTGTCTCCTTCCTCAGCTCTTCCAGGAAAAGCCGCATCTACTCCAACTGAAAGGGATGAGACTGAAAATAGGTCTTCTGAACCTGAGGCTTGTCAAAGCCCAAACCAGAACACCCTGATTAATGAACTGCAGCAAAAAAGCCTTTCATCCTCTGAAGAAATATCCCTTGATTCTGCAGCAGAGGAAATTTCCTCATCAGCCATCCAGCTGATTTCCCAGAATGCAGTGGACGTCAAAGATGATGAAGTTCTGATTGTAGTTCAAAATGTAGCTGAAGTGTCCCCATCAAAGGGAACTTTGGTGGACTGTGGTGTCCAATGTAATGAATTCCATGAGCAATGTTGTTTATGTGGGGAACTGAAGAATACTGAAACAAACAGAAGACATCATTTTAAATCTTCAGGTAGTGCTTTTCTTATTTAGTAATCAAGGTTTGCTTTGATTTATCTGTAAAATACTGATTACTGAAACTTGAGTGTTATCTTGTAGATATAAAAAAAGCAATTGATGGCAGAACTGGACAGCAGAGAAGGAAGAATGGACAATGGAGGGGCACAGGTCAAGGTAATGCATCGTCATTTGGTTCAATCAGGTGTAATATGTTCCTCATAATCTTACAAATATCAGTCATAGCACAGTTGTTCAATCAAAAATACTTGTGTTGTAAATTGTACTGTTGTGTGTATTCAGTCTTTGTAGATGACTTTTTGAAGAAGAGCTACATTTGTACAGCAGGACTGCACTCTAAGTTCACTCTTAATAAGAGGATGCTCGGGTTCATTATCTTCATATTATAAAGCTTAGTCTCCAGGAAAGCCAGAGTACAACAAGCTTTATCAACTTGTTCAACATTAATTTTTTTAAAGTGGATTACGTCCCTTTAAATGGACAGAAGGTTTTGCTCCTTGATATGCTTTTGAACCGTTCTTTATCCCACAGAGCGACAGTTTAACCACCTGGAAGCTCAAAGTGGATACTGTAGAGGAGGGAAAACAAAAGGTGAGGATCTTATTTGCTTTTCTCTGGATTGTTTGACATGTAGATGTTTCTTGACATCTGTATTTGGTAGTGAGGACTTGTTTAATATTTTGCTTTTGCAGGTGGAAGAAACCCACGGTATTAACTGACCGGCCTAAAGACAAAATGGTTTTTAAAATGGTTTGTTCAAACTTGAATTGTAACATATTTTTGTACCTTTCTACTGAGTGTGTTTTGCTGTATATTAAGTAAATAAAGTTGAAATGAAGAATTCTTTGCATCACTGTCTCCAGAGGTTTCACAGTTGTCACCAGAACCTTCTTTATCAGGTTGTTGAGCTTTTTTTAGGTCCTTGGCTTTGATGCTGCTAAAACAGAAAACAGATGAGAACGTTCTCAACAGACTTATAAAAGAATTGCAGCATCTTTCTGCAAACCTTGGAAGCAGCCTGAATGTGATGGGGAAGCTTCGTAGCTTCCCCATCACATTCAGGCTGCTCTGTCCCTTATTATAGATGGCTTTGCTGTTGCATTTCCAGTCTGTTGTCTAGATGAACACTGAGATATTTATATTCTACTACCTCCACTTATCTCATGATGAAAATAAGGTTTTATCTAACTCTGTTTGCTTCCTGCTTTGTCTTCAGGACATTGGGTTTGTTGAGGCAAGTGCATAATGGTGCATGAACTACAATGACTATTTTAACAGAATAAAGCAGTTAAGAGATTTATAGGAAGTGGATGTGCAAATTAATGTGGACCAAAGCACAAGGTTTTGCATGTCTGCCTTAAAGTAAAAATCTCAATAAATGGATATTTAGAGGTTATGTTTATGTTCTTGGCTTGGAAAATTCTTTTTAGAAACACAGTTCATAAACATTTGGGTACAAATTTTTGTTTTCAAATAAAGTCCTAGATATGATCGTAGGTGTGGTTATTAAAAGCCAAATACATTTTTTGTACCATATTGTAAAAGCATTTTAATTTGTTTCCACCTGCATGAACTGTCTGTGCCGATGAGTTATATTTCTACCACTCAGAATGCAGTTGGGGTCTGCACAAAATCTATGGGGCTGTAAATTGCTCTGGGCCACACTTTGGACATCTCTGCTGTACAGTAGAAGACTATTGACATTTCGGTATGAAGTCCATTTTTTGGTTGATCTTATGATGCATTTTAACCGCATACTGATATCTGAAGTTTGCCATATATCAAATCATCATTACAGTTACTTGAGGTCTATATTGTCATTCTTGTATCTTAATGTACTTAATATTGATTAATTATCCTACAGACATAATTTATTTCTCAATACCAAGATTTATTTTCAGTCATTATACCTGGATTTCATTGAAGGATGTAAGGACATAAGCTTCAGATCAGTTTGTGATTTTAGATACAGTCAGGAACACGTCAATAACAGCAGACAAAGGAAAGGGTCAAGGACACATGAAAAGAGGATCTTTGGGCCAGAACCTGTTTTATAAAAGTTACATGCTGCAGCATTTTTAGAAGCAAGTACTTGCTTTTACTCAAGTAAAAATCTTGAGTGGTACATTTACTTTTACTAGAGTACATCTTTGTCTGTTTATTTGTAATTGTGCTTGTATACAGTGTTTGAGCACTTCTCTGTCACTGTTAGTACGTACACCAGTACAGCAGGGAACGCTGCCAAACACAATTTGAAGAGGTGCAACTATTGTTATCTGGAAGACTTTAAAAAAAATACAATTACAAACTCCTATAAGATTTTTCTCTTCAGCTTCACACAGCACAAATAATATTGCACCAAAAATACTTTCACACTAAATGTCAAAATTCATTAGTTGCTGTGCTGTGATTGGCTGATTTGCATTGTAACAATGTTTCACTCATTAAAACATACACATTCAGCACCTCAACATCCACGATATCAGATCTGGAATATCAGTAGGCTACTGGAAGTTATCTTCACAACATTTAAAGATAAGTTAGAATAACCAGGAAAGTAAAGAAAAATGCTCTATTAAGAACTAGACATACAAGTCTTAATCACAGATTATATTTGATAATCAACCATTAAAACACATTTTACAGTTTTTTTTCCAAAGTACAATGATGTAAGAGATTATGTTTTAGTCACCTTTGCAGGATAAACAAACATTACCAGTGTCTAACCATCTGTCTTTACATTTTCAACACAAACCAGATTGATCAAAAGAAAATTATTTTTTCTTTTCTTACTTAATCTTCAGTTACACACTCCAGTCCAATAGGAGGTGGTAATCCACCTTTAAACTGAAAATTAAAGTAAATTACAAGAAGAAGTTGTTTATAAGCTGACAGTGGATCAGTCTGTCTATGATGATGAAAAGAGGGGGAAAGGAAAGAAGATTGGTGCCCTGGTAGACATCAGAATGTACTGAGATAATCAAGACACAAAATAAAGCTTTCAAATTATTAAAAACATAAATAAATAAATCACAACTTCCAGTATCTGAATGAATACAAGAAATTGCAAGCAAATGTAAGAAGAATTATTAAAAATGCAAAAAGAGATTATTGGAGGAGTTTTTGTAATTCAGTAGGGAAGTAGACGGATATTTGAAGGTCTGGGTAACAATTAAAAGGATGAATCGGATTAAATTTTAGTGACAGGATATCCAATATTGAATGATGGAGAAATAACAGCAACTACTGACAGAGAAAAGACAAAAATGTTGGTAAATACTTTTCTTAAAATTCATAGTTCTGAAAATATTAGTAAAGAAGGGAAAAAAAGGAAGAGAAAAGACAATTTAGAGAAGAAGGAATTGTTACAGCAAATGGGAGATACAAATGATTCATTGAATATGTTGTTTACAATAACAGAACTGAATAAAAAATATAAGTTATCAGCTCCAGGAAAAGATCAAATTTGTCATGTTATAATTAGTAATTTAAGTGAATCTTGTAAAAATATTTTTAGAAATGTATAATCGGGGCTGCACAGTGGCGCAGTTGGTAGAGCTGTTGCCTTGCAGCAAGAAGGTCCTGGGTTCGATTCCCGACCCGGGGTCTTTCTGCATGGAGTTTGCATGTTCTCCCTGTGCATGGTGGGTTCTCTCCGGGTTCTCCGGCTTCCTCCCACAGTCCAAAAACATGACTGTCAGGTTAATTGGTCTCTCTAAATTCTCCCTAGGTGTGTGAGTGTGTGTGAATGGTTGTGTGTCCTGTCTGTTTTCTGTGTTGCCCTGCGACAGACTGGTGACCTGTCCAGGGTGACCCCGCCTCTCACCTGGAACGTTAGCCGGGGATAGGCACCAGGAACCCTCCTGACCCCATTAGGGATGGATGGATGGATGTATAATCGGATATGGGAGGAGGGGGATTTGCCAAAGAGTTGTAAGGAAGCCGTGATTATTCCAATCCGAAAACCTGGGAAAGATGAATCAAAATCAGAAAATTATCGGCTGATAGCGTTAACATCCAACTTATGTAAAATAATGGAGAGAATGATAAATGAAAGATTAATATATTATATGGAAAATAAGGGACTTATATCGTCTTATCAGAGTGGTTTCAGGAGAGGGAGAGGAACAATGGATCCAGTTTTATTGTGCTTGTATTTTGCATGAAATTAGAAAGGCTCAAGTGAATAAAGAGAGTGTTGTGGCAGTATTTTTTGATATTGAGAAAGCATATGGTATGATGTGGAGGGAACGGTTATTAATTAAAATTTGAAGAATGGGTATAAATGGTCAAATGTTTAGATCAATTAAAAAAATTTTAGAAGAAAGACAAATATAAATGAGGATAGGGAAGGATTATTCTGAGAGTTTGAATATAGAAAATGGGACACCACAGTGAAGTATAGTAAGTCTGTTATTATTTTCAGTGGTAGTTAATGATATGTTTAAAGAAGTAGCGGGTGGAATGGGATTCTCACTTTTTGCTGATGATGGAGCAATGTGGAAGAAATTTAGACTTTATTGTAAAGAAGCTTCAGGGAGCAATTTCAGTTGTAGAGAAATGGTCATATAAATGGGGTTTTAAACTTTCTGTAGAAACTAAAATAATGTTTTTTACAAGGAAAAGATTTGATGAAAAAAATTCAGAATTTGGAAAGAGCTAAACAATTTAAATTTCTTGGGATGTGGTTTGATGAAAGAATGACCTGGGGTGTGCAAATTAAGAAAATAATTGATCAATGTAGGAAGGTGTTAATTATAATGAGGTGTTTAGTTGGAACAGAGTGGGGAGCTGATAGAAATTCATTAAAAGCAATTTATACTGGTTTAATTATTGGATTATGGATGTATAGTTTATAACTCAGCAGCAGATACAAATCTCCATAAGTTAATTATTATCCAACATCAGGCTTTAAGAATATGTACTGGCGCTTTTAAAACATCTTCAACAGCAACATTACAGGTTGAAATGGGAGAAATGCCTCTTAAAGTTAGAAGGGATCAAATATCTTTAAACTACTGGTCAAATTTACAGGGACAAAGAAATGATCATCCAACATTAGAAGTGCTTAAACCTGGATGGGAAAAGGAAAAGTAACAGTTAAAGAGCTTTGGATGGATAATAAACTCTAAAGTTAATGAAATTTATTTAAGCCAGTTACTTATATGTCAGACAGTTCCATTACTTGCAGTTCCACTTTGGATACTTCCTGACGCTGAAGTAGATTTTTCATTATTAGGAAAGAAGAACAAAGATAAATTTCACATTATGAATAAATATATAGTACAAGAATACTTAAATAAATATTATAACTATGTATAAATATACACTGATGCATCATAAAATACAGCTAATAGGGTAGGGATAACATTTATTGTGCCACAGTTTCAAATAAAGGTAGAGAAAAGGATTAGTGACAGAGTTTCAGTGTATAAAGGAGAAATGCTTGCTTTGCTTTTAGCAGTTCAATGAGTGGAAGAGGTCAGACCATTAAAATCTATCATTTGTTCAGATTCTAGTTCTTCATTAGTCACTTTGCAAAATAATCAGTCAGACAGTAGACCAGATATATTAATTGAAATACAGCAAACACTTTACAGAATCAATATGATGGGGCTAACTGTACATTTTATATGGGTTCCAGCACTTCATGGGATTAAGGGGAATGAAAGGGCAGACAGAATGGCTAAGGAGAGTACCAACCAGGTAATGTTACGGTAGTTTTAGTATAACATAAATAAAGAGTATAATTAAACAACAAACAAAAGAGAGGTGGCAAAAGTTATGGGTAGAAGAAAAGAAAGGAAGGTGGTTTTATAAAATCCTGGTTCCTCTCCAGCTACGTTCCGGGCGAGAGGCGGGGTCACTCTGGACAGATCGCCAGTCTGTTGCAGGGCAACACAGAGACATACAGGACACACAATCATTCACACACACTCACACAGGGAGAATTTAGAGAAACTAATTAACCTGACAGTCATGTTTTTGGACTGTGGGAGGAAGGTGGAGAACCCGGAGAGAACCCACCATGCACAGGTAGAACATGCAAACTCTATGCAGAAAGACCCCGGGCCGGGAATTGAACCCAGAACCTTCTTACTGCAAGGCTCTACCAATTGCGCCACTGTGTAATATAAAAATGAAATTTAATATTGTTGATTTACTGCAAAAGGACTTGGGAAGCAGAGGATATCGGGCTATATTAGATTTTTTTGAAACAGAGTAAGCTGTATAACAGGATATAGTGTTTTTTGTTTTGTTTTTTGGGTTTGTTTTTTTGTCATGTGGTACACACTCCAGTTGGTGGCGGTAATGCTCACCTAACGTTTTTTGCCAACCGCCAATAAATTTCAAGAAGAAGAAGCTAACAGAGGAGGAAAAGGAGGCAACAATACAACAAAGACAGTTTCTATGTAAAACATTGTTTTGTTTGTAGAGACAAAGACCAATTTTCTTCTGTAACTTGCTGAGGTAAGAATGTTTCCTGTTTCCTGTAGAGAAGAGCTTAGAAACACCAATAACTTCTTGTCTCCAATTAGCTTAGCGATGCTACGGCAGCTTCAGATGACCTTTCTTGATTAAGCAGTATTCAGTTATCGTTTTACTGACACAGTCAAGTTGTGCTGTTTATTTTTCTATGGGAATTTTCGTCACCTTCGTTTACATGCCAGTATAATGTTCTGCTGGTGTTGGTAGCGATGACCTGCTGACGCCATTAAAGCTGTGGTCAGCTGATCAGATCCAGAGTCCCCAGATAGACCGATTCTTTTGAGTGTCCTCGGTGGAAGTAGGTGTAATGATTAAGAAACTTTTCTGCCAGCAGATTGAACTATTAACGATCTCCGTGGAAGAGACAAAATTGGGATTTCAACCCTCCCCTCGTAGGTCCAGCTATTCGTCATGGAGGAGACCAGCAGGGAGGCTGTAGCGACTGCAGTGCAGCGTGTGGCCGGCATGCTGCAGAGGTCCGATCAGCTGGATAAAGTGGAGCAGTACCGAAGGAGAGAAGCCCGGAAAAAGGCGTCGGTGGAGGCCAGACTTAAGGTACCACGTCAAACCAGCAGCACTGCAACTGAATTGGAAATGTGTGAACAGTCTATTCTTGTATACAATATATCCAGTCAAGCACTCAATCCAGTCCTTTCTAACATCATATGTGGATGCTGAGGCACGTAAACCCCAAACTGACAGCATTCTAGCTTGTAACCTCCAAACATCATGTTTTTTTTTACAGATTAGCTCAGGGACAGTTTGTAGAGAGGCTCTTGTTACCAAAAAAATATTTTCTGACCTGCAATCCTGATCTTAGCTAAATAAAAAAAAAATATATATATATATATCAGGGATGACATAAAGGGGAGAGCGAAACATCAGTGTCTGGCCTCACACTTGCAATTCAAAATTTCCCATAAACAAACTATAGAAAGCTACCTTAAAATAATAATGGTTGCTAAATGTTTAAAAGGACAGTAATATGTAAAATAGACTTTTTTGAACTTGTATAATGTTATGCCGTTATTCCCTTATCAAAAACATACCTGTAGTGTTGCTTTGATTCTGTCTTGTGTGTTTGAGAAATCTTTGATTTGTTTCTTTCAATTAAGAAATATTTCTAAGATTAGACAAATGGTCTCCAGAGTTTACTTAGAGAAAATTATTCATGTTTTTGTGTCATCTCATCTGGTTTACTGTAATGTCCTTTTTAACTGCCTGGATAAATCCTCAATTTTATGATTGCAGTCAATTCAGAATGCAGCAGCCAGATTTCTTACCAGATCCAGTAAATTCTGTTATATCTCTCCTGTTCTATATTCACTACACTGGCTCCCAGTTGATTTTAGAATTCGTTTTAAAGTACTTGTGCTGACATATAGAGCATTACATGGCCACTCCTGATTATCTTGTTCAGTTTGTAACTAAATATTCTGCTACTTGTGGTCTTCGTTCTCAAAGTCTGAATCTCCTGGTTGTTCCACGAACACTGTTAAAAACTAAAGGGGGCCGGACCATTCAGTTGATGGCCCTTGCAGCTCCGTTTTTCTGACTGTCGAGGTTTTTAAAAAGCATTTCTATTTTCCAAGGTTCTTATCTCTTGATTTTATTGTGTTTCTTATGTTTGTTTTATATTTTGTATAAAGGTTGTGTTTCAAGGTTGATTTTTATTGTACAGTGCTTTGTGATTTTAGTTCCTTCAGGCTAGCGCTATTAGCGGACACCCGATGGAACTGTGCATCTGCTGAGCTCATCATGCAAAGTACTTCTCAGCCCAAATGAATGCTGTAATGAAGAAACCTTGTGATGACATGCTGAGAGTAGTGGACAAACCAGGAGCTTCCTTCAGTTGGAGGCAATGTGCTGTGAATTGTGATAAGCTTGGATGAGCATTTTGGAATGTTAATTTGAGATGTCTTCCCTCAAAAAGTGAGTGCCAAGGCTGAGAGACGGTGAAAAGGGAAGGAGAAAGATAATTAACAAAGGAAGTAGACGTGCTGAAGTGAGATCTTACGGGCTAAAAATAACAGGCATGGTACAGTTGGGGGTAGATAAGGGCAACAGTAGGGTGTTAGTAAGAAGGATGACGGTTAAGGGTTATGCGTGGGAGTCTGAGGTGATGAGGGATGATGCGATACTTGATGAATTTCCTTAAGTAAATATTCCATAATACATACTTAAACTTCATGGGTGTCAATAATGGTAAGCAGGACTGTAATACTATACTTTACTTAAAAATCTTAGTTATTTAAAAGTAAACAAGAAACAATAACTCTGTTTTTCTTTTTTAGATTGTTTCATTCAGTGCACAGATTCATTAATTAAATTAGGACATTATTGAAAAGTCAATTTATTTCAGGAACTTTTCAAAAACATTATGTACTGTTGAAACAGGGATACCAAGGTTTCTACATACTAAGTGAAACACATTGTTATAGATTATTACACACGCATAGATGTTTGAAAGCATTTATTTCTGTTCTTTAAGATTCTTCTGTGCTTACAGGTCACAAAAACATGACATTTAAAATTAGAACCACATATGGTTAGTAATACTCATCCTTTAAAACACAAAACTTTATTTCTTTTTCTTTGCTTGTTCTATGGTTTTCTTTTTTTAATTCTCAGTTTCCTTTCATTAATGTAGTGCAATGCACCACACCATGTGTTTCCTACTTTGATATTAAATAAAAAAAAAGAAAAAAAAAAAGAAAAAAACAATAAAAAAGCACATTTTTAAAACACCCTAATTTGGTGTAGGGTTAGTGGAGATTTGTTTTGTCAAATGTCCAGTGTGATGATGTGAAGATCTTAAAATGATACATTTGACCACTTCTTGAATTTGTTGGATCTAATTAAGCTAACTTTTCTAACGTCTAAGTTTTAAGATATTATTTTGTCAATGTCTTTGCAAGAAATGAACAACGTATAGTTTTCAAAGAATCAAGTCGGAATGTGCTAGGAATCAAAAGCAAATCAAAATTTATTTTTATAGCACATTTAAGCAACAAGGCATTTCAAAGTGCTTTACAACATAAAAACACAAAAATACAAAGTCATAGAACAAACCACTTGTTGCCACCCACAACCTTTTCTTGGAGTATTTGTAATGTAAAAGGCTGTGACAAACAACAAATGCCTTGGTGAAAAGGGAAAGTCAGCATTGTTCTGTTTTTGTTTTTTTATCAAACCTTCAGTTATGCCATTTAAAACCTTCTAAATGAAATGGAGGCAAAATAAAGATCTGTGGAATTAGTGCTGAATTAGCATTAGCATTAGGAGAACCTATTGTGTTTGGAGGCAGATGTTTATTTCTCAGCATAAAAGGAAAACCATGTTATTCCTCATTTTGTTGAGCCTGATAAGTCTTTTGTCAGTATTCACATACATGTTAATGGTGGTAATCTTGCCGAATCCCTGTTAAGTATACCCCCTCCTGTACAGGTTTACTTAAGCTTAAACACTAGCAGATGGAAGCTGTGAGAAAAACAGGAACCTCTTTTAATCAGATTTTTGGTTTAATCTGCCATGTCTTGGCAGGTTTGACTTACCCTTAAACAGTTCCAATAACTAGTTCTGTTTTCTGTGATGCTGTCAGGCAGCAATCCAGTCTCAGCTGGATGGTGTTCGCACAGGATTGACCCAACTGCATACCGCCCTGCTGGATGTCAAAGATATCCAGAGCTCTCTGGCTAATGTGAACAAAGACTGGAGGCAGAGCATCAACACTATTGAGAACCTAAAAGATGTGAAGGATGCTGTTGTTCAGCACAGTCAGCTAGCTGCTGCTGTGGAAAACCTGAAAAACATTTTCTCCGGTAGGTTTTGTCTTATTAAATCTAAAACATGAGTATTTTGGATCTGGTTAATGTTCTGTATGCTGTTCTGTTGTTCTGGGTTCAGTTCCAGAGATAGTGCTGGAGACCCAGCAGCTGACTGAGCAGGGGGAGCTGCTGCAGGCTCACAGGAAGCTGATGGAGCTGGAGTGCTCTCGCGATGACCTTATGTATGAGCAGTATCGTATGGACAGCAAGAACACCAGTGACATGAACCTCATCTCTATCTACTTTGAAGACGTAAGTGTAGTTGAGTGCAATTATAAGATGTTGCTAGCTTTAGTAAGCATCCTGCTTCACTCTCAAAAACAATACAAACCTCCACAAATCTTTACAGTAAGGAGGGATCAATACACACCGTGAAATGTCATGAAGCCAAGGATGCACATGAAATGATTGATATCAAGAAACAGAGCTGAGATCCTAACAATGTTTCACTCACTCCAGAGTTTATGCAGTTCATGTTTGATGATGTAAATATTTTAATGTTAAAATAAAGATGTCAAAGGGATTCAAGACTTGGTAAAATCTGTGAAATATCTCCGAAGTGTAACAAAATAGAAACCAAAGACAGCAGCTGTACAGTCTGTGGGTTCAGGGAGAGTTCCTGAATGATTCTCCAGTATCTATCTGAACTGAACTCAATTGGATGCAGATAGAGCATGTTGAGGCAGGCACGCAATAACTTTCTGCATTAAGCACAGAATGCATTTGCTGAGTCTGCTTGATGGGTCCAAAAAACAAGTGTTCTTCAATAAAACAGCCATTGTAAAAAGAAGCTCACCTTCAGCAGATGGTTTTAGTTAACATGCCACACATTCATGCAGTAAAACTCCTCTTCCTCCTAAAACCCAGTAGGTCAATGCAGTTTTTGTTTTAATATTTTTAAACCAGTATCTACATTCCTTGTTGTTCAGTCCATCCATACTGGAGACCCAACAATGCTTAAAGACCATGCAACCTAGATGAGATGGAATGATTTGCTGTGGAGGAATTGGTTCATACACCGCAAGATACATGTGCCAAGAACTACTACAGAGAGAGGCTGTTGTCAGCTGTCAGAGAGACCACAATACCATTAAATCTCAGGAGGGATAACAATTCTGGCTTTGTCATTTTTCAGTTATCTTGTTTAGAATTCTGTCCATCAATCAAATATGCTAATCAAACTTTGTGAATAGGTTGTTTTTGTTCTTTTAGGGGCAGCATAAATGTGGTCAATTCTTATTGTGGTCATTTCCATGGAAATATTTAGAGTTTTGTGTGATTTCATTAGGTAAAGCCCTTAAGCAGTTCAAATGGTTTTGATGTTGTCTCTATGTGAAGAAAAAGATTTTATTGTTGCAATTGAACCATTCTTACGCAAAGGATATGTATAATTTAGATGCTATGTTTTTAAAAATGTACAGCAATATTTTAGTAGAACCTCAAGTAGTTAATATTTCCATTAGAACAGAAAAATTTCCTGATGCATGAAAAAAAGCTTTGGTGAAACCATTTTTTAAAAATGGAAGTCCTGATGAAATCAGTAACTACAGGCCAATAAGTCTTGTTCCGGTCATGTCAAATGTGCTGGAGAAAATTATTCTAGAACAACTGCTATTGTATTTAGAAAGTAACAATCTTCTGCATTCTCTTCAGACATAATCATTGTACAGAGAACGCTATAAATCTGCTGCTTGAAAATGTTAAACAATCACTTGATGGGGGACAAATCACTGGTGGAGTTTTCCTGGACGTGAAGAAATGAAGTTTCCATCATTTAATTTCTCGGAACGATCATTGTCTTGGTTTCACTCATATTTGAAAGATCGTGACCAGTGTGTCGTCATTAATAATAGTAACTCTGTCTTTTGTAAAATAGTAACAGGGATTCCACAAGGAACTATCTTAGGTCCAGTCCTCTTCAGTCTGTATGTTAACAGTCTTCCTGAAGTTAACTTGCAAATGTATGCTGATGACTCAATTGTTCACACATCAGATAAGAACAGTACTGTAGTCAGTTAAAAAATTCAGAACAGCCTGCAGAAATGATCATCATGGCTAATTGATTCTTGCTTAACCAAGGAAAACAAAGTGCATCTGCTTTTCCATCAAGAAAACGTCATTACAGTTCTTGAATATTCAGATCAATGGGGTCCTTTTTGAGCAAGAATCACAAGAAAAATATTTAGGAATAATTTGGATGGTCAGTAAAATTTTAGGAGCCATGTTGATAAAATCAGCAAAACTATTTGATCAAATATAAATTGTTTTAAATGTATTATTATTTAAAATTAAAATTCACTGTGCAGAGATGTTTTTGAACTCAATAATTCTCTCACATTTTTCCTAGGAGCTGCTGTCTGGTGTCAGACCAGCCCAACTCAAACCATTAGCAAGTCTCTATAATCAGGCTTTAAAGGTTTTATATCAAAAGCCAATCAGATTCCATCATTGTCACATTTTGGCTAAATTCGTCATTTTGGACTTTCCTGAGTTTATAAATTATAATCTTTTAAAATGAATTGTTTAAATGGATATGCACCTACACCATTAAGCGATTGCATACAGAGACTGCAGAGCAATAGCAGATCCACTAGAGCAGCTTCAGAAGGAAATTGTAAGGTCCCCTTTTGAAGAACCACTTTTGCTCAAAGTGTTCTGTCCGTGAGAGGATCTGCAGTTTGGAACTCACTTCCTGTAGATTTAAAGTCTGTAACCAGTTTTAGTACATTCAAGAAACAAACAAAACTGGTTATGTCAAAAACAGAACTGTACCCATTTTTGATGTTTTATGTTTCACATTTGTTTGTAGATGTTGTTAACATTATGTTGTGCTATTTTAAATGATTATCACTTTAACTTTTAGAGGTACCTTTTAAAAGCCCTTTAGGAACAAGTGCTACGAATTAGCTGCTGCTATTGCACTATGACGCAAACATGGGACTGCTGTTTAGTTCAGTTTGTCTGTGTGTGTCTGTCCCTATCAAATAAACTCTAATAAATAAATAAATTATTGTTGATAAAACCAGTTTGGGTGTTCTGATGGTTCTAACATTAACAAATATAAAAACCAAAGTATTAACTCTATAAATGTTTTCCAATTTTTCTCCAAGGTACAAAGACTGTCAGATGAACTTGCTAAGCAGTTGTGGATGGTACTGCAGAGGTCCATGGTAACCGTTCGTCGCGACCCTACCATGTTGGTGTCTGTGGTCCGTATCATTGAGCGAGAGGAGAAGCTTGACCGGCGGATGGTTGATCGGAAGAAACAGACTGGCTTCATTCCACCCGGGCGACCCAAACACTGGAAGGACAAGATGTTTCAGGTCAGAGGAGCTTAAATGGATTTACTCATGAATGCTTCTCAAAGCTTTCAAGTTAAGAATATTACTGAAATGGTAGGCTCAGAGATCTACTTCTAGTCCCTTACTGGAATGCAGTGCTTTATGGCAGACATGGATTACTTTTGGACATTCCGTAATTATTAATCTGGACAAACAAAACTCAGCTGTGGAGATCCACAAGAGTTCTTTCTTGGACCACTTTAACATCTCCTTCATTCCCGTTGTTAAGATCTCTTACCATATGTAAGCCGATGACACAGTTTGTTGTTGTATGACCCTAGTCCTTAACTGACAGTCAAAAATATGAGGATCGCACAGTCTCAATGGGGTTGTGAGCCAGAGCGTGCAAGAAACCTGGTATTGTTTTGGCGTAGAATCTAAACTTCAACAACTACAAACACTTTAACTCAGATACAAAGTCAAAATGTGTATGAGTTTGTGAAACTTTGAATGATGTAACTCAAAATGAGTCTTAGTCTTGCTATTTCACCTTTTTCTTCTTCCTTGCATACACCACCCTTTTTAGCTCAATCTGACCTTCTCCTCGTCATCAGGTGTTGGAGGGTACTGTGAGCACACGCATTGAGGGCACCCAGGCAGTGACCAGAGAGGCGGATAAAATGTGGCTCGTTCGTCTGCTGGAAATAACCAGGAAATATGTTCTGGATGACCTTATTGTTGTTAAAAATCTCATGGTGCAGTGCTTCCCCCCACACTACAACACCTTCAACAGGTGACGCATTTGGAATTCTTACTTCTTTGTAACACTAGGCACAATAAAGTCTTTTTATTTAGAAGCAATAGATTTTTTTAAAACTCTAAGTCAGAAAATCTAAATTAAACAAAAACAACTTATGAAATAACCCTGAATGGTAATATATTGTTCAATTTCTGGATGTTTTTATGGTCTAGATTTTTCAGCCTCTATCACAACACTGTGTCCACTCGTGTGAAAGAGCTGGCCTTGGAGGACCTGGAAGCTAATGAAATTGTGTCACTGTTGACATGGGTTCTCAACACTTATAAGAGGTTAGTTTGTTACTCAACACATTTGGTTAAAAACACTCATGATGCATGTTTAAAAAAATCAAACCCTTTTGAGGTTCTGTAAAGATGGCAGGTTGGTAGAAAGGCTCTCGAGAACTGGAGAAATTATTAGAGAATTATTCTCATTCAGCTTACTAATATTACATTACAAATAGCAGTTAAATGGTGCAAGACTCTACTGAAGTCCAAACAACAACATAACAATGAAGAAAAGAGGACAAAAAGATATAGACAGAAAAGGTACATCTAACTTTGGTTATTTCCTTAATGGCCTGATATTTGTCCAAAATATCTTAAAGCAGTCATAAGCTTTGTGATTCAACTCAGAGGGTTAAAAATAACAAAATAATGAAATCTGCAGATAGTGAGATTTTATGTGTCACTCCTCCTGATGTTACTCCATGAATTCTAGAGTCTGTCCATATTCTTTCTGCCAGGGGCTCAATACTGTTTGCAAGTTGTAGAGACAAAAGAGGATGTTCCTGTCTAGTTCCTCTTTATAAACCATAGTTCTTTGAAGAGTATCCATTCACCCGTACTTTGGACGTGGGTCCAGAATATAGCACACTGATCCAATTAATAAAAACTGTATAAAAATGCATTTTCCCCAGCTTTTGCTTCAGGTACTTCCAGTCCACCCTATCAAATACCTTCTCGGCATCTAGTCTGAGGAGCATTGAAGAATATTTTTCTTTTTTTTCTTTTCTTTTTTTTGTCTCACCACAGAGATCACATTTAGCGTTCTCCTAATAATATATATCCCTAGACACCCTGTTATAAACCCTGTTTGGTCTGGTTTAATTATTGTGTGTATAAGTTTTTGGGTCCGATTTGCCAATATTGTAGTCAAACATTTTACGTCGCAGCAGAACAAACTTATTGGTCTATCAGATGAACAATTTATGGGGTCTTTGCCTTTTTGGGAATTATAGATATTATTGTTTTTGACCAAGATGTCAGGGGATCATTATTTTGGAGGGCATAATTAAATACTCTTTGTAAGAGGGGCATGACCTCATCTTTGAAAATTCACTATTGAACCCATCTACACCTGGCACTTTTTGGTTCCATAAATTTTTATGATCTCGATTTCCTTTTTGGTGTTTGACTCTCATTGCCTCGGCATCTTTTTCAGTTAATTTTGGTAATCTAAATACCAATATATTCTTCATCTTCTCTATTTTGTTGTCTGTCTCCTCTGAGTCGTAAAGTGCATTGTAGTAGGTTGAGAAAGCTTGTATTTTAAATACACAGCAATGCTGTGTATTTATGAGGAGACAGTAATTTCTTTGTAAAAGGATTCAAAATCTTTTCGACTGTGCAATCTGAATGTTTCTTGTGTAACTGACATACTAATAGCCTGCTAGCCCTATTTCCTGGCTCGTAATGCTTTTGATCAGTGAACTGTAGTGCATCCTCAACCATACATCAACAAAACATTCAGTGTTTCTTTATTCGCTAAGAGATTTTGAAATAAATCTCATAGTTTGTCTTTCTATCCTCCCCTCCAATTGCTATGTCATTTTCTAATTCTATTTTTTTTGTTATCATTATCTTTTCATTTAGGATGACAAGGAAATGCGTTTCCCGCAGTAGAGATTTTAATGTTCATCTAAACCCAAATTTGGATTAATCAAATGTAAAGGCAAACTAAAAATATACCAGAAAAAGAATTAAAAATACGATGGATGAACTGGGAATCATGGATGTACGGCGGTATAAAAACCCAACCATTTGTGACTACACGCATTAGTCGTCCTACAGTATATTCTCACAAATAGATTATTTCTTAATGTTTATAAAAGATATCAATAGAATAGAAAGTTGGGAGATCGGATCGAGCCCATTCTCAGACCATAGTCCAATCTTAGTCTCTCTTCACCTGACTAAGAAAAGTAAACCCACTCTCTGGAGGCTAAATACAAACATGTTAAATAGTAAAATTTTTAAGAAGAATTTCATAGCCGAAATCAAAAGATACTTGGAAGTGAACAATAGTGAAGAGGTGGGTCAGGGAATACTTTGGGATGCTCTGAAGGGGTAATCGGACGGAAAATAATAGCCATTTCCTCAGACGAAAAAATTTTTTAACGAAACAAAAATCTGCTGGAAGAGGAACTTAAAAAAAACAAAGGGCATTCCAAAACCCTCCAAGAGGCAAGTAGAACTAAAATTGAGTTGGTAAAAAAAGTGAAAGAACATGCAAGAAATGCTAAAGAAACTTCTCTTTACTAAATAGAAATACTATGAGGCAGGGGGATATCTCTGAAGCCTCTAGCATTTAAATTAAGACCAGTGATCTGTCTTTGCTCTCCATCTAATGATGCAAAATGAAAAGATATAGAAGGCATATCAGTGGAAGGAATATCTTGGTGATAATGGAAAAAGATTTACAAGAGGGGCTGATGATACCACATGAGTTATGATAACACACAGTGCTGGACTCTTGAAGAATGATTGTTAGAATTTATAAATTAGATGATAAGATGAAAATACTAAATGTGCCATTGATTCAGCATTTAAACCAGATAAGAATGATGGGATATTTAAAGGATGAATTCCCAAAGGATTAACTGTTTATTTTTCCCAAAGGGGACATTTCAGAGGTTCGAGAAATGTGTCTAATGTGTTGGAAAAGGAGAACTTCTTCAGATATTTGCAGGTTATGACATATTTTAATCAAAATACACAAGAAAAATAGGAAACAGCCAAACCAAGATTTTTATTTTTAATGTTTTTCTGTCTTTGTTGAAATCAGGCTCATGCATGAAACTTGTTTCTATGCTATATTCTGGCATCTAAACAAGGTGATACAAACTACATAAGAAGCAGGTGGGTGAAAGAATAAAATGTAATCATCTCATCTGAAGGCTCAAAAACTTTCGACAAATTACACTCTATTGCCAAAACATGGAGAGAATTCTGTTGGAAAAACACTGAAACAATTGGGGCCTGTCATTGTCATATTTTCTGGGGTTGTCCAGTGATTAAACTATAGTGGGAGTAATTATGAGATCACTTATACAACATCTTTACTGAGAGAATCCCCTGTAATTGGAAGCCCTGTACTTAAGAGACATTTGATTCCATTTGATAACTGCTCTCTGAAAGATTAAAAAGCGTTAATACTGGCAGCAAGCAAAAAGATGATCACTAGGAAATGGTTAAAACCTAAAGCACCTACAGTTGACTGGTTCAAAATTTTACTGGACATTTGCATTCTGGAGAAGTTATTATTCTCTGTTAAAGGTTGAATGGAACCATTTTTCAGGATCTGGTCAAAATGGACAAACTATGTAAAACCAGTAATTCCCATGGATTAAATGTCTTGTTTTACTGAAATTACTGTCATGTTATATAATGTATCCCTGTTTTGATTCTGGCAAATTTACACACTTGATTGTTTCCTCCAAACACAAGAAGAATGGGATCAAGCCCCCACTCGCATGTTACATTTGTTCTTTTATTGTAAAAAAAGCAAAAAAAATGAAGGGTGGGGGTACCTGGATTAGCAAATGTTGGTCTGACACTCAATCTGTGAGGTGAAAGTTGAATTGTACAGAGAAGAGATTATAACACTTGCTCCTAATAAAAAAAAACAATAGAAAAAATATCAAACCCATTTAAACTTGCAACAGAAATCCATATTCTGTTTATCATGTCTAGTCCCCGCTTTGTTGTAGTAATTTAACTTACTATTACACATGTGCATGAATTATTTTATGTTTATGTATGTGTATTTAACATTTTACACTCTGGATATCTTCTGGCTATACAGTGTGGAAATGATGGGGCATCCAGATCTGTGCTCAGAGTTTGACATCAATCAGCTTGAACCGTTGCTCCCACAGGAAGTAGTGGATGACCTGCTTAGCAAATATGTGAAGACGTTTACTGTAAGCATCACACACACACGCACACACACACCTGTCACACTAAAAGATATTCTGCTGGATTCGCAACTCCAGTTCACAGGCAAAATGATTATTTGGTGCCCAAAAACAGTTTTTCAAATGGAAAAAAAGCTACTTCTCAAATTAAAGACAACTTTATTTTGGGTTTATATGTCTGGACTAGAGATTATTAAAAAGCATCTTAATATACCTTCCATGTTGGAAGGGCCAACGCCCACATAAATTAAATCTCTCCATTTGCCCTTCTGTATCCAGCAGAGATGCGCAGTGCAGTGGATTTCATCAGACAAGGATGAAAACCAAATAGATTAGCTCATCATAGGATAACCCTGGACTGAAGGGGCGGTCCAAGGTTGTATGAGACCTTGAGTAGAATTTGATTTAGGGGTCCCTCTTGCTGCCAAGAACATCAGCACCTCTAACAGCATTTCAACTTGGATTTAGTGAAATCTGGGAGAGGGGCCTAGTTTAATTAGCCAACCTAAAAAGCAATTAGTGATCATTGTAGTTTACTCGGATGTATTCATGAAGACACAGAGCTCAAACCCAGATTAAACTCATAGCATTAGATTGTTGCTATGGTAACAAAACTAACTAGGAAGATTGTTCTTTGAACTTTTACAAAGTAAACTTGTCATCTCCTTAAAATTTTACATTTAAATGTTAAACGATTTAAAATCTTTTTTCTATGCTGAAACCATTAAATTTAACAGTATTGATATTCTCAATTAATAAATGCTAAAATTCTATGTTAAAGCCTATTAAAATGTTATCATTATGGGGGACCCTGATGGACTGGGAAGCCTTAAGCAGCTGCTTGGTTCATTTATGGGCTGGTTCCAAATGTGATCAACTTTACACTGTGCTGTTAGATTCACTAACTGCTGACTTAATTTAGATTTAAAAGCAGTCCAAAGAATTGATATTTACTTTAATTGTATTTTTCTTGTTTATTTTTAAGATTCTATAGATGTGGGTTTAAGTATTGTCAGCAATATCTTCCAGTAACATAATTACCCAGTAATGTTTTTTACATGTCCTGTAAACTTAACATACAAAAACACGGTGAGTTGCTGTTGGACCGCCTTGGTGCCTCAACCACCAAGCTGTCTGGGGAGAAACCTTGGTGTACATATTTTAGCCCATTTTTTTACAATTATATCAATTTAAATGTGTGCATTGTTGCCTAAAAATTTAGTTAAAACCTTTTGAAATTCATTGTAGAGAAATCTTTACCTCATGGGGGAAAAGAACTGTTCAAATCCATCCTTAAAACAACAAAACAAGACATCCATGATACCATGATAAGTGAATGTAAAGCTCTGACTGACAGTGTTGACACCTATTGCTGGAGAACAGCTTTTCTTTTATTTGTTTGTTTTATTTCCCAAAAACTGAAATAAAGGGTAAGTAGCCATCTTGAATACAGTATCAGTAAGGTAAGCCTTTAAGACTGATTTTAATATGCATTTTTGACTGCTGTCCCCTTTATGTCCCACATCTCTAAGATGAACAGTGGTTGTTACACTAGTTGTTTTTTATTTTATTAAGTGTGTCCAAATTTCTTTGATTGTGTGTGTCTGCAGTCTAATATAACAGGTTGGCTGCGGAAGGCCCTGGAAACGGATAAGAAAGACTGGTACAAAGAAACAGAGCCTGAGGCAGACCAAGATGGATACTACCAGACCACGCTGCCTGCCATCGTCTTTCAGGTAGCACACAATTTGTCATGGCATTGAAGGAGAACTTTTGATTTTATTTACACTCAACTTATTTTGTTGTCCATAACAGATTAATTTTTCTGTATAGTTTCTAAATGTTGCTCCAACTTAGGAAAACATCTAGAGAACATAGTTCTAAGAAGCTGCTCTTTGACTGACTGCCCTGTTGCATATGTTAGTGGATGAGGTTTACTCAGATGTATATTAATAACCTTTATATTTTTATCACCCATTTCAAAACGTCTATTGTATTGACTCTTTGCACGTGACTTCCTGTTCTTCAAAACATGACCCACTCTGCCATAATGTTAAAACAACATATACACGTGTTGTGTCTTGTAAACATGGTCAAAAGACAGACAGTTGAAGGATGAAAACCAAATCTAATTTTTTCATAAACCTTTTCATGAGAAAAATCAATCGTAAAGACTCTGTGTCCGCAACAAACATTTTTTACAAGATAAGATTAACGGTCATAAATAAGTAAGATTAGTAAGATGTAATCAAATATTGCATCATGTAGCCTACTGTGTACAAAATAACTGATTAGCATCTAGACTTTTGTACGCTTTCAAGCCTTCTCCTGTGCAACGGCAGACACTTAATGATGTAGTGGTATAATTTATGTGACATGAATTCAAGCAAATTTAGTAATTTGATCAAATCAACAAAAACATCAGGAGGGATAATGGAGGGTCTGCCTTTGAGGCAGCTACTTCCAAGATTTGCAAACACAACTGTCTATGAGCCCTGACCAGGTGTGCTACTTGTACAGACAAACTAGCTTGACTTGAACAAGTAGAAGCCGAGTACTGGCAAAATAATAGTCTGGAGACAATCCAGAGTACTGTTGAGTACTCCCGTTCCTCACTTCCAACATCTGTCATGGTAGAGGTGGGTCTTGTTGAAAAAAAAAAAGATATCGCAGACGATATTCCACATTTTCTGCTTTCCTTTTTAAAGTCACTACTTTAAAAAGAGTTTGTATAAAAATACTAAATATTACAATATGTTTTTAATGCATCAACAAAAATGTAAAACAGATGACTAGAAATGTAAACTAATTTGGCTAAAAAAACAATCTGAAATCAGCTACCAAATGGAAATAAAAATATTTAAATACACCAATTACACAGTTGAGGTTCAACAGAACATTAGTTTTACAGAATGTTAAAAAGTGTTTCCCCCGATGGTGTTTTTTTTAAAGAACATAAACAGCATGTGCAAAACTAAGAATCATGTTTATTTTACTTTTAAAACTGCTCAACTACCAATTTTGTCACATAAAAACCCTTCAAACAAAAGTTTGTGCACACTTCCTAATGATCAGTAGCTTTGTTCATTTACATTTTATCCATCTACCACAGATCTCTCAAATGAAGTAATGACTGTCAGTGCTTTGATTTTTAGCTTTCATACTCGCCCCTCCTTGCACCCTTGCCGCAGCATTCTTTTCATTGCTTTATCAGCAATGAGCGTGCTGTTTCATATTTTTCCTAAACCAATAGCTAGTTTGGGACACGGAGTGATGAGCACCTTCAACTCCAGCTTCTATTGAGTTATTCAAATGTTTTAGCAGACCTGACTAGCTGTAGAGAGTTAGCTTGTTCTCAATGTTTCTGAGTAGCTTCATATCTTTGCTCCTCCAGAAAAACAGTCAGGAAATATTTGTCCTGTTTCATACATCTCTGTGGCCCTGAATCTTGCACTAAGCTTCAAATTATTTATTTATTTTTTGGAAAGACGTCTCTGTTTCAGAAAGTTTTTCACCGTAGCTGATTGGGTCATTTCTATTTTTTTTTCTGTGTTGAGAGGAGAGGCGAGCCGACTCAGAGCTGCAAGGTAACAGCAGGTATGGGAGCTGCAGTGGCCAAAACACTACAGAGGCTACTGTCTACTTTTGCCCTCCAGCAGGGCGATGGGGGCAGGATCTTGAATGTGTGACATCACAGTGCAAGGGGTCCATAGTCTTACTTTATTGCAGGTATAATTCTGAGAAATTCAGTCCACTCCAGACTGTTAACTAGTTGACCCTTGTTCTTATGGCAGTTCCGCGATGTCTGCCTTCACCTTTATAACTTGAATTTCACTGCATGGATGATGGGGTGACATTGTTCCACCTTAAAATTGGGATATCACAATAAAGTTTATTTTCCCAGACAGGTTTTTATCTATTTCTTTACTGGTGTTATTGTGAATGATATAATATGGCCCAGCCTTCTGGGTTGGCACCTCAGTGTGATAATGGTTAGATAATTGGGGCCAACATGGCACGGCAGTTGTTTGGAGGTTTCTGTCTCCATCAGTCATTGGGCAGGGTACACCTGAACTAGTATCCAGTCCTCTACAGGGGAACATAGAATTAAACACAGGGCAAGCAACCATGCATACACACACGCACACACCCAAGGGACATTTAAAGAAAGTAAAGTAGTCACATTTTGTGGTTATATGTCTGTCTTTAAATCTTCACCAGATGTTTGAGCAGAATCTGCAAGTTGCTGCCCAGATAGATGGGGACTTCAAGGAGCAGGTTCTGAAACTCTGTCTGAAACAGATGAATTCTTTCCTTATGAGGTATTCCCTTCAAATACTCAAAATCTGTAATTGAACCCCGTATGAAAATATTTCTGCAGTATTTATATTGAGCTAATGTGCGTTCCATACAGGTATCGGGAGGAGGTGGTAGCCTATAAAGAGGAACACCTGCGGGACAGACAGCTGCCTCAGTGTTACATACAGTATATGATCGCCATCGTCAACAACTGTCAGACATTTAAGTACGACTTCAGTTTAAACATCAAAACGAAACTCTTAGTTACTCTGAAATTATGTAAAGTTAGTCCAGCAGTTCAGGCCTCTCCCTGTTTAGCAGTCCTGTGTTTTGAGTCTTATTGTAGATGACCATGATTGTTTCCAAGCAAAGACAAATCCAGACATGGTCAGATGTAAACCTGTTTCTTTTTTTTGTTGTCGTAGTTGTTTTGTTTTTTTCTACAATCAGAGGTGGAAGTAAATCTTTTTTCTCCACCAGCTGCTGTGGCTGCTGGAGAAATTTCTTTTATCAACCAGTCTAGCATTTCACCACACACTGTTTTCATATTTTATGTGTTATATGTCTTTGATAACAAACTCCACCAGTAAGATCACATGTACAGTTTAGTAGTCACAGTTTCCATCTTGAAGTGGAAGTCAAAGAAACTTTGCTATAGATGTCTTTTCTTTGTTTTAATTAATATACTGTTTATACAAGAACATAATTATGCCCATAGTAAGACCATACACTTAAAAATAAGTCTTGCATTTCCACATTCCACACTGGCTACAACTTCCCCAGATAGTATTCAGTGAAGATGAATACTATCAGCACAGTTTAGAGATGATCTAGCTTATGGTTCCACTCCACTCTTAATGGTTATGAATACTTGTGGCTTTTCAGGGTCAGTGATTGTTTTCATCTGGGTTCCTCAGGGAGTCCATCAACAGTCTGAAGAGGAAGTACTCTCAATCTTTGGATCCCTTTGATAGTGACACTGCAATCGAGAGGACCCTCAGTGAGGTTGTGAAGGAAGGCTGTCAATTTCTGCTGGATGAAGTCTTCTTAGACCTCGAAGTAAGACTTACTGGTCTCAAACTAAACCAGTCTGACTGTACAACTAAGCTATTCATTAAGAGGTGGAGGGATCTAATGAAGCTTCATGCAGAGAAACAACTCAGTTTCTTTTTCACCTCACCCAACTATCCCTTTCCCTCACACAACTGCTGCTGTGGTACACCCTCTGACGTCTTTGTTCTGCTCCCATCCCAATGCTTCCAGTTCATGTGACTTCTTTGACAGGAATTTCTTTGTTTCAATTGGAAACTTCTCATCAAAGAGGTCAAAGGTCACATGTGGGGTACCCCAAGGTTCAATCCTAGGACCCCTCTTATTCAATATCTATATGCTCCCATTAGTTCAGGTTATAACAGGATAGAATATCAGCTACCATAACTATACAGATGACACAGCTCTACATTACGATGTCACCAGGTGACTCTGAACCCATCCAATCACTGAACAGATGCTTAGAACAGATAAATGTATGGATGTGCCAAAACGTTCTCCAGCTGAACAAAAACAAAACTGAAGTTATTATATTTGGACCTAAAGAGGAACGATCTAGAGTCAGTGCACAGCTTCAGTTATTACAACTAAAAACCGGCGATCAGCCCGAAACCTGGGAGTAGTGATGAACTCTGACCTGGATATTCAGAGCCACATAAAGACAGTTACAAAGTCGGCCTTCTATCACCTGAAGAACATTTCCAGGATTAAAGGACTAATGTCTCAGCCAGATCTAGAGAAACTCATCCATGCGTTTATCTTCAGTCGTATTGATTATTGTAACGGCGTCTTCACAGGTCTGTCCAACAAATCAATCAAACAGCTACAGCTGATTCAGAATGCTGCTGCTCGTGTTCTCACTAAAACCAGGAAGATAGAGCACATAACACCAGTTTTAAAGTCTCTCCACTGGCTCCCTGTAGCTCAAAGAATAGACTTTAAAATCCTGTTGTTAGTTTATAAATCACTAAATGGTTTAGCACCACAATACATTAAAGATCTGCTGCTGTTGTATCAACCTTCCAGACCTCTCAGGTCTTCTGGTTCTGGTTCTGCTCTGCATCCCCAGAACCAGAACCAAACGAGGAGAAGCGGCATTTAGCATCTATGCACCAAAAATCTGGAACAAACGTCCAGAAAACTGTAAAACAGCTGAAACACTGACTTCTTTTAAATCTCAACTAAAAACCCACTTATTTGAAACGTAATCAATTGCAAATTTATTGACGGAATCTGACTTGATGTTGTGTTTTTATTGTTGAATCTATGTTGCATTGTATTTTTGTGTTTGATTTGATGTGAAGCACTTTGAAATGCCTTGCTGCTGAAATGTGCTATACAAATAAAGTTTGATTGATTGATTGATTGATTGATTGATTGACTGTGGTTTTGTTAACCAGAGTCACCTGAATGAGCTGTTGAGCCGGAAGTGGCTGGCAGGTTCTCATGCTGTGGATACCATCTGTGTGACGGTGGAGGACTACTTCAATGACTTCAACAAGGTCAAGAAACCTTTCAATCAGGTATGGCGAGGCTGCACACAGAAAGTCTTCTGTAGTGCTAAATGAAATGTTTGCATTGGATGAGTCAGATAAAACCCAACCAGGTAAGGTCCCTGTTAAGAAGCTCTGAGAGTACAATGACCTCTGACCTGCTGAATGTGCTGTGTGCAGGACATGACCAATGAGGCCCTGCGCAGGGTGGTGGTGGAGTACCTGAAAGCAGTGATGCAGAAACGAATCACCTTTAAAAATGCTGATGAGCGGAAAGAGGGAGCAGAGAGGATGATCAAAGAAGCTGAGCAGTTTAAGTTCCTCTTTAAAAAACTGGCAGCGGTGAGTTCACTGCTCCAGGATTTGTTTGAATTCTTTACTTTAGGAATGTTTTTATATACATGTACAAAACTGAGAAAAACGAGGGGTGGGCAAAAATAACAGAAAAAGACAAATGAACACTGGAGTGTGAGCACTTTGAATTAAAGTGCAACTCTTTTAGACCCAATCTGCTCTTATGTTTTTGTCCTCAGTCCTTCCTTGCCATCTTTCCAAACATACATACGTTTGCATTCTGATGTAGAAAGTGATCATTGCTCTTTTGAAGAGATCATGGACTATTTCAATCTTTATTGTGGTTATTTTTTGCTCAAGCCATTTTCTCATAATGACTTTTTTCAGTTTTATTTGATTCTCAAAGAAGCCAATTTTACATATAAGGCTGAGCCATATATCATTCCCAATAATACTGGTACAAAAAACTTGCCCGGGAAGATAAACTTTGTAGTGATATAAGGTTTATGTCACTATAAAGTTTCATGACATAAATACCATCCTGGATGCTGTGATACTTAAGTTGTAAAGGTGAAGGCAAACGTGGTTGGAAACATGTGCTGATGCCCCCTATAGTTGTTTACCAACTGCCATAAAAACAAAGAAAAAGACTGATTTATACTTTGGACTGAACCGAATTTCACATCCATCTGTGATGAGGTAAGAATAAGCAGAAGGGTAGTTGTTTGGAGCTCACCTCTCATCTCAACACAGACTGAATGAACCGGTTAACTGGAAGCTTAGGACAAAGTTCCAAGTCATTAGGAAGCGTCCACAAGATTTTACTGTTTGCAAGGATTTTATGTGACATACATTTTGGTGTTGAGTATTTTTAAATGGAAGATTTCCTTTTATATTAAAACAAGATTCTTAGTTTTGCACATAATGTTTGTTTCCCCCTAATGTTTTTGCTTAAGAATGCACTTCATAACATCTTATAAAACTAATGTTCTGTTGAACCACAACAGTTTAATTTGTGTGTTTAAGTATTTTTTTTTCCCCATCTGGTAGTTGATTTCAGACTGTGTTACGTAAGCGAATTAGTTTACATTTCTATTTATTTCCTTTGACACATTAAACCCAATGTGCACCGTTGTCTTGCATCAAAAAGGTCCAGGATCTTTCTGTATGGAGAAAGACCCCGGCCCAAGAAACATGACCGTCAGGTTGATTGGTCTCTCTAAATTCTTCTTATTGTGTGAGTGTGTGTGCATGAATATTTGTCCTGTCTGTCTCTGTTATCCTGTGACAGACTGGCAACCTGTCCAGAAACAAAGTGGTACTGTGAAAGTGAAACAACTATTAAAATGTTCCTTCCTTCAGAAAGATTACAGCATTTGAAATACAATAAAGTAAAATTGAAAAATAAATTACAACAGTGAGAAATAAAAATAAAAAAACATACTGAATAATAATAGAGTACTGTATATCTACTATAATAGAATAGGTAATGGCTTTCCTGACAGCTGCTCTAAGGATGGAAGCATCTGAAATGAGTATTGTTCCTCGAGCAGAACGTCTGTTTGAAAAAATGCTCCTTAAACATTGAACACCTCTTTTTGATAAGAATTATTATTGAAGGACTAGTCCAAAATATAGAACCTCCAGTCCTCCATATTACTTGTTCGTAAAGATGACTACTACAAGTTACTAGATGACTTGTGAAGTTTGCAATGTTTCCCCTTGGATGTCACGATAGCTTTCCATTTTCATGTCCTGATATGAAAATGACCCTCCTTTCTCCCATTACTGTTTCATGTGCAGTGAGTTAGCCTTGGGTTTTTGTAAACCTCAATGCAATTTTTAAGATTATTTTTGATTATTGATTGGGTGTGTGTGTCTACAGAAACACTTTTTCAATAAAGCAGATTACCAGGCTGTTGACACACTAACCGTGGCTGAGGAGGGTTCTCTGCAGGAAGCATTAAACAGGCTCTCTACCTGCAGGGTGAGGACACGGACCGGCTCTGTGGCTCCATCACTGCCATCGCTGAGGTCTTCAAGCTGACTGATCCCACTCTGCTCTTCCTGGAAGTCACCACTCTGGTCTCCAAATACCCTGATATCAGGTGGGCACAGCACATGCACATTCTTTCTGTTTCCCGTCTGCAATGTTTAGAGCTGCACTATACATATAGCATATAGTTACTGCTGTTTAAAATAGAAAACTACAGTTACCACTGCTGCCACCAAAATAAATTGATGCCCTGTCTACTACAGGTAAAATAAGGATCTCTGTGGCATCTATCTGTGTTTTGATAGATTTTAGCACCATTACAGAGGTTATAGGTCAACCACACATCTATCCAAGGTTCAGTTTATTGACCTTTGATTTTTTCTATTTAAAAAATAAATAAATAATTATTTTTAGCAAGTATGGAACTAATCGGTTCAGCAGCTGGGAAACGGTGCTAGCTTCAAACCTTGGTTTACAGTGATTCCATTTACTGAACCATACACCTACTGAGGGAATCGCATGGTCTTCATTTGGAAGAAAAGACATTTACAACTGGATATCATCAGCATAACAATGATAGAAAATATTCTTAAAAGATTGAAGTGTTGGACCAAGAGGGAGCAGACAGAGAAGAAATAACAATGGCTCCAAAACACAGGCCTGTGGAATGCCAAAATGAAAGGACAGGAATGGAGTCTGTATAAGAAGGTTGATCCAACAGAAAAGTAAGATGACTACCATTTTAAAGCGGAACCTGAAACACCACCAGGATGGGCTGAGGAGTTGGGCAAAGCATAGTGTTACATGCTCACACTTTGCTTCCGCCTCCTGATTGTTTATTTTTGTTTTATTGTTGGCACCTTTGACGGTTCACCGGTGGGGGCGGGGCTCAGCCAGCCCAGGTGTTTTTAGCTAGGCTGGTGGCGCATCTGAGACGGATGAGTGATGGTGACGAGTACAAAACTGCGGCAGGAGCGGAGTTTGGAAAGGAAAAGTTGATTAAAAATACGGTGCGGGAAGGCTCTGGATGAACAAGAGTACCTTCACCTCAGGACGGATCCACCCAGAGGGGAGCGTCGGACATTTTGGCCGGGAGGAAGTTTGCCTTCGCTTGTTTTGATTTGTTTTTGGAAAACCGGCTGGACGCTAGGAATTTTAGCACCGGGGAGTTTCACGCCTGCCAAGACCAACCACCAACGAAATCACCAGAGGTAAGGGTTTTAAGGAAAAGAGAGAAAAAGAAAACCTATAAATATATTTAAAGACAAAGAAAACATAAAAACTATTAAAAGAAGTGCCTGATGCATGAGGGATGGCGAGGGTTCACCTTTCTCAATGGATGCCATCTGGTCAAGGAACATAACCTACTGATTGGACATCTAAGGTAAGCCCCCACCACACTGTGTGTTCCGTCAGGTGCCTGTTTTGTTTCTTTTTCTCTGTTTCCTTTTGTTTAAAATCATTACGCACTTAATGTGTCGGCCCCTCTCTCCCATAATCAGTATAAAAGACATAAGAACGAGCCAGGGTGAGGGGAGCGGGACGTAACAATAGTCAACTGTGTCAAAAGTTGACGTGAAGTCCAACATGAGCAGTAGAACGTTTACCTGTGCTAGGCTGCATCAAAATATCATTCTAGATCAGGGATGCCCAAACGTTTTGAGACCAAGATCTACTTTTTCTCTCACTAGCCAGCTAAGATACGAAGACATAAAAATTGTAAATTAAACTCTATTGACTTATTTTATATGCGACTATACATCAATTATAGCAGAAATAATAAAGTGATAGAAAACCTAATGCAGTTTCTTCCACAGTGAGATTCTGACACTGGGAGGAGGTTACTGGTTTTTCAGTCACAAGCTGATTGCAAACCTGAGGCCAGCAGGTGTCAGTCAGTTATGGTGGATCTGAAATTTGGTTTGATGACCTCAATATGAGAAGCTACAGACTGAAGAGGAACCAAAGAGCTCTGTAAAGTTAAAAACAAATCTTCTGAAGCTGGGATATAATTAATTTAATTTTATATAATTATCACGGTAGAAGTATATAAGTATATAGTAAATATATTTGTTCTATTTGATGTTTGTTGTGAAGGATGTATGCTCACAAGCGAACAAGGTAATTAGTCCAAGTTTGTCGTTTATTGAATGTTTAGAAACTACAGCGGCTGTAATGAGTCACAGCAAAGAGAAAACAACCTGAACAGGTGATCAGCTCAAAACCACTCCTACTTTTTTACTCTCTTTGTTGGTTAAGCACACCCGTTGCTGTGGCAACCGCCTCCGCCCCACATGCTGAGGAAAGATTACGTTAAAAACATAACATTCAGTCTGTTACGATATCAGGTAACGGACTGATGATTTAATTTATTTCTCAATTAATATTTATTAATCGAGAATTAAATATTTCGATTAATAATCGAGATATTTATTTCTCGATTATTAATAAGAGCTCCCCTGAACACAGCGGTGGTTGATTAGCCAATTTAAACTCCTGCTCTCCTAGTCAGTCGGTCTTGGAGTCGCCTTTTGTTTTGTTAATGGAACTGAAACGCACTGAATTGCGCAAAACCTTGTAGAAACCATAATTACTGAGAATATAAATTTTAACAGGTTTTGTTGATTTGTAAAAAATATAATTTTTTAATGAAGCTACAAACGTTTAGGATCTTAGTGAATATTTTGATAAGCGCGTCAGAAGAGGACGTGCTGGTCGCACCGTCCTGGTGGCGTTCAGTTTGACACCTACTGCTGAGATCGACTCAAAACCTTCCCGCGATCGACCGGTCGATTGTGATTGATGTATTGAGCACCCCTGTTCTAGATTAAGAAGAGCTGTTTCAGTTCAGTGGAACAAAATGGAACCAGTCATTCATTTCTAGTGGGTTCATTTCGGTCTATATCTGTTAGTGACCAGCTTTAGACCGGTCCTGGTGAGAACCATCTGAATGGAACCATTTTGTGTCTGCAGGGAGGATCACATCCAGGCACTGCTGGCCGTCCGCGGGGATGCCAGCAGAGAAATGAGGCAGATGATCATCGGGACCCTTAGTGAGAACAAAGTGTCCTACTCTGGTACCACACAGCCCATATTCAAAGACATTACTGTACCCACCATCACTACAACCATGACCTCTATGACCTCCATGGCAACCGCAAAGCTGCTCAAATAAAGCCAGGTGACCTGTCGGCACCAGGTTGAATCACAGCAGCACAAAGAAACCTATTTTTCTAAATCCGTTGTGATTGATTGATTCAGCCTTGTCAGCTTCTTCCGTTACTCTTTGTGTTTTGCTTTATTATCAAACTCATCCCATGCTTCCTTTTGAAATTCAATAAAAACTGATTACTAAACTGGACTGTCCTTATTTAATAAATTCTTTTAACAGGCTCCCCTGTTCTTGCTAGTTTGTCGCGTTACACTGTTAATGTTAGCATTCGGCTTAACCACAAACTTGTTGGTTCTCTGTTGTTGATGTACGGACTCAAAAATACAACAGAAGGTAGTTGTTAGAATGTAACATCTCTTTAACATTTCTGTTAACGCTTTTACAAAAATTTTATTTGTTTTCTTTGTATTTTAAGGTTATTCCTCAGTGAATTAGATATGACACAACACCTTACAGCAACAATGGGCTGAATAATGAAAACCCATATTCATTCAATACAGAATTGGATCACGTTATAACATTGTCATCAGATCTGGACAATCCAAAGCAAAATTAACCTTTATTTTACCTAATGGATACATCAGGGGTCACCAACACGGTCCCCGTGGGCCCCCGGTTGCCCGAGGGGACCTTGTCAGTCGCCCGCAGAGCAAGTTCTAAAAATAGTCATTGTCATTAGGGAGCACTGCCAACGAAATTATTTAATTGAATTTTTTTACATTGAATTAATAACATTTGTTTATATTTAGAATTTTAAAAAAAGAAATAAAAACGTTTCAAATAAATTGCTTTATGTATAAAACTCTTTTCTATGGTTAAAGTTCAGAACTGTGCAGACGCCTGCAGGATTTTATCGGAGGGCAGCAGCGCCTGCAGCTGTACGGCTGTATAGCTGTACATATTCTGTGAACCTTGAGATTTTCCATTAATTAAAAAAAGAAAAGAATAATTTCTGGATTTTTTATTATTATTACAAAATTGTGGAGAAAAACCCCATCTTGTACGAAGCATACATCTGTATGAGTCTCTGGGGTCAAAGGGCACCCAAAGCCTAAATCTCTTTGGTCAGTTTACTTTTATTTGCCAGCTTGGGGCTTTTTCTGTCAGCTAAAAATGAATGACAGGAGTTTGAACCTCTCGTAGTTCTAAGAGCGGTTTGGATCCCAGCAGATCTTTTTCCCGTTTGCGGTTCTGACGGGTCGTCGGTTTATGAACTTCTTTGAAGTTTCCCGAACTGGAGAGCTGATGGGTCACCTGTCGGCTGCTCTTCCTGAGCGTTGTGCTAAGACTGCGTGATAAACAATTTAATCTAGTCGAATTTAATCTATCCAAAGTAGAGTAGAAATGAAGCAAATATGTTGCTTCACCTTCTCATCCTCTGGACGTCTGACACCACCTGAACCTGCGATCAACACTCTCCTCTTTCCATGAACCACACAGGTAGGTTTCGCTTCCATGTTTTTATTATTTAGCATCGTCTGATAAAAGAAAAAAGTCTCTTGTGGTTTAGGTTTGTGCTGATTTTTGCGCATTGGGGAGGAGGTTGTGCTCCTGCAGGTCAGGTGCAGTGATAGTTTTGTGCTACCCTCTGACCTGTCAGACCTTTTTTTTTTCGACATCTGCTGGTGTCAGCCAGCGGGTGACCCGTCAGCTGTTCAGTTCGCGAAACCATAAAAAAACCTTATAAACAGGCGACCCGCCAGAACCGCACACTGTAAAACGTTCAGGCGGGATCTTAGAACTACGGGAGGTTCAAACTCCACTCATTCATTTTTAAAAAAATGCCAATCCATGAAATAAACAAAAGCAAACTGACCAATAAGATTTCGGCTTTGGCGTGCCCCACTTCACGCCTCACAGACCGTACACAGCTGTGTGTACAATATCTTTTGACATAAAAGATATTTTTTCTCCACATTTTTGCTAATAGTAAAGAGGGTTAGATAACAAAACAATAACTTTTCTTTTTTTTATTTAAAGGAAAATCTCAGCGCGTACAGCGTGTGCAGCTGCAAGTGTTACTGCAACAATGCAGACTCTCAGTCTCTTGAGGGTAATTTAGAATCAGACAGAAAAGCTCCAAAAGGGAATCAAACTTAAACTCTGTGAACTAAGAACGTCTGATCACATAATATCAATTAACCATATCTGCCATGGTAAAGCATTACTGTTAACTATTGTCAGTAGTCTATAACATTAATATGATCAGGCAGCGTGTAATTATATAAATACTTATATATACTATTGTTATAAAGGCTGAGCCAAGAAAATTGATCTCTGTATCAAACAAATAGCCCTTCATGTTGCTCTGGACCTGTGAAGCAGCTCCCAGTCTCTAAAAGGTTGGTGACCTCTGGGGGACATTGTTGTCTCTCATGCTGTTGGTCCTGGAGGCCAGGGCTGTGTGGAGATAGTTTGGACATGTTCTGAAAAAAATAAAAATAGTGGATACATTGGAAACAGAAAAAGCAAAGGACAGGATGAGCCAGAGGAAGGTGATCTGCTGTGGTGACCCAAGACTGAAAAGCCAAAAGAAGAGGACTAAACACTCCAGGGCTAAGACATGCAATTTGATATTTATTATGAATATAAATTATTTTAGTGGTTAAGTGCACATGAATCTGACACGTACTCTGTACTGTACTTTATGACCATTATGCCATTAAATATTGTAGTGAAAAAACTGCTAATTCATCCTTTAAACATTGTCCTTACCAGCAGTGGGAAGAGTATCCAGAAATGGTTCTCAAGTAAGAGTAGCACTACTTTAATATATTTTTATTCAAGTAAAACATAGTCATCTAAAACATTACTGATAAAGTCATCTGATGGAGAAACAATTTTATGTGCAAATTCTGGAACTTTAAAGACTAAAATAAAAGAAAAAATATAAACGACATTTTAATTTGACTTAAAATTCACAAAATCAATTCTTGCACCTGATATATTTGTGTGTATGTATGTTAGAACAGCATAATGTACTTTCAGCTAAATTATAATATGAAAGATGTGATGATAATTCAGAAAAGTAAAACAAGAGATACTGCAATAAAAACATCAGAAGAAATTGAAACATTACTTAAAAGTCTTACACGTCTTATATTGATTCTGAATTGTGAAGGGATAAAGACAGAAGCCAAACTGGAAACTGCCTCTGAATGTCAAGAAATATCAGGACATCCCTGGTGAAACATTTACATACTAGTAAGTTAAATTTTAATATATTTAAGCATCCTAAGTGAACTTGAAGTATACTCATGATTAGTCTAACTTAAAGTGTGAGCTTTTGGAACAACTAATTTTGTGCTTAGTGTATTTAAATAGTATTTAAATTGTATTAAAGCACAATTTTAAGTGTACTTCAACATACCTTTTTTGAACAACTTAAGTTAAACGTAGTGATGTGACGAGGAGAAAAGCTGCTGACGTAGACTTCCTGGGAATCCCTCTGCTCATCTCAACCGGCCACGCTGTTTGTTTTCTTTGTTAAACAACTTGGTTTGGAGTTTGTAGGAGTAATTCTCATTTATGTTACCTTAGTTCTTTCCTGTTTTTTTAGTTAGGGAGGTAAGTTTTTGTCATTTGGTTTATTTATTTTCAATTAGGTTAGTTAATTATTATTCAGATAGTTTCTTTTGTTTGTTGTTTTGGCACTAGGGTTAGTGCCATATATTTTGTCATATCTAAATCAAAGACATATATATTAATAAATATCACTGTAAATTGTTTAACTTTGTGTGTGTTGGCTGATTGGGACGAGGAGGGACCTTTCATGTTATGATCTGACCACCCCTAGATGGGTCGTAACACTTTAAGTACACTGCTTTTTATGTAATATAAATGTGCTTTATTAGTATATTTTGTGTACTATTTTTGTGATTGAATTACATTTAATTACAAAGTGTCATTATTTAAAAAATAATGTGAAACTGGCACTTTTAATGGACTTCTAATCCAACTTTTGAAGCAACTTCTCATATGACACCTGTTATAGTATGTTCCTAACAGGTGTCATGTTTATGTCAGTATCATATCAGTCTTATGCACACCCCGTCAAATAAAGTGTTACCCACATTTATCGAGTGTTCATTGTCAATAAACTATCTCAGAATTCTACAAATTGTCAATATATTCAAAGTTTACAGACAACATGCTAATAAAAATTAACACATAAAATAGGTACACTTTAGAGGAAATGTGAAAAATATTTCACCAAGGACAGAGTATTGTTTTAATACAATGTCAGTATTCCAGTGTTACTGCAGACAAACTGACATTTCTCCTTCCTAGGAACAGTGAGGATCAATAACAGAACATTCCCATTCACTGCACTTTACAGAAACCTACAAAAAAGAATAAAACGATAGAGCAATTAATCAGAATACAGAAAAGTGGCAGAGAAAAAAGTAAAACTTACAGTTTTAGGATGTTGTGGACTCGCTATGTATGTGACATCATCAGTACTGATGATGATTGGGACCAGATGCCTGGAGTGGAAAAACATTTCTGAGTGACTTATTTGCCTGTTTATGTTAGAAGTAGAAAAAATAGTCAGCAACATCATAGAATCAGTTGATGCTGGCATTAACTATGAAGTTGGTTTAAGGATGAACTTAAGGGAGAAAAGCTACCTTAAAAGATGCCTTAAATACCTTAAATTACCTTAAAAGATACCTTAAATGCCCATCTCCAGCAGTCATCAGATGAGAGGTGGGTTCACCCTGGACAGGTGAATGAAATGTATGAGAGAGAAATGGTAGATTAACTAGGGAAATAAATTCTGTCCAATTATTTTTTACATCAAATCAAGTTTATTAAGCACTTAGTGTTGGCAACACACCAGTTTTTACTGTTGATAGAAATGTGACCAGCTGCTCAGTGTAAAAAATTTAAACAAATCCTTCCCAATGAGACGATGTGGAGGTTCATCCTCAGAACTGCTTGGTGAGCTGGTGGAGCCAGAGCCTCTTCTGAGACAGGAAAGTTTTTAGGTTTTCTAATTCCTGATCCATGGCTTCCTCTTTCATCTTAATTTGCTTAGACAGCAAAAATATGTTGACTATTAAAACAATGATGAACGAGTTATAACAACAACCTCACAAATGTCACAATACAAGTCTCTTTGGGACACTAATAGTGATGTTACATGATGTGCCGAGGCTTCGAGGCGTCTCGAGTAATGAAGGGGGCGTTTCCGTAAAGTGCGTATCGAAGCTTGCTTCATTTAGGGAAGGAGCCGAAAACGATGACGTCCGAAGCCTCGCTGCCCGGCTGTACCACGTGACTGCTTCGGGAAGTGGCTCAGATTTTGGCGCGGGGTTTGACAGCTTTAGAAACCCCACAGGCTCCATTCAAAATGTGGGTTGTTGTAGGCGAGTTGTGGTCAGTTGAGAGAGTGGATAGAGTTTTGATAGTTTGGATAGCAGAGTTTGGATAGTGGTTATTTAGTTTGAGACAGGTAGGGAGAATATATATATATATATATATATATTAACACTACAACTTCCCCCACCCAATAGGGCAGTTTCACTAGTCATAGGAAAGCACGGGCTGCCGCACGTCGTCCACAACTCCTCGTCCTCTGGTCATACTCAAGGGAGAGAGAAAAAAGGTAGAGAGAGAGACAGGGGGGGGGGGGGGGGAACAGATACAGAGAGAAAGAAAGAGACTCAGAGACAAATATATATTAATATATATATATATATATATATATATATATATATATATATATATATATATAGAGAGAGAGAGAGAGAGAGAGAAAAGAAGAGACAGAGAGACACACAGATACAGAAAGAGAGAGAGAAAAAAAGACAGGCAAAGAGAGAGAGAGAAAGAGATATATAGAGATAGAGAGAGAGAAAAAAAAAAAATATATATATATATATATATATATATATATATATATATATATATATATATATATATATATATATAGCGGTTTATATATAGAGAGAGAGAGAAAGAGAGAGAGAGAGAGAGACACAGAGAAAGGAAAAAAGACAAAATCCTATCCTGTCCCACAGCTATCCTATTTTTAAATTTAATTTTAATTCTAATATTAAGGACACGTGAGTTTTCACCACCTGATTTAACTCGAGTTACCTTGAACTCCAATACCATCATCACACATCATAAGCAGATTTTCTCTGGAATAAACAAGGTATTGATCTAAATGAATTTTTTCCCCTTCCCCCTTTATTTATTTATTTATTTTTCTGGGATTAATATTTAATGATTTTAGACTTTATTATTCAGGACTTATAATTGGGTTATTTATTTAATTTGAGCTTTTTACTATTTATTTCACTATTACAAATAGGATTGGTTAGTTAGTTTTAAAGTTCTTAATTTTTATTTTAGGATTTTTAAGATAGCTGTGGGACAGGATAGGATTTTCTCTTTTTTCCTTTCTCTGTGTCTCCCTCTCTCTCTCTCTTTCTTTTTTTTCTTCACCTTTTGTGAAGTCATTCCCAAGAGCCATAAAGACAAAAATTCAATGCATCACACGTGTTAAGATACAGCTGGCTGTGATTATACACCTGGCCAGTAGGTGGTTTCATGTGCACATGAAGCTTCAAGAAATGAACCCTTTCTCGAATCAGTTGGCTCAAGTGGTTCAATGCCTCATGAGGCTTCATCTCACCATCACTAGACACTAAGCTTAATTAAAACCAGGTTAAATTTATGACTTAATGTACGCTTAATGTACTTTTCAGTACATTAAGCGCAAAGTTTATTACTAAAAGTATTTTCTATCTAGATAGATTGCATCGAGTCATTGATTTGTAGAATTCACTCCTGAACGAGTGTTGTGTTGTTGACTTTACAGCTTTCCTTCATACTTAGCATGCGTGACGATAAAGAGGAAAAACTGCGTTTTAACAGGAAGAAGCAGAACTAGAACCTGGCTTGTTCTGAAGTTTAAGACAGAGCAGAATTCACAAAAACAAAACAGATTAAATTATGTAGAATTATAAACATACAGATTAATCTGTGCCATGTTTGTTTCACTCTTCGAACCAAATTACTGACTAAAAGTTAAATCAAGGGCGTAGGTTTGGTCTAAGTTTTGGTGGGACCCCCTCCCCAGGCCGCACCGACCATTTTTGACCAGTGGTAACCTGGTTTGTATTCTAACACTTCAAATGCCATATTTACTGAGATAATTTCACAGTATATTACATATCTGAGAACTAACACCTCACCTGGAGCCCTGAAGCTCCAGCCACCTCTCCATCGTTCTGCTCTGCCCCTTGCTCTGCTGTCTGAGCATCCTATGTGAAAAAATATTACATAATTAACAGACCTATTCTACCTCACATTCAGTGCTGACCTTACTAAACACCGGACTTTACAACAAATGCGTTGCGTGATAGATATCTAACTTATGGGTCCACTCACTGTACTTACAGCCGAGGTAGCGAAATAACTTCTAATGTCTGTCGTCCTTTTCTTTTTTGGTGGCGACATGGTCTCGGAGACTCATAATAAATGTCAAACTCAGAAGGAGACACGTTCACTTTCAGCACCATGGACCAAGCTTCCGTTCCGCGTGTGTCCAGCTGGCCGCCGCCTGTTGCAGCCAATCAAAGAACGTAGATCCACGTTCTTTGAGCCAATAGCGGCATGGGTCGTCATAGTTCATTACAGCGAATTTTAAAATGAATGCTACCACTGCGTAATGTATTGAAGTATTAAACTAATCAATGTAGATTTTCGTTTATTTATTTTCTTTTTGGTATAAAATGCATATGTTTTTTTATTTTTTTTAATTAAAATGGCAAAAATTGGTCGGGACTATTTTATATCCCTTGAATATTGGTCGTGACATGTCACGACCGTCCATACCCAAACCTACGCCCATGAGTTAAATGGATGTTTTTTTTTTTTTCTAATTTATTGAGAAGTAGGGTATATTTGGGTTTGTGTAAAAGTAGCTTACACAAATGTAAGTATTTTTGAAACATAGGCTACTAAAGTATTTGTGTAAAAGTGGCTTTAATAAAGGATGATTTCGAACTTCTTGTGTTGTGTTTCCGTGGTGTGAGTTGTTGCAGAGGAAAGTAAAGTAAGTAGGCGAGCTGGAGTTCAGCTGAAACAAGCTGTTGATCTGGAGCTGTTCTCGGTGCTGAACCGCTAAATCCAATTAGCTCCCTCCCCACCCCGCCCTCATGGTGTCCCTTCATCCTGTCCTCTTAGGAACGATAGTTGCGGGCCAGGTTGTTCCTTTGTATGCTGCGCATATTTTCACCCTGTTTTCTGCTCTTCGTTGCACCGAAATGTGGATTTTCAGCGGCCGACGTAAAGATCCCAGGTCAGCGGCCGGAGGGGAGCGGAGCGGCTGGAAGCTGGGCTGTCCTGGGAAATAAAAAGTTCGGCTTGTCAGAAGACTCAGCAGAGGTAGGCTGAACACACACTCCGAGGTTGGTCTTAAAGTGTGAAATGTTTTAGGGATTAGAAGAACGTCGTGGATGACTCCGGTCCGTCTTGCTGCTTTCAGGTATTAACTCATGGTTTCTCATTTTTTCACTGATTTATTCTGTTCCTTTCTTTCTATCTTTCTTTCTTTCTTTCTTTCTTTCTTTCTTTCCTTCTTTCTTTCTTTCTTTCTTTCTTTCTTTCTTTCTTTCTTTCTTTCTTTCTTTCTTTCTTTCTTTCTTTCTTTCTTTCTATCTATCTATCTATCTATCTATCTATCTATCTATCTATCTATCTATCTATCTATCTATCTATCTATCTATCTATCTATCTATCTATCTATCTATCTATCTATCTATCTTTTTCCCTTTCTTTTTTATTTAAAAGGAAAATGAACAGCATTTTACTTTATCAACCTTTAATGAATGTCCGTTTCTTGAGTTTTTGTTAACAACAAAAGAAAACAAATATCAGGTTTCTTTCCAGGAGTCTGTGAATAGGAGGGACTGATTTATTTGTATGGTGACGTAGCAGTTTAGTTTATGACGTAGCAAAGTGTCCCAGGAGAAGATAGAAAGGCTATAAATAACAAAGACAGACCTGAGCCATGGGAGTTGCAGCCTAAGTTTCTCCGTGGATTAGAGGAATGTTACACAACCAGGTTCTCCCAGAGGGTTGTGGAGGGTTATATTGATGCTCACTATAAAATCCTACATACCTCCCCCTTAGAATTCGCATGATTTAGAATTTTGACCAAATGTGTCAGGTTGTCAAACAAAGGTTAATGCCAAAAAAAGATTAATAAATATAAACTTCAGTTTTCAAATTATGACATTAAGGGAAAACCTACCCGAACCAAGCTGACTCCATATTCACATGTATTTGTAATCATGTTTAATATTTTTTTAGTTTTTACAAGCTTCATCCAGACCTGATCAATGCCAGGCTTGCAGCATTAAGGCAGCAATATAATACAGCATGTCTATAGCTGAACAGGATCATTTTTGAAAATCGTGGCGGCCCATGTCATGGAGGGTTTTCATGAACTGTCCTGTGAGCTTATAGAAAAGATTATACAGACCACATAGCAGAGGATGGTCATCCAGAGCACGTGCGGTTTGAATGGCGAAATTACTGTAGTTCAATAGATCCAGTACTAGCCCCGCCCATAGCCCCACCCCTCCATTTTGATGGGCAAGTTTGACAGATAAAATTATTTCATGGTGACACTGCAGGAACAGGAGCCATTATATGAATAAATACACATTTAATGAATTATCTGCATCAACCTGAATAAGTTTGCATGTTAATGATTTAATGACATATTTAAAACATTATTTCTTTTAATTAAATTATTTAACATTCAATTATTTATTTATTTATTTCAAGGTTCATTTAATAAATATTTTAATGATGTGTTTATTTATTAAATTTTGTCCCTTTAAACTCTTCATAATAAGTAACACACCATGCCTTGATTGGAAAAAAAAGAACAGATGAGAAAGCCAGAATCATTTATCTATATATGGAGGAAACATGGAACAGTGCTGAAAGAAACATATCTTGCTTTATAGATATTATTTTGATATTTTTAGATATGTTACAATAAAAACAGTAAAATAACAAGCAGGTGGAGCTCTCAGTATCTCTATACTGAAATGTACTGGGTGATATCAAAAGCAATGTTTGATCACTTTCATGTTTTTCTTTAGATTCAACAGAGAACAGTCTCTTTATTAACTGAGATGAGTTGAAAATGTCTTGTCCAGCTTCTGTCATGTGCTGTTTTGTTCTCCAGACATGGATCTCGTCAGGAGAGGGACGGCCTGAACACAGAGAGCTCGGTTGGTCTTTTCTAACCAGCCAACACTCTCATCCCTTGGAAACAGCGAGGCTTCAAAACAAGCTCCATTAGAGTTGACTCAGATTCACAGGAAGGAACAGAACCAGCCGTCTCAGCATGACAGACAGAGTGAGTTTCAACGCTCCCAAAGTCACCCCCCGGCCAGCCGCGGCTCCTGTGCTCCCACCGGAGCCAATTGATATCATTCGCACCAAAGCCCGCTCTCGGCGAGTCCACCTCAATGTAGGTGGTCTCAGTCATGAAGTGCTGTGGAGAACACTGGATCGCCTGCCTCGAACCCGTCTGGGTCGATTAAGAGACTGCAACACCCATGAGTCACTGCTGGAGATTTGTGATGACTACAGTCTCCATGAGAATGAATATTTCTTTGACAGACATCCAATGGCTTTCTCCTCCATCCTCAACTTCTACAGAACAGGGAAGCTGCACATGATGGAGGAGATGTGCGCTTTGTCCTTTGGTCAGGAGCTAGACTATTGGGGAATTGATGAGATCTACCTGGAGTCCTGTTGTCAGGCACGGTATCACCAGAAGAAGGAGCAGATGAATGAGGAGCTAAGAAGGGAGGCTGAGACGCTGAGAGACAAGGATGGAGACGTTGAGGAGCAGGGCTGTTGTCCCGACCAAAGACAAAAGCTTTGGGATCTCCTGGAGAAACCCAGTTCCTCTGTTGCTGCAAAGGTAACAGCACACACACACACACACACAAACACACACACGCACACGCACACACACACACACACAATCTCCCTGCTGGTGAAGAAAACTGAAATGATTAGCTAAAATTATTTCATGACTTCATCCGGATGTTGGTCTGCTGCTTTGGCATGTGGATAGTGTTTACAGCTCACAGCTGTAGTTCACTGAGATCAGTTATTTTCATAACAGTCGACCTAGTTCTCTCTGGCTCAGTTTGGTTGTTATAACTGGTCCCAGTCTGACTGATAATACATACAATGGTTTATCTTACGTCTCATATCACAGGCCCAGATTTAGGCCCATTGGAGGGTAACCTACCACACGTTTCTTTAACTCATGCAGTTTACAACAGACTAAGAATAAAGTTCAACATCATAGTCAAGCACATTTAGTCTGATGCTAGCCTGCCTGTTGCCTTTTTACACTCTTCCAGTCGATTCAAATCTCTCCTCACAGACAGTGAGGAGAGACAGACAGTTTTCTCCCATTTACTTGTTTTTTTCTGTAAGAATTTTTAACCGGGCCAATCAGCAAACAGAAGGAGAAGTTTGAATGATGATGTTGATTTTCTGCGCTGTTATAGAATTGTAGCAGACCTGTAGTTTTAGCAAAGACAGCAGAGGAAGTGAAGGAAGCTGTTCAGTCCATGTTGGCCATGCTTCTAAATTTTCAATTAACAATAAAAGCCAACTGGTCCTCTTTTCACAGTGGAGGACTGTTGGATCTGGCAGGCAGGCAATTTCTGGTCAGCTTCATAATGTCAATCTGTTGCATTACATACTTCATGGCCAAACATTAGCGACTCAGTAAAATTTAGCACTTCAACAGACTCCAAGCCTCCAGGAAGCAATCAATTTTTAATAGCCAAGAGCCCAGGCTCTCTGCGTATAGCAAAGTGTAGAACAAGGAGCTGGTTTTTCACCGGTCCATCGCAGGGCAACACTGAGACAGACAGGACAAACAATAATGCACACATTTAGAGAGAACAGTCAACCTGACAGTCATGTTTCTGGACTGTGGGAGGAAGCCAGAGTACCTGGAAAGAACCTACGGATGCACAGGAAGAACATCAAAACTCCATGTAGAAGGACCCCAGACTGGGAATCGAACCCAGAACCTCCCCACTGCAAGGAAACATTGCCAACTGCACCACTGTGCAGCCCCATTTTCATAGTTGTTTTGTCAAATTGATAATGAAAATAACATAGTTTATAACAGCTTTTCCAAATGGGAAAAAAATTATTTCTGTCCGTTTAGACATTTGTGTCAGGGTTTCTGGTGATAAACTCACTGTAAACTGAACAAATACTTTAATTGTACCCTACATTACAATTAAATGTATATATATATATATATATATATATATATATATATATATATATATATATATATATATATATATATATATATATATATATATATATATATATATATATGCACTTCTGTGGAAGTGCATATGCTGTGCATTGCTCTTCCACAGCAAAGCGATACACCTGCCTGTTAAGAAGCAACATACTAGACTGTATGCTGTGACTGTCAGGCCAAATCCATTGTTCAGCTCAAGTTGCTGTAAAATTGTGGCTGGGATTTTTTTAGCCACTCTGAGTGATCTCTAAAATCCATTCAGATAGTCTGTGCACTATAATTGTTTAATATTAGTTAAGTTCCCATTTTTATGGATGAATGAAATAAACTCACCTCCTTCTGGAGACGCTAAACAACATTTTCTTTACTTGTAAACAGATTGTGAAGTCACCATTACTGTGTCTCTCCAGAGACTTAGGATGATTCAGGTTGTGGCATGATGGGTTCACCTTGCAACCAGCCTGGACATACATGGATGACAGTTCTGTAAAATACCTTTGTGAGGAGCCATTGTAGTTCCTCATTCTAAACTTAAGAGTTAAGCAATACTTGAAGCTGCTGTCACAGTTTTCTGTCTTATCGTATACAGTGGGGCAAAAAAGTATTTAGTCAGCCACCAATTGTGGAAGTTCTCCCACCTAAAAAGATGAGAGGCCTGTAATTTTCATCATAGATATACCTCAACTATGAGAGACAAAAGGAGAAAAAAAAATCCAGAAAATCACATTGTCTGATTTTTAAAGAATTTATTTGCAAAATATGGTGGAAAATAAGTATTTGGTCAATAACAAAAGTTCATCTCAATACTTTGTTATTTAGCCTTTGTTGGCAATGACAGAGATCAAACGTTTTCTGTAAGTCTTCACAAGGTTTTCACACACTGTTGCTGGTATTTTGGCCCATTCCTCCATGCAGATCTCCTCTAGAGCAGTGATGTTCTGGGGTTGTTGCTGGGCAACACGGACTTTCATCTCCCTCCAAAGATTTTCTATGGGGTTGAGATCTGGAGACTGTCTAGGCCACTCCAGGACCTTGAAATGCTTCTTACGAAGCCACTCCTTCGTTACCCGGGCGGTGTGTTTGGGATCATTGTCATGCTGAAAGACCCAGCCACGTTTCATCTTCAATGCCCTTGCTGCTGGAAGGAGGTTTTCTCAAAATTTGACGATACATGGCCCCATTCATTCTTTCCTTCACACGGATCAGTCGTCCTGGTCCCTTAGCAGAAAAACAGCCCCCAAGCATGATGTTTCCACCCCCGTGCTTCACAGTAGGTATGGTGTTCTTTGGATGCAACTCAGCATTCTCTCTCCTCCAAACACGACGAGTAGAGTTTTTACCAAAAAGTTCTATTTTGGTTTCATCTGACCATATGATATTCTCCCAGTCATCTTCTGGATCATCCAAATGCTCTCTAGCAAACTTGAGACGGGCCTTGACATGTACTGGCTTAAGCAGGGGGACACGTCTGGCACTGCAGGATTTGAGTCCCTGGTGGCGTAGTGTGTTACTGATGGTAGCCTTTGTTACTTTGGTCCCAGCTCTCTGCAGGTCATTCACCAGGTTCCCCTGTGTGGTTCTGGGATTTTTGCTCACCGTTCTTGTGATCATTTTGACCCCACGGGGTGAGATCTTGCGTGGAGCCCCAGATCGAGAGAGATTATCAGTGGTCTTGTATGTGTTCCATTTTCTAATAATTGATCCCACAGTTGATTTCTTCACACCAAGCTGTTTACCTATTGCAGATTCAGTCTTCCCAGCCTGGTGCAGGTCTATAATTTTGTGTCAGGTGTCCTTTGACAGCTCTCTAGTTTTGGCCATGTTGGAGTTTAGAGTGTGACTGTTTGAGGTTGTGGACAGGTGTCTTTTATACTGATAACGGGTTCAAACAGGTGTCATTAATACAGGTAACAAGTGGTGGACAGAGGAGCCTCTTACAGAAGAAGTTACAGGTCTATGAGAGCCAGAAATCTTGATTGTTTGTAGCTGACCAAATACTTATTTTCCACCATATTTTGCAAATAAATTCTTTAAAAATCAGACAATGTAATTTTCTGGATTTTTTTTCTCCTTTTGTCTCTCATAGTTGATGTATATCTATGATGAAAATTACAGGCCTCTCTCATCTTTTTAAGAGGGAGAACTTTCACAATTGGTGGCTGACTAAATACTTTTTTGCCCCACTGTAGACTGGTGTTTAAAAAGCACCTGTTTTTTGGTTCTGGACACGAGGAAATGTAGACCATTTGGTGGAAAATGAAGTCCTGTGATGCCTTTGAAGTATTTCTGTAGCACTTCTGTTTACACTGGAGATGAATGTGGTGAAAGTCAAAGTGCACTGTTGTGTTACTACATTAACATAAGCATCTCATTTTATCAATTTCTTCATATAAAAAGACTGACCATCAGTCCCCATCGGAGGTTTGATAATTATTAGACAAATAAATCTAACAGGAAACAAATATGTGGAAAGTTTCATTTTCAGTTTTAGAGTTCATCTCCCCTTGGTGTCTGTTTCAGGTAATTTACTGTTTGTGGCTTACTAATGTGACATTTGACTTGCAGTGGTGTTGACCCAGCTGTTCTCAAGTCTTTGTGAAGCAGAATCTTTCAGCATCGGCGGCGCTGGTGCATGGCAGCCTTGCCTCTGTCAGATTGCCCCTGTGGCTACTGTCCAGTTGCTCACCACCATTACTGTGTGAATGTGTGAGTGTAATATAAAGTGCTTTCTGGGCCATTTATCATGTCCAAAAATCTGTCAGCTTTTCATTTGCAGAGTGTTTGCATTCTACATTGTTAGTAAGACAATGTGGGAGCATTATTTTATTAAGGCATACCCTTACAAAAAAATCCCATAAAAATCACATGTGAAAGCACATGAATACCTGTGATTTTGGAACATTTCGTGGTAAAATTACATGTGATTCACACATTTCCACATGTGATCACATGAAAATCACATGTGATCACATTTGATTTTTATGTGATCACATGTAGAAATGTGTGAATCACATGTGAATACATGTGATTTTACCACGAAACGTTCCAAAATCACACGCATTCGTGTGCTTTCACATGTGATTCACATCATTCACATGTGAAATTTGTGTGAACCACGTGATCACATGTGGAAGTCACACGTGATCACATGTGGAAGTCACACGTGGAAGTCACACGTGATCACATGTGGAAGTCACACGTGATCACATGTGGAAGTCACACGTGATCACATGTGGAAGTCACACGTGATCACATGTGGAAGTCACACGTGATCACATGTGATTTTCATGTGATTTTTTTGTAAGGGTAGTGTCTTCCACTCTGAAAAATATTTGAAGGTGGTTTACCTTGAAAATGAAAGTCTACCTGCTGCTTTGAAAAAGCAATTGAAGTCAACAAGAAAATTGCTTTAGTTTTAACTCAGAAATAAAAATTCATGAAGTTAATTTAGACAAGTTGTCTAAACATGGTTTTTTAAGTTCATTAATTTTGACTTGTGAGTTTTAACTTAATGCTGTAATTTAAACAAAATACTTTTTCATAACATGCAAAACTAAAATAAAAATTACCTCCTCTAGTTAAAAAGCTCACATTTCTCTATTAGTTTTACTCACAATATCCAGTTAAAATTACTATGCCTTTTTCTTTAGAATAATTTAATTTCTTGTTTCAAGTTACATAAACAAAATTTCTGTTCAGATAAATAAAAGTTATTAAACATCACAATGAATTCTATTCCAAAACATTTACTGTGAATTCTCAAGCTTTACAATCTGTTAGTAGCAATAAAACCAACATTTGCTTTAATGACACACAAGAGTTAGATCAATGTAACAAACACACTTCCATCTCATTCATGATGCCACACAGGAGACAAAAAACACGCCACTGAAAACATTGGGAAATAGTTCCCACTCCTGTCTTTTTCTTCTCTCACTTTTTTAAGTGCTAACCTAAAAACTCTAGTTTATCCAACTCTTGGAAGTTTAACAAAATTTATAAAAAGTTAACACAACTTACTACTCTAAGTTTATCTTTCATAAACTCACACATTTAGGTTCAAAGTCTAGATCTTGCTAAATTTATTTGACCTAAAAAGTAGAAGATAGTAGACACAATTAAATGCAGCCCAAATGTTTTACAGATCAACACTAAAAGGCTGTTATGGAATAGTGTGTGAGGCATCAAAACCTGTCCAATCCAAGTTATGTTTGCACAGATGATTGTCCATGAGGCGCTTCCAAAGCAGCCTTATCATGAACTTATCAATCCAAAGTTCAAAGGTTAGCAGGAGCAGAAATTGCCGTGGAAATACAGTTGAAACCATTACTAACACAGCTATGTTTGACAAGGGTGAAACTATCCCACATGTATTTTTCATGTTGCTGTTCAACACAACACAGTCATGTGGTCCTTCAGACAGAATATTTAAGTGTTTTTTTTTTTTTACTTGAGTAATGTTTTGAAGTAACACTACTCTTTCCTGAGTATAATCTTTGGCTACTCTACCCACTTCTGATGACTTCACTGAATGTTTACAACAAACATGCAAAGGCACAGACACACACCCACACAATTCAAGGTAAATACTTCTTTTATGTACACAAGCTGCCTTATTCTATTGTTATCGTCTAGTAGGCCAGTAACAAAAAAACTTTAATGACTCTGCTATTGCTAAAGAACAGTAGCTAAAACTTAAAGAGCCGGAAAACCAAAACAAAGACTATCCGAGAAGGTAAAGTAATACATCTTATAGATATGTCTAAGGACTTTTTTCTGCGCTGCCCTAGGACAACATGTATGTGAGCAGTGATAAAGGTTTTACATGAACCATACTGGAACATCTCAAACATTTGTATGAACAGTTTGTTGAAGAGTAAAGGTCAGTTTGATCTGTTCAAAAGGGAAATTTTAAGGTAAGATAAAAGAGGACTTCACCGTTTAGAGATGCAGAAATCGATTTTTCATTAGAAATTCCCACAAATCAAGAACTTCAACTGTAAATATCAATACTATAAACAGCAATCCATGATTTTTCATTCCATGGTCAACATAGTGAATATTGTGTTATTGTTAGGTTAGGTATTAAACTCAGAATAGATAAATATATATATATATCACCAGAAAACTTGAGATGATGGTTTGTCCTTCTGACAACAAGGTCATCAGTGTACAGGCTTCACTGCAAAGAAGCTACAACTGGAACACATGTACTGAATGTTATTACTGAAGAACAGCCGAATGCTGAACTGTGTTAAGCACAGAACAAAATTAATGAACAACAATTTGTCAATACCTCCTCAATATGGCTTCATTTTAGGTAAGTTGACATTTTTTAGGGCAGTCAGCACATTTCAGTACTGCTCTCAGAAGAAGATTAAGTTGATTCTGAACAAATTGAGAAAGCATGTGTTAAACCTTTCTCCCTATTGACTATTGACATGGACGTTAGAACTAGTTACAAGTAGTTAGAACTTGCTAAAATCTTTCTTATGTTTTTTGAGGAGCTGGAATAGTTTGTGTAGGTACAGTGTGTTAGTATAATGGAGGTTGGAACAGGGGACACCTTCCAGGTTGAAAACATTTGCTCTTGAGACAAGAGATGGCCCCTTCTGTTGTTGAGAACGTCGTCTCTTCAGCCGTCATCTGTTGGGCAGCAGCATCAGAACCAGGGATTTAAAAAGGCTCAACAGCCTGATAAAGAATGTTGGTTCAGTTCTGGTTCTGTTCTGGTTCTGTGACGACTATGGAACCTCTGGAGATGATGAATCAAAGAAGAATTCTTCATAAAATCAATAAAATTGACCATCCTGGCTTGAGAAAACAGAGAATCTTCAGTCAGAGGTTTCTTCACATTCGCTGTAATACAGTGAGAAGGTATTACAGCTGTTGGCTGTTCTTGCCAACAACCATCACCATATACAATAACTTTTTGAAGAATCTAAATTCATGAGTTACAACAACATTTGGGGTTAATAAAGTATTTTTGAATTTGAATATTGATCGTTCAGGTTCAGCACTTTTCCTCTCCTGGTTATAGTCATTTTAAGGTTTGTAGATGTAAAGCAGTTCACGATCATTTTCTTTTCTTATTTCCATCCTTTGGAGGTATCTGTCAAAGTTGCAATGAATGGAACACATAGCAGTTGTCACAGCTTGTTGACACAGTTCTCACTTAATATCGTAGGACTAAAGGCATCCAGATTATGTTAGCAAGAACTTTCATGGAGTGGAAAAGAAAAGTCTGATCTTATTTTTAAGGAGCTGAGGATGATAACGTTGCCCTCCTTGGAATTCAAATACAAATACCTTAATGTACTTTTATCCAAGTCCCAGACATATGTATAATATTCTGTGAAAGGTCTACAAAAATCGATTTATCTTCAGTATTCAACTTTATCTTAACTAACACCAAATTGTAATCCACATTATTTGATTTCTATATTTTCAATTGTGCTTGTTGTGTTATAGTGATGAGTACCCTGACTAGTGGCAAGTTTCTGTGACTATGGGAGATTGTTCTACAGTTTATAGAACAATCAACATGAAAATGTATCATAAACAAGATGAAAAAAACAGGGCAGCTCTGTCTGCAGCTTCACAGACATTTAGGAGTTTCCAGAATGCATGCTACCTTTTTTGCTTAACTGTTTAACTCGTTATTTATTTATTTTTGATTTAAGCTAATCTTTGATGCTTAGAACCCAAAACAAGTTAGAGATTTAAAATAAAAACAGTAAATAATTATCTCTGGTAATATTTCAGCAATTAAAAAATAAAAATCTTAATTTCTTGATCTTAAACATCAAATTCAATTCAGATTCAAAAACAATATAAATAAATAAGAGAAATTATTTAATTATTATTACAAATAATAATTAATTCAATATTAATACCTCTTGATCTTTAAGTCTTAATGGTCAGATTAAAAAAAAACAGCCGACTTCAGCAATCCCTCATACTGATAATATATCTAGTGACAGTAGAAAGTAATGTTCACCTTTAACAGGAAGAAATCTCTAGCAGAAGCTGAGCCTGAATCAGTGTGAGCTGCCGTCTGTCACAACCGACAGGGAGAAGATAAAGCACAATACAATGTAGCAGCACTGATCCAGGAGTACTTTCTATGTAAAATGAATCTTTCTATAGTCATACTAACCACTTCCATACTCTAACCAGACCCTCCCTGCTACAAACACGAAGCTTGGGGTGAAGTTGCTGACCCAAGGGGAAGAAACAGAAATCAAACCCACAATTTTCTATTTGCTAGACAATTGCTCAAGCCCTAGCGTAGTGCACCTGCGGCTCAGAGGAAAAACATTCACAATACTTCCAGTCAGAAGAAATACATTGGTCAAAGTAAAAGACTACATTCAGTCCAAGCCTGCCAGGACTATGAATCATATTGAACCTATCTTCCATTTTTATTTCCCATCATATCCAGTTCCTCTCCATTTATTAAAACTATTGTGAAATATTACAATATCCAGTGGTACTTGGGGTACTGTGCATTGTTTAAATAGAACTGTGAACATTCAGTGTAACAGTTGTTGAACATTTGGAGGTCATCGGATTGATTCATGTCTGAATTACCTCTCTGTAACAAAGGATCAGAGCGAGATATATAAATAGAAAACCAGATCTGCAGAAACAGCAGCTTTTCTATGGATCCTAGTTCTTCCAGAAATACTTGTAAGTATTGATTAGGACTTGGATTTCTCTGTCCAGCCACTTTATGTACCTCATTTTCTGATTGTTTCCTTATTCTGGATCATACATGACTTCTCATAAGTCAACAAATGGGATTAACTCTAAAGCAATATCTATCTATCTTTTCATTTTTGGTGACATCAGAGAAGGGTTACTGAATCCCAAATCTAAGGCTTGAGTTCTTTCGCCTTAATTCTTCCTCCACCGACTAGCTTGTAAAGCAGCTTGTATGTTCCAAGTAATTCTTAGAATCTGCCCTGGGTGCCAAGGTCACAGCATTCGGCAGTCATTAAGCCATTAAGATGTTGCAAGGTGGCCAAGCTTGGATATGCCTGCTCTTCACTTGTTTTTGCTTTATCTCTCTTTTCTACAGTTTTCTTCTTTCCTTTTTTCAGCAGTTGTTTTTGACTATGTGTTCCCTTTGATACAGTTATTGAAAATCCCCTAAATGTGGTCCATTCTGCTGTATGAACTGTAAAGCAAAGTGTTTCCTGGAATGACCCGGTAAGCCCAGACAATCTTTGAACAGGTTTGGCTGATACAATCAGTCACATGACTTCATGACTCTAAGTAAAGTAAATGCTGAGTAAATGGACTACAACTAAATATTTCCTCATTGGTTTCATGCTCAGAAATTACCGACATTGGGTCATTTTTGCTGTGTTCAATGTGTGAATCTCAGTGGCAGTGCTAGAGGGTGGTTTAGCTCCCCCTGAAGGAGTCATGGATCCCCAACAAAATATCAGATTATTATTTTCTTTTCCATTTAATTTAATATGTGGTTATTGTGACATTATCCTTGCAAAACACAACTTATTTTAAAAGAAACAACAACAAATTGTAATCAATTTCAACTGATATGAAATGCATATATCTTGTTTTCAGTCATATTGTCAACCCCAATATATGTTTTAATTAAATAGCAAAATGTCACATATTCTCTAGCCACTTTATTGGTGACTATTGCAGATGTCTGGGTTCTCAGTGCACCTCTGTTTGTGTTGAGAACAGTTAGAACAAATGATCCATCGTAACACTCTCAATAAACGCCTAGTCCTCCCTCAGCACCTGGAGATGCCACTCATATATCTTAGTGCATCCCAGTTAGTATCAAACATGTCCGTTAGCGTGGCTCACAGGAGTCCTGACCCAGCAATTACTATGTGAAGATGTTTGTCATAAAACATTCGTCCTTGCCCTACTGAATCCTTTCTCTGTTTGTTATTAGCTGTGTAAAAATAATGTGGAAAGAAAATATCTGGAAATTACAATGAACACTGCTGCAGTGGTTTGTGCAGGATATTGAGAGGGCCAGATGTTGATTCAGCTCCACAGGCACCTGAAGGCCTGTGATTTCCCCACACAGTGCTGGTGATGTTCAGCTGTCTCCCCGTCACACAGCCTGGCATCCTGTAGAGAGCTACATTTCCCTACATTTGTTTTCCCAGCATGATATCACAGATGGATTATGTTCAAATGTGTAACAACTCAAAACTTTTTCTTCTTAGTCTGCCAATAATCTGGCCTCTAGAAAATCTGATATGTCATAGACTTTAAAACACACTAGTCCACATATCAGATATTATTTATATTACATATGTATGTAGTTTCATTTAGAAGTCAGTTTTGCCTTTTCATGGTACTGTAAGGCAGCAGTGTCCATTACTCTAGATAGGAATAGACATGCAGCTTCATTTGATACCTACCTTTTCTTAGTGTGGTCATTTACAGCTTAATTCTTTCTGTCCTGGGCGAAAACCACTTCTGACCTCTCTCTATCTTTTCTATAGTTAGCAGCTAAATCCTATTACAATTATCTTGAAGTGTCCTCTCAAAGGTTGTAGGGGAAAGACTTGGAGCTCACTTGACTAACACATGACAAATGTTGTATATAAAATAATTGCAGATCGTCTTTGAACACTATTCTAATAGTTGAACCATAAAAAAAATTATTTTATGTCAAGCTACTCTTTAAGAAGCATGAACGGTGGTGTTTACTAACGAGGAAAAGGTAAAAAATAAATTCAATACTATCTGTGATTCCATTCAGCCAGTCTCTTAGCAGTTTGTGCTTTCTGCAATACCTCCAGTGAGAAAACGTAATTTACTTTGTTAGGAAAACCCTCAGTTTAAAGCAGTTTGTTTAACTTAGGAATCACGGTCAAATCACTGTTACATCATTAAAGACTTCTATTTTGAGAGCAAAGACAGGACGCATTACAGTACAGTGTGTACAGTACAGTGTGCACATGTTAGGTGTAATGTGCATTGATTAATAATCTGATTTTATTGCTACATTTTGTTGGACCATTTTAGCAAGAACCTCTCTCCCTTCCCTGTATTGATGTAGATGATGTAGATGGAGACATTAAGCTTTTATTTGGATAAAATTATCACAGAAATTTTTAAAAATCTTTTTACAATAGAAAATATTGGCAACCACACCCGCTATTTGTCTTTAAATAACCACACTTTTTGCTGAGTTTATTGTTGAGTAGGCAAAACAATACTTTTTTGGCCCTCAAGTCTTTTTGACACTTTTGGCCTATGTGACAAAACATCTGGACAGCCCTGCCGTAAATGTTTAATGCATAAACCTGTTCTTTAATGAAACCTCAGTTTAATATCTGCACCTTGATATTTTTATCCTGTAAGCAAAACATTCTGTACCCATGTGCTTCAATCGATGTTTATCTAATAATTTTTCATTGTAAGTATTTTCATGTTATTATGGAGACACTTAGACGAACAACTGCCCAACTGTGGTAAATTGTGAATATAAAAATTCTACATTACACTCTTTGACAGTTGAGTCACATAAATCACAATTGATCATGACAGTGAGTCTGAATCTGTTTGTCTTGGCTCAAATATTTCTGAATAAATAGAATCTTCACTGCAGTAAATCATGGAAATGTCATCAAAATATTTGTAGTTACTTTATAAGAGCAAAACACTAAATCTGTTAGACGTTATTCCTAGTATCTGATTTGTGATCATTATTTGTGTAGTAATTCAATTGCCTTTGAGATCTAATTCATACCTGATTGACTGATCTACTGTCCACTGGCTGTGAAGTCTGTGTAGAACAACTTTCATTATAGTTGGCATAGAACCACTGGGGTGTACTTAGGGTCTTTGTTGAGGCTCTCATGGAGACCAGAATGCACATCATCATGGACAGTCATGCTTCTAGTTAGATGGTGGCATGTACATTTAACATAGAAAATGAGAAAAACAACAATGATGCTTGTTTAGAAAAAAAACTTAATACAGGAAACATCTGCTGTTTCTAAGGTGTAGATAACATCTCTTACTGACAGCATGAATACAGACGCAAATTCATATTCTGGTGAGAAATTATTGTTCTTGACTTTCAGTTTAAAGAGTGATAATCACAAATTAGTACCTATTATTTTGGTACAGTGCGTTGGGTACAATTTGGATCACAATCAGTCAAACAATAAGTTTGACTGATTGTGATCCAAATTGGCCAATATTAATTCTGTTGGTAGGACATCTGAATTTGAATTATTCTGTGTCTGAAATACGGATTATAATTTCATTTCTGCTATATTTTAATGTCAATCTGAACAAATTGAGTAGGAGGGAAAATGCCAGGCTAACATGTCTTGTGTCTTCTCCTGAGTCTTCTCCCAGTGGGACGTGCCTGGGAGAAGACTCAGGCACGTCCTGGATCACCTCACCAAGGAGGCATCCAGGAGGCATCTTAACCAAATGCCCGAGCCACCTCAACTGGCTCCTCTCGACGTGGAGCAGGAGTGGCTCTGCACTGAGTCCTCCCTTTGTGACCAAGCTTCTCCCCTTAATACTAAGGGAGAGCTCAGACACCCTGCGGAGAAAACCCATTTTGACTGCTTATATCTGTGATGTTGTTCTGTCACTACTCAGACCATATATGGGGGTAGGAATGTGCCCTCATTATTGCTCTTATTACATGGCATAAGAAATCTAATCAAGCTGGCAGCCTTGGATTTCTAATCGCCTTGTTCGTGCAGAACTGAGTTCAAACCTGTTCTGTCTTCCTCTGCTGTCCCGATCAAATCAAGCAAATCATTTGTCAAGATATCATCCAGCCCTCAGAGATACAAAGATCACATTAGGATTAATATTCAACCACTCGCTCGATCCCACTCACCTCTTCCTGGCTCCTCATCTGCAATATCTGTTTCATCTCCCTTTCTCCAACGTACCTCTGACTGTCTGCAGTGTCCTGGTTTCCTGGTTCCTTGTCCAATCACCCAAGAACTTCAACATTGAACATTTCATATTTTGTAATAAAGTTTTTAAAATTGATTTGTTGGTGTGGGTCAAAAATATTTCCAAAACCATGACATTATATAACGTGAAATGAATTTGATGTTTCATAAGGTACATACACTGGAATGCTAGGAAAACTGACACTAAAAAAAAAAACAGAACTCAAATACTTGAAAAGTTTTATTACATAATAGTATTTCATTAGAATTCAACTAAGGGAAGAAAGACAATAGACATCCATCGCAGTAAGTTCATGAAAAGGAATGCCACGTCTATTATTACAATACCAGGTTTGCTCAAACATAAAAAAGATCTACAGCTTTGTTCAAATGTAACTATAAAATGCTGTATGTTAAAAAGCCATCTAACATTCTTCATTGCTGTGTTTCTCTTACAGGTCTTGGCCATGGTCTCCATCCTGTTTATTATCATCTCCACCATCTCATTATCTCTCAACACTCTGCCAGAGCTTCAGGTTGTTGATGAGTTTGGTCAGTTCAATGATAACCCCAATCTAGCCCATGTGGAAGCAGTGTGCATTGCCTGGTTCACTATGGAGTACCTACTTCGGCTGCTGTCAGCACCTAACAAATGGAACTTCATCAAAGCACCATTGAATATCATAGATTTGCTGGCTATATTGCCTTATTATGTGACCCTCTGCCTAACTGAATCTAACAAGAGTGTGTTGCAGTTCCAGAATGTGCGCCGTGTTGTCCAGATTTTCCGTATTATGAGGATCTTGAGGATCCTTAAACTGGCTAGGCATTCAACAGGACTCCAGTCCTTGGGTTTCACATTGCGAAGAAGCTATAATGAACTGGGTTTGCTGATTCTTTTCTTGGCCATGGGCATTATGATCTTCTCTAGCTTAGTGTTCTTTGCTGAGAAGGATGAGGACGCAACTAAATTCACAAGCATCCCTGCCTCCTTTTGGTGGGCCACTATTACAATGACAACTGTTGGATACGGCGACATCTATCCACAAACCCTGCTTGGCAAAATTGTAGGAGGGCTTTGTTGTATAGCAGGTGTGCTAGTCATTGCTCTTCCCATCCCCATAATTGTCAACAACTTCTCAGAGTTCTACAGAGAACAGAAGAGGCAAGAAAAGGCTATTAAGAGAAGAGAAGCTCTTGAAAGAGCCAAAAGAAGTGGAAGCATTGTTTCGATTAATTTGAAAGATGCGTTTGCCCGTAGCATGGAACTCACAGATGTGCTGGTAGAAAAAAAAGAGGAAGCCAAATGTCCAATAGACAACCACCTGTCCCCTAGTCGTTGGAGCTACCACAAACATTACTCCAATACTGATGTCAGTAGCCCAGCAAAGTCCCAGCCATACCAAGAGGTCACGCAGTGGGCTTCCCCTGGAGTAGGAAAACCACAGTTGAATAAAAATTCTCCTCGACACCTTTCTGCAAAGCAACTTGATAGTCCTTACAACAAGACAGGAACCACCCAGGAGCAGCAAGACAAACATATAGAAGAGCCGATAAACATGGATATTTTGACCTCTAGTCAAACCCAACCAGCTTCACCTAAAGTCGGCAATAGGGAGAAACTTGTTGCTGTGGTTGATTCTTCAGGTGAAAAAGAAGAAAAAAGCTCTTTGTTACCAAGTGTAGAGGGAGGTCAATGTAGTCTGAGGCACTCTATCCCCCCTCCCTTAGATTTAAGTCAAATCAGCACAATGGAAGCATGTCAACGCCTGGACAGTGACCAACCAATGACGATAATCAAAGAAGGTTTGTATGAATTTGTATCCACTCCCCAAAGATCAAGAACTGAAGAAAAACCATTGTTACCACAGAGAGCGAATGATTATAACAGTCCTCAAACAATTACAACTCTAAATGTGGACTTCATTGGATCGGAAGGTGATGTTCTTACAGCAATTATGACACCATTAGCAACCAAAGACTCCACTAGCTCACCCAAGGTTGATCAACTACTTTCTGAGGATGTGTTTTCTATGTTCTCTACTTCTCCCAGTTCTGCTACACCTGACACAATGTCTGTGCTAACAATACCACAGTCTCCATCCCTGCCACAGGAGTCTGCCCGCTCTGTTGGAGAGAGTTCCATAATCAGGAGCTTAGAAGGTGAAGGGCAGCACACAAGTTTAAGCCAACAGGGTAAGAATCACATGGAAAGGGCTGCTACTGGCTCTAACTCAGCTAAAGCAAGCCCACTCAACTGCACACATGAGCTAGTGACTTTGAAAGAGGCAGATGGAGGAGGAGACACAGAGGGTAAAAGACAGGGTGGGGAAAAACAAGAAAATCACATTGCTTTGGATGGAAGTTTGACACCACCCTGTGAAACAAGTATGTGAGCTCAATGATAAGTATAGATTGAAAGCAGGGATAGAAAAAAATACATAAATAAAAAAAGAACAAAAGCTTGTGGAATGTATGGTCATGACTTTGTTAAGAGTGATGGATGGTTACCTGATTGAGACCTCCTCCATGTTCAAAAGGACACTGAACGCACAAATTGTAGAAGCACAAACATAGATGTTATTTAAAGAAAGAAAATAAAACTTCTGTTGATTTTAATGAGCACCAATTTTGTTTGTGTTCTAAGTGTTTGAAGACAAACTTGTACAAGGACATGACTGAGAACAACGAATGATGAACTGCTAATTTTGTAAGACTCAGAAGAAAGCAAAACAACGCCTTGAGTAAATGAAAATATTTGTGAGTGTCATGATTTTTTTTGTTTGAATGCAATTTTGTCTGGAAAAACAGAGTGGAATTTCACTCTTGCTTTCTACTCTGCAGTTTTTGCTTAGAATAGGTAACAGGTCACATAAAAGCAGGATGATATTTTAGCTTTTGAATTTGTCAATGCAACATTAACACATGGATTCAACAAATGTAGAAAGTCATTCATCACGTAATATACTCTACAGTTGGTCTTCTCATCTGTTGGTGAGTAAATTAAAGACATAAGCATCTGAGCAATACAGTACATGTGAGGTTGATGACCTTTGTTCTGTTTTATGAATATTTAAATTTTTGTAACTTTTTCTATCGTTCTCTTTTTGTATAATCCTGTACCGACAGAGAACTGAATCTTTATGATAAAATAAGTTAAAGGAGCTGTAATCACTCCTGTATTCATCACTTTATGCACACTTTTCAAAACTAAATATCCAGCATCAATAATAAGCAACCCTGGAAATGAAAAATGTAACAAATCTACAGTCATTTTCAATAAATCAGAAAATGTGTTACAATGATGCCCGTTTGTCAGATTAAGAGAACCTGTAGAAAATAAAAACTTTTAAGCAGATATTAAACATACTTTTCATTAAGCCCAAATTCTGTAGTTTTTTTTTTTTTAATCTAATGTAATATTCTAATTTTAGATGTCATGTTTTCAGTACATGTAAGCAGAAAATCATCATGATTAATATAAATAAAGGCTTGAAAACATTGTGTAATGTCTTCCATGTGGTGAACTGAGTTACTAAAGTAAATACAGTTCTTATTTATTGAATATGACTGTATTGAGAAAGATTTAAATTGTCATTGGTGCACAGATTGTGCAATCAACCTTGGCTCTTGTCTTTTAGTTATTTCATTTGTGTCTGTTATAAAATCCCAGAATGCACATCCAACTTCAGATTTGGACATGTATCTTAAAAACCAGTCCAACCAGTGGAACTAAAGCTTTATTGTTCCAGTTTTTTTTTCTACTGCTGCCAGACAAGGAGGTAGGATGAAAGAAATTCTTCCTTCTGCCTGCAGAAGAGGTTCACAGAAGTTATTCCTAACTCCATTCACATACAGGCTGCTGTGTGTCTTTTTGAATACTGCATTCCACCTTCTGCTGCTTTCATTATTGGCATCCTCACTTCCTTTAAAACTACTTATATGATTTATTTTTTGACAAAACTCTTCTCTGAGTTGCTGTCATTCCCAACCATTTCTTACTTTGAACTTTTTCACCTGTAACTAAAGATTCTGAAGTGTAAGACTTGAGGGTGTCCAGATACTGTGATTATTTTTTATAGAATAATCCACAGACACAATTGAGCTCCTTCTCAGTGTCGAACATTTAATTCCTTTAAGTTTAACTGAACCCCCAAAAACTTATTCTCAATCATTTTCCCCACCGGGGGAACCTTTCACAATAAAATATCACCTTTCAAAATAAAACATTTTCTAAACATTTCACATTTCCATTACTCCAATTTTCATTCTTACACTACTTCCCCCCTTACAACAAAAGAAGTGTCCCCGCTTCAAACATAGCAAACAAAATGGGCTGATTTAGTACAAGAAAACAGCCATTTTCATAAAACGGAATCATACTACTATAAGGAACAGCAATGAACTGTTGTCACGGGGGACCTTTCACAGTAAAACATTTCCAAAACATTTAACATTTTCATTACTCCATTTTTCACTCTTGCAGAAGCATGAAATGATTATGACATGGTCTCTCACTCTCTGAGGCTGCAATACTTGTCCTTATATTACAGGGCTGAGTGACCTTATGTAAATGAAACATGCAAATGCTTTCAGTATGCCCATTTTTATAAGTATTTCATAGAGACTGAACATCCCTTTTTACTGTGCTCTCTTAACTGGGATAAGGCGAAGCAGACTGGCTTCACTCCCCACCTTCAAGTGGAACTGTTTGGAATCTTTCTTGCATATTTTAGCTGCAGAAACTCAAACTTGTCATGTACAGTAAGCAATTGTTTCCTGGTATTTAAATATAAAGTGGTTTTGATGGAATTGTTTCCAAATCTTCTGGTCTTGCAATGGTGCATGATGATGCTGTTGGAACTTTTCTCTTGCAGTAAGAAGATTGTGGTTTTAAATCCCAGCCGGCGTCTTTCTGCATGTCCCTTCTGTGCATGCACAAGTTTCCAGTGGGTAGTCCTGCTTTCACACACGGTCCAAAAATGCGCCTTTTGGGTTGTTTCTTTTTGTCCTTATGAGTGAGTTTGTATGTGCCTGGATTTTTGTTCTGTAATAGACTGGCGACCTTTACAGGGAATTGGGTTTTTTTTTACTCTTAGGATCTGTTACAACTGCACTATGCTTCAAAAGTGTTGCATGTGTTCATGGTTATAAGAAAACCTGGATTCCAAAAAAAGATTAAAAAAAAAGTTTTTGGATTCCAAAAAAAGATCAAATACAAATAAATAACCATCAGTTTCAGAGAACGTTCCTAGAAAAATATTCAGAATCATTTGAAGAATACAATTCTTCAAATGACTTAAACTTTTCTATTTAGAGGTTTGTTAAAACAGTGCCCTCTACAGGCTTTCTTCAGTACACAAGGTGTTGGGGGCCACAGAAGCAGAAACAATAACTATTCTAATTTATTCTGCTTTTTCAATTCTAGTAATTCAGTTTAAGTTTAATGGACCAGTCAGAAAGTAAAATGTAAATAAAGTCCAGAGACTTCTAACTCACTTCCTATATGTAAGTTTCATTTTTGTTCAAAATAATTTGTTTGAATTTTATAAAATAAACATTGTACTCTCTGAAGTATGTAGAACAATTGGTGCCTTTTCATAAAGGAATTTATGAGAAGGTGAAAAATATCATTTAGAATTTGTTAGGATTGCCTTTTATTAGTTCTAATGTCATACTTGTATTCTCACAGGACTTCTTAAATAACATTGTTTATTTTTTACTGCTCTGTTGTCAACATTATTCAGTCAACTAAAACGTGCCCACAACAGCCGAGGTCCAAGTACCGTCATTCACAATTTCATTTTGTAGTTTGCCTCTTTTTTTGGAGGACATATTCACTTGGGCTCAGTTTGTTAAAAAGTTTAGCTTGGATTATTTTTGTCTCTTAGTGATTAATATTAAAAAAAAATTAATATAACATGGTATTAATACACAAAAGAAAACTCCAAATTCATAAAATGTACCTAGATTTATTTTAGAGATGGTAAAAATTAGATTACTAAAACTAAAATGATTCGTCCTCCAGGATTAGATGACATATAAGCTATTGACTTGAGAATCAAACACATGGAAAAAAAAGAAAGAACAACCTCTGTTTCAGCACACATTAGATGGTGTGTGAATCAGGAAGATAACTTATTTTTGTGTTTCCTGAACATTAGCCACCCTGGGAGCAAACTCTGTTCCTCAGTTTGTGTTTGTATGAGTTATTCTTTGCACAGTGGGACACCCGAGGGCAAATAAAAACCAGGCACCGAAAACCTTGAACTATCCTCACTGCTTGAATTCTGTTGTTGTACTCTTTATCACTCCACTGTTTTTCCATCTGCTTTTTAAAGGACTACAAGATGCCAGTGAGTTAGTTTATGTAAATAAGTAAATGATGCTCATAATGACTTTTTATTCTGTTACAAAATGACAGAAAAATAAATGTGTTCATTCAAACATTATTTTTGTAAGATGTCTATTTTTTTGCTGCGCTTAAAAAAAAAGGGAAATTAAATCAGCAATGAGGCAATGAATCACAAATCAGCCGTCCTAAATTAAGCATCTAAAGTAATATTTTTTAAATGATCTCCAAATAACATGAAATTGGTAGATCTCAAGCACAAACCAATTTCCAAGAAAGTCTGTTAGTGGACAGACTAGACATATTTTTGTCTTCACCAGGGCCCTCATGTACAAAACGGCGTGTGCACAAAAAATGTGAGGCGGCATATTTTACGCACAAGTCGGCATGTATATAAATGAACTTTTGCCCTGGCGTGAAAATGTGTGGCAGCCACGCAAACTTTTTTCCTCAGTTTTTGTCTCATATAAAAGTAACGCATTGGTCTGAATGCATCTATGGGGTAATTTAATTCTCACTAAAAGAGAAAACATGGTTTTGCTTTTAGAAATCTGCTGATCTGCTGGTTAGCTGTTTGAAGTTAATCAGCAGATTAATCAGCAGATTAACTGCAAACAGGTTGGATTATTTTTAAGGTGATCAAGGTGTGCATACACGCCAATAGAAGGATTCAGAGGGAGCATGTGTTCAGAGATCATATTGATCTGTTGGAAAATGTTGATGATGTTTTATTTAGATTTCCTGAACTGATCGTCCTGGAGCTCTGAGGAAAGAGCCGTGTGGTATCAGTACCGGTGGAACTTCAGTCATCTTTCAGTCGAGCCGCCCGTTTTGTGAATGAGCCTTTATGGACAGAAAGCATCTCTATTCTGTAAATATAGACCTTCTGCACATGATTCTATTATTTTGAATAAATATCCACATTCCCACTTAAAGGACTTTCTGACTCTCTGGCTGAATGCTCTGTTGCACGATCACTTTATTTTTTTATTTGGATTTTTTTCTTTAAAATGTATTATTTTTGTTTGGGTGAGGTGACCTTATGCAACCTGAAAGCAAATAATACGTCTTATTATTATTATAAATACTCTTACTGCTACAAACAAGGACGTTGCCATGGCTGCTGCTTCACGTGGTGGTGACAGGGTGGACATCAGCATCTAAATTTGTCTGTACGCCAAGTTTTAGTGTGAAACCTGTGCACTCTTTTATTAATGATGCCCCTAAAGCTCAAGTCTCAAACTCCAGTCCTCCAGGGTCGCTGTCCGGCAGGTTTTAGATGAGCCACAGGTACAAAACACTGGAATGAAATGTCTTCATGACCTCCTCCTGGTGTAGATCAGTTCTCCAGAACCTTAATGACCTCATTATTCTATTCAGGTGCTGCAGCAGAGACACATCTAAAAGTTGCAGGACAGCGGCCCTTGAGGACTGGAGTTTGACAGAAATGATTTTTCCTGACTGCTAGTTCAAACCAGTTTATGCCACAAGGGGGCATTGTGTATTTGTCAGTAGAACTTGCTGGGCTCAATTGTTGTCCATAGGCTCTATGGAGCAAAGTGGAAGGTGTGTTATTGTGCTGACATCCCCATTTCTTTTCTATACAAGTTAAAACGTGACATATCCTGTCTGGGGTGGAGCTCTGGGCCACAGTTCATAAAGCAAGAAGTAAAAAAGGCTTGTAGCAAAACAATAAAAAAAACAACAAAAAAAACAAAGGTTGTCCAACAATTAAAATTTTTCCATCTGATTAATCACAGGATTGCTGTGAATTAGTCATGAATAGAAATGAAATTAGTTAGTAAATGAGCTAAAAATGTTTTTATTTGGGCTGCCATGAAAGTAGGATTTAACATTACGAGGCAAAACATGGTGACATTTTTAATGTCTTTGATGCTTTTGTGTTTATCACTGCTCATGTTGTTGTTTATAGCAGTTGACTGTTGCTACAGTCATGAAGTCATATGTAAAATAATGCTTCTCTATATTGTGTGGTCAACAACAGTAAAATGATTTTGACATTCTCCCTGGGGTCTGAGTACTTGCTGTGCTGCAGTGCAAGAGAAGCATAGAGAGAGAAGATGGACAGGAGCGAAATAAACTTTGTAAGAAACAGGAGATTAGCCCCTGTAGAAACAACAGAAACAGAAATTACTGATGATGTCCAAAAATTATGGACAACCTGTTCAATTAATCGCTAAAAACGATAAAATAATGTTAATTAATGCACGATTAACTCTTAATTAATTTTGACAGCCCCCCCAAAAAAACTAAGACATTCAAGTCTTTCTCAAATTTTTTTAATGATTCTAATATTTGTATAGATTCTTAAGCCATCATATATATATATATATAGACTGATAATTATTCTCTTCACCTATATAATAACTTTAAGTAGGTTTCAAAACCAAATTAGTTAAAAATTTAATATAACAATTGGGGAAAATTACTATGAACTACAGTAGGCAATGGCTGGACATTCATCACATAATAGAGCTAATTTTATTAATTTGTGAACCTGTTGCTTCATTTTGTTCTTGGTAAAGGGAAATGTCTGAGCTCCTACCCCTTTTGACATCCTGATATAAGACATGGTACAGACTGTCACCGTGAGTAAGTTTAGGTACATTACTTCCACCCTAAATCAAAACATTTAGTGTCTCTTTTTCTTTGTGTTTTAAAAGATTTTCTTTCATTTGCATGTCTTCATATGACTTATATCTCTTCTCACTTTTATTACCATAAACTTTCTGCAATCTGCACTTACAGACTTCAGAGTTTCATCTTCTGCACTCCTAAAATTAGATCATAATAGAAGACATCAAACCACACAAGGTTATTGTGGTTTGATGTTTGTCTATTGGCATATCGTTCCATGACCACATGACAATACACGTCAGTTTCTCTAACTAGGACTGAAATACATTGGTATTTATCTCATTAAAATGCTAAATCAGATCTTTTTCATCTCTCTTTTTCTCAACACAGCAGAAAAACGTTGGTAGGATATGCAGGTTCACACAAAGATAAAAATATTAAGATATACAATAAGGAACTAAATTAACCATAATATACTGTCAGTAAGAACAAGATTATTATATAAAATATTGTGCTTAAATCAGAAAAATAATTTTAGTAACAACAGAATTTTTGTTCAGGGAACTCAAAACATTAAGCTAAACAATGAACATTAATTTATTTAAAAGGCAGTCCTTTACACAACTGGTATTCATTTTCTATGTACAATTAAACAAATGTTTTCAAATTTATTATTATAATTCCATATAATTAAGCTTCACATAGTTTAAATAACTTCTATGTTTTAATATCTCCTTCATGTAAATCCTCTTCTAATTGACAGCTCTCTCACTCTTGCTTTTTGGAACGTCCCCTGAATGTGTCCATAAGATTGAAGGCTCCCAGGTACTGACCCAGCAGAATGCCCAGCTTCATGGGCAGGATACTGTTAAGAGAAATACAAAGAAATGATTAGAGTGCTGAAAGTCATACTGATCTCCAATTAGTGACAAATCTGTAGAACCAGGAATTTGTTAAACAAAACCTGCAAATCAAATCAAAGAAGCCTAAAAAATCTTAAAAGTCAGAACATCCCACCAACAGAAATGTTCAAATCCTAAGAAATTAAGTCAATGAAATCAATTAGTACGAAAACCTATCCTGTGAACTGACCTCCCAGTCCCTGACTGAGGACTCATCCAGGAGATAACTAAGTATGTTTTCACAGCTGATAGTCTGGTGGACTCAGTTCAATTGGGGACCAAAATTGCAACATTTGTTACATTTTCTGCTTGTGCGGTTTGCATTCCTGCTCCACTGCGTTAAATAAACAATGCAGTCCAAAGTGCTTTATATCATAAAAATACAAAGTATAACAATTAAGGCATTACAATTTTTTCCAGTACCATTGTTACACATGAGAATGTTTAATGTTTCATTGATAATGTTTCAAAACCAACTCTAAACAAATGGGCTTTTAGTCTAGATTAAAGGCATTCAAACCCAACAAAACAGCTGTTTTGCAGTTTTCTGGAAGTTTGTTCCAGATTTGAGGCTTTATAGAGGCTGAATGCTGCTTCTCCACATTTGGTTCTGGTTCTGGGGCTGCAGGTTGATACAACAGCAGGGGCCTCATGTATAAACGTACATATGCACAAAAAATGTAAACACCATATTTTACGTACAAGTCAGAATGTATGAAAATGAACATGGCATAAAAACTTTTCACCTGCTGTGAAAATGCACTTTTTCTGTGGACAATAAACGGCAAAGTGCCAAAACTCACCTACATGTACCGAAACCTGACTTCATTCAGTGATATTTAGACAAAGGAGCATCAAACCTGATGTTTTTTCATGCTTTTAAGCTTTTATTGTTTAAATGTAAATAATATAAACACATATGTAAACAAATAATTTCTTTATTTAGAATAAACGTCCACACCCTTCACTCTCTGGGATGCTGTCTTTCTTTAAACGCTCTGCTGTGAAAACGGGCATTTCCACTTGGATCTCTTTATTTTGTTGTTTGTCTATTTGGAATTTTATCTTTGAAATGTATAACTTTTGTTTTTGGTGAGGTGACCTTATGTACCCTGAAAGAACCTTTTAAATAAAATATGTAGTTATTATCCTAAATACTAATGATGCTGCAAGCAAGAGCCGTTTCCATGGTTACTGGGACACAGTGGCAACCTTCCAGATATTTATACTACTTACATATCTAGTTATCGCTGGTGACAGGAGGGACCAGCAGCTGTGCTCTGTTTCCTGCAAAGTGGGACTTGTAAAGAAAAAGTGCACAGGTATGTGAGTACACATGGCTTTGTACATTTAATTGTTTTGGGCACCACACTTTTCTAAATTTGTCCGTACACCAATTTTTTGTGTGAAAGCTGCACATAGTTTTAAACATGAGGCCACAGATCTTTAATGTATTGTGGTGCTGAGCCATTCAGTGATTTATAAACTAACAACAGTATTTTAAAGTCTATTTTCTGAGCTACAGGGAGCCAGTGGAGGGACTGGAGAACTGGTGTGATGTGCTCTATCTTCCTGGTTTTAGTCAGAACCCCAGCAGCAGCGTTCGGAATCAGCTGCAGCTGGAGGATTGATTTGTTGGACAGACCTGGCAGTGAAGACACTGTTGCCGAAATCAATGTGACTAAAGATAAACGCATGGATGAGTATCTTTAGACCAGGGGTCACCAACCTTTTTGAGACCGGGAGCTGCTTCACAGATCCAGAGTAACACGAAGGGCTACTTGTTTGATACAGACAAATTTTCTTGGCTCAGCCTTTATAACAATAGTATATATATGTATATAAGATCACATGCTGCCTGATCATATTAATGTTAGGGACTACTGACAATAGTTATCAGTAATGGTTTACCATGTCAGATATGATTAATTGAAATTATGTGATCAGAAGTTCTTAGTTCAGAGTTTTAAGTTTGATTCCTTTTGGAGCTTTTCTGTGCGATCCTAAATTGCCCACAAGTGACTGATAGTATAGACCACATATGTCAGAGTCAAGGCCCGCGGGCCACATCCGGCCCGCGGGATGATCTTGATTTATTATTAGAACCGGCCCGCAGACCGCAGCAAGCCGGCACCCCGTCTGAAAAAATGCAAGATGCACGCACCCCCCCCCCCCCCGTTCGATCCTCACAACGCACGCACGATCCTCACAACGCACCCCGTTCCTCTGGCAGCGCACGCACCCCGTTCGATCCTCTGCGCGCACACGCACCCCGCCCCTTCGATCCTCACAACGCACAACTGCTATAGATCCAACTGGGACATTAGTCCTCTAGAACAGTGTCTCCCAATTCCAGTCCTCAGGCCCCCTGCTCTGCATGTTTTAGATGTGCCTCTATACCAGAACAGCTGATTCAAATGATTGCATGACATCTTCTGCAGCCACCAAGTACTGCAGGAGCCTGTTAATCACCCAAAGATTCAATTCAGGTGTGTGGCTCAAGGGAAACATCTAAAACATGCAGGCAGGGGGTCTGAGGACTGGAATTGGGAAACACTGATCTAGAGTTTGATTGCACATTCACACCTCCCCAAATGAATTGGGGTTTCTAGGAAAACAGCATGGAGTTTGATTAAAGTGGCCTAAGCACTTTTTATTTTATTTTTTTATTTTTTTTTAGAGTAAATGGACCCTAAATAACCTAGAATAACATCAAAAACTCTGCAGGCCTCCCTATTCATAGATATATGATATTCTTGCAATGACAATGGGAAAAAGACTGGAAAAAATATTATTTATGGGAAAGTTGCTAAATCAATGGTGAACGCCCTCCAAAAGAACACAAAGACCAGTGTCACAATTACCAAGAAATATCTTAATGACCCTCAAGCCATTTAGGAAAATATTTTGTGCATTAACTAAACAAAAATGACATTCTTTAGAAGATGTGTATTTAGACAGACAGAAGTAACTAAATAAACCAGTAGAAGGATCTTTATAAACACATTAATATATCCTCTATGAAAGGATTGCAGCAGGTAGCTCCAGATTAACCTGAGTAGGCATTGTATGTAACTACATTGGAGAGAAGCAGTTATTTAAAAAACAAAACAAAAAAACCCCGAAAAAACCCAGTAAACCTTCTGATCTCAAAAACAGATATTTGGAAAAATGAAAATACAAATTTGAATGTCCCAAACTATGGTGAAATTGAACCATTTATGTTGTGTGCCTACCTGGTTATTTTACTGGCTAATGTGAAAACATAGTTTGTACTAAGTTATGATGAGGGTGTTTTTGTACATACACAGACACACCACATGTCCAATGGAATGTTTCAGGGTGAAAACCAATTGGCAGTTTGTCAGGATTCACACAAGCTATTTATATGTGAAAAAAGGTTCTACAAATAATATTTGTTGTCAGTTATTTGTTGTGTCAGAATTATGCTTGTTCCTTCCCAAATCAATGCTTGTTAGCAGCTTTTGAATGACTAATAAACCTCAACAACAATGACTGTATTCAAAGAGGGAGGAAACAAAGGCAAGAGAATACAAAACATTGTTAGAAGCCTAAATACAATAGATTCCATGTAAAAGAAAAGATGTGACAGGCAAAGTGTTTTCAAGAGACACAAATCTTTACAATAAGAAATAATCACTCTTCATAGAAATGAGGAAACAAGAGGGAAGTTGCCTGTGCCTTTGAAGTGCTATCCTGGTCACATTATCATGAGTGAGGAAATCAACTTTCTAACCAAGAAATTTCATAACCAGCATTTGGCAGAGCCTCTTCACTGTTTTTCTTTGTTTGTTTGGACATGGAGAGTCTGACAGCCATCTTTTTCTTTAATAATATTAGCCAGAAATTTTATTTGTGTGAAGCTGTAAAAATCTTAGACTTTTACTTGACCTTTACCAAAGTACTTTGACAGGTATGTTGGTGCTTCTAACCAGTAGTAAAAAACAAAAGAAGGGTGTAACTTGGAGAGTTTGCCTGCCAGTCCTACTGCCAAGGACAGATATGGGATTATTACACACAAACACAGATGAATAATTTTTAATCTACCACAAACTAAGGACATGCAAGTCTTTAGGTTGAGGAAACAGATTGATAATCTGTAGAAACCCATACACATGAGGAGAAGACTGAACTGTACACTCCCTGGATTTAAACTCAGGAACCTCTTGTAATTGAAAATTGCTTAAAGTCTTTGTATTGTGTAAGAGTTTGCTATAAATATCCATTCTAAACATTGAATTTAGGTGTTCCAACCACTCCCATGGATGCAGGTGTGTAACGACCATTCCCTAGGCCAGGGGTCTCAGACTCGCGGCCCGCGGGCCAACTGCGGCCCTCGGGACGATAGTTTGTGGCCCCCACCTTAATATGAAAGTTTAATGTTAGTGTGGCCCGCGAGCAGTGATGTCAGTAACGCGTGACTTTTTGTGATGCGTTACTGACGTCGGACCACTTTTTTCCGTAACGAGTAATCTAACGCGTTGCTATTTCAAATCCAGTAGTCAGACTACAGTTACTTATCAAAATCATTTTTGCGTTACTATCTACTTTTGTAATTTAATCATATTTCCTCTACTCGTCTTGTCGAGTGACCGACGTCTCTATGCGACAGAAATGTAAACAATGGAGGGAGATGCGCATTTTGTTGGTGGAAAAACTGGAACTATTTTGATTTTCTGTCGCCAAGTCTGATTATTATAAGCGGCTTTGGGATTATAAGCTTCCTTCTTAGAGTTTTCCAGACAACAGTGGACCACACAAACTACTCACGTTTTTTATTTTTCTACAATCTCCTCTTCAGTTCAACCTTATCAGTGGAGACACATTGTTGATGTTACCATTATAAAATAGCTTACAATTAAGTTTTGGCAAAGCTCAATGTGATTTTCACAGGAGGCAGAGCGTTGTTGTTAGCAGCTGCTGAAAGTAACTAAAAAATTACTTTTAGTGTAACTTAGTTACTTTCCAAATCAAGTAGTCAGTAATCTAACTAAGTTACTTTTTCAAGGAGTAATCAGTAGTCTGATTAAAGTTACTTTTTCAAAGTAACTATGCCAACACTGCCCACGAGTTTGATATGATTGGCACTTTTCAGTGTTGTGTGCGGAGCTGAACTAACTTACCAATCACAGTGCTTCAAATGGAGCTCATTGACCCGCAGTGCCTCTCTGAACTCAAAGCCAAGTTCAGGGAGGTGAGTGGAAAAGCAGACAAGCTTGGGCAATTTTTGAGAGAATTGCCACCCAGCTTCCCTGAGCTTTCCCGAATGTTCAAGCGGACCATGTGTCTTTTTGGGAGCACATACTTGTGCGAAAAGCTCTTCTCTACCTTGAACTTCAATAAGTCCAAGTACAGGTCCAGACTTACTGACGAGCATCTTCAAGCTCTACTTAGGGTCTCAACTGCCTCCTCCCTTAAGCCAAATGTGGCTCAGCTATGCGAGAGGAAGCGCTGCCAGACCTCTCGATGTATGAAGTAGGCAGAAGAAACAGTTTATAAACTGTTATATTCATAACAGTTTATGTTCAATGTTCCATTCATGTTCAGAAAGTTAAAGGTTAAAGAACTGTTAATACAGCCATTTGAATCTGAATTATAATAATTACACTTATCTAGTCTTCTATAGTTGCTGTGTTATTATTATATTTTATTTATTTATTACTGATTAATTTTTTTTTCTTATGAATTGTTAATTTATTTATTTTTTCATCTTATTTTGTGTTTAAAAACTAAAAATAAAGACATTTGATAACATTGGAATGTTTTTGTGAGAGCTTTTCTTGTGGAAAACCCGATGCGGCCCAGCCTCACCCAGACTCTACCTCCATCGGCTCCCAGGGAAATTGAGTCTGAGACCCCTGCCCTAGGCGTACAGACAACTTCTACTAACATTTATGAAAGAATGAGTTGATTGCAGTAAGTGTGGCACATCACATCCCACTAGGAGTTGTTCCACATACTATAAAAAAATGGAAATCATTGGGAAGAAGAGCAACTCCACATCATAGCATAGAGCATCCATCCATCCATTCATTATCTAGCACCCTTGTCCCTAGTGGGGCAGGGAGGTGCTGGTGCCTATATCCAGCTAATGTTCCGGCGAGAGGCGGGGTCACCCTGGACAGGTCACCAGTATAATTCCAGTACTCACGCCCCCCTGACCTGCAGGTCTTAGGTTTTTCCTTTGTCCTTTCCTTCAATTACTACTAGTGATGCTCCAATCAGGTTTTTTGCTGCTGAATCCAATTTCAATCACCCATGAGGGCCGATCACTGCGATCACCTAGATTGACTGTTAATTTTTTGCAACCCATATCTGGCAAAATGTAAAAATTATCTGGCAATAAATTAATCTAATTTAGACATAAAACATGCAAAATACTTGCAGGCACAAAACAGCAGTGACTCAGTCAAAAGGACAACTGAAAAAACTGCCATCAGTAAAATATTATACAACAGTAAGGCTTTTAACAGCCTAACTTATACACAAGTCAAATAAATCTCATAACATCAAATAATGTCAAGTAAAAAAGCAAACATTCATTCAAAGTCAAATGCAGGTGGAATCATGAGTTACTGAATCGAAACTTCATGAGAGCATGGCTGTTTAGTGTTGGTTCTGATTGGTTGTTCTGACTGCGCTGAGTAATTCTGCAGAATGGCAGGAGGAGGCAGAGAAGATTGATTATTTTTCAGAGATTATCTGTCTTATTGTCTTATGTTAGGACAGCAAAAGTTTTAATACATATGTAAAATCTTTTTTGTTTGTTTTAGTTACATGCTGCAGCTTTAATTAAGCAGAAGTTTGGTGTGAGAGCTCACTGCTGGGTGAAGGTCGAGCAGCATTACGTCTGTGAAATATTACTAACAGTCACGCGTAGCAGCGGTCCAACTGCGAGAGTAGAACCAGCGTCTTTCCCCCCACTAGCCCAAAGACTTAAATTATTTTTCAGTTTATTTACTTAGCTTTCCGACGGTCAGAAAGCTAAACTTTGGTAGCTCTGCGTTGTTCTATCTGCTGTCTGGTTGCTCCAGATGCATTTTTTTTTCCTACAGTGAGCCTCAATGTTACCATTCTCTGTCAAGTGTTTGTTTTTTTAAATGTCATATTACACTCTTTGTTTGTCCTGTTTGTCTCTGCATTGCCCAACTATGGACTGCCGACCAGTTTAGGTTGACCCTGCCTCTCACCTGTTGACCACTGGAGACAGGCACCAGCACTTCTGGAGACCCCACTGGGGATAAGTGTCTAATATAATGGATGGATGCCCAGTCTCAAAGTTTTACCTCATGTAATTCAAACAAAAAACACAGATCATTAAACTTTACCATCTTAATAGCCCTGATGTGTTTAACTGGTGAGACCAATTTAGTAAGTATTGTCAAAGAAATTGTCTAATAAACACACATTTTTGTTAAACACAAACATCTGAAAAATTAGAGTGATGCATATCAAGATACCACAAAACAGAGTGGATCAATTGTTCAGAAGAATTCAAAGAAAGGTCTTGACAATTTGAGCTCATCTGGAAAAGCTTGATTTTTAACTTTCTTTGTTAAAGTTTTAGATCGGATGCAGCAATTTTCACACTTTTGTCAATTAACCCCCACCCCCGTTTCCACAAACCATTGTTTTATTTAATTTATAATGTAACACCTATGCTGTGGAGGTATAAAATGTTTGAACAAAATCTGATGAGCAACTTTTGAGTAACAAATTCTCAACTTTACAGAATCACTGGATATGACAACAGTCAACAACAATTTGTCAACAATATGACAAATTTACAAATTTATTTTGTAAATTTGAGATTACAATTTACAAAATATGTAATCTCACGAAACCATCACTTTCAGACATTTCAATGTGAATGGCAGCCTATGTTCACTTTAAGTAAAGAGGGACTCAACAACATCAGATGGTCCTCTCTGCATTTTTACTGGACAGATAAATGAGGTAAATGGTAGGATCCAGACCTGGCTCCAGAGGAGTTAATGTCTAAACCGCTGGCAACAAAAGTGAGTACACCCCTAAATGTCCAAATTGAGCACTGCTTGTCATTTCCCCTCCAAAATGTCATGTGACTAGTTAGTGTTATTAAACCTCACCCCCTCAACACAGGAACTGCCTTTTTTTCTTGAGCCAATCAAGGTGATATTGTGTTAGGAGACACGTTGGTCTGACTTCTTTTGAAGTGCAAAGAGTTTTTGCTGGGGGGCGTGGCCATGTCATAGTCAGAGATGATGCTGTTGACATACATTTGGCTTTAAATTCCACATATTTCACTTGAGCTGCACCAAAATCACTATGATTGATCCTAGTCCACAACCCAAGAGGGACGTATTCCAATATTTGTGGGGCATGGTCTAATTCCTCCACAGTGCCCCCTGGAAAATTTTAAAGAAAAAATAAATCAGCCTAAGTAATACTTTGTCCAACAATCTTAAAATTCATTACACATATGTATCTTGACAGGACTTTAAAAAAAGTCTCTCGGAGCAATAGTCCAAACCCAACAGGAAGTTGGCCATTTTGGATCAAAGTTGCCATTTTGTCTTTAACTGCTTTGTACCCGAGTGAACTTCTGCTTTTGACATACCGACTCCAAAATCACTAAGCACATTACTGAGGCATCTGAGGACTACGAGGCAGCAGTTAATAAAGCAATGCACACTGCAAAATATTGAAATTTTGAATCGATTATTTCAAAATGATCAAATGATCAAAGTATCAAATGAAAACAAATTTGATACTTATCAAAATTGTTTTCCTACATTAAATCATGTGGGCATGGCCAAACCTCAAATCTGAGTATTTGCCATAAAACGTCCCAGCTGCCTGAGACTTTTTGTCTGTCATAACCAACCAGCACTGATCACATTGACATGGTGAACTGGTGACATCACATTAGTCCTAGCCCATTTCGACAAGAAGTCACCTGATTTCCTGCTGGTTCTCTTGCTTTTGCTCTACAATTCAGAACAATTTAAATTTAAAATGACAGAACAAAATCATGGTAAATCCTTCTCTCACTTGGTTCGCTGCTGCCTGAACCATGTGGGCATGGCTAAATGGCAAACTCCAATCCCTCGCCATTTGCATATGGTTGGTTCTAACACATGCATCATCTGATTTGCATCAAATTTGACATGGCTGCACTTTGCTAATCTCCAGAGAGATATATAGAATTAAGTAAGAAATTGACTTCACTGTGCCCCCTAGACTATTCCAGAAGCTATATCTCCCTAATACATCATCCAATCTGCATTCTATTTTTTGTGCATCATCAGGGAGTACTGCTGAACACATTGGTGTATACCAGGGGTGTCAAAGTCAAATGGACGGAGGGCCAAATTAAAAATTTAGCTACAAGCCGAGGGCCGGACTGATCGAATATTCATTGAGATTTTTTTAAATGACGCATTTGGTCTAGTGCAGCGGACCGGCCCAAGCCTTCGTAAATTTACTGCGGACGAAGTGCGGCGTTGTGAGGATCGAACGGAGGATCGAACGGGGAAGTGCATCTCGCATTTTTTTTTTTTTTTCAGACGGGGTGCCGGCTTGCTGCGGGCCGGTTCTAATAATAAATCAAGATCATCCCAGGGGCCGTAGAAAATCTTCTCGCGGGCCGGATGTGGCCCGCGGGCCTTGACTCTGACATATGTGGTGTATACCATCTAGTGGACAGGTGCCGGAATGGCGCGAGACCATCAACGATCTTTACAGGGTGGAGGTGCAGTAGATCCCGTGATCTCCGCTAGGCCGGAGTGGCACTAAGCTGCAAGGGAAATGCGGCTTGTACCTTTATTTTTATTTATTTTTCTAGATCTGTTTTTTCTTAGACTTTGTAGGACTAATTAGAGCAGAATGTTTGCTTCTAGTGTAAGAGGGAACAGCGTAAACTCACTTCTTCAAAGCAGCGATGAAATACATGCTTTTAGGCAGAAGAAGGTAGACTTGGTCTGTGAGGACAGCATGAATAATCTTCTTGGCTACCTTCTCTGCATTTAGGATTGGCAGGAGTCTTGGCCACCTGTTGACAACAAACAAAGTAAGAGAAAAATGAGATGACAACCACAGCATAATTCAAGAAAAAAATATTGTTACTATGTAACATTTTATGTTATCAACACTTTCTCAAATTGAAGCAGTGGTAGTCTTCCTTGAAGACTGAACTTTAGTTTTGTTATGCAACATTACAATATGTTGCATAAATGTTTTGCAACGTGTTAAACAAGTAGTTTAAAACAACAAGCAATGTTTTGAACTTCTCATTCAATATTTTGAACAAGTTGTACTTATTCAGTTAGAACAAGTACTACTCAAGTGAGAAATGTAGCGGTCTGCTGAAGCCAAAATGCACATCATGTTCTTCTGCTCAATGATGCCTCTCTCCATTCACCAGCAGCACCATTACTGCAACTAACAGCTAAACACAGCTTCCAAACCATCCTCAGAATCATCCTCAGCCAATTCACGCTGGGACATACAGGTTTCTATCTCTGATTCTTTTGTGTTCAAGAGTCAAATGTCCCAGTCATGTGTATTTCGAAGAAAGGGTGATGGCTAGTATGCTGGAAGCTTCTCCACTTCTTAACAGGCTATAGAAAAGATGCCAGATTCACACAAAATTTGCACTACAACCATCTAACAGCCATTAATTACAACTTTAAAAAAGACTAGGAAAACATTAAATTTGTCTATTTTGGATTGACTGGATAAAGTCACTGCAGATAATTACTTGGCATGGTGATATCAATGAATTTATTCCAAAACCTTTTTGAGAATTCTACTACCATTAGGGATGGAACTTTAATGCATTAAATTTGATTAATCAAATGCGTTACTGCATTAAAAATTAAATAATTAAAATAATGCAATTAATCACATTTAATATTTTATTTATAATTTAGTCTTTACATGTTTGTTCATTTCTGAACAACCATGTAAACCTGTCACAAAGCGACCTCCAAAGACAACAGCCATTGATGACAAAGTCACTTCTCTTGACCCACTGGGGGTTAAATTTTGCTTTAAAAATCTGATAGGATGCTGGAAAAGACTATATTCTTCGTTCAAGTTGTGCCCAAATTACTTGACCTTTCACTGAAGCTATTCAAACCTAAAACAACCTCACAATGCTAAACATGCTGAAGCAGCACACACGTTCCCAACATTAACATCCTAAGCTCACATTTCCAAATATGAACTATGAATGATCAAGGAAAGCCCTTTGCTCCAAGTCTCATCATTAGAGTCAAACACCAGCTTGCACACTGAACCGTTTTCTTCCAACATGCTGGCCAGGAAGAAGATTTATTACAAAACCATTGAAGTGTTCAATGGAGAACTTCTATAAAGTGGTCTGTGAATCCCGCATTTCTGCGTTCCCATAGAGATGTGACAAGACTCATGACCTGTCTCTCAATTCCTCAATGAGAAAAATGTTTTCCTCAGTTTTCCAGAGGTTCTTCAGTGAATCTCCAGCTGGGACACCAGCTTCCTTATGCCTGCCTTAAAAGAACAAGTTTTTTTCTCAATTTTCCATAAATCTTTAGATTTTTGGACATTGCTTTGACCCAACTGACAATCAACTCAAAGAGAGATCGTTCCATTATCTGGGTTGAATTACGGTAGGTGTTTTAAACTAATTATAAATTCCCTTTCTGTTGCATAATTGCTTAATATTTTGTGGAATATATGCTGTGTTATTCTTATGTTGTTGTTCTGTCATTTTAAATCTGCCACATGTCAGAGATTATCTAGTTCCAGAACAAATTGAATTTATTGGCTCTCTCACGCTGCTGCTGGCGTTCTGACTAAAACCGGGAAGATAGAGCACATCACCCCAATTCTAAAGTCCTTCCTCTGGCTCCCTGTAGCTCAGAGAATAAACTTTAAGATACTTTTTGTAACATAACCACCATATTTGTTTTCTTTTGATTAAATAAATTAAAAGGTAAGTCTATAATATTGTTTTTAGGACTGTTTCAGTCATTGGACTGTTTCTGGGCAGCATCATGCTGGTTCTAGGTGTGGCTGTGTGTTATGGATGTTTAAAACAAGTAAAAATGAAAGAAAAGACAAACATAGTTTGTCTTTTCAACAGCTTTTTTTTGTTTTTTTGAAGGCATGGGACTCTATTGTGGACATTATTATGATTAGCACCAACTGAAATTTTGGGACTTTTTTTTCAGCTGACATCATGTGACTGATTTAAATATAAACTTATATTATTTTTGAGGAATTTTGGTTACTGATCTGCTATTTATCAGAATAACTATTATATCTTAGTACTATGTTTGTTTAAAAAAAAAATCAACAAATTCCATATAAAGTGGTTGAATATATATTTTCTTTTTTGAAAAATTTGTGTAACATATATACCTGATACCTGAGAAAGAACCCCCTTGATGAAATTGTGAATTCTGCTTTAAGTCAAGCTGAATTTTAGTTAATAATCTCTGGGTAGATTAGCACCACAATACATTTAAGATCTGCTGTTGCTTTATCAACCTTCCAGAGCTCTCAGGTCTCAGAAGTCTGCTCTGCATCCCCAGAACCAAACGTGGAGTAGCAGCACTAAGCTAGAACAAACTTCTAGAAAACTGTAAAACAGTTAAAACTCTGAGTTCCTTTAAATCTAGAATAGAAACCCACCTATTTAGAGTTGCTTTGGAAACATAATAAATGAAACATTAGACATTCTGATGAGTAACAATAGTACTTGACAAAATGTAATATTTCCATTGTTGACTGTGTTTTATGACTTTGAAGTTTTGTGTTTTTATTATGTAAAGCACCTGAAATGCCTTGCTGCTGAAATGTGGTTTACAAATAAACTTGACAAAAATGCCAGTCATTCCTATGTTAAAATTGCAGTTTTCTATGGGCTGCCAAACCTTTGCTTAAACCTCATCTCTGTAACATTAGTGAAATGTAACCACCCTCTTTCAAGACACTGTAAGAAATTCATTAATATATTTCATAGAGTCCCTAAGTCCATGACCATTTTTCAATCATAGAAAATACAGTCATTTTCCAATCTTAATGGTTGCATTAGCAGACTGCTAGTCAACATGATACTACTAAAGTGGCTTTAGGGCATCAACAGCTAGCTCTGGTCTTCTGGGAAAACGGAGCAGATGTAGGAGCATGTGGCTCCAACACAATGCATCACTTGATTTGAAACACCACTGCAGTAAAATCTGCACTCTCTTTTGAACTCTTAAATCATGACCTGTTATTTGTAGCGTTTGTTTGTAGTTTCATGACTAGCTAAGCTTTTGAGATATATTTAAACATCTTATCAAAGCCTTCAGTCACATAAATAAGCACCTATCATTAAAAAAATTGTAAGGCACCCACACTCTACAATGAGGCGGATAAATAGAAACAGTTTTTCCTAACGTCAACATCAGATCTACGTTTTTATCCATAAACCAGTGTATAAAAAATTTTCTTGTCCATAATTTGATAGTTAGAGAGCACAGGTCTGCCCCCCTCCTCCTCCTCACCATGGACCCGGTGTCTGAATAAAAACATGTTTTGAAAAAGAAAACAAAAATCTCTGTGACGGGGTTCTCTTATGCTAGGAGGCAGTCACATGATGACTGCATGATGGCATCAGATTGGTACCAGGTGTTTTGTATCAAATTGAGTATTGTATTTTTGTTTACAAGTTTGTTTATTTATTTCTGTTATTGTTATTATTCTTCTTCTTATTATTATTATTTTGTATACTTTAAGAGTTTAATTGAGTTGGAAGTAATTGTTTAGTTCTTGATTGCTTGGAGTGTCTGTGGGCGGAGCCTGTGGCTTTAAAAGCAGGGCTCTGTTCCACAGGCTGGCAGTCTGTGCTTAGACTCACGCTGGAGGTGAGATTGTTGATCTCATGCTGAATAAAATCCTCTAAAAACAATCTCCGACTTGGACTAGTCATTATGCTTGACTAAATCATAAGAGAACCCCGTCACAATCTCAAAAAAGGGCACAAGGATAAAAGGGGCAGGGGTTCAAGCCCCCATCACCCTACCTGCTCCTACCTCAAAGACATTTCCCTTTACAAAGAACAAAATGAAGCAACAGGTTTCACAAGACAATAAAATTAGCTCTAATATGTGATGAATGTCAAGTCATTCCCTACTGTAGATCACAGTAATTTTCTCCAATTGATAGAAGACCCAAATGATGATTAAAAACATTGGACTCGGCGTTCCCTCGCCCAGACGCGGGTCACTGGGGCCCCACTCTGGAGCCAGGCCTTGAGGGGGGGGCACAACGACGAGCGTCTGGTGGCCGGGCTTTTACCCATGGAGCCCGGCCGGGCTTTGCCCGAAGAGAAAACATGGGTCCCCCCTCCTGTGAGAGGGGCCAAAGGGGTCGGGTGCAATGTGTGATGGGTGGCGGCCGAGGAAGGGGACCCTGGCGGTCCAACCCTCAGTTGCAGAAGCTGGCTCTTGGGATGTGGAACGTCACCTCTCTGGTGGGGAAGGAGCCGGAGCTAGTGTGTGAGGTCGAGAGGTTCCGACTAGAAATAGTCGGTCTCACTTCGATGCATGGCTCTGGTTCTGGAACCAGTCTCCTTGAGAGGGGCTGGACATACTTCCAATCTGGAGTTGCCCACGGTGAGAGGCATCGGGCAGGAGTGGGCATACTTGTTGCTCCCCATCTCGGCGCCTGTACGTTGGGGTTTACCCCGGTGAACGAGAGTAGCCTCCCTCCGCCTACGGGTGGGGGGACGGGTCCTGACTGTCGTTTGTGCTTATGGGCCGAACTGCATCTCAGATCACAGACCCTTCTTGGAGTCCTTAGAGCACAGGTGTCAAACTCCAGTCCTCAAGGGCCGGTATCCGGCAGTTTTTAGATGTGCCACAGGTACAAAACACTGGAATGAAATGGTTTAATTGCCTCCTCCTTGTGCAGATCACTTCTCCAGAGCCTTGCTAATGACCTAATTATTCTATTCAGGTGTGGTGCAGCAGAGGCATATCTAAAAGTTGCAGGACAGCGGCCCTCGAGGACTGGAGTTTGACACCCCTGCCTTAGAGGAAGTACTGGAGAGTGCCCCTCATGGGGACTCCCTTGTTCTGCTGGGGGACTTCAACGCTCACGTGGGCAATGACAGTGAGGCCTGGAGGGGCGTGGTTGGGAGGAACGGCCCCCCGATCTGAACTCGAGTGGTGTTCTGTTGTTGGACTTCTGTGCTCGTCACGGATTGTCCATAACAAACACCATGTTCAAGCATAAGGGTGTCCACATGTGCACTTGGCAACAGGACACCCTAGGCCGCAGCTCGATGATCGACCTTGCCATTGTTTCATCGGATGTCTTGGACACTCGGGTGAAGAGAGGTGCGGAGCTGTCCGCTGACCACTACCTGGTGGTGAGTTGGCTCCGCTGGTGGGAGAGGATGCCGGTCAGACCTGGCAGGCCCAAACGTGTTGTGAGGGTCTGCTGGGAACGTCTGGCGGAATCCCCTGTGAGATGAAGCTTCAACTCCCATCTCCGGCAGAACTTCAAACATGTTCCGGGGGAGGTGGGGGACATGGAGTCTGAGTGGACTCCATGTCCGTGCCTCTATTGTCGAGGCGGCTCATCTGAGCTGTGGCCGCAAGGTTGTCAGTGCCTGTCGTGGCGGCAACCCTCGAACCTGTTGGTGGACACCTTTGGTGAGGGAAGCCATCAGGCTGAAGAAGGAGTCCTATCGGGCCTTTTTGGCCTGTGGGACTCCGGAAGCAGCCGATGGGTACATGCGGGCGAAGCGGCATGAAGCTTGGGTAGTTGCTGAGGCAAAAACTCGAGCATGGGAGGAGTTTAGAGAGGCCATGGAGAAAGACTTCCGTACGGCTTCGAGGCAATTCTGGTCCACCAACCGGCGTCTCAGGAGGGGGAAGCAGTGCAGCACCAACGATGAGTAATGCTTTGGGCCCATGTTTGAGGAATATCAAATCAAATTTTATTTGTGTAGAACATTTCAACAGCAAGGCATTTTAAAGTATGGATGTAACGACTCTTCGAATGATTTGAAAATTTATCTGCCTCGAAACATTTAACTAAATTATGTTTTATAATTTAGCGCACTGTGTTCCAACAAAAACACCCTAAAAAAAAAAACAAACACTGAAATATTTTCCACACAAAGAGCAGAACATTCAGTCTGTTGCAGTAGTATGGGTTTAGGCTTAATGTTTATTTTGCAATTATTAATAAGCAATTTCTGTTTTAAGAGGCGAAAACTATAAATATATCGCTGCACCCAACTGTATGGATCATGGGCGCCCCCTGCCATGAGGCAAGAGAACTGCCTGTCTCACCTTGAATCTGTTCTCTGCTGTTTCTGATCACTCCTCAGCACATGAAACATGTTACACACACAGTTGGTGACAAAAAAATACTGTACATAAGCTAAATTATGGAAAATCAGTTCATATATTAAATGTTTAACCATTTTATTGTACAGACAGGAGGAACATGCTCTCATAGAATGGCAGTTAGTGAGAGGTTACGCAATCCCAAGTGAGGCTCAACTCGCTGCTGCCTCACCAGCTGCGCTTCCGAGGATTTGAATGGGAAAATGCAAAAATACAGCGATTTTGAGGACAAAAATAATCAAAATAGGTTAAGCTAAATAAAAAATTAAATACTTTACAGTACAAACCACAAGGTGAAAATAGCAATATAAATTATTTTATCATTATATTTTTCCATTATGACAGGTTGAGGACCTGAGTGAAGCTGCCCCCCCACCTTCTTCAAATCAGATAAAATTAGTGTCAAAAATTTGTGCTGGTTTGTGCAGCAAAAAATTTCATTTGTGCTGTTTTGTCTTTGAAGATATTAATAAAAGGTTAAAGGTCAAAAGTTCAACCAGCCTCCACACGTTTATGAAATCAGACAAAATTGGTGTCAAATGTTTTGCACAAACCAGCACAAACATAGTTGAGTTAATTGACACGCATTTTGTTTGATTTGAGGAAGGTGGTGGGGCTGGTTGACCTTTGATGACCTCTAGAAACATTTCTTTATATCTTTAAAATGATAGCAGCACAAACAAAAGTTTTTGCTGTACAAACCAGCACAAATGCAGCACAAATGTTTGCCACCAATTTTGTCTGATTTGAAGAAGGTGGGGGGGCCAACTTCACTCAGGTCAGGTGAGGTTCTGCCTCACTTGCCTCCCCTGACCACACATCACTGGTTTCAAAAGCATCTCTAAGCAGATAGGTTTTTAGTCTAGATTTAAAGGTACTCTGTGTTTTAGTTGTTTTGAGGTTTTCTGTAAGACAGCACATTTCATATATAAATATGTGTTATTATGCATAATTTCTGTTAAACTCCATGATGAGGTCCTTGAAAGATTTAATATCTGGAAAATTGAACTGTTAAGCATGTGTGCTCATAGGATTTTGTCCCAAGCCCCAAACAATATGCTTCACATATAAAACACCTGCAGACACTTTTATTCAAACTGATTTTAAAGCAGAAGGACCTACTTGGTGTGACATCCATCAAACATCCCAGTGTTGATAAAGTAGGGGCACACAATGGTGGTTTTGATCCCATCTTTCCCTGTTGCTAGAAGCTCCAGGCCTACCGACTCAGCAAAACCTACAGCTGCAAATTTACTGGCACAATAATCTGTAGGGAGAAGAATCAACACACACAAAAAGTCAACAAAAGTACAGTCTAGTTTCAAATATTTAAGGATGTGCTATTCATTGTATCAATGAGTCAAAAACAGATAGTGGTAAAGTTTCTGATAAATACAAATGAATGATTTCTTTTATCACTGTATTCAGATCAAAGTCTGAATGCAGTTATTTGAAAAGAAGATACAGATCAACACCTTTCAAAAGCCTTTCATTAGCTTGTTCTGGTATTGTTTTCACAAGGTGTTTTTGCATTTGTTTTGGGATTGACATCAACATTTCACAACAAAACATTTATCCAAGGGACACAGAAGGGATCTGATTGGTGAATGGTATGTTGGCTGGATATTCTCAAATTATTTGAAGACAGTTACTTTAGGGTATTTAAACTTCTTAATTTGAAGCAGTTAATGAGAAAGTTTAGCAAACACTATCACACATTGTTTTAGCATTTAGATTTCTCTTCATTCTAATTTACCAAAATTAGGAAATTATTAAACACATAATATGCCATAAAGTGATACATCTTTATAAAGCATACTGGTTTGAAATGTATTATGGATACCAATGGATACCAGTTCAACTAATTTTTATTTTAGGGCTTTAATCTAGTTAGTTTTAGATTAGGTTAGCAAATAGATTAGGTTTCCATTCAGTTGGATGCCCAGCTAAATAAAATAGAAGTACGGTAGACTGTATATTCTGTCTGCCCCCAAGTCACCTTCTGGTTCTGCTGGACGTTTCTTTGTGTTAAAGGGGAGTTTTTCTCTCCACTGTTGCTGCATGAAAGCTTGGTATGAGGGTCAGTGACTTGAATCAATTGGTGGGTTTATTCAGATATTCTCCTTGGAATGTACAGTTATGTTCACAGTAATAGTGTGTTTAAAAAGGTGAGTAAACCTCAAATAAATTGTATTTAATGAACACAAATGAATTGGGGACACTGCACATTCTATTTCAAAGCACAAAAATCAGAAAATGTAATTGGATACGACAACATTTCACAGAAAGTCAAGAATTATAATGTTAAAACAATAGAAGCATTGACATCTTTCTTCACAAACTCAAAAATGTATAAACTAAGAAATGCTTAAAGATTCAACTTTCCTGAGAATCGTAAGCTAAAATTTAGTTGCATAATCACAGATTCTGATAACTGCTTCACTTTCAGTACATGGAGTCAACCAACGTCTGGCACCGGTCAGCAGGTATAGGACAATTATAATATATTCCACAACTATTCAGCATTTCTTGGTTTTGCCTCATGAATAGCATTTTTATGTCAGCCTTTTGTATGGAATTAAGGTCCAAGGATTGTGCTGACCACATTACTTGAATTTTGTTTTTCTGGAACCTTAATTTTGTTCGCTTGCTGGTGTGTTTGGGGTGATCGTCTTGTTGAAACACCCATTTCAAGGGCATGTCCTTCAAGGGCAAATTGACTTCCTCCAGTATTCTGGTGTTCTCAAATCTTTCCATGTTCCCTGATATGTGAAAAATACGTCACCGTAGTGTAAGAATGAACCACATATCATGATGCTTGAACCACCATGCTTCACCATCTTCACTGTGTACTGTGGCTTGAATTCAGTGTTTACAGGACTTTAGTCCACATTTTTTGTTTAGGCCAGTCATTCTGTTCTTTGGAAAGTTGTAGCTGCTCTACTGGTCTGGTATGAATTATTCTAAAACAAGATTGTACTTGCTCAAATAAGAGGTTACGTATGAGGTGAATCACTGATAATCATTCATTATTGCTCACTAAAATCTTTGACTTTCAATGATTTTTATTTAATAGGCTTTTTTATTGATTTGTCTGACTATCGTCTTTTTCAAATAAGCCAAGTGGGTAAATATGTGAATGCAGTGTTTTATTAAAACCAGATTCACCCAATACATAGATCTTTGGTCATACATTTTATCAAAAAAGAACTCTATGGACAATTTTAGCCTAAGCATTTCAGAGAAGGCGTTGGCCAAGGACAACTACTGTCCCTGGAGGAACAAAGGTGCTTTGTACTTGCCGGTCAAGTGCTCCTCTACCTCTACCCCACCACCACAATCAACACCTACACCATCAACACAATATAGTCTTTTAATACTTTGGACATAACCTTAATTCGGTTTCTCAGTTTACAATATTTCAGCTTTGATTTATTCTCTTCAAGTCAAACTCAAGTTTGAGAAAATAAGAAGTCCGATCCCTGCTGTGCAATCCCATTAACAAGGGAATGCATACCAGGGAATATGGAGGGTGGATATGCTAGAATCAGTGTTAGAATGGATGATATTTGAGCAAGTTGGGCCATTCTGACATGGCAGGCCTACAGTTGTGACAAAGAGCAAGTCTTGCATGTATCATGGTGCGCAAGCACATGTCGGATCCTAGGACCAGCCCCGCTTTATCACGTCAGTTGTACGACCGAAAGAGGACACACCTGCTAATCCATTTACTCCAATGAGTCCAGCAGAGCTGGCAATGCTGACCAGATGGCCATGGTTATTGGCGATCATGGCAGGTAGAAAGGCCTTGTAGGTCTGAGAGGAGGAAAACAAATAAGAAAAAATACAAATAAAATGCACAACTGTTATTAGTAAAAAATTAATACATGAAAAAGGGGAAATGTACAAACTACAAAGTAAAAAATTATCAACCACTTTTCACAAAAGATTTAGTGGTAGATGATCAGACCAATCCTAAGATTAACAGAATTATCTTCTATAACATCCAGACAGACAGACATGTAATTTTCCTATCAACTTAAAATTTCTGTTTGTGATACTTAATAACTCAATTATTTCAAAATTTTATATCTTTCATTATATTTTTCACCCTTGGATGTTGCTATTTTTACACTTGTGCAATGCATGCTGGGTTGATAATGCCGTTTGGTCCTGCAACACCTGTTTAGCGCCTGGTCTTTGGTCCGGAAGTAAACAGAGGGAGGCTAACTTTACGAGAGGTGTTTTTATCTTATTGCATTTGACTAGTGTAAATATAGATAATGGCATCATGTTGGCTGTAATTTCAAATAAAAACAGAAACAATGAGGTGAGTCTTCATCACCTCCCAAACAAAGAAAATAAAGAAGAGAGCAATGGGAAAGAGCTTTTGGAAGAACATAACTTCATTTGAGTCATCTGCACAAGCAAAACTGATGAAGGATCTAAAAGGTCGTTACCCTGCAGGCAATAACCAAATGCTGTGACCACAGTTTTTATCCACAACACACCTAAGCCCTGCCGCCGACTAGAGATCAAAAGATGCTGGGAGAGACATCAGAGACAGGCAGCGCTGGAAGCTTTTTTAAAAGATAATGGCGATATTGCTACTGGTGCTGGTACTAAATTTGAAACCACAGACCCGAGACCGGATGAAGACCAGAACCAAAACGACCGAAAGGACCAAAGACTGGAACAGACATAGAGCACGTGTAGGTGACAAATTATGCTGTTTGTGCTAGAGATACTCTGATCAGGTTTTTCACTGCTGATTCAGATTCCAATTACCCATGAGGTCTGATCACTGCCGATCACCTGGATTGGACTTTAATTTTTCGCTTTAGGTATAAATGACACTATGTGATCTACCAAATGGAAAAATGGTCTGGCAATAAATTCACTTAATTTAGACACAAAACATATAGTCACTATTTAGTCAAAAGTCAACTGAAAAACCTGTAATCAGTAAAATAATATTTAACAGTAAGATTCTCAGTACCCTAAATTATTCATGAGTCAAATAACACTGCCTATAACAAATGGTATCAAGAAAAAGAGGAAACATTCATTCAAAGTCAAATGCAGGCTTTTGTTGTCAAATATTTTTGTTTGTGACTGAGCTGAGTAATTCCCAGTGTTCTGCCTCCTCCCAGAACACAGTGAGGAGGCAGAGAAGATTATATTCCCCAGAGATTAACTGTCTTATGTTTGGACATAGTGAAAGTTTTAATACACATGTAAAATCTGTTTTTGTTTGCATTAGTTACATACTGCAGTTTTAAGCAGACGTTCGGTGTGAGAGTTCACTGCCAGGTGGAGGTTGAGCGGTGCTACAACTGTGAAATACTACTACCAGTCGAGAGTAGCGATGGTCCAACAGTGGGAATAGAATCGAAGATTTTACACCACTGCACATCGAGCTCCAAGACTAAAATTATTTTTCAGGTTATTTGCTTAGCTTTCTGACCGTGATGCTAATATGAGTGAATGTTAGTAGTTGTGCACTGCTCTACCTGCTGTCTGGCTGCTCTGGATGTGTTTTTATGTTTTCTGATATAACCATATTCCCCCAAATGCTGTTTTTTTTAAAGTGTCATTAGATTCATTCTGTCGATGCATTTTGAAGTGCTTCACCCCAGAGGTATTTTTCCATCGCAACACATAAACTTCTCCATTCACGATCAGAGTTGAATGTCCACACTACTTACTTAGGATTTGTTGCATCATGCTTGTGCAGTGTGAAGGCAAGAGGAGATCAGCTGCACACGCAGTGAAATACATATGATTGTTTTTGGTGATTGGCAACAAGAGCCAGTGATCGGCAATCACATACTTTTTCACGAATATTGGCCGATTATGATTGGTGGCCAATCGATGGGCACATCTCTAGTTTGTGTAGTTTTAGTGAGGAAATGTGTTACAGTAGTGTTCCAGGTCACTTTGACCTGAAAAAGATGTTTGCATGATTCCATAAAGCTCATTTGGATCCAAATATTAGAAGGAAGTTTATGTCTGGATAAATAAGGAAATAACTCAAAGTGCTGCAAGCAGTCACATGGGCTGTTTGAAACAGTTCAACTGTGAACTGGAAGAATCCATAGACTAAGAAATGAGCCAAGAAAACTGCCTATGTCGAAAGAAAGATTTTCATTGATCAACACGTCCAAATACACAGCAATAGATAAGAAGTCCTTTAAAAGGTTCAGCAACCATTTAAAGTGGGTGATGTGGGAAGATTTGGGATATTTCGGAGGTCTGTTGCAGCTGTTGAATTAGTAATGTGTGTGCAGACTAAATAAATCTCCCCCCAGCTGCACTGATCAGAGTACAGAAGATTCAAGTCCTGCATAATTTTATTTTTCATTCCATTAGTTTGTCGCTTTTTATTACCCAACAAATGTCAGCTATTTACTGGATCACACCATCCATCCAGTGGTACATGTCTTTCAGTGTTTCTTTTTGAAGCTGAATGTGGCAGCAGCAGCAAACACCAGCTTCTTCTGCCAACTCTTTCCTCTTCCTCCATTTGGTCCTCCTCATCTTCATTATTTCTACATTCCCATCAATTTCAGCACAGTCCAGTTCAAATTGAAAAGGCCCAACACCATTATTCAATGCCTTTGTGGCTGGACAGAGCTTGCATAGTTGGACATAGCAAACGTAATTTACCCAAAATGCATTGCAGCATCTGTGTGGTTCATATTATTTAAATTTATAAAACCCAAACAGCCAAAAACACTTTTTCTGCATTGTTTTTACATGGGAAATACATGTTTCTCAAATAAAGTGTATTGTTACAACTAATCATGGATCCCTTTAATAATGCTTCAAATTAGTATTTTGACTAACCCAGAAGTGAGCCATAGTATTGACCTCCATGGTCTTCTCAATCAGAGAGTCTGGAGCGTCCATGAATTTCTTCCCTGTCACAATTCCAGCATTGTTCACCAAGATGCTGACATCACCCACTTCTCTCTTAACCTGCAAGGAGAAAAGAAGTATTTCAAGAAAAAATACACTTGGTTGTATAAACTTAGTGGCCCCCGAACCTAAAGAATGATTGGGCCAAGCGGGCTGGAATTTAGCACACATCCAAGCCACTTACAGGTATACAGCAGATACACTCCATTTCAATTGTAGGGTTTTACCACCTGATCTTTTCAAAATTAAAACTTATTTAATTTAATTCCAAGTGTACAAAATCCCACAACATATTCAACAAAATTAAAAGTACTTATCAAATAAAGAATGAACAGCATTGCAGATTCAAGTAGTGTTTAGGGTTTACTATCCAAGGAATTGATTGGTTGATTATCAGTAGGTGTGAACGTTTCAATAAAACAGGAGTTTTGCCAGTTGGCATGCAAGCGTTTTAACACAATGCCATCATGGAAAGAAATGCTACTGCCTCCAAACAGTCTAAGCTCTACCATTCTACTTTACTGTGAGAAAGAATTTTCCCTAATGACAAACATCTAAGAAAGCAGCTTTTTCTTGAGACAATTGAGGCCATTTTACCCCGAGGTCAGTCCATGTGTAAACACTACTCGGTTAAACCTGTAAAAACTAATACCTGATCAGCCACTCTGTAAACTTCATTCTTGTTGCTGCAATCACAGACGAAGCAGTGGACTCTGCTGGCTCCACCATTTTTGGCCAATCTTGAAGTTTCTTTTATGCCCTCCTGGTTAATGTCCCACAGAACCAGCACGGTACCATGAGCCGCAAACTCCTGAGCCATCAGGCGACCGATTCCACTGCCGGCGCCTGTGATCAGAACAACCTCCCCAGCTATGTTCTTTTTCTTCCTGGGAACCAAGAGGTGAATGAGAGATTCTATGTTGTACCATAAAGAGAGGAAGAGGACCTGAATTGATTCCAGAAAGAAATTCATGATGAGTCTGTGGAAAAAAAAAAGAAAAAAAAAACATACTTAAAATAAGCACAATAAGGTATTGATTTGATTTCTTAAGTGCCAAAATTTTGTTACAATTATATTCAGTTTTATCTAAATGCTTCTTATTTGTTACATAGATGTTCATTACTTGGCCTTACTTGCTCACTGTTTTTCAGATGATCTCACAAAGCACTCCCTCAAAGTGTTTTGGTGATCTTAGTTGGTTGTTGTTAAGCACTATATAAATCAATTTTGGTGAATCTGGATGTAAACCCCAGAATGGACTGAATTTGAATTTTACTTCTCTTGTCACACTGCCTACTCAAAGCACTTTCCAAAAGAGCAATATTCACCAAGCTGCACTCATGAAAGTGTACACATGTTTAGACCAACATGCAAATGAGTGGGCAACTTGGGGTCAAGTGCCTGGCCTTAGGGGAACATGGACCTGTGGCAGGAGGATGCTAGAATCAAACCCACAATGTTTGGATTGCAAGACAACTACTGTACCAAATTGTTCAGATCAAAAGAACCTTTTGAAAATAACCTTTCAGCAGGTAGTAAACATGCTTTTCTGTTTTTCAATAGTTTATTGATCTTATCTAATATTCTAATTTTAAATGTCATGTTTTTATTAACTATACTTCAAAAATCATTAGCAGAAGTAAAGGTTTTCTAACAACCTTCTGTGTGTATTAATATAATAATATAGTTTGGATGAATGTGTCTGTCCTCTATTCACTGAACTCTTCCCCAGAATAAGAGTGTAAAGCAATGAGGTTTGCTTAGTCTCTGTGCTAACTCGTAAAATTGTTGAAGAAGGTTGCTCAGCTCATTAAACTGACTTGAGCAATATTTGGCCAGCTGTTTTACTAATGTGCTGCAGTAGAAAGGTAACATGGGAGTGTGATTTTCCTACAGGACCATGTTTTCCAACAACCATAAAACAAAAGACTGACATGCAACAGTGTGACAGAGTTAAATTTGAATCAACAAGTTGTCTTCTGTACAGTACTTCTCTTCTTAGTGCTCACAAAGCAGACTTTACTTCATCTAAGCCATCTTGGCTCTGCCTCCCCAGAGAATCCCCTACTCTGCATTTCAGAGGTCTGAGACTGGGTTCCAGAAAATAGCTTTACACCCGTCTTCCACCCAAAATGCGTCTGGACCCCCAACACTACAAAACAGAACATGTCCGTATCACTAAAAGAAAATTTACAGATAAGAAAAATACAAAATCCAACAGTCTGAAATCAAACCTCACACTCATCCCCTGTCTAAAGCTTATACTGGCTCTGCTAAATAAAATATCATTATCAGTAAAAGATCCATTAGTAAATGACTTCATCACTGAGCATATTATTGATGTTATGTTCCTGACAGAAACATGGCTGGATGACGATACTGAATCGCCCGTACTAATTGAATCAGAATAGAAAACATTAAAAAGGAAGAAGGGGGTGTGGCCTCCATATTTAAGAATTATCTAAAGAACTATTTTGAGGTCATTTGACCTCTTTTGAATATATGGGAATCGTGTGTTTATATATATATGTATATTTTTCAGAATGAGCTGAGACCAGGCTTCAGTCCAAGGCCTGCATGTATGTCACGATTTACTTGTTCCACAACACATATTGGACCACCGTCGACATCTGCAGTCTGCTCTCCCTAGCTGTAGTTCCCCCTCAGCTAAAGACAGCTGTTGATGCTTCAGGAAACAAACCCAGATCAACTGGTGACAGTAACAATAAAAATATGTGGAATATCATTAGAGGAATCATCTGTGTTTTACAAGTCTGTTTGTGTGAACATATTGACTCAATTTTGAGAAGGAAACATTAAGATGTTTCCCAATGCTGCTTTTCACTGGTGTGAAATTAAAGGAACGGTGCCTGGCAAAGATAAAATACAATTGTTTTTCAACTCTGTTTTCCCTTAGTTTTCTTATGATCGTGTGAGGATACAGTCGGCTCCTATTACTGAGTGAACTTTAAAATCAATCCATAGATGTGGCATCCATTATTATTTCCATTAACAGAACGCTAGTTGCTCTAGTAGAACAGTAATGAAAACCATGCTGGGTATTTTCAAGCCCTGTGATTCTGTAACTTGCCACAATCTTGGAAAATCTGCAGTTCAAAAACACTTTTCCTTTCAATGTTTTTTTTATTTCTAAACAGAATTCGTCTTCTGGCTCCTGTCACATTGCCTCATGTTAAAAGTGTGATTGCTGCTGGCAGCTCTCAGTCTGCGCCTCTGTTTAATCAGGTGACATGCAGTGAGTGCACAGGCAAAGAAATTCTAATACTTTTTGCATGAATACACGGATTGCCTGAGGTTTTTAAAGATTTAATGTAAAAACAACAAAAAAAAGGCATTTCTTCTTGAGTTTTGTCAGAAAACATAGATTCACACACACAAAACATACTTCTAGAGCTGGTTGGGGACCACATGTTTAAAGCTGCACTATGTAACTTTTACAAAGAATGATTTTTTTTAATGTTTATGTTAAAACTGTCACCATGTTATGACACCATGTTATGAGAAAGATAATCTACAAAAAGGTCTATTTCCCCCCACCTTCTCCCTATGCTACTATTGCCTTCAGAAGAAAAGGGTTGTTTTTGTTTTTGGTCTCCTGACCAAAAACAACCAATCAGAGCCAGGAGGAGGCACTTAATGGTGTCAATCAATGCTGCTCAATGTGCAAAAGGCAGAGAAATATTTTTTTGTTACAGAAAAATAATTTATCTGCTGCCATTGGTGGCTATGCTAACCGGCTATGCACTCACAACAGGATCTGCTAGCTGCACCCTAGCAGAGAGCAAAGGCAGATGTAATTAGCAGAGTTCCAGAGGGTAAAACCCTCCTTCTGGCTCTGACTGTTTGTGTCTAGTTAACTTTAAAATCCTTCTTAGAGTTTTCCAGACAACAGTGGACCACACAAATTACTCACGTTTTTTATTTTTTTGTACAATCTCCTCTTCAGTTCAACCTTATCAGTGGAGACACATTGTTGATGTTACCATTATAAAATAGCTCAAAATTAAGAATTGGCAAAGCTCAATGTGATTTTCACAGGAGGCGGAGCGTTGTTGTTAGCAGCTGCTGAAAGTAACTAAAATGTTACTTTTAATGTAACTTAGTTACTTTCCAAATCAAGTAGTCAGTAATATAACTAAGTTACTTTTTCAAGGAGTAATCAATAGTCCGATTAAAGTTACTTTTTCAAAGTAACTATGCCAACACAGGGTGACAGTTTCAACAAATATCCATTGATTTTCCTCCACCTATCCAGGGTCAGGTAACAGGGGAAGGGTGGGGCGAGGGGAGTAGCAGTAGGTAGGGAGGCCCACTGCTGCTTGGCCACTCCATCTCCCAGAGACTGGTCCCTACCAGGGACTTCAGGTGCCTGGTAGGGACCTCAAGATTAGTATTAGCATGAGTATTAGGGCTGAGTTAATAAAAAGAACTTTTTTGTTTTGTTTAGGGGTTTCTTTCCCAATTTGAGAATAAAGTCAAAATATTATGAGAAAACTTTGTACATCTATCAAGTTAGAACAGTACGAGAAAGAAGTCAGAATAATGTGAGAATTAAGTGATATATTCAGGGGTGGAAATTATCACCCGCCACAAGCCAAAAAGGGGTAAAAGTATGAAGTGGCATGTAAATTGGAGCAGCGCACCCACCACTGTGCCAGGTTGACAATTTGAACAGAAAAAAAAAAAGCTGCATTCAGTTTGAACTTATGTCCAGGGGAGGATTGACCGTCTGGTTTATGGACTGATGCATTTACTATGCATATCTGGCATAATTTAACACCAAAAAAATGTATACAAAATATAATTTTTATCTACCGCGACAGCTCATTGGTTGATTTTATTGATGGACTTTAGGCTTATCCAATGAAACCCCACAGTCCTCCTTGACCCGCCCCTCTTCCCTCAGGTTATAAATAGCGCCATTTCAGCTAGCTGGAGTCTGAGAAAAGTGAGCAGATACGAGACGAGGCAGGTCCAAAAAATGACAACAAAAGCTAAAAAGCACATAAGCCCATTCAGAAAAATGTGTCAATCTAACCTATATGTTTTGACCACTGGAGCAGATTCAATAGCAGAGATGGAGGGGGAATTAATGATTTCAGGATTCATTAGCGTCAGAGGATTATGATGAGAGATGTGACCAGGAACAGCTTGAGGAGAGTTCATGTTAACTGCTGCTGCCCTGTAAGAAGGAGTGGAAATGTTCATAAAGGAAGAGCGTTTCATGTTGGGAGGAGGCCAGGTGTGTGTGTGTGTGTGTGGGTGTGCGTGTGTGAAAGAGAGAGAGAGTCCAGGAGCCAACACTAAGTTAGCAGGCAGTCAAAAAAAACACTGGGATAACACAGGAATAATGATGGCCCGATGAATTAATAATGAACAGTAATAATTGTGAATTTCAATAGAAAACGTAATGAGTATGGGAAAACAAATAGAAGAGTTAGAAAACAGCTACTGATCCCATTTAAAAATGTTTTAATATGACTAGACACATCTTCAATAAATACCATCAGTTGTAGCCAAAATGTGGAAATGTTCAACACAGGAAATGATTGCAAGAATGTTAGGGTTGTGTAGTTAAAGTTTGCTGTTAATAATTACTTCAGATGAACTTATTAATACATATGTATGGTAAACTTACTGTCAGTAAATCAGTTTCCATAGAGTTAAGAATAAATAATATATTATATATAATTTGCTTGTGGTGGGGTTTGTATCAGAGGCTGGTGAAATGTCTGAGAGGCTGGTAAAAAATTTCTCTACCGGCCACTGTGGATGGTGGAGAAAATTTTAATTTCCACCCCTGGATATATTATCAGAATACAGACCTAATAACACAAGAATAACATATTTTAGGAGGGAAAAAAGTAAAAATTTTATGATGATTCCTCCAAGGAAATTATGATTAACAATAAAATAATAAAAAAAAAGAATACTGGCCATCTTGTTAAGTTATACTTTGGCATTTAATCTTTTAACACATCAGCGTCAAATTATAACCAACAGCAAAAACTTCACTGACCACCAGCAGGCAGTGTGGGTGAAGTGTCTTCCCCAAGATCACAACAGCACAAAGCCTTGAGAAGATGCTGACCTCTCCTCTGATGACTGATGAGGAGTTCTAGAGCCACGGCTGTGATATGAATAAATCTCATACAAGCGTTTAATTTAGTCACCACAATGATTTTTAATGACTTATCATGTAAACAAACTTATGATGATTTTATACCGATTTTAATTGTATTTCTTATTTAATGGAAACACCGCAATTAAGTAGTGTTTTTTTTTAATTAGAAAAAAATGAAAATAAATAAATAAATAAATTGTCCCCATTTGCATTGGAAATGCAGTTACTGATATTAGTGTTAACTTTACAACTTAGCCCTACTTTACAACAGAAGGGCTCATGATATACAGTTTGCAGACACTTCCCAGACCTCGGCCTCTTATCAGTATTTGTACTCATAAGGTATGATCATCTCCAACATTTTACAATAATTATTACTCCAGTTACTAATAAATATAAGTAACTCAAATAGCTTTAGCTAATTCAAGCTATAGCTTTACACAGGCACATGCAGAGGGGGGGTGTGATGGGGGCTTGAGCCCCTACTCCTTTTATCCATGATGCCCCTAGTGCCCAATTTCTTATTTTTTTATCTGTATGTCAGAAGGCCTGCTTGTGCCTCTCAGCAATAATATTTAAACCCGTCTCATTACCAAACACAGAAATGTTTCGGCTGCAGAGAAAACGTCTGACTTTAACTTAATCAGGCTGCTAAATGCCCGGTTCGCTACAGGCAGTCTGAGTTGGTCCAAAGACAGATATAAAGAATGTCTGTCTTTATTTCAGACATCCTGATATAAGACATGGTACTGCGACTATCACCGCTAGTCGCGATGCACCTCAAAGCCCTGGTACCACCACCTGGTACCACCACCTGTTGACTGTTCTCTGCTTATCCTTTACATTTCTACCAGACTGGCATAAGGGCCACCAGGGGATTCCAGGTAGATTCCAGGTGATTAGAGATGTGCATTGCTGCAGCTCTTCATGCAGGGCCGGCCCAAGGTAATATGGGATCTTAGACAGAACCCCCCAGAAATTTAATAACATTATCATTCTCTATGAATTCTACAGGTTTAGATCTATGGTCTGTGTTAAAATTAAACCATTTCTAGGGGTCCATGAATGTCTGGAGGCCCCTACCAGCAGCTACTGAGTTTTCTTTGTCTTTATACCTCAGTCTTACAATTCTAGATCTCAGAGGTGCTAACATCAAACAATTATATAGAGTTAACTCCTTTGAGCTTTTTTGATCTATAAAGCAGTCTTCAGCCAAGTTGTTGTATAGGTTAAATCAGGGGTGGTCAGTCCTGGTCCTGGAGGGTCGGTGTCCTGCAACTCTTAGAGTCTCCCTGGTCCAACAACCTGAACCCAATAGCTGAATCTCCTCCTCAGTGCAGTCAGGTTCTCCAGATTCCTGCTAATGACTTCATTATTTGACTCAGGTGTCTTGAAGTAGAGATACATTTAAAAGTTGCAGGAGGCCAACCCTCAAGGACCAGGAGTGGGGTTAAATAGATATCATTAGGGCTTAATTGGTAAAATGGCAGCAAATTTGCTCATTTTATAACTTTATAACCAGCGACCTTCTCTCCGATGGTCTGTATAACAGCAACAATCTCAGATCAACTCGGCCCTCCAGGACTGTTAGCAACAGAAACAGCAACTTTATACCTATCAAGGAAAATATACTATATTTGCTTTGCATTTCCCTACATGATGGCAATGATAGACTAGGATCCAATTAAATTCCTGACTAATATGGGTTGTTGCTATGTTGTTGTACGGTGTTTTAAGATCTCGTTCAATGTGCCCTTTTTTAACTATCAGCCCCTGCCCCTCCAAAGGTCTCTGCACGGCCCTGGCTTTGCATAATTTTGGGCCACAGTAAATGGCCCAAAATTATCTTGAAATCCTTTAAACTGTTAAACTAAACACATTTAAAGGCAAACATCCTCAGTTTACAAGGCTGCGCGTTTCTGATGGAGTCCGTCATTAAACACATGCTGCTTCATTCTGAATAATGAGAATGTCTGACAACATGTCCACTTTCAGAGCCTTCCTTCACTGGAGCTGAACACGTTGCTGAAATCAAGCAGATCTGTGGTGCTTGAAATGATAAACAATCTCAGCTGTTCACTGAGCATGCTACCATGTGGGTCAACATGCATGAATCTCATATCCTGCTGGTAAGTTTTAAAAGCAGATGAAAGATCCATTACTGAACCAACTGGAGGAAACATGGCCGCTTTGGATGATGCAAGTGTGTTGTGATGTTATCACAGTGATATCCAGACATGATAATTCTGACAGTGTTATCATGAAGAGTGAAATATAGCACAGGCCCAGCTCCAACTCAGCAGACTGAGTCAGCAGCTCTCAGACTTTGATCAGGTCATACAGACACAGGGAGCTGATGGGCTCACAGCTAGAACTTCTACATTGGTAGTTGTAATGACTTTAGAAGGACACATTTAAACAATTATTACATACAGGTTCATAAGTGATTTAGATTGGTTCAAATACAGGTGGAATACTGCTAGAGGATTGTGGATTTTCATATAGATTTAATATTAAATGCGCTTAGAAAAGTGGTTAAAAAAACAATTTAGTCTGATTTCCACTATTGGGTTGTGCGGTTGTTTTCTAAGTAACGCTGTCTGAACAACAGTACTCTTGGTTTCCGGTTGCTTCTATAACTTCCGAACAAAGGAACACATACAGTAAACAGAACCACGCAACGTTGCGTTGGGAGTTTTTCAGTTGCTATGAATAATTAGTTGATTTAAATAAATGGATTTCTGGCAGGAGTTCAACTTGATCCTGCAGCTGGAATAAATCAATGACGGAACTTACCTTCGGAACAGAGAGAGTTCAACAAATTCTGCTGTCAGTTCCTCAAATGCAAATAATAAATCAGCTAGAAACTCGACCTTTACTCTCGACATGTTGTAAGATTATTAAACGGACTCTGATGTCATAAAAACCTGGCTGATGAAATAAGCAGGCTCTTACATACCGCGGTGCAGCAGCAGGTCCACTTGGTTCAGTTCTGGGTTCTGTCACGGTACAAACCAGGCGTTTTCTGCAGCCTGGGGCGTAAAAACAGTAACTGTCACCACTTCAGCTAAACCAGAGAGGAGGGGCCGGATGCACGCAAAGCATGGTGGTACATTGAGTTCAAAAAGAGTCTATCTTTCTTTCTTTCGTTCGTTTATCCTCTCTCGTTTTTGCTTCTTTCCTTTTTCTTTCCCTCTCTCTTTCTTTCTTCCTTCCTTCCTTTCTTTCATTTTAAATCACAATTGTGAAATATGATTGTTGAGATTTTCTGTAAAATAAGACTCAAGGTAGTTTTACTCTCATATGACTGTGAGTCTCGTAATTATGACATATAATTTTTTTAAGTGACAGAAATGGTCTATCACAATATTAAGTAGTATAAAATAGTAAAACAAAATATGGTAAAATGTAATCAGAAAACATGGTTTGCTGCATCAGAAGTTCATAGGATTGTTTTGGAACACTTTCAAAACAGGGTCCAGTTTTTGTACAAGAGGAGGAAAGTAGTGTGTACTACTACCATGCAAAATGAGAACTATCTTTATGACAATAGAGCTGACAAAGTTAGTGCCACTGTAATTCAAAACAAAGATGCTCATAGAGTGGAGATTTTGAGATAGCTAGTATAGACTATTGAGTTACAATCCTATATTGGCTTTTGGACAAGAAATAAAGAGTTTCCTAGATAAAGCTATTGAGAAAAGCCATGTCACTAAAAGATAATATGATTTTCTTTAGCAACAACACCCTGTGAGGCCTGTTTTTGATACATTGCCTAAAATACACAAATCTAAGGTAGAACCTGTTCCTGGTTGTCCTATAGTTGCAGGTAATCAGTCTCTAACAGAACTTTTTACTAAATACATCTTGTATTTAGTAAGCAGCTAAATATAAGAAAAAGGAAGTACAGCAGCTTCCTTTTCATATTAAAGATAGCGTTCATATTTCACACAAAAAACGGCAAAATTCATCTATCGTCAAAACTGATGTACTCTGCATTAAGGATATTGTCAACTTATACATAAGCATCCCCCCAAAAGAGGGTTAAGACGCACTAGTATATTGTCTGAACAAGAAAGAAACCCCATTAACTTCCACAGGCTTCCTGTTAAATTTCCTGTCGTTGGACCAACTCAGACTGCCTGTAGTGAACCGGGCATTTAGCAGCCTGATTAAGGTAAAGTCAGAAGTTTTCTCTGCAGCCAAAACATTTCTGTGTTTAGGGGCGAGGCGGGTTTAGTCCCGCTACTGCGAGGACAATTAAGAAAATATAAATAGAAACAGTTTTTCTAACGTTAACATCAGACCTACGTTTTTATTCCTAAACCAGCGTATGAAAAAATATTCTTGCCCTTAATTTGATACTTAGAGGACACAGATCAGCCCACCTCCTCCTCACCATGGACCCAGTGTCTGAACAACATGGAGTCATTATTAGACTGAGGGCAGTCAGACTAGTTTATTTTGCTATATTATTATATTTAGCTAAATATTTTTGCTGAGGGGCACAAACAGGCCTTCTGACATACAGATTAAAAATAAAAATAAATTAAAAAAAATATTTGAAAAAAACAAAAAAAACAACTCAAAAAGGCCACCAGGGGCATCAAGGATAAAAAGAGCAGGGGCTCAAGCCCCCTTCGGCCCCCCTCTGCACGTGCCTGATTACAGTAGTTATTTATCTAGTCTTTAAAAGTGTCTTCCTTTCAGTCAGCTTCTGAGAGTCAGAGGGTTTTGTAATACAAAAGGAAGCTTTTGACATGGAAGCTAAAGAGCTATGTGGCAGATTTAGGATAGAGGTTATGGAAAAATGTAATGAGGAAGTTAAGAGTCTGAACAGAGATGCAGTTTTAGCCCCTAAACCTCCTTCTAAGATTAATCTTTGGCATGTTTTATCTAGTGACCCTACCACATGCCACAGCTTTAAGAGGTGTTTTGCTAATAAATGGGCCAAGAATTTGGGTGACTTTGTAGTTAGACCAGACTGTTATACCGCTTCTCCCCACTTTTTGTCTCAAATACTTGGTGGTAATTTCTTGTTACAGTTGTGCTCAGTGTAGTGCGATGATTAAAGGCAATGTGTTCCTACATTTTCATACAAGTGAAAAGTTTTCCATTTCAAATTAAATTAATAAAATGTATTTAATTAATAAAATTGTCAGACTAAAATATAAACTTTTGCTAGACAGGGACACACCTTTGATCCACTATTTGCATACAATAAGAATTCATGTTGAATTGTTTTCTTTGACTTTTGTGATTGTATGTATTTCTGCTATTAATGTTGCATGTCACTGATTATGCTCATTTATCACAAACAGTGAATTAAGTGACAGTGAAGGATCCTGAGTCTGTGCTGTCTTTAATGGTTCCTTTGATTACCTGCCCTAAGTAGGTAACCCACATGGTAACCCACTCAGGGTTATAATGTCAATAAAAGAAAAAGCAAAAAGAATTTTATTTTAATAATCTGTTTTGGCAGTAGTTGCTTTCTTTGATCTTAGGTAAAAACATTTATAATTTCGGCTTAAACTTAAATGAAATTGAATGATCATAATTCTAGTAGGCTTTTAGAATCACAAGAGGGATTTTCATTTCCTCATGATCTGAGACATGAATGATGTCGTCACATGTCTTGATTCCAACCTATCGGTGATGGTCTCCTCCAATCATCAAGCGTCGATCCCTTGATAAGGTCCAGCTGTTCATCTGCTTCCTTCTTCTACCCCTTCAGCTCAAGATTTCTTCAATATCCATTCAATCTTCAGCATCCTCTTCACCACCAGTGTCTGGGCCCAAGGAGGGAAGATGTTTCTAATCTTCATACACAGCAATGATTCTCTCTGACAGCAGTTACCAGCACAACGGTTCTTCTAGGTCCAAGCGCCAAAAACTTTCATTTGTCAATTAAACTTTCTAATACCACTCTCTGTCTTTGTGAGTCTTTCCTGGTTGAATATACTTTGGATGCTTTTGATGCTTCCAGATGGGGAATTTTGTGTGTCCTGACAAATCAGACAATGTGTTTTCAAACAGTGACTGGGAAATTATCTTCATCGCAGTCATACCAAATGTTCCGCTTCCAAATGATTTCTGCATTTGGAGCACAGTATGTGGATTGGTCTGACTGCAACTTAGGCAGTAGTGCCTGATGTGGGAAATTATGTCCACACAACAGTGAGTTATGAACTTTTGTTTTTTCTGATCATCTTCCTGGAGACTGATAAAGCTTTTTCAGGAGAGGTCGCTACTCCTTTTGCATCACAGTGTTGCAGCATTGTTAGTTGTTGGATCTGCTGACAACTAAAATATGTGCATTGTTTTGTTTAAGAAACCTGTTTTATTTGTGTCTTAAATAGTTTTCACCAGCCTTTGAGGACTCCACACAACCCCACTTTGTATGTTCTTGAATCTCTCCATGGTGAGTGACTTTCTACTGTATGCAAAGTACACTCCTGATCAAATCTTAAGACCAATCCAAAAATTGCAAGAATTAGCATTTTTCACCATTGAATCTTAAGAAGGTTCTAAGTAGAGCTTCACAATGTTAAAAGGACAAATCAGTGCAAGAGACAAGAACATTTGAGCAGGGAATTGTCTGAAAACTGCATTTACACTCAAACATGATTTTTTCAGCTGATCAAAAGTTTAAGACCATAGTCTTCAAAAGCCAAAAGCTGTGCAAACATCTGGATTCCATGTCATTTTCTGTGAAGTCTTTACACTGTCAAGACCTCCTGGTGGCAAAAGCAAAAAAAGCTCACTGACTTTGAACATGGTAGGATTGTTGAGCTGCATAAGCAAGGCCTCTTACAACGTGCCATTGTTGCTGAGGTTGGACGCAGTAAGACAGTCATTTTGCATTTTTTAAATAATCCTGAGGGTTATGGAACAAAAAAGTTAAGTGGTAGACCCCAAAAAATTTCACCAGCTCTGAGCTGCAGGATCCGATTGGCTGTCCGTCAAGACACGGGACGATCCTCTACCCAAATTAAGGCCATTACTGGTGCTGACTGCAGTCCAATAACCATCAGACAGCATCTGCGAGAGAAGGGCTTCAGAAACAAAAAACGTCTTCAAAGGCCACATCCTCTTCAATGCCACAAAATTGCCCGTTTGGACTTTGCAAAGGTGCACCAAACATAGGACATTGAAAGGTGGAAGAAAGTTGTCTTCTCTGATGAGAAAAAATTTAACCTTGATGGTCCTGATGGCTTCCAACGTTACTGGCATGACAGGGAGATCCCACCTGAGATGTTTTCTACACGGCACAGTGGTGGGGGCGCCATCATGATTTGGGGTGCATTTTCCTTCAATGGAACAATGGAGCTTCAGGTTGTGCAGGGACGTCAAACAGCAGCTGGCTGTGTGGAGATGTTGCAGAGGGCATCCCTCATGACTGAGGGCCCTCGTCTGTGTGGTAATGATTGGGTTTTTCAACAGGACAATGCTGCAGTTCACAATAGAAGCAATTGAAATTGCAGTTCACAATTTTACTACAACCAGAGGAAAACTCCTCGCAAAAACAATTGCCTGTGATGACCTCTAAATCATCAAACATGTTTTTGTTACATTTGATCTACATATATTGTTTTACTTATTTTTGCTATTGATTTTGTTTAAGGTTTTATATTCTTTCAGGTTGATTTCTTGTGGAATAAAAAGGGTGGGTTGTGGTGTCATACTTTAAGCTTTAAAAACTTTGTGCTCTGAGAGTATTGACTCACTTACTGAGGAACAAAAGTTTGAGAATTGTTTTTTGAACTATGTATGAACTGTACCTGCAGTGTAAATACAAGAGAATATGAAAGTAGAAAGTTGCAAAATGTTTTTGTATACCAGTTCTGTGTAGGCAGAGGTGACAAACTACACAAAGACAGGATGTGCATTTCTGTCACTTTATTGATTCAGTGTCTTCACCTTAAGATAGAAGACATTTCTATAACAAGAGATGACCACTTTAGCTCCTAATCCATGAAGCCCCCATACCTCTTTTTTCGCCCACTTCCATTTTCCCCAGACGTTTTTTGAGCTCCACTATTCTTGCTGTTGTTCACAAGCCATGCAGGCCTTCCCACCCGCCTCATGAACCCTCCGTAGCGCTTTTTAAGAGCATGACCCAAAAGTGCCTCAAGAAGATTGCCGTTTATCATGTCCCCTTTATTATGGTGGTTGAAGTCTCCATACCTCTTCACTGCCTCCATTTCATCCCTACTTTCCTCCATGTCATGGTCGTTTGTAGCACCAACGATCTTTAAGATTTCCAGCTGAGTGTCATCTTCCTCATTGTGGTTCTCCAGGTTATTCAGTGCCCTCTGGGCAGATAATGAACGACGAGACATAAAACCTCCATAACGTTTCATGAAACCACCATACTTTTTATCAATTTGATGTTTACGTGAACGGACAGCCTCCTCAGTCATCATTGCATCCACATCTTCCTGACTTGGCTGTTGAAGGGGGTCAGCATCCACAGAAACACTGTCATCACTCTCAGTTAAAAAGTCCTGGCACATGCGAAGTCTCTGGGTCTCCATCACACCATCACACTCAAGAGAGCATGTCTGGAAGAAAAGAAAACACACTGTTAGAACTTTCACTGGGGTTTCTCCCAGTGTATTAGAAGCCTGGCGGACTGTCAGGCTTTACTTGCCCTACCCACTGGGTAAAGCGTTGTTTTGATTTAAATAAAAGAAAAAAGCTTGCTTATTTATATGTATATACATATATATATTTAATAAGCTGGACTGCAAGCATCTTTTCTGCACTCACCATTTCACTGGCAGAGCAGATTAAATCCTGAAAGATGGATTTATAGTTGATGGATTGCACAGGGCACGAAGCCAGGAGCGGAACCCAATTACACTGCACACAGGCTCACCTATACGGGCATTTTTTTAAACGCCCAGTGAGGACTCGAGTTTCTTTGGGAAATTCTTAATCAAGGTAGGCATCAAATTTAAAAGTAACAGTGTTTAAACCGCAAATATAACATAGTCAAGATTTCAGAGGTGTGCGTTGAGCATGTAGTGAGAATCATATCTTTGGGAATCAAATCAATCAATCAATCAAACTTTATTTGTATAGCACATTTCAGCAGCAAGGCATTTCAAAGTGCTTTACATCAAATCAAACATAAAAACATAATGCAGCATAGAATCAACATCAAAAACACAACATCAAGTCAGATTCCGTCAATAAATTTGCAATTGATTACGTTTCAAATACAACTCTAAACAAGTGGGTTTTTAGTTGAGATTTAAAGGAAGTCAGTGTTTCAGCTGTTTTACAGTTTTCTGGAAGTTTGTTCCAGATTTGTGGAACAAAGGATTACAGCTCACAAATGCTGCTCAGCTCATGACTCTGTGTCTGAATTGCACTTTGAGAAAAGTTTATGTCCGTATTCCTCGGTGGGACGGTGCATTAGTGTGCCAGTGGTTTAGCCCGTGGAGGAGATTTTGTGCTCGCCTCATATCTCACGCTAAAAACCGATTTACACAATGCACCAAACTGCGGCATATCAAATGCTGTGCTTACTTACCTGACAGTGCTTGTGAACCAGACCACTTAGGATGTAATGTGTTTGAACACAAACCAGGCATGACAATTACATCTCACTCTCCAATCAGGACAATGTCTTCTTAAAGATAATGGAAGAAGGACTAACAAATGACAAAGACAACAGCTGGACAGCACAATTACCATTCAAAATGCCATGCCAATAGCTCCCTAACAACAGACTGCAGGCCCTGAAGCAGCTGATGTCACTTGTTCACAACTTTGAAAGAAATGAGGAAATGAAAGAACACTTTGTGACTTTCATGGACAAAGTATTCAAAAACAAACATGCAGAAATTGCTCCCAAAAGATGGAGAGGAATGTTGGTATCTGCCAGTATTAGGTGTTTACCACCCCCGTAAACCCAAACAGATCAGGGTCGTCTTTGACAGCAGCACCAAACACAAGGGTGCATCACTGAACGATGTGTTGTTAACAGGATCTGATCTAAACAATTCTCTGCTAGGTGTTTTAATGCACTTCAGGATGAAAGCTGTAGCCTTTGTAGCAGACACTGAACAGATGTTTTACTGTTTCAACGTTCATGGGCAAGACAGGAACTACTTGCACTTTCTGTGGTTCCGAGACAATGACATTTCCAAGGATGTTGTAGAGTATAGGATGAAACATAAATGAATATTTTGGATGGAAAACAGATGCTTACTCCTCCCCGTCTCTCGTTTCATACACATGCTCATCTTGTCTGATGCCTGAAAATCACTAGCATCAAGTTAAGATTCTAAATGTCATTGTTTTTGTTTAATAAGAAACCAATCTGTAAGATCCAAATTCCTTTTTATATTATTGGTTTAATCCCATAAAAAATATAATATCCATTCCAGGGAACAAAGGGGTCTGAAAGAGAAGAGGGTTACCAAATTGGTGGCAGCATAGTTCCAATGAACAGCAGCAGTCAAGGTGACAATGATGTGGGAACATATGATTAATATTAATATTAATATTAATATGATAGGATGTACTACATAGAATGTTTATATTTTAAATATATTTATTTCTAGATATTTATGCATTTCAATTGCTTCCTTAATTCCTGCTCCTTTTCCTCATATTTTACTGTGTAATATAAATTGTGTGAGCAATTAAGTGGTTTTATGTCCAAAAAAAGTAATATCTTCTACTGTTACTTGTTGATTCACTTGTGCTGGAGTGAAATAATTTGTTGCTATCCTTAATTTTGCAAGGAAATATGACAATATGACATGACTGTGCTTTTCAGCACAGAGGAAAAAGATACACATTAAATCCTGCTTAGTGGATACTGTGAGAGGCTTCTGAGTCACAAAGAAAACTGCACAAGTTTACAGTGCCTAGTTTTTTCCTCCATAACTATAATATGATACTATGTGACAAAGGAAAGGCAAAAAAGCATGTTCATAGTTAACAGCTATGAGCAACATGAGCCTAGGGGTTCTCATGAGGCTTTTAAAAACCTCAATAAAATGTCTTTTAAAAACATTATTCAGTAATAATGCCATTTTTCCTGAAAAAAGTTGTGTCCATCAGGTTACAATCAAACACTACACAGTAACGTTGACACTCCATGTTACAACCAGAGCATTAACTGCAACCACTAAATCCCAGCTGCTGCACTTTGACAAAACAGCAAATCTCAGAGTTCGACTGGATTTGACTTAAACTGTCAACAGAGAAATTGCTTTGATTGCCCTGACAGGATTTGTGCAGAGCTTTCATAGCTGCAGGCTTATGAAGACCAAATTAATGAACAGGAAAATTGAACTGAATGAGGACATAATACTACCTGAAAATGGTGGCCAAATGAAGCCTCGTGAAGCACTGAAGCTTCCAGCCCATTGCTTTGCCTAAAGGTTCATTACATAACATCTGCTGCTGAAACTGTGGCAGTCTTGTCACTCAGATCGACATACTGCAAAAAATTAGTAAATGCAATATTGTCACAAAGTTTTTGTCAAATTCATGTTCAGTAACAGGAGAGTCAATTAAATCCAATCTAACTGTAATCTTATTTAGTTATTAAAATGATTTGTAGTCAAACTAATCCTGGAATCTGTTGGCTGTCAATGGCTGTTTTCTGTTATGTCACAGACTGATTTGAAAATAAAGACATTTGTTTAAGCGTATTGGGAGTGCGGTGTTTGTTGGGGCGGTTAGTATTCTGTGAGTTTTGATTTGCCTCCTGAAAAACTGGAATTCTTCAAAACTTCTCTTTTTCTTGGATTTCTAGTTGGCTCTGATCTGATCCCTTACATTTTTACTCACCAGGACAGGATTTTACTCTTCCAACAGCTTTAAGTCTGTTTCTGCTGTGCAAGACTGATATATCATTACTGATCAAAAATAATAATGGAATGGGTGGTAGAGTATCTGGAGGGCAAAACCAAATGAAGAATGATCAGAATGGATTACACAATTACACAATGGGATGGATATTCACAAATACATGTTCTAAGTAAAGATTTGATTTACTTTAAAAATGTGAATATTATGGGCCTTTTTTTATATAAAGAAATGCCAAACATGAAAGCAGGCATCAGAAGGGAAGAGTACTCACCAGTTTTTAGAGTTAATGAGTATGCACACTAATTAATTGTTTTAATCATCAACCCACTGAGTAAAATGTAAATGGTAAATCCTTTCCAAATAAACATCCCCTTTTAAGCTCACCTATATTCTGCAGAGAGCTTTACTCCATGTTTGTAATTCCCTCCCTCTCACAGACACAGTGAACACTCAATGTTCCTTTTCATTCATGAAGATATTTATTTTAAATTGTGTCAGTACTTTACTGAGATTTTAACTGGGAAGAGAATAATGCAAACAATGCACTAAAATGCAAAGAGAAAGAGAAGAAGAAAAGATGAGTGTTCAAGTATAAAAAAGAGAAACCACTAAGATGAAAACCTGCCTCCATATCAGAACAATGTCAGGGTTTAATGTGCCTATTTTTGTTTGTTTTGTGTTTTCTAAATGTAGCTTAGAAAAAATTAACATACTGATTTTTTATTATATTATTTAATATATTTTATAATTATTATCCTTGATGATTTTCATGATAGCATTCAACAATATGTAATGTCTGGTGCTTATGATTAGTTATTGTATTATGTTTTTATTATGTAACATGCTAAGTTGTTTGTACAAATAAACTTAACTAGTTCCTCACTGGTATCATTAGTTTAATATATTGTACACTGCTACCACAAACATACAACAAACATTATATAAAAATAACATAGTTGCAAAATTAATTTTAAAAATAAGCCACAAAGGAATGAAAGAATTAGGAAATAAGGATAGTTGAAAAAACAACAAACTGAACTGACTTTTTGAAACCATAAAACTTGAACATGAACCCCACAGAATTTTCTTTCTAAAGTATCTATCTATCTATCTATCTATCTATCTATCTATCTATCTATCTATCTATCTATCTATCTATCTATCTATCTATCTATCTATCTATCTATCTATCTATCTATCTATCTATCTATCTATCTATCTATCTATCTATCTATCTATCTATCTATCTATCTATCTATCTATCACCAGTATAAAATGTAGTAATTAATTGCTTTGTACTGAGGTAGAAAAACATTCCTGTGTATGTCATGTTTGAAGTGATTAAGTGATCAAATTGTCTCTCTTGGTCTCTATCGCCCTAGAAGATAAAATGAATGAACCTACAGTACCTGAGTTGAGAAAGCAGATACTTGTCCTTGCAGACCGTACACACAACGTGCGCACTCCGTCCCGCAATCTGTTCCAGCCACCAGCAACACGCATGTTCCCGCAAGCAACATCCACAGGCAGCAGCACTGAGCGATTACAGCCATCGGCTAGGGACGCAAAATCACAGCAGTTATTCTCATTACTGCTCTGATTGAGTGTTCTGCTATGAATTTTATAAAACAGCTCAAGTACAGCACGAACCTGATATACATTAACTGATTATTTAACAACTATCAACTTCCTATGCTATTATTATTTATCTATGTTCAAGGCAATCACAAGCTCTTTGCATAATTTGTGGTATCAAATTATTTATTAGACTAAAGTGATATTTGCCTATATGATGTGAATAAAAGTCACAGTGTCTCATTAGTTGATACTGTATGTAAAAAAATAAAACACTAAGTTCTCGTAGCTAATAACTGTGACTGTAAATAAGGAAATATATTTGCGTCTTACCTCTGATGAAGTGAAAACAAGTTTTTCTACAATTTCTCTCCAAACAGGGATGAAAAGAAAGCGGGAGACTTGCGTCTGTGTTTGATAAATCTGTGCATGAAACGGTCTCTCCGCAGGTGTTTCTACACGAGCTGATCCACGAACAGAGGTCCAACTTATCTCCGACGAGCTCAACCTCAACGGGCAGCCAGTGAGCTGAACCTGATGCAGTGTTGCAGCGGGGTGTTCGCAAGCTTTTTAAACTACTTTCTGGGCCCTACGTCACCGACTATAAAACTGTAGGGAGGAGATAAAGTCCGTGACGTTGCAGCCCACTCACCTCCACCCCAGAAACCCCGGAGCTCACCGTAACACGACCGTGTCCTCTTTTCTGTCACGAATGCTCTTTAATCCTTTTAACCCTGACTTACAAAAATCAGTTAATCTTACTAAGCTACCAACAAAATACACTAACGACTTATATTTATGAAGTAACCATTACTTACATGGTGAAAAACACGAGGTACTTATTGCTTTTGACAGAATTACTTTATTTAGAGTTGAGCTCAGGGCCGGCCCAAACATAAGCAAACCAGGCGGTCACTTCGGCCCCCACGGCCACTAGGGCTGAAGTGGAACAGATTTTTTTTTCTTCTTTTTTTTCAGTAACGATTTCTATGTGATAGTATTGCTTAATTACTTACTGAATTGCTCCCTCAGTATGTAATCATATTCTGCCCACTGTATTGCTGGGTTTCAGACATGTGACCCGGATGACGCTTGAAATTCAGATGTAGGTCCGGAAGTAGATTTCTCCAGTTCAAAACAGAGCAAAATGCATCACAAGTAGTAGCTAATGCCCTAAATAGGCTGGAACTGATGAGGTATCTCAAAAAATATGTGTATATTTAGGATATGATCCGTATTATCTCAATAAAAAAGACTTGTCATATAATATTGAGGATTTGCCTGGTGTCAAGGTGATCCAAATTACTAACTGGTGCAGCAGTGTTCATATTATACGACATGTCAAATGAAAGTTTTCAAAAGCCTGGAGAATACAGTCATTTAGTTTCAGGTTGGGTCAAACATTTAGGATCAAAAAAGTGTTAAATGGCTGTCAACTTGTTTCTGCAGGGTGAGTAGTGAGTTGTGCTATTTTAAGTAATTAGTTAAATGATAGCAGTGCTAACACTAACAAACTAACCCATGTTATTTCTATGTGCTTGGATATCCAGGTAAATCAATTATTTAGCTTCTGTAAACTAAATATATTGAGATGTAGGACGCTGGATTCTGGTCCGATGTAGGTCAACCATTTGTAGAGATCTACAGAAACATGTTCGTGTCTGGAAACAAATATAGTTTGTGTCCAGACACAAACCATGTGGGGGAACAGTCACAGTGAGCTGTGACTGTATGGCAGGGTCAGTTAGATGTAATTTATTTAGCTTTTTTTTCTTTTTCTTTCTTTTCGTATTTTTTTTTTTTTTTTGCATGAAAGTCCCACTGAATAAACATTGTATTTTCTGTCTGGGACTTGGCACTGAGTTAGCTTCTAACAAAATTACCACTCTGAGGACTACCAAGCTAGGGTGTAAAAAATAGTATATCTTACCTTACAAATGAGTGGTTGTCCTTCTAAGTAACTGTTTAATAAAATATCTGGAAATGCAATTTAAACTATGTGATCATCTCTGTTAGAAAGTGGGGGCAGCAAACTCTGGCATTATTAGTTTACGCACCTCCTGTTTTTAACTGTAGATTGTAGATCCACTTTTCTCTTCTTTTTTCAGTAATTTAAAAAAAATAACTCCATTGTGACAAACTACCACCATAACATGAAAATAACATTTATCTTTTGTAGTGGAAAAATTACAATAAGGTCACACCTGCTAGCTGTATTGTTATATGTTTCTTCTAAGTTCCTGAATATTCCCACCAAGTTAAAACTATTTTGGTTACATGTACAAGGTTGGATGTTGTTTTTCACAGCTACATAGGAACCAGTCTGTTTCCCATGCTTTGGATCTCTTATCCCTTTGTATAAAACTCATGTGTTTCTCTGCCTGGCAGAGCTTTTCATCCAGACTTGCTTCATTACTGATTGTCCTACAAGCTCTCTGTATTGTGCACAATATATGAATAAACCTGATTGAGTGATTTTACCTGAACAGTGATTGGAAATAGATTTTTTCCATGACAGTTTGGTGCCGAAATAGAGAAGAGGGCTGTTGGTCAGCTCCACGGCTCCAGAATAAAATGCTGAACATAAATATTTTGTGGATAAATTACAATCCTTAATATTTAAAACAAAATTTGTTTTGTTTGTTTTTTTTCTCTGTTTGAACAAAAATGATTTTATTTATTAAAAGGATCAATCAATAAATTTATTTATAAGGGACCCTTTCTTACTAAAGGCATACTGGATGGAGATTAAATGACTAAAACTCTATGATCATGCAAAAGTTTAAAATAAGATTCATAAATACATATGTATAGGAAAACAAGGAAAGCAACAAAACAAGCCCTAATCAACTTCTACTTGCTTCTCTTTCTCTCTGTCTGAGCCTCGCTGCAGTGCATCTGACCTCTGACCTCAACTCCTCAAACTGTCCTCCCATGGACCAGATGATGTCCCTCCTACAAAAAGCAGCCGGTGAAAGTGACTGAGAGGATCCAGAGAATCGAGAAGATGAAGAAGACAAAGAAGACCTCCATCACCTCCAGGCACTGAAGTGTCTGTGGATCCTAAGTTTTCTTTTGACACCAGAGAACTGATGGAACATTTACATTCGGGGGACGACTGTCAGTCTCCTGCTTGGACTGAAAACTGTGTGCAACTGAGCTTTAACAATCTCCGCTGGTCTGAATCAGCGTGGAGAAGGAAAAGATAAACATGCTTCAGAGTTGTGAGAGAAGAAGACTGAACTGTTTGATGCTTATTTCATCTATGGACAACATGGACATTGACTGAGGGACGATCTGGACAACCCAAAAATCCAACGCCAGGACCAGTTTGACTGACAGGAAGCCAGAGGAGAGAGACGGGGGAGGATTTCGCTGCAGCGACGCCGACAAGAGGCGGGGGAGAGGAGCGAAAAGACATTTAAGATAAGTGCCGCACACACACATACAGCCACTGCAACGAAGACTGCTTGCTACTAACCCTGTACACATTTAGAAATTAGTGAGAAAAGAATGACTTCAATAGAGTTTTGTGCCCCTGTTATCTCTGAGTCCTGAACAGAAAAACCAAAGAACCTTTAGGGGTCCATGAGCCACAGATTGAGAAACTGTGAAAGGAAACTGCAATAACTGGAGTTCTGTAACAAAATTATGCCATTGAAATATAACAAATAAGATGTTGGAGAACACTTTAAGCAAAAGGAAAATGGTTCTGAAAGAAAAGTTAAAATAAATAAATAATTGAAAAGGCTGAACTGTTGCAGACACAGACAGTAAATGTAATGTTATCAATGAGAATTACAAAGTGGTCCTATATAAAATACCCATGTCCCTTGTCTCTAAACATTTTTAAAGACTTTTTCCTTCCTTTTTTGAAAATCTTTGCTGAGTTACATAAAATATTACAAAATATTTTTTTGTGTGTTAAGAATTTCAGATCCTTGTTACTGCAGTGTTTATAATATTTTGGTATACCATATAATATTTGGTTGCGTTTAAATTGAATGAAGGAAAGTTCCTATAAAATACAGCTGTGATAAATTTGAACTTTGAGTTTAAAAGATTTTTTGTTGTCCTGGACCTACTAGTTATGAAAAATTAAAAAACTTAATTAATTAATGATTAATTGAGATCTCTTTTGTATGTGCACACATAGCTTAAAACTTAAAAACAGGATCCTGTACATTAGAGTTGAATTCAAACATTAATGTATGTTGTTGAATGAAAATTTAAACTCTTTGAAGCTTCAGTAAATTTGGTCATTTCGATTGAAGACAATATATACAAAATGAGGACTGACTGTAAATGTTTGACTGATGAAATTTTGACTGATTCCAAATTCTGATGGCAACGTTTGTTTGTGTCTGTTTCATGTTGGAGTGAATGTTTGTTTACATGTTCTGTGTTTGATAAACTTTGTCTATTAGACTAAAAAAAATAAATAAAAAGGTTTTTTTACCTTGATCTTCACTAACTAAAATCTTTTAACTAAACCAAACTTGATGCATTTTGTTGATGGCTCTGCATCACGTGACCATGCTATTGATCTAACCTTGTTTGCTTTTTGCATAAATCCCCTATCTTTGGCTCCATGTTCAAACATTTTCCTGCTAAAACGTCTGCGCTAGTAGCACTAACAGAAGCATGAAAACTAGTTGCTTGTGTGCTATTATTCTCACTGATTCCAAGATTCTTATTATGTTGTCTTATTGCTGAAACTTGTCCACTATGCTTTGTCGAGCCTCACAGACAGTGAAAACCTTCCTGCCATTTCCTGCCAAAGTGCTGCTGCAGCCATCAGACCGGCTGACGGGTTGTGATGAAGGATTTTCAGAGGAAGGACTGGAACTCCAAACGCTGGCAGAGGCCGTTTTCAGCACTAAAATGACTTGAGCATTCCTCTTTAGCTTTAATTAATTAGAAGCGTGGCCAACATGGACCAAATTGCTTCAATCTCTTCCTCTGCTGTCATTGTAAAACTACAACCATAGCCAGACTATAAATCTGAAACAGCACAGAAACACAACATCGTTTACAACTCCTTCTGTTCAAGCTCAATTTGAGAAATACCAGACAGACAACTGAAGGGAGATGAGAAACAAGTGGAATTGCATAGGAAGGCAATGGCCATAATAGATTATTTTTTTTGTATTGAGGTTATTCTATTAATTTCACTCAAAACTTATTTTTGTTCTGTGGGTCATAGTGAAAGTACATAAATGTGTTTGCTATATTTCAAAAGTTTTGCACTTTTCTTTGGAAAAATATTCTCAAAGGATTTTAAACTCCAGGCATGTTTCCGACAAGTGTTGCTCTGTGTGCTGTTACTGCATTAGTGCAGTGTGTGAATATCCAATATCCAACTTGAAACAACTTCACTGCGGTCGGTAGCACAGTGAAAACGCCGGAAAAAGTTTGTTTTGGTATGTGGCCATACAAGATGGCGCCCAGCGACGTAAACATCACACGCAGTGACGTCAGTTCCAAAGCTCGATTGCTTGAAACTTGTGGCCTGCTTAATAATGCGGAACATCCTTCTGAAGTAGATTTCCTTTAATTGAGCTCACCAGACAAACTAATCAACCCAGCTCTCTGAAATTAATTATAGTGATTCAAGCACTATAATACCATCTTTAAATTTAATAGCACAACAAAAAATGTTATCTTTATGACACATAAGTCCAGTTTGCATAATAATTTGGAACACAGTGTATATAAAAGATAAGTTCACCAATACCTAAATACAATCAAGTGATTCATAATATCACATTTTTATAGTAGGCTATTACTTATTTAAAAGTTTATTACAGAATACAAAATTTAAATGATTAAACATTTTATTATTAAAACTTAAACCTCTGGAATTAGAAGGTACAGCCAGATTTCTGAGTGCTTGGCACAGCTGAAACATTATTCAGCTCTTTACCTTAGCTTCATCGTCCATCTGAAGTCATTATCAGCACAAGTATAACAAACATGTTTTTTAATTAGGAAAAGGTGTTCTGCTAACATCACTAAGGTGTTCGGCTTATTTCAGCTTTTATTATCACAGACCTCAATAAAGATTTGCCTTACGAAGTCTGTCATCTCTCTAGTTTGTGTGTTTGCATAATTTGTACGAGTGTGTGTCTGTGTACTTGCATTTGATACATTGTCACTTTCCTAACACATACTACATTGTGGAGATCAGCTGGTCCTTCTGGGGCCCAAGGTTTAGGTTTAGAACTAAGGTGTGAATTGAATGCAATTTAATTCATAGTGCTTGTAAAGATAGAAAGACATACTTTGTATGTGTGTGGGTGGAGGGGTGTATATTTGTCTGTGTGTATATGCTTCTTCAGTGAACAGTAAAACTAGAATGGAGAAGGCGCATGCATCCCAGGCGCATGTGCCTTCGCAGAATGCAGAACATTTTATGTGCATATTTGGAAACAAGTAGAAGCAGAGCATGTTTGAAAATGGTGGTAAAACCTTTGACTGCCTGTCATGTCTGGTTTCCTAAGAGTATTTCAATTCATACAATGCATGAAGTGGGTATTTATATATATGTATATATATATATATATATATATATATATATATATATATATATATATATATATATATATATATAACAAAACACCAAAAAAAATTTATTAAACATTTTTGTTTGAAACAGGTTGTTTGATAAAACATATTGGACCAAAAAGCAAAAAAAAAAAAAAAAAAAAGATAATGATTGGAGAGATGTGCTGGACAGCGTGACTGGGGAGACGAGAACATTCAGGTGGGTGGCAGTGCCAAAGGGCAGTGGAAATAGTGGAAATTAGAAAATTACGTGCTATTTTCCTCTATTAGAGGTTTTTGAGATGAGATAAGGTAAAGACAATAAAAGACATAGATGAGGTGGAGAGAGCTTAGAATGATAGCAAATATCAAAAACCAATTAGTTATGTAACAATAATGTTACAGACAAGAAATAGGAAAAGGAAGTCATTTATGAAAATGCGTCAAAACATAAGACTGATTTGTTGTAAAATTTCTTATTCTGGAGAAGTTGGTGGTCATAATGTTTCTTTGTGTGTACACACAGACTCACACAAACACATACACACAGCTGAGACAGTGTACAGGGGGAAAAAAATGCTTTCACCCAAATACAAGACATTTGTACATATATAAAATACTAATTGATACAATTTTTCATTTATAGCCAAAAGAGATCATTGACATTTTAGCTGATGCAGTCGCTCCTGAGATGGACTACGAACCTTTGCAGATAGCCAGGCTTATTTGACACACATCCAACTAATATATCACTGATCTGAAGACTTGAGTTATACACTAATGTAAAAAAAAAAGAAGAAAGAAAAACACCTGTATATTTGTCTAATACAATTTTAGATTTAATGTCAGTTTTAAAAATGCTAGTTAAAGTAACATAAGTATAAAATGACAAACTATTTTAAAAATTTATAAATGTTTGATAAAAGCTATTAAAAATGTAATTTCTATCGAAGAATGAATTATTGCACCTCTATAGGTCATTCCAATTGAAATGATTATGATCACAGGTGGGCTGCACAGTGGTGCAGTTGGTAGAGCTGTTGCCTTGCAGCAAGAAGGTCCTGGGTTTGATTCCCGGCCGGGGATCTTTCTGCATGGAGTTTGCATGTTCTCCCTGTGCATGGTGGGTTCTCTCCGGGTTCTCCGGCTTCCTCCCACAGTCCAAAAACATGACTGTCAGGTTAATTGGTTTCTCTAAATTCTCACTAGGTGTGAGTGTGTTGTTTGTCTTGTGTGTCTTTGTGTTGCCCTGCGACAGACTGGCGACCTGTCCAGCGTGAACCCCGCCTCTCGCCCGGGACGCAGCTGGAGATAGGCACCAGCAACCCTCCCGACCCCATTAGGGAAGAAGGGTGTTCAGAAAATGGATGGATGGATGGATGATCACAGGTTTGGCAGGAAGAATTTAGACAAAGACCAGGAAGTGGCATGTCTGGGAGACCAGTAGTGTTTGGGGAAACATTACTGCAGCATGAGGAGCTTGAGAAATACATAAACAATAACTTGACTTAGTCAAATGACAATGGCTCAAAAACAGTAGTTTTAGTCCTGGTCCTCGGGATCCACTATGCTTCACATTTTAGATGCTTTCCTGCATCAGTACACCTGAATCAAATGAATGCATCAACTCCTCAGGATGCCATTAAGTGACACAGAAGCCTGATATTTTTTAAGGGAATTTAAGCTAGGTGTGTGGAGGCAAGAAAACACCTAAAGCCTGCAGAACAGAGGATCCTGGGGGCCAGGAATGAATACCACTAACCTAACATATTATTATTATTATTCCAGTGCCCAAGAAACCATCCATCACATGTTTAATGACTTTCGGCCAGTTGCATTAACATCTATCATCATGAAGTGCTTCGAGAGAGTGGTTAAGGATCACATAATATCTTTACTGCCTCCATCATTTGACCCATTCCACTTTGCATACAAACCTAACCGCTCGACTGAAGACACCATCTCCACTGCTCTTCACCTGAGCCTGGTACATCTGGAGAACAGAAACACCCACCTACGGATACTGTTTTTGGACTTCAGCTCTGCATTTAATATGATCATTCTCCAGGATCTGGTATGCAAAATGGTCTCCCTGGGCTTCAACACTCCACTGTGCAACTGACTGCTGGACTTGCTCACCGAAAGAACTCAGGCTGTCCGTGTGGGTCATAACACCTCCAATGTCATTTATTTGAACACTGGTTCCCCCGGGGCTGTGTTCTGAGCCTTTTGCTGTTTGTCACCCACGACTGTCATCCTAGGTTTAACACCAACCACAGCATGAAATATTCAGGCGACACAACATTGGTCTCCTTCATTGTTCAGGACAACAATGAAGTGAACTACAGAAAAGAGGTACAACATCTTGTGGACTGGTGCAGAATAAACAACCTGCTCCTGAATGTCGACAAGACAAAAAAAATCATTGTCCACTTCAGAAGGTCCCAATCAAACCACACACCACTCCTCATTAATGACAAAGCAGTGGAGATCGTCAGCAGCACTAAGTTCCTGGGGGTTCACATTACAGACAACCTCAGCTGGACAACTCACATCACTTCCCTGGTGAAAAAGGCACAGCAGTGAATGAGACAAATGAGAAGGGCTACCCTCCCACCTTATACAGAGGAACCATTGAGAGCCTGCTGACCATCTGGTCTGGAAGCTGCAAGGCCTCAGACTGGAAGTCTCTGCAAAGAGTGGAGAAGACAGCAGAGAGGATCATTGGGTCTCCATTCCCCCCTATACATACCATTGCACACAGACTCTGCTTAGCCAGAGCAAACCAGATCCTCTCTGATTCCACCCGTCCTCTCCATGGTCAGTTCATCCGGTTGGCATCTGGCAGAAGATTCAGTGGCATCCGCTGTAAAACAGCCAGACTCAGAAAAAGCTGTCTCCCACTGGCAATCAGATTGCTCAACAATTCCATCACTAAAACTGTCTGAACTGCTTGAAAATACTAAGTTATATGTACTTAGCAATACATTATTATTTGTTTATTATGTAATTATAGGCACACTTGTGTTTCTGTGTGTGCTCCGGTGCCCAAGCAATGACATTTTATTGCCAATTTTACTTATGCTTCTTTGAGCAATGACAATAAAATAAGTCTCTAAGACCTAACCCCGGTGACAGACTGGCGACCTGTCCAGAGTGACCCCGCCTCTCGCCTGGAACGTAGCTGGAGATTGGCACCAGCAACCCTCCCGACCCCATTAGGGACAAGGTTGAACAGAAAATGGATGGATGGATGGATGGATGAAGAGCTAACCCACCCAAACATTTCTAAAATTCCAAATCATGGACAGAGTCAAAGCATGGATCTTAATCTCAATGAGATGCTGTGGGGAAACTTGAAACAGATTACCGTATACATACAAAGGAACATTCATGCAGAACCATCTCCTATGTTCTGATGGCACCAAAATACTCTTGGTGGGAATACAAAAACAAATGTGTCTTACCCACAGTCAAGCACAGTGGTGGGAGTCATGGTTTGGGGAGGCATTGTGCTGCATGTGGTGAGGTTCAGATCATTGAGGGAACCATAACTGCCAAGTAGCTGCTAAAGAAAGATGTACTGTCTGGGAATTATCAAGAAGAACCTTCTTCAACAAAACCTTGTGCTTGCTTCAAGTGTGTGCTCATGCAGGAATTGTGTGTGGTATGGAAACTGCATTTTTTTCACAGAAAATAAACACCTGTTTGAAAAGTTATCTTAGATAAATCCAAACAATCTTGCAAGAAATGGACTCAGTCAGCCTCAAGTTCAGATTATCAAAGAAAAAAAACACACTGTTAAAGTCTAATTTACAATACAAAACCAACAGCTGTGGTTGCCAGAAATTTTTCCATGTTTTAGTAAATACAACCATAGTGTGTAAGACATTACAGTATAGTATTTTGGCAACCGTCACTTTAACAGTTCAGAAAAATAAACCATTTACAGAAAATCACTAATTACAGAAAAAAGTGAGCATAATGGTATTTTATTGTAAAAATACAGTAAATTACTAACAATTGTTGCCAGAACTTTACCGTAGTAAATACGGGCGTAGCATGAAAGACATTGTGGCATAATGCTGTGACTGGAAGATTTCAGAACAATAACCGTTCGTCCATCCATCCAGTTTCTTCTGGTTGTCCAGAGTCGGGTCATAGTGGTAGCAGCCTAATAGGCAGGACCAGACTTCCCTCTCCCCATCCGCTTGGACCAAATCTGTAAACTGAGAGCTTCGCTTTCTGATTGAGCTCTCTCTTCACCACAGACTGGTACAGGGCCCGCTTCATTGCAAACGCTGTAAAAGTCCACCTATTGATCTCCCACCCCATTTTTTTCTCATTCATGAACAAGTTCCCGAGATACTTAAACTCCTCCACTTGGGGCAGGACATTCAGGACATCCAGGTGATTAAAAAAGAAAATTACCCACTGTCCTCTTCTATTCTCCGGGAGAAAGGTTTGACTGATAGACTAGCCCACCAAGTCATGTCTGCACGTTTGCATACCACTATTGCTAACTCAGGGACTTTCTTGCTATGTTTAGTAACATTTCAGCCAAAAATTTTGTATCAGCCAAAATCAGATAAGGCAGGTCAGGCTATTTTAATATCTGTAATCAGCAGTCAGCCAGAAAACTGCAATTGGTGTACTCCTAATCTAAGACGGACCACATGCACAAATATTCACAATACTTTAGATTAATTTCTCTTAGGTGTAGTTCCTGTAGCTAAAAATTACATTTATACTAGGTGAGTCTTTCTCATCTGAGAATTCTGGCAGGTACTGGGCTGATTCTGTACATTCTAATAATTTTAATAAAATCCTCCTGGATTATTCGACACACACTCTGAAGCATCGGCACAGAAAACATGACTAGTAAAATCATCTCAAAGAGGATCAGAATAAATGGATGACATGTGAGTTAAATATGAGTGTCACAGAAAAGGATCTGAATTTTTATGACCATGTGATATTTCAGGTTTTTCTGATGGAACTGGAAAGGATTTGCTATGGAGGAATTTTTCTGCCATAATACAAGAGCACACATTTTCAGTCTGAAAGCAGGATTTTACATCTTTTGTTCTCAAAACTTTGAATACTTTTGCTTACATTTTTATTTTGAAAGCAGGACTTCATGTCTTTTTTCTCAAAACCTGTAATGATTGTGATCCAAATTTCTCCTCAAGCTCACACTTAGTCTCTCCTTGGAGCAAATCTTCACTAGCAAATCTCTCTGTTCACTTGGTGGAATTTTTCTGCCATAACCCAAGAGCACATGATAGGTAATTTCTCAAACTATATAAAAAGAACCACAGACAACATTACTTAGTTTTCCAACAAATTCTTGCAAGAATTGAGAAGACACAAAGGATCAGCTCCTACAAAACGATTTCCTTGGTTCTGCCATTCTGCTGCAGAACTTGTCTTTTTATTAGCAGACAAAGGGAGTGACCGGAATGTGGGGGAGTGATTGTAACAAAAACGGGGGCTACACTGATAACAAGGAAGGGAAACAGAAACTAAATTCTACACACAGACAGTTTGAGGAAATTAAGGAGTATCTCAGGAAGTTCTCCTAAAGAAGCACCTGCGAAAACATGTTGAGGTCAAGGAAAGGTTAATTGTCTTACAAACAGTTTACCAAGTTCTTCCTCTCTGGGGTGAGAACACTAAACCATCCATCCATTTTCTGTTCACCCTTGTTCCTAATGGGGTGCTGGTTCCTCTCCAGCTACGTTCCGGGCGAGAGGCGGGGTCACCCTGGACAGGTCGCCAGTCTGTCACAGGGCAACACAGAGACACACAGGACACACAACCATTCACACACACACTCACACCTAGGGAAAATTTAGAGAAACCAATTAACCTGACAGTCATGTTTTTGGACTGTGGGAGGAAGCCGGAGAACCCGGAGAGAACCCACCATGCACAGGGAGAACATGCAAACTCCATGCAGAAAGACCCCGGGTCGGGAATCGAACCCAGGACCTTCTTGCTGCAAGGCAACAGCTCTACCAACTGCGCCACTGTGCAGCCTGAGAACACTAAACCTTAAAATATAAAACAACTAGTAACATAAACTACTAATGTAACAAAGATAACAAAACATAATAATTCTAACAGCACACATTTTCAGTCTGAAAATCACGATTTCATGTCTTTTGTTTCCAAAACTTTTAATACTTTTGTATACATTTTCATTTTGAAAACAGGACTTCATGTGATTCTTCTCAAAACTTTTAATGCTTGCGCTCATTGCGCTAATCTGCAGGAAGAGGCTGAGGATCTGCAAAAACTTATTGACTCATTCGCAAGATGACTCATGGCTGTACAAGCTCAAACAGTTGCTTTTACTCAATACTGAGCAAAGGATCTGAATCCTTATGACCATGTGGTATTTCAGGTTGTTTTTTTAATTCGCAAAAATATCTAAATTTCTGTTTCTTTCTGTGATGATATGATGCTGAGTGTACATTCCTGGGAAATAATATGACCTTTTAGGATTTTGGCAAATGCCTTCAATAAAACAAAGAGTGAAAAATATAAAGGGGTCTGAATACTTTCCGTACTCACGGTACATGTGATAAAAAGATTGAGTTGATAAACAGTAAGAAATCACAGATTTCAAACTTTGCTGAGGAGGATGTGCAACATGGACATGCTCTTCAAGTTGCCCACTTGAAGAGCCACTTGGAAGAGAATACCCAAGTTTTGTATGTTAGAATAATGTTGTTAGGAAACAATAAGTCTTTTTAACGTGTATGTAAATGAACCTTTCTTTGTGGGAAATTTTTGTTACCTTGTGGGTGTGTCTTTGAAGCAGCCATTTTGGGACCCCACAAAGGACCGGGAGGTTCGCCTCAAACCCAGCTCGTTTAGAAAAGGAGCAGTGATAAGAACTGGAGTTTGACTGGCTGGGATACATTGAAAAGACAGGGTTGACCAGTATATAAATGAAATGTTGGATGTAGCAGGAGGACTGATGGGAGGGCTGTCATTTTTAACTTTGCTGTGTTGCTGGAGGCTTAATAAAACAGTTTTGTTTGCTGTACAACAAAGTTTGCTGACAATTTTTTCCACAACATGCACATGCTACCAGGCAGAGAAAGTACACATAAACACTTACATGATGTACAAAAGCATTTGCAACTTGCTCAAAGAAATGAGAAATTGTTTCTATGTGCACAATTGACATGCTGATTTGAAGACTGAACAAGTAGTTTTGAGAATTTCAATTCTGTTATGAGAAATGCAATCAAGAAGCTGAAAAAACTGTGCAGTATTTTATATTAAAGTTCCCTTATTTCAAAACCCTTTAATGCAGCATAGTAAAACAGATCAAAACAGACAGATAAACAATGGAATCATGGATAAAACACATTGGTTTCTGATCTGCATGAATGCTACCTGAATAGGTAAGGCTCCAGGTTTGACAGTGCAGTATGTAACTTTTATTAAGAAAAAGTATCAATTTTTCAATTTTTGGTAAAACTGTAACTATATTGTGACAGTTATGAGACAAATAACCTGTAAAAAAAAACCAATCTCTTCCACCTGCTATCTGAGCTGTTATTGTGATTTGCACCAACGTTACATACTCACTGCTAAATAAGCTAATGGTGGAGAAACCACAGACTGCAGTTTGCTGCTTGCACAGTTTCAGCAAAGGTATGCGATCAGCAGGTACTGCAGCTCCATCAACAAACTGAAAGATATTGAACAGACTGTGGGGAGAGCAGATGGTTAGATAATTGGATTCTGATGTTAGGTATCTAGACCCAGAATAATTTCTTGTGTGGAGTGGGTCCATTACTGTACTGCAGTCTCGATGGTCGGATTGTTCTGTCACAATAGGAAATGAGTCTTTAACATCAGCAGCAGTTACAGAAAACAATGTACTGCTACAAGTTCTTGGTTGTAAGACCTTGTTCAAATGCAATTTAGCCTTTCATCTACATGTAAACTCTATTACAAAAAATTATAGATAATAAAGCCTCTGGCCAAAGGTAAGACTTACGAATTCTCCTTTGTTGCATTGGAATTCGGAGATTTAGAAGTAAAGGTCTGCAACAAATAATGCGGTGCTGACATCACATATGTAACAACTGCTACTGTTTAGTCATGAAGTGGAGGAAAAATGAATGCTCTCACAGAGGTGCTGATTTCAAAGGTTTTATTGGCCTTTATTTGATAGAGAATTGACAGGAAAATGGGTAATGAGAGAAGGGGGAAGACATAAAGCAAAGGTCCCCAGGCTGGGAATCAAACCTGCAGTAGGTACGTTGAGGACCATATGTGAGTTGTGCTTAACCATTGTGCCACCACAGAACCCCGGAGGTCCTACTTTTTACATTTGCTCAGACACTTTTTGCTTGTTTATTTTATGTGCCCAACTGCTCCAATATGTTGAATTGCAAATGAGAAAGAGAGCTTTGAGGTCAGCTGTTTTACACCAACTAGATCCCTCTCCACCCAGACATAATGGGTGGAGACTAAAACTTTTGAATGTTTTTTGGTGTTAAATCCTAAAACATGAAGTGGCATTGTTGACAGTTGTTATGGCAACAAGTCTGTGTGTAGCTTGGCCGATACAAAGTGAGAAAGTGGTTTTGGTTTTTCCTTTGCTGTAGATCATAGCATGAAATTCATACCTACATTTCCAAGTTCCACTGAGTTAACACGGCTATGGATGACATGTAAAAGAATTATCTTTCTGCCCTCCAGCGTTGTATGTATGCACAAATTGTAAGTTAGTGCATCTATATATAGAGATATATCTATATAGATATATATCTACACACACACACACACACACACATATAGATAGATAGATAGATAGATAGATAGATAGATAGATAGATAGATAGATAGATAGATAGATAGATAGATAGATAGATAGATAGATAGATAGATAGATAGATAGATAGATAGATAGATAGATAGATAGATAGATAGATAGATAGATAGATAGATAGATAGATAGATAGATAGATAGATAGATAGATAGATAGATAGATAGATAGATAGATAGATAGATAGATAGATAGATAGATAGATAGATAGATAGATAGATAGATAGATAGATAGATAGATAGATAGATAGATAGATAGATAGATAGATGTTAAGAATATGTTATGGATGAACAGAAACTGGCAATAATACATATTTATATTTAAAGTGTGAGAAGGAAAGTTTCTTATACACACCATAGGTGTGTGGGAAGCTATCAATATAGCTTTTTATTGAGATAACACTCTAATAAAACACAAGTTCCAAAAATAATATTTAGCAAAGAGGCCACAAGAAGAAGACAATGGCAATATCTGAGGTTTACAAGCTACTTTGCTGTTTTTTGATTGTGTTACTGCATTGAGACAGAATCAAAACCAAACCTATTTTGAACAACCAGAGGAAAGGAACAGTCCTTCAAATATGAATGTCAGAATTTGTTGGGGTTTTTCTTGCCTTGTATGAAAGCACTGAGGTAAAAGAATAAGACAGGTATTCTTTGATCTGGAGTGTCAGACTTTAAAAGCTTTAGACAGACCTCCTTAGGCACAGTGTAACAAATAAAACTTTGACTCATATGTGACAATCTACAGGACCCTCAGCAACATTTGTTTGACTTCATTTACTTTCTTGCATTCAAGTTTATGACATTTTCAAAGCAATCTCCAGTCAGCACATCTACCTCCCTTCAGTGGGGGTTTCTACATATTATTTAATCTAAAAGCTTAGATTTGCACTTTGAGACCAGAATTTGGATGTCAGATCAAGCCTCCATTCACACCTTGTACTAGCATATGTTCTGAGTGACCCAGCCATGGCCAGATAGGAATATCCAGATGTGAATAAAATTAAGCCTCAGTTTATTGTTTCATTGTTTTTCATGGTTTCTTTCAGACCACAATCAGAGGTGGCCTAGGAAATGTGTCTGAACCAAACTTCTTGCCACCTGTTTACTTACCTGCCGATTCACTTTCCACAATGTCAACAAAACAAAGAGAATGATTCACTTTGCCAAATACTGATCCAATGCCAGTCTTAGTGGATATACTCACCTTCTCCTGAATCTGTGTTTTCCTCACTACCAGTAAGATCTATGTTCAACTCCATCTTAGATAATTATTTAGGTCCAATCAGTTATCAATCATCATCATTCAGTGTTTCTCCAAGTGCCACCCTTGAGGCCAATTTTAACCCTAAACCACACATAGCCGTTTTTGATTTTTTTTAAAACAATGTAGATATTTGTTTTTATTAAATAATCTCATTCACACCTAATCAGTATAAGGAAAATTGTGCAATTACGTTACTTAGCATTGTTTTAATCATGTCAAACCCATAGAAGGCAGTGTAGAGCAAAACTAAAACCTATGCAAAAAGTATTAGTCTCCACCCATTATGTCTGGGTGGAGAGGGATCTAGTTGGTGTAAAACAGCTGACCTCAAAGCTCTCTTTCTCATTTGCAATTCAACATATTGGAGCAGTTGGGCACATAAAATAAACAAGCAAAAAGTGTCTGAGCAAATGTAAAAAGTAGGACCTCCGGGGTTCTGTGGTGGCACAATGGTTAAGCACAACTCACATATGGTCCTCAACGTACCTACTGCAGGTTTGATTCCCAGCCTGGGGACCTTTGCTTTATGTCTTCCCCCTTCTCTCATTACCCATTTTCCTGTCAATTCTCTATCAAATAAAGGCCAATAAAACCTTTGAAATCAGCACCTCTGTGAGAGCATTCATTTTTCCTCCACTTCATGACTAAACAGTAGCAGTTGTTACATATGTGATGTCAGCACCGCATTATTTGTTGCAGACCTTTACTTCTAAATCTCCGAATTCCAATGCAACAAAGGAGAATTCGTAAGTCTTACCTTTGGCCAGAGGCTTTATTATCTATAATTTTTTGTAATAGAGTTTACATGTAGATGAAAGGCTAAATTGCATTTGAACAAGGTCTTACAACCAAGAACTTGTAGCAGTACATTGTTTTCTGTAACTGCTGCTGATGTTAAAGACTCATTTCCTATTGTGACAGAACAATCCGACCATCGAGACTGCAGTACAGTAATGGACCCACTCCACACAAGAAATTATTCTGGGTCTAGATACCTAACATCAGAATCCAATTATCTAACCATCTGCTCTCCCCACAGTCTGTTCAATATCTTTCAGTTTGTTGATGGAGCTGCAGTACCTGCTGATCGCATACCTTTGCTGAAACTGTGCAAGCAGCAAACTGCAGTCTGTGGTTTCTCCACCATTAGCTTATTTAGCAGTGAGTATGTAACGTTGGTGCAAATCACAATAACAGCTCAGATAGCAGGTGGAAGAGATTGGTTTTTTTTACAGGTTATTTGTCTCATAACTGTCACAATATAGTTACAGTTTTACCAAAAATTGAAAAATTGATACTTTTTCTTAATAAAAGTTACATACTGCACTGTCAAACCTGGAGCCTTACCTATTCAGGTAGCATTCATGCAGATCAGAAACCAATGTGTTTTATCCATGATTCCATTGTTTATCTGTCTGTTTTGATCTGTTTTACTATGCTGCATTAAAGGGTTTTGAAATAAGGGAACTTTAATATAAAATACTGCACAGTTTTTTCAGCTTCTTGATTGCATTTCTCATAACAGAATTGAAATTCTCAAAACTACTTGTTCAGTCTTCAAATCAGCATGTCAATTGTGCACATAGAAACAATTTCTCATTTCTTTGAGCAAGTTGCAAATGCTTTTGTACATCATGTAAGTGTTTATGTGTACTTTCTCTGCCTGGTAGCATGTGCATGTTGTGGAAAAAATTGTCAGCAAACTTTGTTGTACAGCAAACAAAACTGTTTTATTAAGCCTCCAGCAACACAGCAAAGTTAAAAATGACAGCCCTCCCATCAGTCCTCCTGCTACATCCAACATTTCATTTATATACTGGTCAACCCTGTCTTTTCAATGTATCCCAGCCAGTCAAACTCCAGTTCTTATCACTGCTCCTTTTCTAAACAAGCTGGGTTTGAGGCGAACCTCCCGGTCCTTTGTGGGGTCCCAAAATGGCTGCTTCAAAGACACACCCACAAGGTAACAAAAATTTCCCACAAAGAAAGGTTCATTTACATACACGTTAAAAAGACTTATTGTTTCCTAACAACATTATTCTAACATACAAAACTTGGGTATTCTCTTCCAAGTGGCTCTTCAAGTGGGCAACTTGAAGAGCATGTCCATGTTGCACATCCTCCTCAGCAAAGTTTGAAATCTGTGATTTCTTACTGTTTATCAACTCAATCTTTTTATCACATGTACCGTGAGTACGGAAAGTATTCAGACCCCTTTATATTTTTCACTCTTTGTTTTATTGAAGGCATTTGCCAAAATCCTAAAAGGTCATATTATTTCCCAGGAATGTACACTCAGCATCATATCATCACAGAAAGAAACAGAAATTTAGATATTTTTGCGAATTAAAAAAACAACCTGAAATACCACATGGTCATAAGGATTCAGATCCTTTGCTCAGTATTGAGTAAAAGCAACTGTTTGAGCTTGTACAGCCATGAGTCATCTTGCGAATGAGTCAATAAGTTTTTGCAGATCCTCAGCCTCTTCCTGCAGATTAGCGCAATGAGCGCAAGCATTAAAAGTTTTGAGAAGAATCACATGAAGTCCTGTTTTCAAAATGAAAATGTATACAAAAGTATTAAAAGTTTTGGAAACAAAAGACATGAAATCGTGATTTTCAGACTGAAAATGTGTGCTGTTAGAATTATTATGTTTTGTTATCTTTGTTACATTAGTAGTTTATGTTACTAGTTGTTTTATATTTTAAGGTTTAGTGTTCTCGGGCTGCACAGTGGCGCAGTTGGTAGAGCTGTTGCCTTGCAGCAAGAAGGTCCTGGGTTCGATTCCCGGCCCGGGGTCTTTCTGCATGGAGTTTGCATGTTCTCCCTGTGCATGGTGGGTTCTCTCTCATCTTGCCTTCCCTGACCACATGTCAATATATATAAAATTGAAGTCCCAACACAAAGTAATATACAATTGTGAGGTAGAAATAAATTTATACTTGATTAAAAATATTTTCTACAAATAAAAAAAATTAAATGTGTTATGTGCAAAAGTATTCAGCACCCCAATCCCACTCCTGTGTCAACAAGACTAACAGCTGCATTTCCAGCTGCTAGTCTTCAGGGTTTGTCTCTACCACCTTTGCTCATCTAGTCACTGAAACTTTTGCTCATTCTCCTTTGCAAAATAGCTCAAGTTCAGTCACTCTTGGAGAGCATTTTGTTATCTTGCTGCAGATTCTTGATTGGGTTAATGTCTGGACTTTGACTAGACCATTCTAACACATGGATATGTTTTACTTGAAATCATTCCATTGTAGCCTGTCTTTATGTTTAGGGTGCTTGTCCTGCTGGAAGGTGAAGCTCTGCTCCGTTCTCATGTCTGTTGCAGACTCCATTGTCCTGTATTTGACTCCATCCATCTTCATATCAACTCTGATATCATATCTTCCCTGTCCCTGCTGAAGAGTAGCAACCTCAGAGCATGATGCTGCCACCATCATGTTTGTCAGTGGGCATGGTGTGTTCAGAGTGATGGGCAGTGTTAGTTCTCTTAACAGTGGCCTAAAAAGCTGAATTTGGTTCTGGTCTGACCAAAACTTATTCTTCCACATTTGTTGCATCCAGCATGGCTCCTGGAAAACTGCAAACAGGACTTCTAATGGGTTTCTTCTTGCCACTCTTCCAGAAAGATCACATTTGTGCAGTGATGACTAACAGTTGTCCTGTGGACAGATTCCTCCTCTGAGCTGTGGATCTCTGCCTTTGGTCCAGAGTCACCATGGGCCTCTTGGCTGCATCTCTGATCAGAGCTCTCCTTGTTCAGCTGGAAGTTTAGGTGGACGGCCTTGTCTTGTTACAGTTGTTCCACACTCTATTTCTGGATTGTGGATTGAACAGAGCTCTACAAGACATTCAAAGCGTAGAAAATCTTTTTATTAGGGGTGCACCAATTGCAGTCTTCTAGCCGATCACCAATTGGCGCTCTTTAAAAAGATCAGTAATCTTTTTTTCTTGATTTTGTAATTTTCTTAAGGGTTTCACAAAAGTAAGATTACAAAATCCAGGATAAGAGATAAAGCCAGGCATGACATATCACCATCAGTTCATCCTGGCTTTATTCTTTACATATAGATGAAACCAGGCTCAGGAGGTGCCGCTATGTAAACCAGGCTGAAAGCTGTAGTATGAAACCTTTTTGAAGATACAGTACAGATCAAAAGTTTGGACACACCTTTTCTTTCAGAGTTTTCTTTATTTTCATGACTGTGAAAATTGTAGATTCACACTGAAGGCATGAAAACTATGAATTAACACATGTGGAATTATATACTTAACAAAAGTGTGTGAAACAACTGAAAATATATCTTATAGGTTCTTCAAAGAAGCCACCTTTTGCTTTGATTACTGCTTTGCACACTCTTGGCATTCTCTTGATGAGCTTCAAGAGGTAGTCACCTGAAATGGTCTTCCAACAGTCTTGAAGGAGTTCCCAGAGATGCTTAGCACTTGTTGGCCCTTTTGCCTTCACTCTGCGGTCCAGCTCACCCCAAACCATCTGGATTGGGTTCAGGTCCAGTGACTGTGGAGGCCAGGTCATGTGCCGCAGCTCCCCATCACTCTCCTTCTTGGTCAAATAGCCCTTACACAGCCTGGAGGTGTGTTTGGGGTCATTGTCCTGTTGAAAAATAAATGATGGTCCAACTAAACACAAACCGGATGAAATAGCATGCCGCTGCAAGATGCTGTGGCAGCCATGCTGGTTCAGTATGCCTTCAATTTTTAATAAATCCCCAACAGTGTCACCAGCAAAGCACCCCCACACCATCACACCTCCTCCTCCATGCTTCACGGTGGGAACCAGGCATGTAGACTCCATTCGTTGACCTTTTCTGTGTCGCACAAAGACACGGTGGTTGGAACCAAAGATATCAATTTTGGACTCATCAGACCAAAGCACAGATTTCCACTGGTCTAACGTCCATTCCTCGTGTTCTTTAGCCCAAACAAGTCTCTTCTGCTTGTTCCCTGTCCTTAGCAGTGGTTTCCTAGCAGCTATTCTACCATGAAGGCCTGATTCACACAGTCTCCTCTAAACAGTTGTTCTAGAGATGTGTCTACTGCTAGAACTCTGTGTGGCATTGACCTGGTTGCTAATCTGAGCTGCTGTTAACCTGCCATTTCTGAGGCTGGTGACTCAGATGAACTTATCCTCCGCAGCAGAGGTGACTCTTGGTCTTCCTTTCCTGGGGCGGTCCTCATGTGAGCCAGTTTTTTTTCTAGCACTTGATGGTTTTTGCAACTGCACTTGGGGACACTTTCAAAGTTTTTCTAATTTTTCGGACTGATTGACCTACATTTCTGAAAGTACTGATGGTCACTCGTTTTTCTTTACCTAGCTGCTTTTTTTTACATAGCTGATAGTCTATTCAATAGGACTATCAGCTGTGTATCCACCTGAATTCTGCACAACACAACTGATGGTCCCAACCCCATTTATAAGGTAAGAAATCCCACTTATTAACCTGCCAGGGCACACCTGTGAAGTGAAAACCATTTGACGTGACTACCTCTTGAAGCTCATCAAGAGAATGCAGAGTGTGTGCAAAGCAGTAATCACAGCAAAAGGTTGCTACTTTGAAGAAACTAGAATATACAGTAAGGCCTATTTTCATTTGTTTTGCACTTTTTTGTTTAGTACATATTTCCACGTGTTAATTCATAGTTTTGATGCCTTCAGTGTGAATCTACAATGTCAATAGTCATGAAAATAAAGGAAACTCATTGAATTAGAAGGTGTGTCCAAACTTTTGGTCTCTACTGTATATTATTTTCATATTTATTAAAAATCTCACTATGCCCTGAAAATAGAAGACAAAAAAGGGAAAAAGGTAGTGTGTTTTTGTTCTTTCATATTTTTGTTTCAAACAAAAATGACAAACTGCTTGAATATACAAAGACCCAATTAATTGGCCTGGATGGCTAACCCAATACTGTACAAATTAAATAAATGAAAACGAAATAGACCATAGCAGGAAAAACGTACCATATTCATCCGCAAGTATAGATGTTCTCACCTCCAGCATTAATAATAACCTTATTTGTGACTGTTCTTTCACTCTTGATTAACTAGATATCCAATATCATAACATTTGAAACAATATTCTTAATCATCTTGCTCCAGTGGAAACTCTTGAACTAGCCTTGTGTCCCCTTGACTTTATTTTAGACTTTATTCATAATAAATCCAAACCCTGTACATCCCAGATTCATTTTAACTGTTTTGAAGATGCCACCAAGCTCTGCCTATTGAGTAAGCCAAGTTCCTCTCTCCCACCACCCTTACCCGTATGTATGATATCAAATATCATAAAATAGCAATAAAACAAAAGTTCTTGTTGGAATAAAGTCCACGTTATCTATAGTTGACAGTTTCTTCCTTTTCAGTGATAGCTCTCCAAATTCACCTTCACCTCAGGTCATTACTATTTGTTATTGATGACAGCACATTACATTTGCAATATTACATAGTCAGTTTATTTCTAATCATAACATTAATCACCTCTGGCTCTCACTCAATTTCCATACCAAGACTATTCTTGTCCACACTCTCTTCACCATTCTTCTCCTTTGGTCTTGATGACAATTTTCTTTATGAGCTTCAAATGGTCCAGAATTCAGACAAATTTGTTTTTCCTTTTGAACTTATCACCCTAGTTTTACAGCACTTACATTGACTGCCTGCTAAATACAGAGAACAATGTAAAGTACTCCTGCATACATCTAATGGCGATTACAATCTTGCAGCTCATTATTTGACAGATCCGTTATACATGGCCACTTCCTTCCACTCCCTCAAGCCATTTTCTCCAACCACCTCATTGAATCCTCTGCCTGCATTATAACCATGAAGACCCGAACTTTCAACCTTTCTGCTTCCCAACTCTGGAATTCATTTCCACAGAACATTTGACACATTGATTGTTTTAGTCAAAATTTGAGCAGCATTTCCTGATGGGTTTAAAAGCAGCAAAGTCTGACAGACGTGGAAGAACCTCTTTAACCCTCCATATCTTTTCAGTTAAATAAAAATCTATTTCAACCACTTTCAAATTGGATGCCTCTTATATACTGATGACTACACTTAGAATGAAGGATCCAATAAGGTTTTGTTCATCCATTCATTATAGTATTGTGAAAATTTCAGTTTTTGTCATTATAAAAAGCAACATCTCTCTGCTTGATTACTTGGGCTGGGAGAAATTATTGTCAGCGTACAGGATAATTTTCTCTGCGGTACAGACATATAATTGATGCTAATGTGTTTGACTCAGCATGTGTACTGTAGCAACAGCATAATATTTAATGTGTTGAGCCTGCCTCTTGGGTGATTTTTGTTTGTTGGTTTTTGTTTTCCCTCCATTACATCCAAAGATATACAGAAGAGTGCAAATAATTTGCCTATTTACTGTATGTATATATATATATATATATATATATATATATATATATATATATATATATATATATATATATATATATATATATATATATATATATGTGTGTGTGTGTGTGTGTGTGTGTGTGTGTGTGTGTGTGTGTGTGTGGGTGTGTGTGTGTGTGTCTTACAAAAGTATTCATATCCCTTGAACTTTTGTAAGCCACTGTTGATAAACAACTATAAAACCAGAATCACCAAGATTAAACTTTAATATTGTGCCATCTTATTTAAGAAACAACAATGAATATAAGCAGAAAATCATCATATAGCCAAAGGAATATTCAATGTAAAACAAATAAAAAAGAATCCCCTTCATTCATACAGGCTCACATGAAGCACTCATTTTATGCAATTTAGATTTTGCACTTCTAAATCTAAATTTAGATATAGAAAATCTAAATTTAGATATAGAAAATCTAAATTTAGAAGACCGTTTAACATCAGTGTTTCTGTGGTTTCCAATAAATAATCTCACTGATGTGTCATTCATTAATTTTTTTTAACTTATTTTCTTTGACTTATTGTTGGCTGAAAAGGCAAAAAATACCTCCCCAAATATCTCAGGTAATGCTGGGAGCATACCTTCATCATGTGTTTGTCTGAGGTTTGCTCTATCTGAGCTATACTTCCGCTTGGATGGAGTCATCTTACCTTGATGTCATGTCAAGTGAAGTCCCCTCTTAAGATCCCCCATCTTTGAAAAAGGTAGAATCGTCTTCATAAGGAACATAGATATTTAGAGTTGTATATGTATTCTTTCTATCATACGTATTACTCATATTTATCTACCTTATGTATCTTTTTCTCTATATATTACTAAATTTTTGGTTCAAATAAAGAAAGTTGTAAAATCTCTAGCAAAAAAAAAAAACAATTCATGCCAATCCCTCTTCAGTTTTTTTCTCTAAATCATTTAGACAAGTCTCATGTAGCAATTAATCATTTGAAAGATGATATTTAATTCATAATCTTTTCTCTTGATAAAGTGGTCTAGTCCACCTTATCAGGGTGTACTAGGTAACTGATAAGTACAGTAGAAGAAAATTATCCCGTATAAGGTTTAGAGTAATCAGCAACCAGGCAAAAACTGATCAGCAAATGAGTGCAGCCCCCAACTCATCTCTTCTGCTGAGAAACTTGCCTCTATATTTTACCACATTTTCAGCTTTTTGTCACTCAGATGGTTCCTAGAACTTGGAAGCAGTCTGTAGTGTTTCCTGTTCCTAAGTAGTCTCATTTTAAAGTTCTTAGCAATTTTTGACCAGTGGCCCCAACTTCTTTAGCGACACAATGTTTTGAAAAACTGCTGAAAAAAAGCACTCCCAGAGAAAGTAGAGGATCAGGGTCCCTTGCAGTTTGACTTTTGTGCTAAACAAGGGGTGGAAGATGTCATTGCTACTATGCTTAATCTGGTTTCTAAACATCTTTAGGGCAGAAAAACTAATGCAAGGATCTTTTTTGATGATTTCTTATCTGCTTTTAACTCAATCCAGCCACAATTCTTAGTTGATAAATTTTTAGACAATTTTAAGTTGAATTTTAAACTGACAAGTTGGATTCTGAAATTTTTAACAAATAGAGCTCAGTGGGTGAAAGTGAATGGGTAGCTGTCAGAAGAGTTGCATGATGTTTACAACTCATATAAATCATTTTTATATTGACATCGATGAACACACACACACCTTCACAGGGTGTGTGTGTGTGTGAATATTCATTATATTCATATATTCATTCATGAACGCATTTTTACATTTCAATAATTCAATGTGCATTAATGTCCATTTAAAGATATTAAGGAAAAAGCAAAATTTTCTTTAAATTTTTATACTCTGATAAATAAACTCAGTAACTCTGATAAATCATTCATTGTCAAATATTAGCTACGTATTTTTCTGACGTTTTCAGGAAAAAATAAATATTTTCACAGTATGATATGTCAACTCTGCTACGGGCACCATAGCAGAAAAAAATCTAACAGATTAAATTATTTTTATTTCATTGCATAAACCATCTTAATATCCTAATACTTGTTATTGCGCCACATCCCCCCTCCCTTCTCTCTCTACTCTCTCACTCTCTACTTCCTCTTCTGAGAGGGGAGATGTGCTACCAGCTCTCCATCTAACGGGTTAATTGAGTTTCCTAAATCTGCTGAGATTTACCCTGTCCAGAACTGAAGTAAACTCTGTTTAAGCTGGCATCGAGAAACGATTCGCCTGGTTTCTGACGACCTCCATCCAGGTGTCCCATCCTTCTTCCCCCTGTGAATTAGCCAGACTGAGCAGTCTGCAGTCAACTAGTTTCACACAGCACATCTGTTAACGGTCGCTCCTTCTCTTTATTACAATTTGCTCTTGTTACTGAACCAGGTAGGTTTTAGTGACTCAGGCGAGTCCCAAGGATGATGTTTTAAATATGGGCCACCAGCAACCAATAAAACATTTTCCAGCTCTTCCTCTCCAGAATCGAACATCAGAGCTATTTTACAACCATCAAAAAACTTTAAGGTGACTCATTAATTGAATGTCCACAACATCTTTTAGATTTTCTTTATGCTAAATATTTTATTAGTAAGGCAATTTTGCAAGGATCAATACAGCTTAATTCAGTAGCAGAAATAATCAAATATGTAAAATCAATCATCTAATCTATCTTTCCCTAATGCTGACACTGAGAACTAAAAAGGGAACCTTTGAGAGAGACGGACAGAGTTTGGCTTTTCGAACCCCAGACCTGGCCTGATGATGAAGGAGGTGTTGCAGCAGGAGGAGGATGTTGGTCGACGAAGGCAGGGATCTCTGTAGGTCTGATGAGCTTTCTTCTCCTCATGGATGGTGAGGTCACACAGGACCTGGGTGCTGGCAGAAACAAAGGCATGCCTTTGTCTTTGCCTTTGCCTTGGTCTTCATCTTCGTCTTTGGGGTCTGAACCCAGCTGATGAGAGAAGTGCAATTTGAAGCCACATGTTTTGGGGCAGACGGGTTGGTCCCCATGATCAGGACAGTCTTCGGCTCTTCTTCAGCTGCAGAGTTCTTTGTCCATCTCGATCTTGACTCAAAGCTGCCTGGAGGATCCAAACAAAGGTTCCTCTTTTGCTCTCACCTTTTATAGGGTTTATCCACCTTTTGGTTCATTTGCATTGACTAACACTGTTGCTGTGCTTATTTCATTGGCTGACTGCTTGTATAGATGATCTCATGTCCATCACTGTCTTAGAGACATTGTGTCCTGATGTCTGTGTTAATGTCTCAGGTTGCTCAACAACCTGTTTCTAAATAAGTCGTTGACCATCTCTGCTCTCCAATTAGTTCCCCTTTTTCCCTTAACCTTTCACCTTCCATCCACCTCCAACACATCAGTGATTCTTTAATTGCAGTTACACCTTTTACACCATCTCAAGTTCATTGTCAAAATCATATTTATAACTTCTTTTACTTCTCTGATTTATCATTCATTTATAATGTTATGATAACCATAATTTATCAGTTACTCTTATTATAATCTTAATGTGAGTTATTACAAATGTTTTCTGTACAGAAACCAAGAATAATCCATGATTCTAATTATTTAATATCAAAGTTACAGTTACTTGTTTTACTTGTAAGAGTTCCCACTAATGTAAGTGTAAGTATTATTACAAGTAAACCAATATTAATATAAGTATTTTACTTTGAATCTTATCCAATTACTCACAATGTTTAGATTTCTTTCTTTAAAACTTTCATGCTTTGAGATAAGTAATAGTCTGAACTATTTTTATAAATCTGCAGGCTGGAAACTTACTTCCTCTTTTTCCAGGAAACCTGCTTTTCCTGTTTCATGACTCTCTCTCTCCTGACTATGATTTCTTATGATTAAATAGAAAAAAGTAAAATTAAAGCAAAGTTTGCAGGAGACAGAAACAACACACACAACCACATTGATTTTATTGACATTTAAGTCTAATGTTGGGTCTAGATTTCACTTGAGTGATTAATTTTAAAGAAAACTTTATTTTTACTGTTAAACTAAAATCTCCAGCATGGGGAAGTGGGATGATCTCCGATTGTCTTGACATACTTTAGATTGAGATATTTCACTTAAAAATAAATAAAAAGTGAAAAAAAGAACTACAACTGTTTTGTCATTAAAAAAAATACTTTAACAAGAGTCTGGAAGAGAAGAAGATCTTGACATTGGCTGTTCTCTGATGCTAAAGAGTGAAGTTTTAATCCTGATAGGTTCTGGTTTGGGGAGGTAACACATAAAGCGCTTTTCCACTGGTAATTTGCGCACTAACCATTTAATGTGCGTTTCGGTTTTACACCATTATAATGAGCTTTTCCCAGCTGTGTCAAACTCCAGTCCTAAAGGGTCGCTGTCCTGCAGTTTTTAGATGTGCCACAGGCAGTGATGGCATAGTTACTTTGAAAAAGTAACTTTAATCGGACTACTGATAACCTTTAAAAAGTAACTTAGTTATATTACTGACTACTTGATTTGGAAAGTAACTAAGTTACACTAAAAGTAACTTTTTAGTTACTTTCAGCAGTTGTTAACAACAACGCTCTGCCTCCTGTGAAAATAACATTGATCTTTGCCAATACTTTTTTGTAAGCTATATTATAATGGTAACATCAACAATGTGTCTCCACTGATAAGGTTGAACTGAAGAGGAGATTGTAGAAAAAACAGTACAAAAAAATTAAAAACGTGACTGATTTGTGTGGTCCACTGTTGTCTGGAAAACTCCAAGAAGGATTTTAAAGCCCCCCCTCCCCCCAGCCTCCAGGTTCTGCGATACGGCCCTGCGTTTGGTGTCACAGCACAGAGCTCCTGATGCAGCTCCACAGCTCAGGTGGCTGCACAGATTTGTGACACTTATTGTAATATTAATACTTCTAATGGCGTTAACTTGCCATTATAATTATTGGCAACTACGGACACGTTCATTCGTGGCTGTTTTCACGTTTATTGCGCTGTTCATATTGGTCTCAATGTTTGCAGTTTTCTGGAGCGCAACGTGAAACTCGACGTCATTCAGAGGTAATATATTAACTTGACATTAACAAAGACACAGCGGGACGGATCATCTGAGAAATGATGGACAGAGAGAGACTGACTAAAACTGCCTTAATGACGGACAAATTCTGGGATTTATTATGAGTCTCTGCTTATTTCCAAGCCCAAATGAGCAACTTCACGTTCAAAAACGAGCCAAAAAGGCGCAACCCGCCGCTCAATAAATCTGCTAGCGACTGTAAAAAAATGAAGCCCAAAGCCGCTTATAATAATCGGACTTGACGACAGAAACTCAAAATAGTTCCAGTTTTTCCACCAACAAAATGCGCATCTCCCTCCATTGTTTACATTTCTGTCGCATAGAGACGTCGATCACTCGACAAGACGAGTAGAGGAAATATGATTAAATTACAAAAGAAGATAGTAACGCAAAAATGATTTTGATAAGTAACTGTAGTCTGACTACTGGATTTGAAATAGCAACACGTTAGATTACTCGTTACTGAAAAAAGTGATCCGACGTCAGTAACGCGTTACAAATTAACGCGTTACTGACTGGCCGCAGGTACAAAACACTGGAATAAAATAGCTTAACTACCTTCTGCTTGTGTAGATCAGTTCTCCATAGTACCTAATTATTCTATTCAGGTGTGGTGCAGCAGAGGCACATCTAAAAGTTGCAGGGCAGTGGCCCTCCAGGACTGGAGTTTGAGACCTGTGCATTATAGGGTCTGTTCCTCACTATTGTGGGCGGGATGTGAGCAGCAGCAGCTGTGGTCAACTCTCTGCTGATGTTTGCAGCGACACTCATTATTGGAGAACATCAAGGTTCTGGTTCTGATGTACTAAAATAAGCCCAGATATTTAATTTTATCATACAGAAATTCATTGCTGGCCCAATGAATTGGCCCAGATCAGCTGATTATTTCGCAATGTGTGTAAATATAATTACAACCTTTTGGATTCAGGCAATGCAGTTAAAAGACGTAAACTGTGGAGGTTCCTTCATCTTTTCCCCAGTGCTAGTATTTATTTAAATGTTTTCACACAATATATTTGTAATCTCACTCTTTTTGTGGGGTTTATTGCATTAGGTTGTTTACTGTTATGGGTGCACACATTTGGTAAACACCTTTTGTTTATTTTAATTATGAACTACTTTTTTTTTTTTTTTAAGTTTTTATTGGCTCTAGTGGCCTTTATTTGATAGTTAATTGACAGGAAAGTGGGTAAGGAGAGAAGGGGGAAGACATGCAGCAAAGGCCGGGAATCGAACCTGCGACCGGGAATCGAACCTGTGACGGCCGCGTCGAGAACTAAGGCCTCCTTACAGTATGTGGGTTGTGCTTAACCCCTGCGCCACCACAGCACATCCCTGAACTACTTTGTTTTGCTGAGTTTGAAGGACTGGCTGAGGGAGAGGACTGGTTGAAAGACAAACCAGGAAGTGGAACAAACCATCAGGCAGCTGGAAGCAGGGCACCTGATGTTAAAGAACCTGCCTCTCTCTAGTAATAGCATAACTCCTTAAACATTTTTGGTGTTAGGTTGTTTTGTTTTTACAGTTGTGTTGTAGTCAAAATATGTTGGTTTGAATTAGTTATTTATGTTTATGCATTGTTTGTCTTTCTCTCATCTCCCACCCCTCCTTGTTTGTGTAGGCTAACCTTTGTGTTTAAATTCCTGTGTGTTCATTGTGTGAGGTCAGTTTTTGTTTGTTATCCTGAGTTATTAGCAAGTTTCCTCTGGGCTTGTTGATTATTAGTGATGGCCAGATGAAGCCTCCTGAAGCAATGAAGCTTTCCGGCCCATTGCTTTGCCCAAAAATTTATAACTCGATGCTTCATTCATTTCTCATAGTGACATCAGCTGTTGAAGCTGTGACAGCCTTGTCACTCAGACAGACATATTTAAAAACAATTAGTAAATGCAATATTCTATTAGGCCAATATCTATTATTGTCAAAATTTTTGTCAAACTCACGTTTAGTAACAGGAGAGTCAATGAAATCCTATTTAACTAATCTTTTTTATTAAAATAATTTGTAGTCAATCCTGGTATATGTTGACTGTTAGTGGCTGTTTTCTTCTTTCTTTGACTGATTTGACAATAGATATTTGTTTTAGAGTTCTCGAAGTGCAGTGCTTGTTGGGGCAGACAGTTTTCTTTGAGTTTTGATTTGCCTCCTGAAAATCTAAAATTCTTCAAAAGTTCTTTTTCTTGGATTTCTATTGGCTCTCTGATCTGATCCCTTATATTTTTACTGATAAGCAAGAATTTTACTTTTCCAACAGCTTTAAGTCTGTTTCTGTTGTGCAAAACTGATATATTTTTGCAGAACAAAGAAATAGTGGAAATTTCAAGAAGGTGAGAATTGTGGAGGTGAAATGTTTAATTATTGTTATTTAAGAATCTTGTGAATCATCATCTCCAGTATTCCCCGATGTCAGATTTTTTCCTTCTTGCTGGCTCCTTTTCAATCAAGTTTATTTGTGTAGCACATTTCAGCAACAATGCAGTGTCAAAATGTTTTACATAATAAAAACACATAAATATAAAGTCACAAAATATGCCATAATCAACCATTGAGAAAACTGGTAACAAACAGTACATTTTGATGGGTGCCGTCATCAAAATCATTAAAACACATGAACTATAAGAGGTTCCTTTTATTTCGGCCACTGCTGAAGACAAATACTCCTCTGATACGATCAAGCAGCGGCTCATCACGCTTTTATTTTGAAAACCGACACGCAAAATGAAGCAGTCACGTGACCCATGCAATGCGAGGCCTCGTTTTTTGCCAGTCACGTGGTTTTCAGCAAGACGACTCAAGCCTCGAAGCGGGGCTTCATCGGACACGCCCCCTTAGAAGTCTGGCTTCAGATAGACCATCACTATTGATTATACTGCTTAGCTTTCATTTGTCTGCTATGTTTTGTCACTCTATATAAATCCGGTCCTTCAAATGCATCCATAAATATGTGCAGAGTCTAGCTCAAGATTGCCGTTGGGTAGTGAGACTGTATCAGAAAGCAGGTTCTGTACCAGAACTATAGTAATTTCAGCATTTTTGTCTGAAGATGGTTCTTGTTACATGCCTGCAGGCTGTTTGTTTCTCTTTCCCCTCCCCCTTTGTCTCTTCACAGGTATTAGGGAAAGCTGGTGTCAATCTCCCTTGATTGATCCTCATCAACCATGGGCCAATCAGCATCCAGGGAGGCCTTATTTAAGCAGCCCAGCTGGGGAGAGCGAGGCAACTGGCTTTGTTACCTGACGCATGTCTTGTTGCTCTTTGTATGAAGGTTTGTGGTGGGAGTTAGAGGGTGAGGTAAGTTTGGGGTACCCTGTACATTTCATCACGTAGGTGTTTGTTCTGTTAGATACACTAGGTAAGTAGGTGGGTGCCGCCCATGTAAAGTTTTGGTGGAAACTTTTGTTAGATTAGATAGGCAGGGTTTTTGTTTTCTTTTGTTTCTCTAGCACAGACGGAAGTTAGGCCCTGTTTTGTTTTATTATTTTCTTTGATTTGGCACCACCTAACCACCCCTTTCTCCCCCACAGTTTGTGTGAGCCTTCTGGGATTTTCAATATCAATAAATCCCTCCTTTTTTACAACATTCACTTGGACTCTGTCAATTTGTTGTGGCTGTCGTGTTACTGCCCTCCTCACAAAAAAGGGGGGGCCGTAACAGTTCTACTTTTGTGTTTTTCACAGAATGGTTATCCTGGAAAATAATAGTTTAAAGTATAAACTATAAACTATTCTTGCAGCTAAATTTAACTGAACTGTGCAATATAGAGAATTGCAATTTTAAAATTGAGTTTTTTTATACTTTGTGTTCAGCTGCACATGGTTTATCAAGATTTGAGATAAATACATATTTTAAAAAGAACACATGGTCTAGTATTTACATTTAACATATAGTTGCAACATTGTTAAAAAAAAAGACTCAAAAGTACTTGAAAGTCCAAGTTTGAGACTTGAGACTTGACTGTCTTTAATTGAGACTTGACTCTGGACTTGAGACTTACTTGACTTGCTGACTTGGTCTCACCTCTGAGCAACATGCCCAGGAGTCGTCTGCAGTCAAAGTTGACAGTGGTATGTATGCACATTTGCTGTGGAACAAATAATCATCCTGTACATAAAGGAAGTACAGTATGGTCTGTTTCCTTTGTTTTTCTTGTCAGGGTGAGTTTTATTTCCTTCCATGTCTAAGTCCCTCTCAAAAAAACATCACTTTCAATATGAGCTTGCTTTTTTGACTTTCTGTTTTGGTCTTAATCAATAGAAAGACAATGCAGTGATTTATGAACTTCTGCAATGCAAATTATTAGAATAAATTAAAGTGTAAAATCAAGGAAAATTTTTCTTCATTGTGACATCAAACAGTCTACTAACATTTGTTTTCAAAGAAAGATTAAGGTGCTCATTACTGTGTAACAAACACAAAGGTAAGGGTTTAAATGTGCTGCAGGCTTGGCCTGTAATAATTAGTCTTGCCATCTGTGTCAGAGGGAGGCAGCCATCTATCCAGTTTTGCTCCTGCTTCAGGGTATTTCCACACATCACAGGGTTTGCCATGGTGAAAGGGATATTATTTCATTAGTAGGCAAAAAGTAAAAAACTTAAGGTTGACTCTTTAATTTTAGTTGAAGTCCATAATGTAACATTACTGGACTAATAATAAAATTTCTCGCACCAAAGCTTGCACATGTATTTACATCTACATACATGTGTCAGGCTCTTGGGTTTTGTCATTATTAGGTTTCTTACTACTTTCTATTAGTTCTGCCTTGTTCCTATTTTTACATCAATTCCTTCTTAAGGATTCTAGTTATGTTTATTTCTTTTGTCTAGTCCTTTCCTTAGTTACTCTAGTTAGGGATCAGAGGCAGCAGAAGAGAGTGGATGGCCAATGCAAGGCATGACTGTTTGACGGCTACCAGCAAAGCAGGGAACCCTACAGTTTTTGCTATGTTTTTCTATTATTAGGCCCCATCAGTGAAAGCACTGCAAAGGCCTATTGTAATCTCAGTGTTGATTATTATTTTGCTTCTGTCAAGTGAATTGGCTTTTTGGGGGCTTTATCATATTCACAGAGTCACCAAACTTCACCCAAAATTGTCCCCCAAGAAAGATTTTTGGACTCAGGTGGCCGAACAGCTCTACAGCGCCCCTTAATGTGAGATAGGAGAAATCTGAAACTCAGTATGCAAGTAGATTGCCCAAAATCAAGAAAAAAAGTCTTGTTTTAGGTACCCCCTATATGCACACAGAGGCGCCATCTTGGGTCAAAGGTCAAATTTTGTTCATTTTTCAATTTTACTCACGTCGAACTTTAACAAACTCATAGGGATTTTGACCTATCGGCTTTATTGTTGGTCAGGACGCAATTAAGGGATGGGGCTTCGTCAAAAAATTTTGTTTTCGTGTGTTGCGGATGCATGGCAGGGCGCCAAAGTTGGTATACTCACCAAAAAAAAAAAAAAAAACACTTTTACTTTCACATAAAAAGGTCAATTGGCACCAAACTTGGCATGAGTGATCTTTGTTGGATGGCTGACTTCCTATGTGATCATAGTCTGACATCATCTAAGCCCCACACCCTCAGGACAGGAAGTTACTTTTTTTTTTCTTGAAAAACTCCTTATCTGTCCCCCTTGAAATAATCAACACCGTCTTCTGTCAGAAGTCAGATAGCTAGTTGGTCTCAGTTGCTTTACAGCACAAAGAGATTTCGGCCGAGGGGGTGGGCGTGGCGAAGTTAGAGAAGACACCGTTGCCATACTTTTCACTCTAAATAAACACATTCTTCAGCTGAGCTGCACGGAACTCTCTGGGATCAATTCTTGTCTAACCCCCAACAGAAATGCACAACAATTGTTTGTGGGCATTGCCTAATTTCTCAACAGTGCCCTCTAGAATAGTTTTAAAAATCAGTCTAAAGCCATTCTTTAACCCAGAGTTATAAAACTTGGTACACGTGTGTGTCTTGTCAGGAACTACAAAAAAGTCTCCTAGAGCCATGGTCCAAACGTAACAGAAAGTCAGCCATTTTGGATCAAAGCAGCCATCATGTCCATTTTATTAACGTTGTATCCAATCAAACTTGTCCGACAGAGTTTGACATACAGACTTCAGGACCACTCAGCAAAGTCTTGAGGCATTGAAGGTCAAAAGTTATCCTGCAAATTTTTTTACATTAAAGCATGTGGGCGTGGTTAAGTGTCAAAATCTGACTATTCGCCATGAAACATCAAGGTGTAAAAACTTCCACATACACAGTTAGAGCTGCATCAGACCTTCTATGTTTCACTACAGACCATCACATTCACACGATTAATGACATAATGACATAATTGATGACATCACGTTAGCCCCACCCACTTTCAAAAGGAAGTCCCCTATTTTTCTGCTGGATGTCTTACTTATATTCTTTGATTTAATCCTGTGCCAAGTGACATAAAATGATATGATAATGAATTCTGCTAATGCTGGCTGAACCATGTGGTCATGGCAGAATGGTGAATTTCAATGTCTCGCCGTGTGCATACGATTATCTCTAAATCATACATGCGTCATCAAATTTGCACCAAATTTTTTATGATTGACTTCTGTGAACCTCTAAAGAGCCCAATATCATTAAATTGTAATTTGACTCGGGCTGCACAGTGGCGCCGTTGGTTGAGTTGTTGCCTTGCAGTGAGAAGGTCCTGGGTTCGATTCCCGGCCCAGGGTCTTTCTGCATGGAGTTTGCATGTTCTCCCTGTGCATGGTGGGTTCTCTCCGGGTTCCTCCCCCAGTCCAAAAACATGACTGTTGGTCTTTCTAAATTCTCCCTAGGTGTGAGTGTGTGTGTGAATGGTTGTGTGTCCTGTATGTCTCTGTGTTAAACGGAGACGACAGACTGGCGACCTGTCCAGGGTGAACCCCGCCTCTCGCCCGGAATGTAGCTGGAGATAGGCACTAGCAACCCTCCTGACCCCTCTATGAGACAAGGGTGAAAAAAAAAAAGTTATCATGGCAGATTTTTGATTTTTTGCCCAATAACAACATAATAGCTAACTAAACGTCGCTACATACGTAGCTGCAAATTTCAACTGCCCATAACTTTGGAACTGTAAAAACTTTCACAATTTTCTTTGAAACCACCAATTACAAACACAATATCAGTCATCTCTAACTAGTTTTCATCAGCATCTGCCACTATGTGGCGCTGTAAAATTGCAAAATGTGCCACGCAAAAACCGCTGATTGGATTTTCACCAAACTTTCCACATACCTCCATGCCTTTGGCCTTAGATTGTATTTTGAATATGGTTGGTTGATGTATGAAAGGGGTTGTTACAAAAACGTGAAAAGTGCTTCATCTGACCTCCAAACCTCCAAAAAAATAAATAAATAAATACAAAAATCACACGTTTATCCAAATGAGCCCAAATTTTCAGGATGCCTTCTCTGAATTCTTCTGAACATTTCATCCATTCTTTATATGGACCTGCCTTCATATACCTCACTCTGTTTTTTCTAAAATTTGACTTCAACACAAAAATCTCCACAGTCCTTTGCCAATACTAACTAAACTGCTCACAAATCACCCTCCGTCCTTCTTCACAGTTTGGTGAGAATCAGAGCTTCTTTGTTTGAATAACAGTAAATCAAGATTTCAAACTAAGTGCGAAATGTTTAAGGTTTTTTTCCATTTACACTTCAACAGAAGAGCATGAAAAAAATACATTATAAAGGAGAAGCAAGTTTTGTTTGGTGTAATTTTCAGATTTTTAGTTCAAACTGGTACATTTTAGGGACATTTTCAATATTTATATGAAAAGCAGTTACAAGCAGGGGAGCTATATAGAAGTGTGATCTGATCACATTCTGTAGTCATTCTAATTGGCCACATGATTTACAATATACATAAGTATCTCAGTTGCACAAGATTGAAAGACATCATAAATGTGAATATTGTCATAGGTTTAATGTGGAAACCACTCGAAATTTGCCTCTTTGTGCCTTTAAGTGTAAGGATCTGGGTTTTTGTGTGATTATTTAATGTGATCCCTACATTGTCTTGTTGAGTCCCTGATCATTCTCACCCGTCTCTTGTTCCCTTGATTATTTCTGCTGTGTATTTATACTCACCTGTGTCTGTGTTCCCCCGCTGGATTCTTGTCATCACTTGTCATTGTTGTAAGCTACTTGAGTTTGTGGCCAGTTCTCATGGTTTACCTGTTGTTCATGGCGTTTTGTTTGCTGAAGAACTTTATTAAACACATTGCTTCACATTGTCCTGTGTCTGATTGCTATCTCTACCCTCATCTACAAACTGGTTCATGACATTAAGGCTGACCTGGATCATCATTGGCTGGCCAATCATAATCAATAGCAACCAACTAAAGTCTCAATAATCTGGGACTTTCCAGAGTAGCACAATAGGACAGAAATTAAGTACAGCAGGACTGTGAGGAAGTAAAGCAGACTTTTTAGTAGTTTTGGGTGGCTTGAAGCTGCTCAAGATAACTTTGTGTGTGCATGTAGCTGCATTAAAGTGTGTTTTTTTTATTAATTATTATTATTATTATTATTATTATTTGATGTTTAAAATGACTAGTAATCAAATTTTATAGTATTAGCTGATTTATTTCAAGGGAGGGTTGCACAGAGGGGTGGTGCTAGGGGTGGGAGACCTGCTGGGTAGGGCAAGGAACCCATTACAACTGCTTGCAGTTCTAGTTTTTATTACGTTTCTTATGTCTAGTTATTTTGTTAGATTCATTTTCTAGTCTGCAGTGGGCTCTCCCTCAGCCCCTGTGTCTCTTCCTTTCCCCCCCCCCCTTTCTCTCTCTCCTCAGCCTGCCTTCGGCTTTCTCCTCTAACATCTGCAACCCGTTAGCTTATCAGTCCTGATCTGTGTTCGGCATTAGATAGATGCACATGTATAGTAGTTTTAGTTTAGTTGTACATTTCCAGAATAGTGAGTGTGTAAATTAGAATGTTTTAATGTTGCAAAATTTGTTAAATAATTATTAGTTTATTAAAACTTGTATATTCGAGAGAAGTTGTGTTCATTCCACACGTGTAGCATCTTGCTGTACAGATAATACCAGTGGTAAACTGATGTCTTCATCTATTATTTTAAAACCTAGACATTCTCAGACATGTATTTATTAATAATAGGCTATTGTCTCGAGAAGAGTGGTGCCACTATTTGTTAATTTTGATCTTCTTTTATTGAAATTAGTTTTATCAATAATCATCTTAAGCAATTATTATAATTATTCAGAGGCAAAACGTCACTCCTACTAAAGTAGAACATTATTATCAATGCATAAAAATCCCCACTATAGATTCTTTGTGATATCAAATTAGTAGTTAATTCAACAAAAGGTGACTCTGTCTTTGTAAAATGTCAACATGAAATTTCTTTTTGCACTCTACAAATTGTAGGGAGAGTATATGAAACTAGAAAATCAGAAACATTAACACTGCAACCAGTGGTGGAGGTATTAAGTAAATAATTTCTTACTAACATAATTTCAAGGACATTTTTAAACATTTCAGTAATTTTTCTCAATGACTTGATGAGAAACTGTAGATCTTGTTTCTTGTTACTCCTTCTTAGGAATGTAGACTGAGATTTCCCACCTTTCACCTTCTGATTTTAACCTGTTTAAAATCAGAATTCTTTGTCTTTTTCATTAAGAGAAATCTGTGTAATTTCTGTCTTAAGGATCAAATTGATCCTACAAGAAGTGCTTTATACTACTACTGGATAAAGTAATTATTTAAAATACATACAAATGCATGCAGAACAATGTTAGCTTGAAAAATCTGCTATTCACTGCTTTGTATTAACAAGAGCCATTAGTTTCCAATAAGTTTATCACAATCCTAATGTTCAAACCGCATGAATACATAAAGCAACACTGTACACATTCTTTCTCTTTTGTGTTTGAGATGATAATATCCCAATATGCCTTGAAAATTAAAGCCACCTGTATAAAATTTGTGTTTTAATGTGTTGATAAGTAAGTCTAATTAAATGTGACTCTGTGTGTACGTAAGACCTTATGTGAATACACTTTTTAATTAAGTCAGTTGACACCCATGGAGTAGTGTTACAGTGGAGGTTAATGAGACCTTCTGGACAGTGACTAAACACAATGAGTTTTTATTTATCCAGTGCTTCAGGATATACTTGTGTCAATTTGTTGTGTGGGTGTGCACGCATGTGTGTGTGAGTAATGTCTTCAGGTTTAACACCTTATCAGTCTATCTTTTTATTAGACCCTGGCTGCAGTGTATAATTAACTTCCTGCCGAGAACATGTTTGTTCCATGAGTGATGTCATTAAGAAAGATATCAGCCAAACACAAATTGCTTGAACTTTTTCAAATAGAGATTCTAAAAAATAAAAAACTAATGTGAGGTAGTTCAACGCCATCGATACTCACTTGCTTTGCAGGGATACAGGGTGGGGGGTATTGATTACTATATGCATTAGTCCCAATAAAACAAACAAATGTGAAAGGTTCGCTACATGAAAAGGACTAACTATGAACTGTTTTTTAGTTATTTTTCTTCTATTACTAATTTATATAATAGTAATTATATAACTTACAACTTACCCTAGCAGGTGTTACAACCTACATAGGTAGCGGGGTAGGTTGTAACAAAGGAACACCATGTATTTGACATGAACTCATGAGGTCTGTGATATTCTTGCAGAGGTTTGAATTGGTGCTATTTGTAGTAGACAAATGTGGGTATTTTGTGTAAAAGTTTGAAAACTCTAGCTCAAAAATTCTGTGAGTTAAAGGTGCTGGAGCTAGAAGTGTTACAACCATACCCGGTCTCCCCTATATAATTATATAATAATTATAACAAGTGAAATGTATGGGTATGAACACATTATTAATGAATTTATTTACAGAGAAGATTTTTAGGGGGGGCTCAACTCTCTGGCTAAGGTGTTACTGATGCTGTTCTTTCCTGATGACATGCCTTGGTGCGGACTGCGTAGCTGCCCTTGGGTGATGCCCTATGTCTGTCGGCCTGGGGCCACTGCGGTCTTGTGGAGCCATGTCCACCAGGCTTATGATCTGTTGTCCTTGCCACTCTAACATCCAGGATTAAAGGACTAATGTCTCAGCCAGATCTAGAGAAACTCATCCATGCGTTTATCTTTAGTCACATTGATTCTTGCAGCAGCGTTTCCACAGGTCTGTCCAACAAATCAATCAAACAGCTGCAGCTGATCCAGAATGCTGCTGCTCGTGTTCTCACTAAAACCAGGAAGTTAGAGCACATAACACCAGTTTTACAGTCCCTCCACTGGCTCCCTGTAGCTCAAAGAATAGACTTTAAAATACTGTTGTTAGTTTATAAATCACTGAATGGTTTAGCACCACAATACATTAAAGATCTGCTGCTGTTGTATCAACCTTCCAGAACCTCTCAGGTCTTCTGGTTCTGGTTCTGGTTCTGCGTCCCCAGAACCAGAACCAAACGAGGAGAAGCGGCATTTAGCATCTATGCACCAAAAATTTGGAACAAACTTCCAGAAAACTGTAAAACAGCTGAAACACTGACTTCCTTTAAATCTCAACTAAAAACCCACTTGTTTAGAGTTTTATTTGAAACGTAATCAATTGCAAATTTATTGACGGAATCTGACTTGATGTTGTGTTTTTATTGTTGATTCTATGTTGCATTGTGTTTCTGTGTCTGATTTGATGTAAAGCACTTTGAAATGCCTTGCTGCTGAAATGTGCTATACAAATAAAGTTTGATTTGATTTTGATTTGATTTAACAGCCGTCCACCTCCAGGTGACAAACTCGTTCACATAACTGAACATAATCCCCTCTTATCTCTAGACATATGCTCATTTTCACAAACACACACATAATCCAATTGGCTAAGGTAATAAACACACGGGAGACTACCAAAGCAATATGCCCCTTCTACTTTGATGATAGATCAATTAGGATTCAACTGCCCAATCAACTTTCCCTGATATACACTGTAAAAAGTAATAAGTTCACTTTACTTAAAAAAAGTTAGGAAACCGATTGCCTCAAAATCTTCAAGTAAAGTAGCTAATTCATTTTAAGGTGTTATTGCTAAAAATAACTATGTTTAGACCACTCAGATAAAGGCAGTAAACCTGAGTGCCGTTAACTCAAAATCATTAATTGGGTTAACTGTAAAATATTCATTCAGACAACTCATGTAATGGCAGTAAACTTGAGTGCCGTTAACTCAAAATCATTAGTAAAGTTGACTATAAAATGTCAATTATGACTACTTCAAATTGTGAGTTATGTCAATTAAGCAGTACTCATAAAAATAAGTTAGTATAATCAACAGAGTAAGCTGGAATGAGTTCAGGTCACTTTTCTTTTTGAGTACACTTTACTTTTACATTTTACAGTGTACTGAAAAAGTACAAGTGAAAAAAAAAACTGCTCTGGTTAAGCTTCAGACTCCATTCCGTCAACACCTCAAATTGCTCTAAAAACCCTAAAAGACTAAGTGTAGGATTATTTATTATACAGCATATGGCATCTATAAATCACAATAAAGTGTGGAAGATCTCTTATAAAGATCATTGGCTTCTTATAACAACACCAATTATGAAGCCTGATGTGAGGAAAAAGATACAACTTTCCTGAATGTGTTGGACTATGGGAACATCATCTGCAAGAATCTACAATAACACTTCAATCCTGAAGAGAATGTCTCAGAGTGAGGGAAAGTGGTCAGTATTTGGGTGGCAAAGACAACTTTGAACGTTAACAGAATGTCTGCCTCATGGACTATAACAGGAAGCTTTCATAGAAGAAGAGCCTGCTTATGATTAGAATCTGTAGAAACCAGAAAACTTGCACAAACCCCACTGAGGATGCATTAACACCACCCCTATTTTGTTTGCTTTAATTGAACTCTAGTTCATTTGTCTAGAAAGTCCGGTTCTTTTGGGGAGGTGTGAATTAAAATGCAAACTCTTAACGCAGACTACAAAAGCAAACTCTGATTTGCCTAAAAACCTAGGTCTCAGTTCAGTTGAAATGAACTCTTGCACAGTTAAAAGAATATGTGAATGCAACCTGACTAGAGACCACTCCAAAAGCAGGAAGTGCTTTTGTATCATTGGAACCAAACATGGTTTTGTGGACATGACTAAATTGTAATGGCATCCGCAGGTACATGTCACTTGCTGTAGGGTGTAATAGGCTTTGTCCTCTCCAGTAATATATATCGATGGTCACTCTACAACCCAACTGCCCCAACTAGCCACAAAAATGTCCCACTGAAAATCTTGACATGCAGAGACTACAGAGGCAGTTTCTGAGATGAGCGACATGGGCAACTGCCCAGGGCGGCATCTTGTGTGAAGAGCAAGAGCTGAATTTTGGAACTGTTTTCAACTGTAGGCACACTGAGGAATTAAAATATATTCACAGATGAGCCTCCAATTATTGCAAATGTGCCAGTTAATCTATCAGGAGTTCCCAAAGCCATAACATCATAATCTGAACCTTATCTTATCTTTAAAAAAAACGTAATCATTTTGTATGTGTTATACACTTGATGATGATGGTTGTCAATTTTATAAATCTTTAATTCCGCAAAGACAGAAATTCTGATGTCGTGGCTTTGCTGTGGCAGTACCTGACCTACGTCCATTCAGCCAATAACAATTCAGCTGGTCGGATAGCATCTGATTCTATTTAGACCCAACTTTCTTTGTTGGCTCTAACAAAGAAAGTTAGACCCAACTTACTTTCAGATGTTTAGTCATCTGCCCTTACCAGATGACTAAACATCTGGTAATTGTAGAAACAGTCTGTTACATCTCATTTAGAAAATAAACAATTATGAACCTACCATTATTACTAATACAACTATATCTTAACTCATATGTACAATGTACCAATGATTGAATAATTATAATATATATATCATAATTATTCAATAAATAAAAATATAATGCCCAACTGCTTGTTAAACTAAAAAAAAATTGGAAAAATTGAAAACTGCCCAAACTTGTTAACTGGCAATGGCATGGTAAAGGTGACTAATTATTAGTTGTTTTAAGACAGTTAACATTCATCCCAACAGCATACAACAGTTACCGTATTGGTAGCTAGCATCTATGTTAGCGTCAGTTAACCACGACCTTCCACCAATATCTACCCAAATATCTAAAAATGATGTCAATAAAAACAAACTGCTCAAACTTACTAAAGAAAACTTCTGCTGATCTAACTACTGTGTTCGCACATGACTCACTCAGAAGGACAGATTCTCATGTCAGTAGATGAAGCTGAAGTTAGCTTCCGATTGCAGCTTCTAGTTTGCCCAAATGGCTTGAGGGCAATTCCACCTAATTTTTCACGACCTTCAGCACATTTTATACTCTAGTACAGGGGTGCCCAAAGTGGGTCCTTGAGGGCCGGCATCCTGCACCTTTAGTTCTATCCCTGATAGTACCAACAACCTTTTCTTCTTCTTCTATTACTTTTAATGGCAGTTTATACACTTTGTGCATTACCGCCATCAACTGGACGGAGATGTAACTGCAGAATTTTCTTTTTTCCCCCTCCCTTTCCTTTTTCTTCCTTTTTTTTCCCTTTCCCTTCTCATTTTCCCTGTTTTCTTTTCCTATCTTTTTATCTTTCCCTTCACCATACATAAAAAAACTAAAATATATTCATACTGATACACTCATACACATACATTCTGAATCCTCTCAGCTAATTTTGTATCTTTTAAATATTTAATAAGTGCTTGAATTATATCATGTGATTGATGCTTCCCTAATAAATTAGTCGTAGTTACTAAACTCCCCATTACCCTTTCCAGTTCTTTCCTCTCTTTTATATATTTCCTACAATAAATCAACACATGTTCTACTCCTTCCGTTTCCCCGCATTAAGAATAATCACCTGATGTATGTTTCCCTATTATTTTTAAACCACTATTTAAACTAGTATGCCCAATCCTCAACCTGTTAATCCATATTTCATCTCTCCTATTCATTATGCTATTATATATATATAAAATATTTAAATTCTAGTGTGTGAAACTTTTAACAGATTTTTAAAGCTTCAATAAAGGATGATTCCACCTAATTTTTCAACATCTCCAGCATTTTTCATCAACTCTAGTTAAAAAAAAACTACAGTATCTAGACTCTTCAAACTATAATGGAAAATTTCATAATGTGCTTCTCACCCGTTGCTTCTTTGTCTCCAGGTCCTCAATCCTGGAGACAAAGTGTTACTTCCCCAACCCAGAAATTATCTGCCCTCTTTAGCACCAAAGAACAATCCCCTTTCCTTAACAATAGACAAATGGCAAGACCATCTGTGTTGGGGTTCACAGAATCCTTAGTATATATTAGTGTTTCTCAATTCCGGTCCTCACGCCTGAAGACTGGAATTGAGAAGCACTGGTATATAACAATCAAGGATTCACACTTATAATTTAGATCACACTACAACTGCTCCAGCCCCAAAACTACCAGTACTAGACACTGCATCTGGGGGTGAGATTATTCTTTCATACTCACTAAACAAGTCAACAATGTTACAAAATGCCAAACTTCAAACTTGTAAAAAATTTTATTTCATAGCTTTTCTCTAATATTAGAGATTTGAGCATCTCTATTTCAACTTGGAGAGACTCACACAGACAAAAATACCCAGTAATTAAAAGGTTTTATTGACATATAAATGAATGAGACTGACAGTGGTCCACCCCGCCCCTTTCTGTTTGATGCAGCGAGGTGTACTTAGAACATGGTGAGGAGGCAGAGGAGATTGATTATTTTTAGAGATTATCTGTCTTATTTAGAACATAGCGAAAGTTTTAATACATATGTAAAATCTTTTTTTTTCTCTCTTTTGTTTAAGTTACATGCTGCAGCTTCAAACAGCTGTTCCGTCGACTGGAGCAGATATGGCGTTCAGTCTGTGAAATATTATTAATTACTACCCGTAGCGGCGGTACAACAGCAGGAGCTGAACCCAGGATCTAATACCACTGGTCATCTAGCTCGAAGATTTAAATGATTTTTCAGGTTATTTGCTTAGCTTTCTGACCATTATACTAATACGAGTGAATGTTAGTAGTCGTGCGCTGCTTTACTGCAGCTCTGGAGGTGTTTTTTTTCTGGAGTGAGCCTCGATATAGCCATACTCTGTCAAGTGCTTGTTTTTTAAATGTCATATTTGACTTGCTGTGTTGATACATTTTGACATTCTGCACCTCTGAGGTATTTTTCCATCGCAACACGCAAATTTCTCCATTCGGTTTCTGAGCATTGAAGTTCTTCACTACTTTGTTTAGGATTCGTTGCCACGCGCTTGCACAGCGGAGAGGAGATTAGCTGCACATGCAGGCTGTGAGTGAGATGCAGGTTATTGGTTTTGGTGATCACCAATTACATACTTTTTCAAGGAAATCGGCCGATTATGATTGGTGGCCGATCACCTCTAATGTGTATATATATATATATATATATATATATATGTTTTTACAGCCATCCAAAAACCATACATACTGGTGTCTGCAACAGGGTTGATAAGTTTACATGACAAAAACTTGTTATGCTTATGTATAAGGCTAATTATAATTCCTCATTCTAAGTTGTCCTTTCTTAAAGAGGATATTTGCTAGAATTAAGTACCAAGCAACAGATGAAGGATGGTGGGATGGAGTTATAGAAAACCATGATTGAACCTCAGTAACAGAAATCCATCTCTGCAATAATTTGTCAAGAAAAAACAAAAATTTGTCTTTAGCGGCTAGAACTACATAAAGTCTTTAAAGAACAAACATTAAAGGAGAAATAATATTTAATTCAAACAGGATCAAAACAAACTGATGACAAACCAGAGAATACTTATTTAACTTTGCAAAGTTCCTGAATCTTCTGGGCCAGTCCCAAGCAGTGCAAGATTCTCACTCTCTCTCTGTCAAGTTCATCAGTACTCACTTGGCCTGACAACTTGGCAGAGAAGTGGATCAGGTCTTGCATAAAAAGTCCAACGGTACCTCTAGGTGCTGGACGAATGTGGGTCAAAGTGAAGCCGTCAAACACAAAGTTGATCTTCTTAGTCCTTGGGAGACCTGCTTGCCGTTCCTCAATCCATGTCAAAGGTCTGAAAAAATACAAACTTTACTTTAGGTTCTGTTAATAGTTTCATGTTTGTGTCTGTCTCAGAAAATTCAATACGAACTATTGCTGTAAAAGTAATTTTATTTATATAGCACATTTTCAGTAACAAGGCAACACAAAGTCGTTTACAGGAATTAAAACAAAATCCAAACAAAAATAACAAACCAAAGGATAGACCAAAAGAAGAAAAAGAATCTAATGTTGATCTAAAGTAAACTAGGTGCTCCTGTTCAGGGTTCAAGATTGCTAGGTACCTTAAATATCCTCTGGTCTAATTCCATTTCTGAGTTGGAAGAATAGGAGTCTAAAAAGTAGTTGCTAAGGTATTTTTCTGGATTCTAAGTTTGTTCTAATTCTGGGTTGCAGGAAAAGGAGCATAATAATATAAAAATTAATTTAAGAAGTATAATATTGGTCTAAATAGTGAATACTCTATATTTTCTATAAAAAAAATAGATGAGAGACTAATGCAATTCCTTTTTTCCCACACTTTGGGAACCACAGAAAATGTTAACATCTCTAAAATATTCTATAGTAGAGCCTATAGAGTGGGGTTAGGGTTAGGGTTAGGGTAGTTCTATATATACAAACTACAAAGATGTTACTTGTTTTATCAATCTGAGTTTCAGCAGTAACACTTTCAATGTAGTGCTTCCCGACCGACCTGACCTGCTCAGCCCGGAGGTGGGGGCGCCGAGGCAGTACACCGTGTTTTTGTATTAAAAGATATTATGTAGACAGGAAATGTAAATATATTACTGGGTAATTATATGCTACGGGAAGACATCGCCAGTGAAATGCTATTTCATCTCACAACTATAGTCTTAAAAACAAGAAATGAAAAAATACAATTAAAATGAATATTTGTACTTTCTTTTTAATCCAAATTAAGTAAGCAGCTTCTATTTCATAAACTTTACTCAGCAATTCTCTTTTCAGCTTCATCCATTCTATTTTTAACACTTGTGAAATCAGCACAAAGAAAATGCGACTCCCCCTTTAATGATCCAAAACTATCTATTATTGGTAGTCTTGTTTAAAATTATCTTAGTTCTTTCAGTCATATCTGTGGCTTTAACTGAAGAAGCATCCTTTATAGTTTCCTTGTGATTGATCTCCATTTGTTTTAAAGATCGCTTTTGTGTCTGCTTGGACATTTCCCACTGTCCTTCCACTGTAATTTGAAATCTTTGAAGCTGTTTAATCCAGAGTTTTGTCCAATTTTTCAGTTAATTGTCTGCAGAGATATTTACTTGCTCAGTGGCCATCTTGATGACCTCAGACAGCTCCATGATCAACATGGCTGTAACTCTCACTTTAACAGTTGGGAGCAAACATGCCTAAATGCCCATGCAATTTTTGTGGGTTTATGTATTGCTGATTCACAACAAATGTCATCTCAAGGTACTTTTACAAGACAAAAACATCTAATGAGATTATTCATTATTCAAGCTAATTATACAAATATTTTCAAAATCAATTATGTACAATCTAATGATTCTAATGCAACTAATCAGGCCAGTTTCTGTCAAAGCAAGTCCAGCTCATTGACCTGACGTAATAAACCTTTAGGATTTAAGCCATTTATAGTTTTTATAAATGTAGGAATGTCCCTACTTACTCCTCACACAAAATTTCTATTTTATTACATTTACAGAAAATTTGTAGGATTTTTCTTCATTTATATTGTTGCATTACTTGAAATTGTCAGTAATGTTAAAATTTCAGATAAAATCATAGGCCTATAGAAAAGGCTGTCCTATATGGTAATAATTAAACACTTAAAGCAAACATGTTTAACCAGGTTCTTCTAAAAATTCTCACTAGTTGATTAATTCTGTTAAAGCAACATATTTCCTGTTGGGTTCTGTGGAACTACTGCATACCTCACCACTAATGCTGCAGATGCTGAGGTCAGCACATGGTCTGCATAACTGATTCACCAACATAGAAAATTACCTTTTCTGTGGCTTTTAAACACACTGGACATTCTTTGGCCAGCCGAATTTTAGCCAGTAAACTAAAACCTACCAAAAGCAACTTATTTTATCTTTGCATTTTTGAAATCCTGGAGTGGACATTTATAGTGCAATTTTAATACACAGTTGATATTGCAAGGAAATGAAGTAGAATCATAGAAGCAGTAGAACACTGGGCTTCTGCCAACCCAGTTTACTCAAAGCTGTCTTCTGATGTCCAAATTAACCAGGAAACTTTATAATTTTGTCATTAAAGGATTTGTTGTCAAAAATGCAGTAAGAAAAATGATCATATCTAACTTGCTGTCAGACGTTAGCAGCTGTGCTGTCATCTTGCTGTAGCCTTGTTCGGAGTCTTCTTCAAAAGTTGCTGCTCTTACTGAAAGCTCCCCAAACAAATCAACCAGCCAGGAAAGGCGAGAAATTCCACTGAATGCAGGAAAACCAAATCCAGGCTTCAGTGCTCCACCTGAGAAAGAGCAAGACCTACTTCAAAACTTAATGAATGGTATGTTTATAAAAAAAAATACAGTTAGATCAATTCCAAAAGCTCCCAAAGGCTCTTTTTTCTTTTGCCTTTCCAATTTGAACTCTATAGTTGTAAAGGTTTCACTTTAAACATGATCTTTAACCACCTGTACATACCTGGTGAGCATGCAAACAGGGACAGTTCATTTATGTAAAATTCAGAAATATCTGTGGCACCCTTCATTTCTTCCATTCCTCAAGATACAGCAGTATTTTTCTACCTCATTTATTTTATCTTCATTAATCCTCAAGGAAGCACATTTTAAAAAGACATATATATAGTCACAATATTATAATGCCAATGTCAATCCCTGAGAAGAAAAGATAAGTATACTTCTGCTTTATAATGATTCTGTCAAGTCTGAAGTGCAGATAGAGCTCTTGCTTCTTACCAGCAAAATGAAGAGAACCTTCCAGCAGGGTTTTTCCTTCTACTTCTTTCTTCAGCTGTTTGTAATCTTCTGTCAGCAGCTCAATGTGCTCCTCATGTAGAACCACCCCTGTAGACAAACAGAAAAACTTCTCAACCCATTCACTTCCCCAGGTGAGAGGTGGACAGGTTCACTTCCAGTCCAGAAGTGAGCAGGAAGTGAACGGGAGGTGAACAGTAGTTTGGTCTGTACTGTTGTGAGAATATTTTTGTCATTTACGAATATCAGAAGTTCGTTTGTTTGTTTGAAGATTATCTACAGCAGTTTGGGTAGAGGTGATACATTTTAAAACCTTGAACAAACAGGTTAATTATAAAAGTAATGGAGTTCACCTTTTTCCTGGGCCAAATCCCACAGTTGAACAGCAGCCTGGTAAGACAGGGCCATGGGATACTCCACACAGACATGCTTCCCTGCTTGCAGAAACATCCTGGACAGAATAGTGAGTTATCTCTATTGTTGTCAACACAAACTAACCATGTTTGGCTGTAGAAAAAATACCCTAAATTATATTTTTCCGACTTGAAATTTTATGACTTTTCCTAAATTGATCCCGTCATTAGAAAAAGTGATACTTTTTTTGTTTATATTTCCATGTGGGCTGTACACCACTAGGGTACAAAGATTGTCTTATGGCACATTTTTGACCCATGAATTATAAAAGCATTTAAACAGCATAAAAAGAGTTCAAAGGCCACACAAACTCTCTCTAATACATACATACACACCACACCACACCCACACACTAGAACCTCCCACCAACCCCCACACTCACAAACACACACACATATGGTAAAATGGTAAATGGACTGAACTTATATAGCACTTTTCCAGTCAGTTTGATCCCCCAAAGCGCTTTACACTAGAGTCACATTCACCCATTTGCACTCACAAATGAGCACACATTTATACACCAATACGCAGATCGGTAGGCAAGTCAATCCAGTTTCTATAAAAGATGAACAAATTGAATTTGCATTTGACCTGTACCTGCACTTTTCAATCTGCAGCTAACCCCTCACATAACACAAGTTCCAAAACACAACAGAAACAATCTCACACATAATAAAAGCAAAACAGGTAAAGAGGACGTGAAGATATGCTGAATCTGAATACCGTTAAGTTGTTCCTTGCTGACGCCAATAGTAAACGTTTCACAAGTCCGACGTTCATTCACACATACTCTCCTACATGTGATCTTCAGCATGAGAAGTTGAACAACTTATGTTGGACAAATTCTTGTGCTATGGTGAAAAAAAATTTTCATTCTATGAAGATTTTCTTGAACATCTTGTGTTCTTCATCTTAAGTTCAATGAGGGATGGGAAAGATAGGATGATGTTCTTATGTTCAGCATAAGGACATCTTATAAGCTCAACACATTACGTTGAACAGAAGATGTTCTTCATGTTGTGTTCAGGATGCTCAGCATAAGAACATTTTTAGGAGATGAACATAATCTCCTGAAGATGTTCTTCATCTTATTTTCGACACCTTATGTTGAGTAGAAGATGTTCTTAATATTATGTTGAACATTTCATATATGTTGATGTCATATGTTCATGTCGAACAACTAACTAAGAGCTTATGTTGGTTATTGATACATTTAATTGTATCAAGTTACATTCAATCAAATGTAACTTGATTGTTTACACAATCAAGTTACATTTTCTCTTGTGTTACGAGAGGCATTTTTATAATTCACTTCCTAAAAAAAAACAAAGAAATGAACCGTTGACAAAAAAGTTCCAAATTGTTGACTTTTTTCCCCATTTTAATTAATTCAGAAGTAATAATAAACCTTTACTATGTAAAAGAACATAGCAACAACACTAGATTTGTCTTTTCGTATATGTGATGGCTGCAACTACAGGCACACAAATGCGGTAATATTTAATCACACAATAGGTCAGCCATTCTCATTACATTTATATGTGGATTTCTTTAAGTTTAGGATTTAATTTACAGAATAATTTGGTTTAAGGAAAGGCATAACACTGTATTCTGGAATAAGTGCGCACATTTTAGTTTACACTGTTGTGTTCGGCTTGATTTAACCTTTGTTTGTTTTTGAGTCACCTCAGTGCTGGCTGCTCCAGTCCTTCAGGAGAACAGAGGTGGAGAAGGGGTGGAGCCAGCCTATTGAAACTGCAAATTGGTTTACACCACTACTCATCAGCAAGAGGGGGGGAATGGGATTTTCCTTTGTTAGTTATAGTTAGGTTTTTGTGTGTTTCCCCCTTTGTGTCTTCTATGTGGCCTGATCAGCCAGTATTTAAGTTTCCCCTTTTGTCTCGTTTCAGTAGGTCTGTTTGTTAGCCTGAGTTGAATTTTGTTACTTTGACCTCTTTTATGGGCCCAAATTCCTAATTTGTTCATTATTGACCCATGTTTGTTGTTCTGGGTTCAATAAAAAAAAAAACACTTTTGAATCTAAACCTGTGCCTGAATCTCCTTTGACTGCTCAGACCATCACAGTATAGTATAACAAAAATACATGATAAAAAATTTAATTAAATTTAGTTGAATTGATAAATATCAGATTGTTTCATCATGCAAAACAGATTTTGTATTTAAAATTCAATAAATCTGCTTGACTTTGGGGCTTTTGTTAGGATGGCTCATTTTTGACCTGTAGGTCAAGGGGAGTAAACAGAATGTTAGGATCACACAAGTGTTAAACAGCGAATGTTAACAGTATTTAGGCCTGTCGTGATAAATGATAAATCCATTAAGCGTAGGATAAATGAAATCTACCAACGTCATTTTAACTATCGGCTTTATCATGTCTTCTGGCCTTTTTCTCTTTCTGTTGATAACACTGAATGAAAAAAGGCTCAACTCCGCTGCTCTCCACTGACCCTCCCTTCCTCATTTCCTCAGTGTAATGTCCAGTTCACACTACACCATCTTAGAGCTGTCTGCCGATTGTCGGCCCATTTTCAAAACCTGAGAGATCACACATTAGCCGACAGAAATCCTAGGTATAACGGTTCCATCGGGTTCCATCATGCTGTGTGGTGTCCAACAATGGGCAGAAAATAATGGCTACAAGTCCAGTGAACTCATTTTAAAACCAGGCATTAATCAATGCTTTACTACAATCTACCTGCAGTGCATGTGGCTCTAGTGTCAGCGTAACGTCCTGACTGAATGAAAATCATTAGAATCTATTTATGTCATGTTAACAAAGAACAGCTGAAAAGTTACCGGGTTCATCAACTGGAAGCAATTTCTCTCCAACTCCCCCACTTCTCATTTCTATGTTATTTGCATAAAATGTTTTATAAACATTAATGTTGTTTCCACATATCATCTCCAATGTCCGCTGGACTTCAGGTTGTGCCTTGTCAGCTGTTTGGGATTCCCCTCTGTAATTTCCCCTCAGAAAGGATGGAGGAGAATCCGCTTTCTGATTGGCTGCCTGTCACATTCAACAGGCTGCGTTAAAGCTCCCAGTGGGGAAAACCCCTGATTTAGATTGGAGCGCCACAACGATCTACTGTAACACACCACACACAATCTTAGAACGATCAACTTTCTAAGATTGTCATAAGGGGAAAAATAGGAGCAAAAAATCGTGTAGTGTGAATTATTGCATCAGGTAGTCGATGTGCCCATCTTCTCTATTTAAATCTAATAATTACTGAAGGCCAATATAGTATACAGACTTCATAATCTGCACTCTTTTGGTTGAATGCAGTATTTATTTACACTTTGGTGTTTTTATTCAAGTACATTTTTGTTAATGGAGACTGAGAATCCATTTTATTTTTGTTTTTGGTTGTTTTGTTTATTTTATCAGTTCCAGTGTTAAGTGTTCTTTTGAAAATAAAGTGCATCTATCTTTGGCAAGAAATTGCATTCCTTATTATGTCATTTCCATTAAATCAGTGTAAAAAGGTCTTATCGTTTATCGCAATAATTTTTGAGACAATTAATCGTTCAGCAAAATTTGATATCGTGACAGGCCTAACAGTATTAATCAAAACATCAATCTATGGAGTCATCTGATGGAGCCACTGTGTCTGTGAGCTCCATGCTGGCCTCCGCTGTGGTAAATTTATACTAATGACTACATTGCTCCAGATATAGAATCTATTCTTGAAACAACAGTGGACAAATACTTACTACTAGAACCTAAATAATTGGTGCTGAAATCTATCTGTTTTTGGAAGTTTTTTGTCAGCTCAAGAGAGAGTCCTCACATGTGGGGAGATGGTGACTGATCAAGATAGATAACATTGAAATCCCTGATGAAGGCGATCCGTGAATCGAAAAAAGAGCTTACTGAGAATATAAATCAAAAGACAGATTATATCCAACAATTGCTATCAAAATTTTAACTGTCATTGTCAACGCTGGCTGAACAGGTACAGGAAATGGAGACCAGAATTGGACCTAACGAAGCAGGCTTGACGCTGACATGCATTGTAGATAGATTGTATTTGTGATTAGTAAAACACAACATTATTTTGTACTAAAGCCTGGTTCACACGACAAGATTTTAAAATTAGTTAACCTACTAGATTATCCATTATTTTGTGGCTATTGTTTTTTATGTAAACATCAAAACAGTAAATACATAATCATATAATTAAGCAGTGACACTAAATGAAATGACAGAACAGAAAACAATCTAAAAACAGAGTAAGAAAAAATGTTAACTATGAAGAAACATAATTTACTTTTATACAACGCCTTTGTTTTGTTACGTATTTTATCGCTTAATGAATCCACAAACTATTGCTATTGTTTCTACAATGTCATCAATGTTTGTTTACTCTAAATTCACGTGTGCTATGTTGGGGGTTTTACTAGATTTTCTTCTGGAAAAATGTTTGTGTGATGTGTTGCTCCTGCCGTGTGGTTGGACACAAGAACCAATCGAACCTGTCATACTTCTATCAGCTTGTATGTGCTCACAGAGGTTTGGGACAATTCTTAAATTGTGCCATGTGAACCAGACTTATGACTCACAAGCTCTACTCCTCTCTTCTCGTCTCGACCAATGCCCCAATGTACTCTGACTCTGGTTGCTATGGTAACATTTACACTTTCAAAATAAGATACAGAAGCGCCACAAAAACAAACATTTTACCTTCATAAAAATTTAACTCACGATAACAACAAATCAATGTGAGCCCTGAGCTTGTTTCTCTGCAACAAAATGGTCCAACCTGTGAGTGATAAGAGACAATAACATCCAAAGTGTTGCTTATGCACAGGGTCCTTGGTCTCTACATGGCAAAACAGTTCGAACTCATTAGCGAGCCGATTGCTGCATATCATGCATAGAGGGCTTGGAATGTGGGAATTACCCATCGGTCTGAGACATATCCATTCTCCTGTCTCTCTCTGGGTCTTTTCCCCTTCGTAAAGAAACTTTCCAAAAACATCTGATCCGTTTCTTACTCATTATACTGCTTGTGGCCTCAATGTTGGCACGCAAGACGTAACCGAGAGAATCCTGTTAAAGGATTTTCAAAATAAAAGATTCTTCCGACTCAGACAATGAATAAAACGGAAATAACCCTAACCATATCCCTTATTTCTTGTGCAGCCCGGTACCAGTCCGCGGCCTGGGGTTGGGGACGACTGCTTTACATGACTGATTTTACTAATTCATCAAATTAAATGGTTAGTTTTTGTTATTTTCTATAAAATATCTATAAAATATTGTCTTGTGTGTTCCTCATCTTTTCTGCCAGAATCTCTGAGCCAGGATGTGACATTGCTGGCAAAAGAATTAGTTAAAGACAGTTTTGCACGTGTAAATACCATATTTTAGGTTACCTGACAAAGTTTTCATGAGAGTCATTCTCAGTACAGATGAATGCAGCGTGGATGTCCTCTCTGCTCACAGCCTCCTCTGCTGAGATCTGTTTCACGTCCTGGTGAATATCTAGTTTTCTCCTGTTGGTTAAACAGAAAATATGAGCTAAAACATGCATTTTATTTCCTACGTCAACTCAAAGTGCCCTTGCACATATAATATAAATGTTTACACAAAAATTTTTTATCCCTGCAGTCACTGTGCATGCCAATGTGAGTTCTAACGACTCACATCTGAGTGTCTCACCCCACTTCCCTCCATGAATTAGTCAGACTGAGTAGCCCAGCAGCCATCCTCTATTTTGCAATGTGAACTTGACTCTGAACCAGGTAAAATTTTGTGTCTTGTGCAAGTTGGGCTCAAAGAAACCTACAAACCCTTTAAAAAAAATTTGCATGCACTATTGCTATTTTACTATTGTCAAAGAACTCATAATAAGAATCTAATGTCAACACCTCTTCTGAAGTTGAATATGCTTCTTTAATTAATCATGCTTTGCAGAGGTCAGTTACAGCTTAACTGACAATATGTTACTTTTATAAAAAAAAAGTTTTTACATATTTGCTAATGACATGTCATGACAGTGTAATATGAGACAGATAATCTGTGAAAAACAAACAAAATGTAAAAAAGAAAAAAATACTAATGATAATAATGATACCAAGAAAAAAATAATAAGTTACCAATAGTGGGGTTCATAACACAGAAAAAAGGAAAGAAATATTTGTGTTAATTCCCTTTTACCCTGTACAATGTAACATAGCTCTGTATTTATTTTTAAACTAGTTGATGCTTGGACAACGATTTAGTTCCACATTCAGTTGTTTCCATTGTTTTAACCCATTTACAGTGATATAAAATCTTCTCATAGTTGTTCGAATGCTGCATATTTTGAAATTCAGTGTTCCCCCCATGTCCGGGGTGTCGAACTCCAGTCCTCAAGGGCTGGTGTCCTGCACCTTTTAGATGAGCTCTGCTGCACCACCTGAATAGAATAATTAAGTCATTAAGACTCTGGAGAACTGATCTACACCAGGAGGAGATAATTAAACCATTTCATTCCAGTGTTTTGTACCTGTGGCACATCTAAAAACTGCAGGACAGCAGTCCTTTAGGACTGGAGTTTGACACCTGTGCCTTAAGTTGTACCCAGCCTCCCTTTCATAAAACATTTCCTGAAAATGTTTAGGTAACAGATTATAATGGACTTTATCAATCAATCAATCAAGTTTATTTGTATAGCATATTTCAGCAACAAGGCTGAGGTTTAGAAATTCATTTAATTACTTTTTTCACCAATAGCATATTAATGTCCTTATAATCAGAGAATGGTTTTTTTTCAGCTTTAATAATATTTATAACTTCATCTTAACTGGTTTTACAAACATAATACTGACATTTTTTTCTATTACAATATAATTTAAAGTCACATGATCTTGTACTTTTTTCTGCTAGTTTGGAACCAACAGATAAAAAGAAATTATTGAATTTATTAACTATTTCCAAGGGTCAAAACACACATTTAGAAGCCCCCATAATACTTGAGGCTTCTTTCTAGTATTGTGGGCTAGAGTTATTGTCAAGCAATGTGGAACCGTGAACTGGTATTCTAGTGGGTCATGTGATTTTAGGAAATAAGCCAATACTGTGCACGGTGTTAATAAAATTCTCTGTACCTTTATTAGGCCAGAGCAGCAAAGTGCTGCGAAGGCCGGCCCTCGAGGACCCACTTTGGGAACCACTGCTTTAACATATTCAAAAACTCACTGAACTTCACTCAAAATTGCCCCAAAACAAAAATTTTTGGATTCTAGTGGAATTGCAAGAAGGTGTTTTATTTTAAATTAAAAAAAAAAATGTCTCTTGGAGGTACTCCCTAAAATGTACAGGAAGGACTTTTTGGGTCAAAGGGCAAATTTTGGCCATTTTCTACTTTTACACAACTTGAACTTTAACAAACTCCTATCAGCTGTCAAACAATTGGCTTCATTTTTTGACCAGGATGGAGTTAAGGGATGAGGCTTTAAATGTTATAAAAAAACCTGAATTTTTGTATATGTCTAGGGAGCATGGCCAGGTGGCAAACTTGGCATGCTCGCCAAAGCAAACGAAATGCTGTAACTGTCATATAAAAAGGTCAACTGCCACCAAACATGGCATGAGTGATTCTGGTTGGATGCCTGACGATCCTATGTCATCATAATCTGACATCATCTAAGCCTGTCTCCTTAGAACAGGAAGTATTTTTTTTTACTTGGAAAGCTCCATCTCTGACCTTGAGCTAATCAAAATGATCTTGTGACAGATGACAGATACGTAGTTGGTCTCATTTGTTTTAAAGCACAAAGAGTTTTCAGTGGAGGGCATGGCCATGGCAGTGTCACTGGTTATGCCGTTGCAGTCCTAAATTCTATATGTTTCAGCCAAGCTGCACCAAACTGACTGTGATCGATTCTTGTCCACCCTATGCAGCCCAATATTTGGTGGACGTGGCCTGATTTCTCCACAACGCCCCCTAGAATAAACAAAAAGCATCAGCCCAAAGCCATGCTTTGAACAAAAATCATGAAATTCAGTACACATGTCAGTTTCCCCCAGAAAACTTGCTAAGGCTGGAGGTTGGGGTGCCAAGGCGGTCCACCGTGTTTTTGTATTAAAAGACGTTAAATTGACAGGAAATGTAAAAATACTATGGGGTAATTATATGTTACATCTCCAGTGAAATGTAATTTAAATCCACAATCATAAGAACAACAAACTAAAAAATTAAAATGACTACTGTGAACCCTCGGTTTTGCAGTCCGAAAAAACCCGTAATAGGCGAAATACGTGAAGTACCGTAGTTACCTTTATTATTTACAATTATTATACAGCATAATTAAATACTCTACATTGAAACCAAAGAACCAAACCTGTTTCAGGCCCAAGCATTTTTTTTTTACAAATAGAACGCTTTCTTACAAATACCTACAGTAAAATAATCATTTTACTCATCAACATGAAGTACAGTAGGACAAATTGTGACTCCCGTATTTCATTGTGCCTCTGACTGTGACACTGCGGCCTGACTCCACTCTCTAGTGTCTTTTTCTTCTGAAGCTTGTCATGCAGGTGTGTTTTTTCAAAAGAAGAACATAGTTTTTGGTAGTTGTAGTCAATCTTTTTTTCTTCTGGGCAAAAACATTTACCAAAATTTGCCAAGCTGTATTATATTTAAATATCGTAACGTTATTGGCACACAGGCAGAGAAGAAGCACGGAGATTGTTTAGCCAATCAGGACACCGAATACAATGCATTGTGAAAAAAAGCTGTACAAAAAAATCCGCAAAGCAGCGAGTCAGTGAAAGGTGAACCACGTTATAGTTCACTGTATCAATTACTTACATTTAATAACTGAATCTGCATATTGAGTTCTTAGTAACTTGTGTTTTTTTCATTCTATCAGTTTTTTTTCTTTGTCTATGATGTTGTAGAATAGATAAGGCCTGGTGGGTCTCTGGCCCCATGCCCAGATTGCTGACTAGATGATCCAGCCTTGACCTGCTAGAATATTACACTCAATATTAGGTGGCATGATGACGAGACATCGCCTATCAGCATCATAATGTTATGCCTGGTTTATGTAAGCTCACATCATATATGTCTTACCTGGATATGAACCCTTGGACAGTCAGCTTCTCTGCAGCACTGCCAGCTAGCGGGGTCAACATGTCTCTGATCCGTACCGCACCAGCTGTACCAACACCAACCACCACGGCCCCTAGCATTCTGTCAGAGAGACAGTCTGATGATGAACCTGGATGGGAGTTTAGGGGGGCACAACTTCCATCCATCCATCCATTGTCTAATCACCCTTTGTTCCTAATGGGGTCGGGAGGGTTGCTGGTGCCTATCCCCAGCTAACGTTATGGGCGAGAGGTGGGGTCACCCTGAACAGGTCGCCAGTCTGTCGCAGGGCAACACAGAAAACAGACAGGACACACAACCATTCACACACACACACACTCACACCTAGGGAGAATTTAGAGAGACAAATTAACCTGACAGTCATGTTTTTGGACTGTGGGAGGAAGCCGGAGAACCCTTAGAGAACCCACCATGCACAGGGAGAACATGCAAACTCCATGCAGAAAGACCCCGGGCCGGGAATCGAACCCAGGACCTTCTCGCTGCAAGGCAACAGCTCTACCAACTGCGCCACTGTGCAGCCCTCGGGCACAACCTCTTGTAGTTTAATTCTATTTAATTTAAAAACTTTGTTGTTACACTGTGTATAGCTTGCATCACACCACTATTTCTCCTAGACTGTTCTTGGTCCTATCTAAAAGGATATTTTTGGATTTTAACCAGTGAAAAAAATTTAAACCAAGAACTATCTGAACTCAACTTTAATTACCACATGTTGTAAATATGCAATGAACAGATGCATTTCAGGAGTTCTTATACCTGCTTTGATAAAGATCAATGGGAAGTGAGGTGGTGGAAATGTTCAGCTGTAGGATTAAAGCATGTCTATCCCATAGAAAATATGGCCCTTGGAGGGACGTGTCATCCACAGTTATTATTGTTACATATTATTAATAATTTATTATGGGAGGGAATGCAAAGTCAAACTTTGTTCCCAGATTAAGTCAAGCTCATCAGCCACATTAGCCATCCTGGAGCACAACGAGAGAAGCTGTGAGATTCCTGTAGCTACTCAGCTGAAGACCCCACTCGAGGTCCCAAATACAGGGGTATTGAGTGCGAATTGACAGGCTGATGACTGTAAGCCAAGTCAGGCTTAGGGTCAAGAACCGTTATGCTGATGTAACAAAGCAATCATCTGCACATGTAACGCTAAAAAAGCATTGTCACTTTGTGAAGATGTGTAAGTGAGCATGGAAGCAGTTTTATCCAGTCATCTACAACTCCCATTCCAGTAAAGTTGGAACGTTGTGTGAAACATGAAAACAGAATGATAATTTGCAAATCCTTTTCAATTTATATTCAATTGAATTCACAAGAAATACAAGATATTTAATGTTCAAATGGATGAACTTCATTTCATTTAAAACATTAACTCAATCGGATTTTGATGCCTATGACACGTTCCAAATACGTTGGAACAGGAGCTTGTTTACAGTTGTGTTAAATCACCTTATTTTTTAACAACACTGAGTTTGGAAATTAAGACACTCATTGCTGAAGTTTTGTATGTGTAATTATTTTTCAGTCTTGCTTCATGTAGAACTTAAGTTGTTCAGCAGTCTAGATCTCATTGTCATACTTTGTGCTTCATAATGCACCACACATTATACCTGATACCAGAGCTGACAGACCAGTCAAGTAATTGCACTCTTTTACTATGAAGTCATTCTATTGTAACTTGGGCTGTTATAAACAATTATTTTAGTAATCAAGTATTCTATTGATTAATGTTACAATTCATCAAGTAAAAATTTTAGTAAGTTAGTAAATATTAGTAAATTTATTACACCAGTAATAATATTGGATATCAACATCGGCCCAATTTTTTATATTTGAGCTTCCCTAACAATTACTATTCTGCGTAGAAAATGAACTTAATAGTTCCATACAAAAATAATGGGTCAATTTTTAAGTTAACCTAAACAAAAGTGATACAAAAATATGAAATTATATTAAATTTATTTGTAAAGTAGCAGTCTTACAAAGACGCTTATAAAAAATATCTAAAAACCAGTTTATAGTTTAAGTATTCATCTTCAGTCAATTTAATAGATGAATTCTTACTTTGCCCAGCCATTAACAGCTTTTTTGTCCATGTTAGCGGCAGGATTTGGCTCCTTCGTCATACATGAAAACACAATGACAGCTGTACCACCACATGGCGCTCTGCCACTCATTTGTTGAGATTAGGATGGTGCTAAATTTATTTTCTGGTTCTTCCATAAAGCTACAATTTATACTGATAACAATCCAGAAAATCCTTTTCCTCTTTGGCCTGGAGGTCAAACATCCATCAAAACAATTTGAAATGTGGACTCTACAGACCATAGGGAACTTTCCGTCAGTCCATCTCAGATGATTCCATCAAAAAAACACTTCAAAGGACATGGATAGTCAATGTTTTTTGTCTTGCTGCTTACTTGGAGAGGTTCTCTAAATCTCTTGACATTATGGACTGTAGATAATTAAATTCCTAAATTCCTTGCAACTGTATGTTGAAAAACACTGTTCCTAAACTGTGGATCTATCTGCTCATGCACTTGTTCACAAAGTGGTGAACCTCACCCGTCCTTTCTGGTGAGTGACTGAGCCTTTTGGGGATGTTCTCTTTATACCTAGTCAGGACACTAACTTGTTTCCAATTGACCTGTTCATCAATAGAATGTTTCAAATAAGTGTTTTTTGAGCATTTCTCATCTTTCCCAGTCTTTTGTTTCAACTTTTTTGGATCAAATTCCAAATGAGTGAATATTTGCAATAATTCAGTTTGAACAATATGTATCTTTTCTTTGTAGTGAACTCAACTGAACATAGTTTGAAAAAGATTTACAAATCATTGCATTCTGTTTTATACAATGTCCCAACTTCATTAATATTGGGGTTGTTACATGACATGTGCAAACATGTTTTCCAGAAGTGGTGTGATATGTTTGATTCATTCTTATTACCATGATCCCCGACCGTTCCAAAAAGAAACCAGTACCAGCTTCACTGATGGAGGTTTCAATACTAAAACCCAGTATTTATCTGAGGAGGACAGAAAGAGTGTAGAGGACAGCAATCTTACATTTGTTCAGATACTCCACAGTCTATGATGACATTAATGCTTCAGTCCCTGCAGCAAGCTGAACATAGCAGCCATCTGGATTCAACAGGACTGTGGATCCGAGACACTAAAGAGTGCAAAGGAAGTCCACGTTCTTTCCTTCACTAAAACTTCCACAACCTGGAATATTCTTAGGAGTAAGTACCGCAAGTAATTTCCAAGCTTCTTACCCTTTTAATTGATTTTTAGTTATATTAGCATCTGCATTATTATGCATTATTTTATTTTTATATCTTTGTATGAATATGCATTGCATTTGCTGCTGTGGCGTAATTTCCCACTGTGGAACAATAAAGGATATTTCCATTTGTTCTCCTCTAGAAGCAGAGGTTTCATTGTTTCTGAGAGCTCTGATTTTGCATAACCTTTACTATTCAACTGTTATTGAATGTTTGTGCACCTTATTCAGTACCATTAAGTTACGTAAAACGTGTAAAACTAGCCCTGGTCATCCTCTTTCAGTGTGGAACTCCAATGGCTTTATTGATGATAAACACAGAAAAGAAATCCAGTAGGAAACAACTGTCTAATTAACAAATTGCGCAGTATTTGGTTAAAGGTCTGTTTTTTCAGCAAAACACAGCTTATATTTCTCTCTTTCAGCTGTTCACTCCCTGGAGATCATGTTCTTGACTCGCATGTCAGATTTGCCCTTCCTGACGCAACCCTCTGCCTTTATCCAGGCTTGGGAGAGGAAAATTCTGTTCCCCCTGTGAAAATTCTGTTCCCCCTGTGTCAGGAGCACACACTGCAGCCAGAGAGGCGGATCTGTTCATTTCCACAGCCCTTCTAATCGACTTCTCTGTAAAACAACTCATATAATTATGTCAAGCTTGTAACTTTCAGTTTAATCGGCAGCTAACAAAATTGTCATGTAAATAAACAAGGTCTTGTTTTCATTTTGTGTTGTTTTGTTAATCGCCAAGAGAATCGATCTTTCTCCAACTTTTGTCACTTAGTTACCAGACACGTTCCAACACATTATGGGTATTTGTAATTTTTCATTGCTGATATAAGAGGATGGAAGCTGGTAGCAGAGCACAAAAAATTAAGATTTTTTTATTTTTTTTAAAGAAAGAGTGTAGGCTTCCTGGAAAGTATCATTCTAACATAAAACAAGACAGGTTTTTGAATAAAATAAATTTCTAATTGTTCATTTTTGTGTGCCTCAATAATATATTTTGAAAACATTTGCTCTCTTTTTGCCAGAGTTATGAGGGGGGAATCTGTTCCCCCTCCAAAGAGCGTTGAACAGGGGAACAGGTTATTTCAGGCAGCTGAAATATTTGGTTTCCCCCCTCATAACCTTGGCAAAGAGAGAGCAAATGTTACCAACATTACAGGATTTATTGTTGATGATGAGCGGAATAAACACAGTTAAAGACTTGCTGGTAAATTTATTAACTCCTATGTTATACTGGAGGGAACAGGTAATTTAAGGTGGCTAAAATATCCCCTCTGCCCCCTCATAACTTGGTCAAATAAAAAGCAAATGTTACCAAATTTACATAATTTATTGTTCATGAATAGAGGAATAAACAGTTAAATTCTTGCTGGTAAATCAATTTGTTCTCATGTTACGGAGGGGAACAGATTATTTCAGGCTTCTAAAATAATTTGTTGACACCAAGTAACTGGCAAATAATTAGCAAATGTTACTAAAATCACAGGATTTATTGTTGATGATGAGAGGAATAAACACAGTTAAAGACTTACCGTCAACTTAATTTATTCCCATATTAGGGACGGGGGGAACCGAGTAAAAAGAATTACCAGAAAGCCTACACTCTGATCTTTTCAGGAAGTCTAATCTTTGTGTCCTGCTATCAGCCAGTGTCCATCCTCTTATATCAGCAATGAACAATTACAAATACACACAATGTGTAGGAAATCCGTGTTTGATGACTTACTTTTATTTGTGAGGCTTAAGTGACAAAAGTTGGAGAAAGACCGATTCTCTTGGCGATTAAACAAGCAACACAAAACAATGTAAGAAGACCTCCACGTGAGACCTCGTTTATTTATTTATATTGCAATTTTGTTAGCAGCCAATTAAACTGAAAGTTACAACCTTGACATGATTATAGGAGTTGTTTTACTGAGACGTCGATCAGAAGCGCCGTGAAATGAACGGATCCGCCTCTCTGGCTGCAGTGCGTGCTCCCGACACCGGGGAAACAGATTTTCAGAGGGGAACAGATATTCGCACAAGACCTTTATAAAAAGACACAAAATACCACCCTTTGTGGCTGCACTCCTTGCCAGTACATAAATAATTTAGAATAGTTATCTTACCTGCTTATGTTTATAGAAGTCGTCAAATAAAAAATATAAAGACTTCGCCTCTTTGTTGTCTTCAGCCGCACTAAAGTAGCTTGTAGAATTTAGGCGTGCTGAAAATACCGGTTGGCGTTAGATAATGGGGGCGTGGTTTGTTACATACCCTGTCGGAACTATCTTTTTGGGTGCGCACCACCTCAGCCCGCCGCCTGCAGACTAGCGGAGTTCCGCCAGCGCTCTTGTAAATGTCGGAATCACACTATGAAACTATGAGGTCCACCGCTCGTTCACTCATATAGTGTCTGCAGTCAGGCCATTCTCTTCCGCAAGCGATTGGCGTGCATGTACGTCAGGTGGCTTACACCAGATAAGCCATAAACAGTCTTCGCTGTTTATGGATAAATTAATTATGTATTGCTCCCTTCGGGAGAATTCAAATAACAACCCCTCTCTATTTTCAATTCCAGTTAGCTAAATGATGATGAAAAGTATGTAGCGTACTTTAGTGCATTCAGTCAAAATTTTGATATGTGGATTTCTTGAAATAAGACATATAAGAGGTCTGCTTTAATATTTTTGTGATCTATTTCCATGAACATGTGACAAATCATAATAAATTCATATCATTAAGTTTTTTGTAAAATTTGTTTGTGTGAGAGAGAAAGAGGGGTGACAAAGAAACGAGAAATCGAAACAAGAAATCGATGAGAATGCTGAAAACACAACATATGAGAATGTCTGAAGATGACCAAACAGAGGAAGAGGACAGAGCTGGAGCTAGTGATGGGCCAGACGACACCGAAACCTCGGCACATGCGCCGTGTTGTTTCGATGTGACCGCGCCAAATTGTGTTGATGAGGGAGAAACTGTGTCGACACGTTTGTGGGCTTTGTTAGATGGTGATACTGTGGTCTTTGCTTTGTGTTGGTTTTTGGCTTATATTTGGTATGGATCAAACAAGGAACGGGAAGTTTTCTCCCGTGCGGGATAATTTTGATCTTATAACGGAAAATAATTATTCTGTTCTCATTTCCTCTTTTGATCATTTTTTTCGGATTATTTAAATTCATTTTCATGTGATATTTGAGTTAGTTTACATGGATTAACTTTTATTTATATTGTAGATGAAAAATGTATAATTTACACCCAAGTTTTGTCTTACTATAACCCGAGCACTTCCACAATGCTGAGGCATCAACATGCCCGGCATGAGGGGGATGAACGGGTTAACACTCCCGTCTTTATTGAATTTGCCTGCAATGGCTTTCTAAATCCAGAAGATGTCAGTGTAAGTGACAAATCAACACAGTCTCAGCACAGTGTCGACACAGTTTAGGAAATGTGCCACACACACAGTGAGGCCTCATCGGCCCATCACTAGTGCTAGTCACAGTGAAAGGCACTCTCCCACCCGGTGGTCAGCCAAACAGCACAACAAAAAATGAGTTTTTCTTGTCTTCACTCCTGTTCCTTTTTATCCCCTGCCACACAGGTCTACCCAATTACTGCTCATCAACTCCTGGCAGCAGCAGCAGTCATTCTTGTCCAACACAATATCATGTCGTGCTCTTGGATTATGGCAGGAAAATTCCACCAAGAAAGTAGAGAGTTTTGCAAGCGAAGATTTGTACTTGCACGAGTCTGAGCAAGAGGAGAAGTTTTAAGTACAATCATTACAAGCTTGGAGAAGAAAGACCTGAAGTCATGCTTTCAAAATAAAAATATAAGTAAAAGTATTAAAAATTTTGAGAACAAAAAATATGAAATCCTGTTTTCACATTGAAAATGTGTGCTATTGGATTATGGCAGAAAAAATCCTCCATAGGTAGGGCAGCCAAATAGTAGTCAGGAGTAGCACAACTGTTATACTTCTATGTCTGCTGTACTTATTTAACTCAATACATGGCATGTTTTGAAAGAATATTTTTCCTCTTCAGTAGTTTTTTGGATGACTAGTTTTGCTAACACAACTCAAAAAAATTAGAATAATGTGTGCAATATTTCTTCCCAGTCATTTCATGCTACAATAACTGACAACCAAAACGCCTATAACAAACATTCCAAGCCTTTTTTTTTTTTTCATTTTGAAGTTCATGGCTTATGGAACATGAAAATCTCAGATGTCTTTGAAAATTAGAATACTGTGAAAAACTTAATTATTGGTAAATTGGATCATTATATTGGTAATTAATTATCTGATTAATTACCATAATCAGATAATTAAGTTAGCGTACCTGCAAAGGATTGTCAAGCAAAATCTACTCAGTAAAACTGAATTCAATTAATAGATGCTTTATTGACGCCAAAGGGAAATTAAATGTTTTAGTTCATCATTCTTCAGAGTTATTGCAAATAGTGATGACTGTGGGCCAGAAAGATCTCCTGTAGCAGTCTGTCCTACACTTATTTTGAAGAACCCTCTGGCTGAAGACACTGGAGGTTTTTTAAGACACACCACACAGACAAATACTAGACATGGGTGACAAATGTTGCATTCCAAGCTATGCTGAGCCAAAGTCAACATCAGAGGCAAAAACGATAAAAGAAATCAGACTCTTACGCAATGATCCAGAGTTCTGTTTTCAGAATAAAGTAAATTCTACATTTAATTTGGAAATCAAGATCCTAGGATCTAGAAGAAGAGTGGAGAGGAATGGAATCCACATTCCAGAGTTCCCAGTCAGTGAGAGTTTGGGTCACCATGTCATGTGCTGATTCTGGTCGACTGTGTTTTCTGAAGTCCAGTGTATACCAGGAAATTCTAGAGCAATTCATGCTTCCTTCAGCTGAGGGAAGCCTGAGGGAAAGCAGAATGAAGATGGGCTTCCATTCCAGCAGTTGTCTCAAACTCCAGTTCTTGAAAACCAGAGTCCTGCGACTTCTAAGTGTGCCCCTTTTCCTGTACACTAGAATTAAATGTCTAAACTGCGTCAATAGCGTCAACTCCACAGAGCTCTGCTAATGAGCTAATATCAGAGCCAGAAGTGCTGAAGATGACTGTCCTTTGAAGACTGGAGTTTGAGACATTTTACCCCTGCACCTACACAGCACTACAGTCTGATCTCCTCCATGCCCTGGTGCACTGATGCCGTAATTCATGCAGGAACAGGGTTGTGCAGAGACATTTGGAGGGGCAGTTAAAAAAAGGATCCCAGATCCCGTCAGCAGCGGCTTTAACCCACCTAGCAGAAACGTAACGGAGAAGCAGAGAACAGTCACCAGGTGGTACCAGGTGCATTGCAACTAGCAGTGACAGTCGCAGTACCATGTCTTATATCAGGATGTCTGAAATAAAGACAGACATTCTGTCTTTGGACCAACTCCTGTAGTGAACCGGGCATTTAGCAGCCTGATTAAGGTAAAGTCAGAAGTTTTCTCTGCAGCATTACTTAAACATTTCTGTGTTTAGGGGCGAGGAGGGTTTAGTCCCGCTCCTGGGAGGACAATTAAGAAAATATAAATAGAAACAGTTTTTCTAACATCAGACCTACGTTTTTATTCACAAACCAGTGTATGAAAAAATATTCTTGCCCATAATATGATAGTTAGAGGACACAGATCAGCCCCCCTCCTCCTCACAATGGAATAACATGGAGTCATTATTAGACTAGTTTATTTTGCTAAATTATTATATTTAGCTAAATATTATTGCAGATGGGCACAAGCAGGCCTTCTTGAAAAAAAAAACACTAAGAAAGGACACTAGGGGCATCAAGGATAAAAGGGGCAGAGGGTCAAGCCCCCTTCACCCCCCCTTCTGCACATGCCTGTGCAAGAAGCACCAAACTATGCATTGAGTGTGTAGAAATAGACAAATGTTTCAGAATTTGACTCTCTGTAATACATTTCTAAAAAAAAAAAAACCCTTTACTTACTGAGGGTACATTTTTACGCAATATTATATTATTACATTGTAATTATTATTTTTTGAGATATTTTAATAGGAATAAAAAATAGTCATCTAGGAAAAACTACTGAAAAGCAAAAAATATTCAGTATAGAGGCCTTATGTATTGAGTAGCTGAGTAGTTTTCTTTTTTGCAGTCTGACTTAAGTTGTGAAAATGATGCAATCATACAGACAAAATATAAAATTATAATTATTGCAGTATTCTATAACATGGCATAACTTTTGAAACCACTACTTATAGAAGGTAATGTTTACATGTTAGAACAATACTAAGTACTTGCAGAGACAATATTTACTGTTTACTGCACGTTCCCAGTGAGCACAGAATTTTACTCGAGTAGTGATCCTTCAAAATAATATTACCTAAGTAATATTATTTCTTGGATTGCACTGCCTACATGAGAAGCTGCAGTGCAAAACAGCTTCTCCTCAAAGTAAATTTTTGGCCAAAGATTATTCAATTTCATGTGTCATATCTTTCCTGAATAGTCTACAGAAAGACACAAACACACACACATGCACGCATGCTCACACACACACACACACACACACACACACAGGCTTTTAAGGACATCCGTTTGCCAAGGTACAGCCCCTTCTGATTTTGTTACTCTCAAAAGTCAGTGACAAACAAATTTTCTGTGACTCCATTTTCGATCTTGACCAAAGGCTGTTATCTACAAAGCTGCACTGGTAAGGTCAAATTGGCTTGATTTTCAATGCTGTTGTTATTTTATAAATCTTTAGCTAAAGTCAGATTGTGAGAATCACATATATAGATGTTACTTTCATCACTTTTCTAAAACTAAAATATAACCAGAATATAATTTCACAGCTTATTTAAGGGCTAGCTCATTTTTTTATTATTTTTTTATTTATTTTATGTTATGATTTTTCTTAAACTCACGAGAAGGCATGATTCTTTAGGTTTACTATAATGACTTCCTTTAAAAGTGACATTTCTAGTTAAATCAGCTTTTTGGGAACTTAAAGTTTTACTACTGATGAAGAAACCTTTTATGATCGTTAAAAAATAATACACTTAACTTAATGAAAGTTGCCCACTCAAACTGTTTCAAGCTCTTATTCATATACACTCATTGTACATACAGGAACTGTACTTATAACTGTAGGCTTTTAAATATCAGTACATAACAATGGTGTGATCTTCAGCAGGTTCTAACATTTTTAAGCCTAATAACTGTGCAAAACACCTACCAAATTTAAGACTTTCAATATTTCTTAAATAAAATAAAATAAAAAATACTTCTTACAGCCTAGTTTCTTAGAATTGTAGGAAGGAAGCAGCAGCCATGAACTGCTTAGATGTAGTACCTAATGTCGCAACCGCTTATCAGGAAATGTGACCAGATGTTTGAACAGTTTGGTGGTTTGAACATAAAGCTTTGTTCTGAAATAATACTTAGATGGAGAAACATAAGCAGTGACCCAAGAGAAGCATCTGTTATGATGATGGTGTTAATTTCAGTCCCTAGCACAGCTTTTTGTGAGAAATCTGCAGTGTTTCCTGCTCACTTAAAAATATAAAATAACTCACAATTAAAAAAAAAATGGTTTATTTTCATAACATCTGGATATAGCCAGGAGTTAAAACACAAGGTTCTTCAAAAATAATGCTGTCAATGAATCATTTCTGGTAAGAAGCAACACTTTTTTTATATATACAAATATATACAGCAGCGTTGCGAAGGCGTAGGAGACGTGACTTTTTAATCTTGCTGATCAGCAGTTTCAATTCCTGATTTTGGGAAGAAAAACATCAGTGTGACAAAATGTTTATGAATCACTGGGTAAAGTTTGTTATTTCAAAACTATACTTCTCTATAGGATGTATGTAAGTTGATAGGTTGGTATGAGTTATTGAAGAATATATCTAAAGTATTAGAGTAAAATTATAGAAATATGAAGATGGGAGATGACAAATCTCTAACATTTAAAAGTTAACAATTCTAATGAAATAAATCTGGGAGTTTTAAAAGATATAATTTTAGGTCTAAATGTCTTTGATTAAGTCGTATCTCTAATACAGTCTTTACTTAATGCAACTTATTATAATTATTTCTTGTCTGGTGATATTAAGGAAATTAAAAAGGGGACCGATTCTTTAAATGTTGTTACAACATTATCTGATAAAGATGTACCATACTAAGATGAATTTTTCTCTCAATACTCAGTGTTCTATGAGTTTTGTTAGACTACACAGAAATATTCACATAGCCTTTTGCATGTATTTGTGAATTTTGCATTTAATTTTTTTCATGCAGGTAAAGAGAGAACATGGAAATTTCATGCAGAAAAGCCCCAATTGGAATTAAAGTGGCCTCTTTATCTGTAGTATCTGGTTGAATCGACTTTTTACTTAAGAACTTATAGAATCGAATAAATGTTAGAAACATTCCTCAATAAAGATTTTAGTCTGTATTCATATGTTAATATCAAATTAAGTACAAATTAAGTACAAGTTTTGTTCCCAAAACATATTGTGATGGTTAATATATTGTCCAAGGTCCCTTAATGTGTCGAGCTGCATGTGCAAGCAGGTTTTGGCCAAAACCTTTTCAGTTACGTTGGATGTATGCAAGTGAATGTATAAATATATGTAAGTTAGCCCTTTTAGTTATGTTACATATCTGCAATAACCTTTTGGACATGGTGAAGCACAAGTTATCATACAACTGACCTTAAGAAGGCAATACAGATGATAAAAATAACTAATTATGTCTGTCTATAAATTTTGGGGAAGTAATTGCATATGGACATGTAGTTTTTCAACATTTTGTCTGTTTTGTTCAGGCTTGCATTAGTTGTGTAAGATTTTCAACCCAGACTTCTGTGTGTAACTTATAGGAAAATTGATTTTATCCATCTCTAGTCTGACTTCTATATTTCTTTAATGTGCCACAGGTGAAACATCAGCCATGGATGATGATGACTATAATTACATGCTCTACCTGCAGAGTCTGAATACAACAGAGGACCCGAGCCACGTGGTCAGTGAACTTGTCCAGCTGTGTGCCAAAAAGACTGTTAACATGTTTGGTGCAAAATTGATCCCAGTGTTCTACTATGTTAACTTCTTCCTGAGTTACCTTGGAAACGGCCTTGTCCTCCTCATTATCTTCAAGTATGAGAAGCTCACCACAGTCACAAACATCTTTCTGCTGAATTTGGTGCTTTCCAATCTCCTTTTTGCCTCCAGTTTGCCTTTCTGGGCTACCTACCATTTGTCTGAATGGATCTTTGGAGAAGCTCTATGTAAAATGGTCAGCAGTGCTTATTTCATCGGTTTCTACAGCTCCATCCTCTTCCTTACTCTCATGACATTTGACCGATACCTAGCTGTGGTGCATGCGCTTGCAGCTTGCAAGCGCAGGAAAAAAAAGTATGCCATAATATCGTCTGTCATTGTTTGGTGTATCAGTATTTTAGCAAGTGTTAAAGAGTTGGTCCTTCGAAATGTGTTCAAGAACTCGATGCAAGGCAAAATGTGTGAGGAATCAGGGTTATCAGCAAGCAGTATGAGAGTCTGGCGTTTGGTCAGTTCCTATCAACAGTTCATGATTTTCTTCCTCTTACCTCTGATAATGGTCATGTACTGCTACGCTAGGATCACGCTGCGGATTCTCTCCACCCGGATGAAGGAGAAGTGTCGAGCCATAAAACTAATATTTGTAATCATCTTCACATTTTTTGTCTGCTGGACACCCTACAATATTGTATGCCTTCTTCGAGCAATTAATATTTCAGCTGGCGAAACAGACAAGGAAGAATCATGTTCCACCAAGCAAAACCTAGATTATGCATATTACTTGACCCGAAACATTGCATACTTGTATTGTTGTATTAGTCCAATGTTTTACACATTTCTAGGGAAAAAGTTCCAGAGTCATTTCAACAAACTGGTGATTAAAAAAATTCCCTGCCTGTCCAGACACATTAGCTTCAACAGCCAGAGCACTAGAAGCACATCACAGAGAACACCTCATTCTGTTTACGAATACTGAGCAAACATAAAAATCCTGATCTTTTAACAGATACAGAATGTCATAATGCACTCTCGTGACATGATTCAATAGTAAATATTCTTCTCTAATGGCTTGGCCATTATGATATGTTACACATTTAACTTCAGTTTTTCTGTGCTGAACATTCCAAACTGTAAGCCTTTAGTTTCCACTTTGAAGTAAATCTTTTGTTATATTCAGCTCCACAGCCACGACCTGCCGGATTTAAAACTTTGTGAACAAGGAGATGTTATGTTTGAAATCTGGTCAGTTGAATTATTACTGTTGTGAAAAAATACATTGAATGATTTTGAATTTCTTCTTATTATGGTTTTAAATATACTGATATGTTTACAATGATCATTTTAATGTAAAGTGTTTTCAAACTGTGATCATCTGGGAACAAACTTATATGAATGATTTTCTCACACCAATTTGACAACTGTTGCCAACATATCACACTGAATGCGATCTGAACTGTTCAGAGAGGAAGCATTGCAATGACACATCAGAACAAGAAGTAGCAGAGAAAAAGAAACACAACAGCTGAGATATGTGAAGGTCCTCTCTCAGTTTCTCACGCTGAAATGCCTTTGCAGCATCGTCATGTCACTTGTTTATCTGGCTGCATCCTTTCTGACATTATTACTTATACAGCAGTATATTTTTACAGCCCTGATACAGTATATAAAATCAGATTTTTTTTGTCTTAATCATTACAGTATTACCTAACTAGTCATTGATAGCATTAACTTACTTTTTAAATTGTCGTCTTCTCTTTTTTAATTATGATTACTTTGTGTAAAAGGTGGAATAATCAGTAAAAATAGCTTCTGAACATGTATTACCTAACAGCATTTAAAACTCATAGATATAAATTATCTTCCAAATGTTAAACGCTTATCTTCTGCATTTAATTTCTTTCATGTAAACTTAATGGAAAAAATATTCTGTACCTTGTCTCATTGAATGTTATGTTTGTGAATATGAATTATAAAGCTTCTCTGTTGTAATGGACCATGGACATGGGTTTAATACACATCAAGATATGTCACACTGCAGTGCTGTGATAAAATTAATTTAAAAACACTTTTCTCTAGATTCCTTTAAGTCATGGGGTACACTGGACATTACTTTAATATTTCAATCAAATGTCATATTTTAAAAAACAAAATTAATTTTAATCCAAAGCAAGAGGTTTTTATTAGGTGAAAAATCTATATACAAATCATGTAAAGCAGCACAAATACAGGATGTGTTAGCATGCATTAAAAATGACTTAAGAATTGTAGGCCTCATTCAGGATAACAATGAAGTGAAATACAGGAAAGAGGTACAACATCTTGTGGACTGGTGTAGAAAAAACAACCTGTTTCTGAACGTTGACAAGACAAAAGAGATTGTAATCAACTTCAGAAGGTCTCGATCCAAACACACACCACTCCTCATCATTGACAGAGCAGTGGAGATCGTCAGCAGTGCTAAGATCCTGAGGCTTCACATTGCAGACAACCTTGGCTGGACACCTCATATCACTTCCCTACTGAAAAAGGGAAGTGATCAGTCATCTCACTTTCTGAGATGAATGATCCTCTCCACCTTCTACAGAGGAACCGTTGAGAGCCTGCTGACCAGCAGTATCTCCATCTGGTCAAGGAGCTCCAAGGTCTCTGCGAAAAGTGGTGAAGACAGCAGAGAGGATCATTGGGTCTCCATTCCCCCCTATCCATACCATTGCGCACAGACTCTGCTTAGCCAGAGCAAACCAGATCCTCTCTGATTCCACCCGTCCTCTCCATGGTCAGTTCATCCGGTTGGCATCTGGCAGAAGATTCAGTGGCATCCGCTGTAAAACAACCAGACTCAGAAAAAGCTGTCTCCCACTGGCAATCATTTTGCTCAACAATCCCATCAGTAAGACTGTCTTAGACTTCTTAGACTTCAACACCCACGGTGTTTCTACTTTTCTTATTTTGTCAATTTAGGTTTAGTTGGTCTTTTTGTCTGAATCTATGTTTATCTTTCTTTAGTGATTCTAGTTTTTTAGTTTTTTTTCTTTAATTCTAGTTTCTCTAGCTCTATGTTCCATAGTTCTTATTGTTGGTAGATCAGCCTTGTTTCTATTTAGGTTCGTTATGGTTTCCCTCATGTCTTTCTCTCCTACTTCATCGGATTTTCTTTACTCGTAGTGTCTGTATCAAAAGTATTTTTCTCCTCCCCATTTCCTCCTTTTTGTCTTCCCCAGCAGATCTTCTTAGCTTCCCTGGTCCACCTTTTCCCCGCCCCTCAGCCAGTTCCTGTGCCAACCACTCTCCCCTGCAGTCAATTAAGCTCATCAGCCCTGGTTTCGTCTAGCTTCTTCTTTTTCTTCTTCTTTGTGATTTTAATCAAATTGTCATCTAACCTTAAAATGTATTATCGCCATCTACTGTGCTGGAGTGTGGACCAGAGTATCTCCCTTTAATCTAAATTCTTACATATAATCCTGTTACCTTCAAAAATGTATAACTGCTTTATTTATTTTATGTTTAATTAAAATCTTATTAAGTTTTAATGTCTCTATATCATATTTCCTAATTTCTTGTTTTAGCTTCTCTCTACTTACTGTATATTTTTCACAATGAATAATTACATGTTCTACTGTTTCCATATCCATACCACATTCACAACTACCTGTTGGATGTTTACCTATCAAATGTAGAGTTTTATTTAATCCAGTATGTCCAAGGCACAATCTTGTCATTACTACTTGTTCTTTTCAATTTTCTCCTATTATTTCCATATTCCCTACTTTCTTTTGTATATGAAATAAATGACGACCTTTAGTTCCTTCTTCCCACAATTGTTGCCATTCAGATTTAATTTTGGTCTTAATAATTGATTTTATTTCAGATTTACAATACGTTATTTCCATAATTCTACTTTGTTTCAAAGACACCTTAGCTAAATGATCTGCCATTTCATTCGCTTCTATACCTTTATCAGCTGGAATCCACATAAACCCAATCTCTATTTGAGTTTGTGTCATTCTAAATATAACTTCATAAATTTCGTATACTAACTCCATACGACTTTCAGATGAAATATTTAAAGTAGACATTAGTGCTGATAATGAATCTGAACATAAAATAACTTTTCCTATTTAATTTTGCTCTACCCACTGTAAGGCCATCAGTATTGCTAACATTTCCACTGTATAAACAGCTAAATGGTCAGATGTTCTTTGTTTCATAAATATATCTAGTTCAGGAATAGCATAAGCAAATCCTGTTTTATTTTAAACTAAATCTTTTGAACCATCTGTATATATAATTCTGAAGGATCTATACGTATTCTTAATTCTGTCATTTACAAAACTTACCCAGTTATTATCTTTATTAACCTGCATTTTGCTATAAACTTCTAAATCAACTGTCGCGTATGGAAACAGCCAAAAAGGTATAATTGGATGAGGCACCAAAGCACAGTATCTCTTTCCCTGTAACCCCATTTCTCTAGCAGATTTATCTGCTGCCCATGCAAAACAGTCTATTTTTAGCTTTTCCACTCTCCCAGCAAAGTCTCAAGATTCTTACTGCTGGATTATTCTCCTCTTATGTCCCTGCAAATTCACCCAATAATTCAGCATAATTTTCTATTGTCTTAAATATAAAGAAATCTCTCCCATTTCCACCTGCACTGCCAAAGATGGAGATGTCCTCAAAGCTCCACAGCATAATCTCAAAGCTTGATTCTGAATTACTTCTAACTTACTAATCACTGTTTTCGCAGCCTGCCTGTAGACTACACATCCATAAACCAACACTGATCTAATTAAAGCAATATACATCTTTTTTAAATTAATTTTATTTGCACCCCAATCTAACCTTGTTAAACACCTCATTATATTTATATCTTTTTTACATTTCCCTTCAATATACTTTACAGCAAATATATATCAGTCTTGCACAGTAGAAATAGACTGAAAGCTGTTGCAAGATTAAAATTGTGTGTTGTTTAATATAAGTGATCAGAACCAATTAGAAATCCATGAAAAAAAGAACACAAACAATACTGTCTGCCCCAACAAGCACCACAAGACACTAAAACATCAAATGTCTTTATTGTCAAATCAGTCAATGACATAAAAGAAAACATAACTTGACTACTGCACTTTGAATTGCCTTGTTGCTGAAAATGTGCTATATAAATAAAATTGCCTACCTCCTGACAGTCAACATATTCCAGAATTAGTTTTTCTACAAATAATTTTAGTAACTTAAAAAGATCAAAATCTTTAAGTTAAATAGGAATGAATTGACTCTCCTGCTACTAAACATGAGTTTGACAAAAACGGTATTGCTGATTTGTTGAGGTATGATTTATCTCAGTGACGAGGCTGTTACAGTTTCAGCAGCAGATGTCGCTGGTGATGAATGAATGACCAAAGAGTAATGAACCTTTGGCAAAGCAAAGGGCTGGAAAGCTTCATTGCTTCCGGAGGCGAAATTTGGCCATGACTAGTCTTTGAAAGCAAAGGTGTTTTCAAAGACCAACTTAGTCTTTAAGAAGTTGCGGTGTTACTGAGAGAAAACCATGCTTTGTATTTTCTACCTTGCCTTAAGTCATTAAAAGAGTTATTTTTATGAATTCATCAATGGCAAATTCTTAAATATAGCCTACCTAAATTCCGCCACTAGATGGAACCAACCGAACACTTTCCACGCCTGTGAATGTCAACAAACTGACATGCAACAGGATAGATAATATCATATTCTCTTTGGAATCAATAAAGTATTTTTGATTTTGAATATAGGTGATATAGTCAACATGAAGTCATTATATCGACTGATGCCAGGGAACGTTTTTACAGATAGAATGACGGTTTCACAAATCACAACTTTCTTTTTTATATTAGTATAAAATAGCGCAAGTCAAGTTCGACCTCTCAAAGTGTAGCTATCAACTCTATGTAGTTTCATGGACTCAGTTTCTGATGTTTATAGAAATCTTTTGCAGCCAGGTTTAGTTTTTGTTTTCTGAGTCGTATTCTTGATCTGTTAAATTTTAACAGTTCTTTGTCTTACATCTTGCAGAGCTTTAACCCCCCTCTTTTTATGTGTTGTGAGAACATCTCGGCGCGTCCTGCAGCTGAGCCCTTCAAAAGCTTTAGTATTGTTATACATCATGGGCTGTACCATACCGTAAGGAGGTAGGGGTGGATGGTGTCCTTTCCTTTGGTTGGACACCTTCTGTCTCTCTGCCTATCTGCCTGACAATGGAGCCGCAGCCCGACAGCGGTCTGGCCGGAGATTGGACGGTGTGGACCACTCTTTACTGGGTTTTTGGTGTTTGTTAGAGGGAAACAAGGCAATAGGCAGCAAGCTAAGTGAGGCAGACATCCATTCTGTTTCATCGCAGAGTAAAAACAAAGTCTGCTGTGTTATCAACACACAGTTGGCGGGGGGCGGGGAGAGACACCTGGAACCACTGAATTTTCGCCTTTGTTAGCCTTTTCTGTGAAGATGTCCGCTTTGACTGGGATGGCAATGCTGCTAGTTACGTCTCTCATCATCACATCTAACGGCGCATGGTCAGCATCCAGTAAGTACATTATCATTTCTCTCTCTCTCCTTCAGTGTGTGTCTCTATCACACACGCGCACACACGCAAACACAGAGCTTTTCCTTGCGATATATGAAGACAGTTATTTTGTGTTGAGAACAGAGCAGTGGACTATGCAGGGTGGTCCGTTGAACGAGATCAGCGGCCCAGCATCACCAACCGCGCGATACTTTTATTCATCAAGGACGAGAGAAGCAGAATCTGCTTCCCGTAGAAAACACAGAGGCAGGGCCGGTATATCGGGGTACCTCGTCAGATTTTGATGGGTAGCAGACATAGTTAGAACACCTGCCCAATCCTCCATGGCGCTCTAACGAAATTTGGTTTTCGGCCCTCTATTTCTGCTTAGATTAGATCATTAGCATACCTGCTATAAACATTTCCGACAGTGCTGTTTACATTATATCCTATGTATCGTATAGGCTTCATTTATCGGTTAGTCAATTTATTCTTGATATTGTTGGAGTTCATTCATTTTTGTCTCTGAGCACCACCCAGGTTGGTTAACCAGTTTCAAAACCCGATCAGAACCTCTCAGTGTAAATTACCTTAAGAAATAATATTTGGTTATATATAAAAACAGGCTTTAATGTCGGGAAATGATCAAACGTTATAAGCCATACATGTCATACAAATGGATCAGATAGAGTTACATTCACTGTCCAGCGAGGGGTCACGGTTAGCTCACCTTATGGATGTAACCAAGTGAGGCAAAGATTGTAGCGCGAGTTAGTTATTTATTCTTCTCTGCAATCTGTACCCTCCCTAAAGTGTAGTCTAATCAGTTTCACTCTGTTTACATATGACTGCCAGCAGTCACAAATAAACATGGTCATATAAGCTGCTGCGTGTAAGCAGATAAAAGAGGCTGAAAGAGATAGAGGAAAAGACAGAATCCATAACAATATTTATTAGTGATTTCCTGAATTTTGGGAAATTGGTTATCCCCGATCTTATCCACCTCAGGAAAGATTTTTTAAAAATCACCCACTGTCCTCTTCTACTCTCCCTTGAGAGAGATTTGTCTGATAGACTAGGTCAGTGGTTCCCAAAGATTTTCTGGGCCCCCCTATGGATAACAATGAAATCCCCCCCAAAAAGAAAAAAAAATCAACTGGTCACACACATTGTTCAACCAGACATAAACTTATACACATATTGTGTTTTTAAATTCCACTGAAGTTCTCTTCAGGTTGCAAAAAAAAACAACAAAAAAAAAAAAACACTACAAACCATTTTTCTGTAACTGTTTTTTCTTGTTTTTTCATTCATCCATACTGCTTCTCTTAGTTCCAATAGCTAAAAATTACATTTATAGTAGGAGAGTCTTTCTATCTTGAGAATGTGGACCCCTACTGTGCAGATTCTGTCAATTGAAGTAATTTTAAAAGTGCTTTTGGGAAAGTTTCATAACTTTTAATTTGATGTAAAAATAATATTCGTTTTAGCCACATAAATGATCATGCTCAGCAGCAAACATGTCACCAACTACAGTTTAGAATAGCTCACTGAGATATTAATGCAGTGGGCACATAACCTGATGTAAAAGCATTTTGCCTGATGATTAAGAAAATTTAGTCATTGTTACCAAATGTTATCAAACATGCCCTTTTGAAGCCAAAAAACCCCTCATAGATATATGAGCCAACCACGAGAATCAACTAATTTAAAGTTACAGCTCGGTTTCACACAAATACAAAGACACTAGCATAAATGTTTGGCTGTTGCACTGGACCACTCGAGGTCTTTTTCCTATTTTTCCTCTCTCTCTGAAGGATAAGTCCTTTTTTGCATCATTGTTTTTAGGCCTGTCACGATAGCAAATTTTGCTGAACGATTAATTGTCTCAAAAAACTATTGCGATAGACGATAGTATTGTTTGAAGACCTTTTTACACTGATTTAATGGAAATGACGTAGTAATGCATGTGATTTCCTGCCAAAGATAAGTACACTTTATTTTAAAAAGAACACCCAACACTGGAACTGATAAACAAAATAAACAAAACAACCAAAAATAAAAATAAAATTGATTCTCAGTCTCCATTAACAAAAATGTACTTGAATAAAAACACCAAAGTGTAAATAAATACTGCATTCAACCAAAAGAGTGCAGATTATGAAGTCTGTTTACCATATTGCCCTTCGGTAATCATTAGATTTAAATAGAGAAGAAGGACACATCCGACTACCTGATGCAATAGTTCACACTACACGTTAGTTCACACCTACATTTTCCCCTTATGACAATCTTAGAACTTTGATCGTTCTTAGATTGTCTCTTGTGATCATCCTGTAGTGTGTGGTGAGTTACGCTAGATCGTTGTGGCCCCTCCGATCTAAATCAGGGGTTTTCCCCACTGGGATCGTTACCGCAGCCTGTTGAATGTGACAGGTAGCCAATCAGAAAACCGGATTCTGCTCCGCGCTTTCTGAGGGGAAATTACAGAGGGGAATCAAAACAGCTGACACAGCGCAACCTGAAGTCCACCGGACATTGGAGATGATATGTGGAAACAACATTAATGTTTATAAAACATTTGGTGCAAAGAATATAGAAATGAGGAGGGGAGGAGTTGGAGCCAAATTGCTACCAGTTGATGAACCCGGTAACTTTTCAGCTGTTCTTCGTTAACGTGACATAAAAAGGTTCTAATGATTTTCATTCAGTCAGGACGTTACACTGACACTAGAGCCACATGCACTGCAGGTAGATTGTAGTAAAGCATTGATTAATGCCTGGTTTTAAAATTAGTTAGCTGGACTTGTAGCCATTATGTTGTGCCCACTGTTGGACATCACACGGCACATCGAACCCGATGGAACCGTTATACCTAGGATTTCTGTCGGATAATGTGTGGTCTCAGATTTTGAAAATGGGCCGACAATCGACTGACAGCACTAAGATGGTGTAGTGTGCGCTGGGCATTACACTAAGGAAATGAGGAAGGGAGGGTCAGTGGAGAGCACCGGAGTTGAGCCTTTTTTCATTTAGCGTCATCCACAGAAAGAGAAAAAGGCTGGAAGAGATGATAACGGCGATAATTAAAATGACGTAGATAGTTTTAATTTATCGTACGATTAATCGATTTCTTGTTTATCGTGACAGGCCTAATTGTTTTGCTAACTTATCTTCCACTGGAGCTTTGGAGGTTTGGATGGAAGCTCATATTACTAATCAGGTGTGACCTACCGCGGCTATTAGGGGGCCCCCAAGAGCAATTTCTTTCTTTCTTTTTGGCCATGTAAAGAATGATTTCTACATGATCAAATATATATTATTGTTTAAAATGATCACAAATTTATAATGAAATTGGTTGTTTTTTAATATAATCACATAGAAATCATTACCGTACTTAAAAAAAATAAATCAGTTCCACTTGGTTTTACCACCACTTAGGGCCCCGGGGCCTTAAGCTGCTGCTTAGTTTGCTTTGGCTTGGGCCGGCCCTGCGCAGAGGGTTTGACTGACTGGAGTGAGGCTGCTTTGCTCTAAGAAAAGGAGAAAGACTGGCTGGATAGGAACTTATTCAGTTGATGTGTGAATAGTATAAATCAGGAAACAAAAAAAGTAAAATGATAACCTTCCAGAGTTCAGCCACTCTCTTTGCTCCAGAGCCTGTAGTGTGGAGTGAGCTTTCCTTAGCTCTGTGATCAGCCTCCTTAGCAGCTCAGATCTAACTTCGACCCTCTGTTTCAACAGCAAAAGACAAGCTGTTGTCTTTTGCTTATTTTCAAAATAGTGCTCAAGACTATTTTGAAAACATGTCAAAAGTTTGACAGGTTTTTTTTAGCCTAATTGTAATTTTGTTGATGAGAAAGTTCTTTTATATTCTGATTCTAGTAACCTGAAATTCCAGTCTTTGTGATAAAATGTCATCGTTTACTTTCTTTATTTAGTGTGTAGATGATTTCTGTTTCACCTTGCAACTGCTATTATAGAATAGACAACTTACTGTTTAAAGTGCTCTTTGCCTTTATTTTTTATCTTGCTGGTTTAGGGAAGTGTGATGACAGCTTGGTAACAGCCCTTCCCATTAAATCCTTCAACAGCTCATCAGAATATGGCAGAGGATATGCAGCCGCTTTTGCTAAACTCAACAGAGTACAAGGTATGGCAGTGTAATGTCACACACATTACAATTCCTGATGCTGTGTGAACATTGATTCCCTTTCTAAGAATGTTCATTCTTCATATATACTGTTTTATTGAAGCTTTTACTTACATAATTGGTTTAAGATGAGGGTGTCTTTCTTTAAGTTTGTAGGGGTGATATTTTAACATTCTTAATGGATTGGAGAGCAGAGACAATTAAAAACAGTAGAGCAGGGAGAAGATGCCACTAGCCTACATCTTATATATTTAGTCCAGTACAATGTAAAGCTGCATAATTATTCTAAATACCATTGTGATTTCAATGTGAATACAGGAACAGGAGGGACTGCTTGAACGGGAGGCTCCAATATGTAGTCTCTATACATTTCGATTCTGCTCTCAAATCATAGTTAACTAGTTAAATGGAAGTTCACAGTTTTTACAATCATGTCTGCCTGTCAATGATATTTGTCTTATACTTCGCACCTCAGCTCCTGCTGCGCCAACTAATGCTCAAAGCGGGTGGCAGGGACATTAGAGAAATTTGAGTAAAATGGGGGCTCATTATAATTAGTATCATCACTGTAATATTTAACAATCAATTGTTTGCACATTACTGAAGTCAGACGTACACTGCATGTCTGCACTGAGTTTACTCACAGACTGAACAGTTATTGGTTTCTGCTTTGCTCTACATCTCACCTTTTTTGCAACGGCGCCTTATAGTTCATAGTGGTTGTGGATCTATTATTACTCCTGGTGGTGAATTGGAGGTATGACATTGATAGATCAATTTTAACTCCTCAGTGTTTTGTGAAACATTCCAAACACAGGATGGTCGGAAATGATCCAAAGTCACAATCCTGGATAAGGCTTATGTAACTGGACATATAACCGGATAGAGCTTATGTTCTGTCTGTAACATGAATGGATGTTGTATTCTCTACCCCCTTGGGCTTTTAATGTTTTTCACTCAGATCTGACCTGACTACTTGCAGCATTAGATCTTTAGTACTTCTGTTCTACTGGAAGTTGAGTCTGTGATAAAAGTCAGTAAATGTTGTGTTTGAAATTTCTATTGAGAAAACCTCAGAAGATATTAAACTGCTTTCTATGTTCATGACTTTGATCGGTCTAGGGCAGGGGTCTCAAACTGCAGTCCTCAAGGGCCGATGTCCTGCAACTTTTAGATGTGCCTCTGCTGCACCACATCTGAATAGAATAAGTAGGTCATTAAGGCACTGGAGAACTGATCTACACAAGGAGGAGGTAATTAAGCCATTTCATTCCAGTGTTTTGTACCTGTGGCACATCTAAAACACATCTAAAATATGCAGGGCAATGGTCCCTGAGGACCAGAATTGAGAAACATTGGTCTAGGGCCAGGACAGTAGTCTGCCTCACTTAAGGCAAAAAAAGCCAGAATCTACCCAGATGACAATTCATTTCAGGATCCAGTTACTAAATAATTTATCATACCGTCATGACTTCTCACTCAGATGTAGACTGCTGATTAGAAGTATTTATCCACAGTGAAGTGAGTTCAACAAAATAAATTTTAATCATCTGTTTCTCTGTATTGACATGAGATTTGTCATGTTTCTCTGAATTGGCTTAAAAGAAGACACGCATCTCAAAATGAGATGTTAGTGTAGAACTCAAATTGAGATTGTTTTTTTATGTTCCTTGCTCGCCAGTGGCTGGTTTTAAATTCTCCAAGAAGCTTTTTCTGACTCAAAGTATTATTGTTTTGACCCGAGGACAACAGGAGGGTTAAATTTGAGAGATGGTAAAGAAGCCCTCCAATCTCTAGACCTGGACCTTAGAGTGGTAAATGATATATAGGTAAACCGGATGCCCCTGTCTGGAGTTCAATTCCCAACCCTTGGACCTTTGCTGCATGGAAATTGTAAATAAAGACCTCTCGTGTCAGAAAAAACTCTAAAAGAAAGTGTAAATATGGTTAGAAATATATTTTTTCCTAGACTTTATGGGTTTTTTTGAGCCATATATAAACACATGCATCTGCCAATTCACAAACACGTGCCAATTCATTTTATTGTAGCCCATTCACTGGTCAGTGGGTAGATTGATTCAGCTAATGCTATTGTCAGGAGTTTGTGTTTTTGGCCTTGATTGTAGCAACAGTGAATTTGTTGAAAGCAGAGATAAAATGTTCATGAGCTCCATAGCAATGAAAATAGAGCCACTAGTTAAGGGAAGACAAATAGATTTGATAAAAACAGGAAAAATCTTTGTGGAAACTGAGTTATACCTGAGAGAAACTGTAGGAGTGGATAAATTATAAATCTTCTTTCTTCCTCCCCTGTTCCTAATTTTTCTCACTCTGAACAACCCAACACTTAGGTGCTGGAGGCTGGTCACCTTTGGATACAAATCGTTACCAGTGGCTGCAGGTAGACCTGGGCTCTAGGAAACAAGTAGTTTCCATAGCAACCCAGGGGCGCTACAGAAGCTCCGATTGGACAAGTCAGTACCAGCTGCTCTACAGTGATACAGCCAAAAACTGGAGGCCATATTTAAAGGATGGAAACATTTGGGTAAGATTAAAATGAAAATTTTATTTGCAGAAAAAAACCAGTCTTGTCACACACAGACACCTGTAGTTTGAACAGTTTTATTTTAAATTAAGTTCATTTTATTGATATTACCTCAAATTTACAGCAAATGTCATCTAATTCTTTAAGCAAAAACAAGTTTAATTTAAATGCACCCAATTAAAATCCATACTAATTCCAAGTATCCTAAAATTCTCCAATTCATTAAAAAACAAATATCAAAAGCCATCAGAAATATAGTTCAGTCATAACAACAAACAAAATAAAGCGCAGCTACTTGAGTAACTGTAACCCTCTAGCAGAGTTAACATTCTGTCTCTAAACCCCACACAGTCATTATGCTGCATGATCTGTTAAACAATGTCTTTTGTTCTGAAATACACCGCGTTCCAAAATATTATGCAAATTGGATTTAAGTATCATAAAGATAACTTTTTTGTTATGCTATTAAATTTATAGATTGTATTGTGTGTCAGGGCTCTTTGAATCACGATAATTAATTTTAGAGAACTGGTTGATTAGTTTGTCTGGTGAGATCAATTAAAGGAAATCTACTTAAAAAGGATGTTCCACATTATTAAGCAGGCCACAAGTTTCAAGCAATATGGGAAAGAGAAAGGATCTCTGCTGACATAAATCATCAGATAGTTTAGTGCCGTATGACAAGGTATGAAAACATTCGATATTTAACAAAAACTGAAGTGTTATTGTACTGTGAAGAGATTTGTGGCTGATTCAGTACAAAGATAAGTTTGTACAGATAAAGACATAATGAGGAAGGTTTCTGTTAGACACATTCATCGGATTAAGAGAGCAGCTGTTAAAATGTTCTTACAAAGCAGCAAACAGTTATTTGAAGCTGCTGGAGCCTCTGGAACCTGAAGGTGGAGGATCATCCAGAGGCTTGTGGTGCATGAACCTACTATTGGGCCACCATTAACCAGTGCTCACAAGCAGAAACGGTGGCAGTGGGCCCAGCCATACATGAAGATTAATTTTCAAACACACTTGTTCACTGATGACTGCTGTGCAACCCTGAACGGTCCAGATGGACGCAGTGGTGGATTGGTGGTGGACGGCCACCACGTCCCAATACAGCTGTGACGTCAACAAGGAGGTGGTGGAGTCATGCTTTGGGCCGAAATCATGGAGAGAGAGAGAGAGAGCTGGTCAGCCTCTTCATAGTCCATGAAGGTGTGAAAATGACCTCAGCAAAGTATATGGACTTTCTGAATGATCACTTTCTGTCATGGTTCTAAAAGAAGAGCCAAACCTTCAGTAGCAAAATCATCTTCATGCATCACAATGAATGCTGTAAGGAATACCACTGTGTCACTGACTTAAAGGGGAGAAACTCATGGTGTGGTCACCATCCTCCTCTGACCTCAACCCTATTGAGAACCTTTGGAGTTTCCTCAAGCAGAAGATCTGAGGATGGAATGCAGTTCATATGAAAACAGCAGCTCTGGGAAGATATTCTGACATCCTGCAGAGAAATTCAAGCAGAAACTATCCAGAAACTCACAAGTTCAATGGATCAAGAATTGTGCTGTGATATCAAAGAAGGTTCTATGTTAACATGTAACGCAGTCTGTTAGGATTGTTTTGATTGAAATAGCTTTTGATTTTAGTACATGTGATCACTTAATGCTGCACCTTCAAAGAATGACCATTTGTAGTTCTTTATAATCCATAAAATGTTTTGAAAATCTGCTGTGTAATTTGGAACAGTGCATTTTGAGGTTTTTATTTCTAAAAAAAATATTGTTCTCATGGGGAGCTTTGTTCAGTAAAATTGTATTTATACTGTAATAGTTCATGACTTGAAAATTATACTGACCATCATTTACATTGACCATTTAAGAAAATCTGAGAAAATATCACTTGCATAATAATTTGGAACGTGGTGTAATGACTACTAAGTGATAATGTGTAACAGAACCCTAACTGGTAACTGGTAAGTCTTTCATAAAAAATTACGTTTTTAAGAATCTAATAATAAAGAACCTTGAAATAGAGGGTCTCATTTTTTGTTCCAGTCAGCACTACTGTAGCAGTAAAACAAAAAAGACGCCAATCATCTAGTTACAAGAAATAGAAATACAATATAATTTATTGACACAGAAACTCCAGGAATAAAAATTTTACTCGATGTGGAATTAATCTATATCAGAAGTCACCAACACGGTGCCCGCGGGCGACCGAGTGCCTGCAAGTTCTAAAAATAGCCATTATTATTAGGGAGCACTGCCAAAAAATTATTTAATTTAATGTTTTTACATTGAATTAATAACATTTGTTAATATTTAGGATTTTTTTAAAAGTCAATTATAAAAAATGTTTAAAATAAATTGCTTTATGCATAACATTCTTTTCTAATGGTTAAAGTCCAGAACTGCGCAGACGCCTGCAGGATTTTATCAGAGGGCAGCAGCAGCTGTACGGCTGCACACACTCTGCCTACCTTAAGATTTTCCTTGAAGTAAAAAAAGAAAAGTATACTTTCTGAAATTTTTATTATTGAACCCTCTTTACAATTAACAAAATTGTGGAGAAAGGTTCGCGAAACCACAAAAAAAAAGCTAATAAACTGGCGACCCGCCAGAACTGCACACTGTAAAAAGCTCAGGCGGCTTCTTAGAACAACAGAAGTTCAAACTCCACTCATCATTTTTAGCTCACAGAAAAAGCAAACTGACCAATAAGATTTAGCCTTTGGCTGCATTTTGACCCCCAGAGACTCACACTGATGTGCGCTACATGTTTTGGCACAAAGGAACGTTTTCTTCTCTCCACAATTTTGTTAATAGTAACGAGGGTTGAATAATAAAAAATTATAATAACTTTTCTTTTTTTTTATTTAAAGGAAAATCTCACAGTTCGTACAGCTGTACAGCTGTAACAATCTATACTTCCAGTCACTTGTGGGCAATTTAGAATCGCACAGAAAATAGTAGTCCCTACCATTAATATGATCAGGTAGCATGTAATCTTATATACATATATGTGTTATTGTTATAAAGGCTGAGCAAAGAAAATTGATGTCTGTATCAAACAAGTAACCCTTCATGTTGCTCTGGACCCGTGAAGTAGCTCCCAGTCTCTAAAAGGTTGATGACCCCTGTCCTAACTAAGTGATAAGAGACCCGAGGGACTTTTATCACTTAGTTCAGCAGTCGCAACCCAAAATTTTATTTTTCTAAGTCATCGAATGACTGGTGGATAGTTGCAAAGAACCTTTAACATCAAGATTCTTGATGTTAAGAATTTTGATGTCATGTTACTTACATGACATATAAGTAATATATGTCATGTAACAGAACAGTATTTCCAGCTCATCTAAGTAAAACTTTCTAAGACCTTGAAACCCTTCATCCAAAAGGAACAAAACATAACCATGGAAATGTATTTTATTGCAGCAGAAAAATGAGAGAAAATAAAACAGCCTAATATTAATCACGTTTCAGACATTTAAGGGGAATAATAACAGTGAAGATGTTGTACGTGAAGAATTACAACATGCCATAGTGGCCCGCTACATCCGCTTCATCCCACTGTACTGGAGCCAAAAGGGGCGAATTGGAGTCCGCTTGGAACTCTATGGCTGCTCATATTGTAAGTAGAAATGCACAAAGAAACAAATAATGTAAAAAATGTGGAAGACTGAATATAATATAATTATTGTGTATTGCTGAAAATTAACTGGACCCTTTAATACTTAAAGTACCTGGAGATTTTTTTATATAAAACATAACTGATTTATGAAAAACTGCCAACACTCTTAGGTTAGCATTCTTAGACATTTGCTGGTTTGTGATTCCAGATTAATTCCTTATGCAAAACATTGAATTTTACTTTCTTTTTCCTACGTCTCTAAGGGGCTGATGTAATCAGTTTTGAGGGCCATAGCATTATCTCCTATCGCTTCAGGAGCAAAAAGATGAAAACCGTGAAGGATATTATTTCTCTAAAGTTTAAAACCACAGCCAGAGATGGTGTGCTGCTTTATGGGGAGGGACAGCAAGGAGACTACATCCTGCTGCAGCTTCACAGGGCAACAATGGAGCTGAGCATCAACTTAGGTAGGAACATTAAAAGGTGAAAGGATTGCATATATTATCTTTCAGAAATGACTTGTGGGCTGTTTATCACCTCTGTTGTTTGTGTTGTTTTTCTCCAGGTAGCAGTCAGTACAATCTGATTAAGGGTCACACCTCTGTAACCAGTGGAAGCTTATTAGATGATGGTCACTGGCACTCTGTTGTCATTGAGCGCTACCGTAGAAATGTAAATTTTACATTGGACCACCAAACTCAACAGTTCAGGACTAATGGAGAGTTTGAGCACCTGGACCTCGACTATGAGGTAAACTGTTCACGAGTCATGCTGTCAAACACCCCAGGGATTCATTTTATTCACTCTTGAACCTTTTTCGCCATCATCATCATTAACTACGTCATATAGAAGGATGGTTGATGTGTAGAAAATCCTATTAAATAAGATTTTTGTGGTTTCCTGTAGGGTGCATATTTTTTGAATATATCTGCATTCATATCATAATCGGCCAACGGAAGTTGTTTTGTTCTATATTGGTATTGTCAGATAAGAAACAAACATATTTTTGTGAGGGGGAAGGAAGGAGTTGGTTATGTGGTGTTTATTTTGCTATGTAATAGTGATACAGTGCTAGATTGGGAGGCGGGGGAGGTTTTTACCTGGTAGTTTTCTCACTGTGTCCAAATTTTAGGGATTTGGACACACTTAATTTAATTGTTCATCTCCATGGCGATTTGTGAGCTGGGAATATCAAAATGCACATTGTCCGAAAAATGTAAAAAAAATCTTTTATTGTCTCAAACAAAGCATCTCAGTTTTAGAAATGTTAAGTCTAAATTAGTTGTTCTTTCACTGGAAGGATAATTCATCATTACAGTAAGTACTATTCATAATGCTACGTACTACCTGTTTTTTTAAAAGCAAAATTTGCCACAGAGCACACCAGTCTGACTCTCTTCTCTCATCTTTTCATCTGTATTTGAAAACATTGTTCAGTCTGTTTACATCCAGACAGGTGTGACTCCAATTAACTCAAATGTGTCAAATCAGACATTTTTGGAAGGAATCCCAATGTTTGACCCAAGTCATACATTTTTAAAAAATGTTATCCAAAGAGCTATTTCAAAAATGTTTTTGATATTCATTTTCCTCTTTGTCGATCAACATACAGCTCTGGAAAAAATGAAGAGACTGCTGCACTGATCCACATTAAAAACTTCATGGTTGTTCCACCAAATAATGTTTTCTGAACTCTTCTTGAATTAAAACATTAGTTTTGTTGTTTCTAAATTAATATGAAGTTATTTTCTTTGCATTACTTGAGGTCTGAAAATACTGCACCTTTTTCATTATTTTGACCAATTCTTATTTTTTGCCAATAAACACTAAATCTATGCTTTGAATTTCAGAGACATGTCAGTAGTTCATAGAATAAAAGAACAATATTCATTTTACTCAAAACATATACCAATAATAAATAAAATTAGAGAAACTGATCATTTCAAGTGGTTTCTTAATTTTTTCCAGAGCTGTATTTAAATCTCATTTTTCACTTGTGTGTTGAATTTCACACGTTCACTGACCACACTGTTGGCATGTTTCATTCTTAATGAGGGTACGCATGTTTAGTGACAACAATCCAAACTGTGCTGTGTGTTTTCTCAGCTTACCTTTGGAGGACTTTCTGAATCTGTAAGAATGAGTTTAGGTGGCAAAGAGAACTTTGCTGGCTGCATGGAAGGAATCACCTACAATGGAGACAACATCACCAGCTTGGTGCGCAGGAAGAAGGTGGACATCTCCAGCTTTGTAAGAGTCCCTACTTCTTCTTGCACGTTTCTTGTTTAACATTTTGTTTGAAAAGCAAAAAGCAATGATAAGGTATTTTTATAGCCGTATTGAGAGATATCAGCCCTAACATTTTCCAAATCTTAAATGTGCTTCGCAAAATCTTTCAAACAAACCCGACAAAGTCTCTCTGGTGTGTCTAAGGTGTGAATTTATGAAAAAAAGATAGACACTTCATTTCAGTGTATATGTTATATAGCTATATAAATAAACTGCAAAGTACATGTATACACAGGATATTGATGGGTTGGAGCTGAATGTGCAACAATTGAAATTTCTGTGAGGGTTTTTGGTGGGGAGAAAATCTAATTTTTGATTCATCAAGATGCAGATATGAACAATTTTGACTAGAATAAGAAAGACAAGAAACATCAAAACTTCATTTATGACCAAATTTCCATAAATGGAATTCTTAAGAGTGTAAATGCAGCACCAGCATAGTTAATGACAGTCCTGGACAGTCAGTCCTCACAGCAGTGCTTTACTTTTTCCCTAATCATCACACCTGAATCAAATGATGGTTCATTAGCAGGCCTCTGCAGAACATTGACATGGAGACGCATGGACCATTTGAATCATTTATGGTGAACACAACGTCACATATACAAGTTAGTCGCCACTTGGATTACTCAGCTGGCCATAAGAGTTTGAGCAGCTAAAATCTTTCCTTTCCTCTGCCTACATCCCCCAGAATACTGTGCACTTCTGGATCAGAGTTCAAAGAAATTATTGAACAGTTTATTGGATGTACTTTCTGTTAAGTTGATCACATGTCTATACATATTGTTATTGATTTATTACCCAGCCCTACCACTGGATTAAAAAAATCTCCAAGTTCACCACTGCTGCTCAGATGCTACCGGTAGCTGCTCACACACACATCACCGCTTTGCTGTACACCACAGCAGCAGGTGAAATGCCAGTATTGGCGCACCATTACACATTGTGACAACTGCTGTGGTGTAGAATAGCATCATAAGCAATGTTCCCTCTAATTTTTCATGTGTCTGGGCATTCACACAAGCTCCCTGAGTACACTGAAGACCACTATGAGCAATATCAGGTGTGCGCACTATAGCCACACACCAGTATTGCACTTGTTATAAATCTTGGATCATAGAAAGTTACGTGGCTATTAAAAGAATCAGATTACAGCAGCGACTTCCATTAGTTTGCTTTTAATATAAGTGATTTGCCCCATTTAAAATGAAAAAGAAAACAAAAAAACCCACTGCTGTTCATGAGATGCACAGTTGTTATATGCAAGAGTCCTGCTTTGGCCATGGCGAGAAATGAGATATTGCACCTTTCAGACATAACTTTTTGTTCACATTAAAACATTCACATTCTGCACAATGAAATGCGTGCTCTGGTTTGTGATACTGTATAAATTCTTATAACTCTTCGTCTGCAAAATATTTAATTACAGTTTTTTCATGTCCGTCTTTGTCACTTCTCCAGTGGTTGTACACCTGAGGTAGTCCAACTTCCATTCAATCCACTTTTTTCCCTCTGAAAACTCATTTGCTACTTTGGCTTCGCTGCATGTTTTGCAGAGTAAACCTTTCTCACTCAAAAAAAAAATCTCACCCAGTTTCACTACTTGTTCTTCTATTTGGACAAGCTCCAACAGCCATTCCATCTTAAAAGAAGCGCATTTCTTTTTTGTTTTGGCTTAATGAGTGGATGTCCCACTGCCCGTTCGCTTAGCCATGATAGGGTGTTAGCTTTCGCGTCTCTCAACTCCGCCACACTTTTCCTACCTAGCAAATCTGCACAGCGCATATTGGCAAGGCACGCACACACAATAGCAGGTGATGATTGGCTGCGTAGCGTAAGTGTACAGTATCGTATCATTGGCTGGACACCTGTGACTCAGAGTTAGATCGTTATACGTCATTGGCCCATAGTCAAAACTGATGTCTGAGCTCAATGTATACTTTACGTTGAATTTTGTTCTATACGCTGCATAGATTTTATTGTGTGCTGAGAATGTGCGAGCAGTGCGCAATTGCACAAGCGCGCAGCTTAGAGGGAACATTGGTCAAGTGTGTAAAAACTGCTTTGTTAATTAGTGCTGGTTTAGTATAATCCTTGAATTTTTCCTGACAATTTGGTATGTTTCATAACCACTTAGGAAGCAGGAAGTAGTTTGTTCTACCTTTTGTGGTTATTTCTTGCAGCTAATTTTTCTACCACTGGATTTATGTGTCACTGCAGCGTAACCTGACATTCACCTGTGCTGAATCCAGCTCTTTCCCTGTCTACTTCAACTCCACATCCTTCCTGCGGCTGCCGGGTCAGAGGGACAGTGACACACTCTCAGTAAGTCTGTCTTTCAGGACGTGGAACCCCAATGGAGTGTTGATGTTCACACAGCTGGCTGAGGGTTGGTTGGAGCTGTTACTGATGGAAGGCAAGATCACCGTCTACATGAACGTGACACAAAAGAGGAGCACACGTATTGACATTTCATCAGGTGAGCTCAGCTCTGTGTTTAGAATGACCTTGGAAAAACTATTGGTTGCTTGGCTCATTTTCCAGAAAGCAAGTGGAGACAAGTGAAAGCTGGATTGATTGATTTTATTAAATTTGATGAAAATATGTTAGTATAGATTATCTCTGCTAAACTATGAGATTTTGTGACTGGATTTGCTGTAGGAAATCACTGACCAATAATCTTATGTACGTTGAGGATCGAGGGATTCTGTCTTGAGGGGTTGGGACTGCGGCCATTCCTATGTGTGTTCTAGCTTTGGGCTGCAGAACTACCTCAAGATTCACTCCTAGGAAAAGACTCCTCCTACAAAAGAGTAGAGTCATGACTGTTATAGCTAAACAGGGTCAACGGCCAGCTTTGCTGTTTTCTCTCTTTGTGTTGCAAGTGTGGGACGGATACTTAAATATTTTACCATGAAAGTTTAATGTGGACAGAAGGTGTTAAGTTTGATATCCTTAAGATTATATTACTCCACTTTCATGTCTGATCTATGGCACGATTGGTTGCTTATATTGGTACTTTTAGAATTTTCTGAAACTTCCCAGGTGTACTATAGCAATGTGGCAAGTTTTGAGGCTGCATGGAGATATGGGTCTTGGCCTCGTCAACATTCTGTGACATAAGAAATTTTTCATTGTACTGGAAATTCTGGATCCTCAAAAACCACATGAGGAGAAACCCTTCTGCTACCAGAAAAAGTTTGCTGCAGGAATAATGGAAGCATGGACTCCTGTAGGCTCCATGCTGATTAATACAGCATAGAGCAATGAAGGCAGTGAGCCAGACTCTGACTTGTCGCCAGAATATCTGAACACAAGTGGTTATAATCAGGGGTGAAAGTAAGCCAGTACTTTTAAAAGATTCTGAGCCTGTATGCAGTACTGGGAAGACGACTGCAAAAAGGCCGTCATTCAGAACGACTGCACTTTGAGTCAGTATAGATCGGCTTTGAAATAGGCAGTCCAATACACAACTTAATTTGTTTACAGTTTTTTTTTCCCATTCCAAATTCTTTCCTAACAGTCTGTACTGCCTGATGGATCCTCTCACTGCAGGCATCTCTCTCTCCTCCACCTGCTCCCTCCCGGAGCTCATAGCCTTCGTTACCAGCCTTCAAACTGTTCTCCACCATGTTTACAAATTCAAGTAAAAGTAAAAGTTCAGGTTTTATAAACAACTTAAATAGGATAGTAAAGTATTCATGATTTCTTTTTCGTTCGCACAAATGACCCACTGACGATTTTCGTCATACTATTGGCAAGAATTTAAAACTACTTTCACCCTTGGTTATAATCATAGCTGAATTTTCATTTGTAATCCTGTTGATTAATTGTGATACTTGAATGTTCAAATAAAATCATATTTTCACATTTTAGGAATAGGTCTGAATGATGGTCAGTGGCCAGATCAAGACAGGAGGAACCTACTACTTTGGAGGTGATTGATTCCTTACCTCATTTACTTTTACCTCCAAAAAAAAAAAAGAGAATGATTTACTTTCCAGTATTTTCTCCTAAGAGTCACTTCTATGCACACAGTTTAAATGTTAGAGGAAAGTAAAGTAATAGAAAATGTCACTCTGAAATGATTCAGATATGGTTTTCTGTTTTGGGTCTTTTGCAATTGACTTTAGCATCTCAAAATGATTACTAGAAACTACATTAAAAAAAAAACACGACAGTGACCACAACTAAAAAAAAACTTTTAGGTTCAGTTACAAGCCAACAATTAGTCCATCCATCCATTTTCTTACACCCTTCTTCTCTAATGGGGTCGGGAGGGTTGCTGGTGTCTATCTCCAGCTGCGTTCCGGGCGAGAGGCGGGGTTCACCCTGGACAGGTCGCCAGTCTGTCGCAGGGCAACACAAAGACATACAAGACAAACAACCATTCACACACACACACACACACACACACACACCTAGGGAGAATTTAGAGAAACCAATTAACCTGACAGACATGTTTTTGGACTGTATGCAAACTCCATCTGCAAGGCAACAGCTCTACCAACTGCGCCACTGTGCAGCCCCAACAATTAGTATTTGATATAACTTTAGTATTTGAATGAGTCAGTCTCTCTCCTAAGTTGGGAGAACATTTAAATGTATATGATTCATATCATTCTTACGGATACTTAAGTGTTTTAGAATATCATAATTTTCCCCCACCTGTCAGTGGTGGGTACATTGTAGAAAATGTTAAGCAAGTGAAAGCTGTTTTTGATTCTGCTGAAAGTAGTTTGATAGCTTTGATGCTGGATCATCTCTTTCCTTAACCTGATTTAAATTTCAGGAGTTTTGGACTCAGACCCTTGTAATAGTGCTACACTTTCAAGACCAATAGGGATGTTCTGAATGAGTTATTTAGGTGGGTTGCTTTCAGCTGTATGTTGCATATTCCTACTCAAAGGTTCACAAAGCTGTTTGTTAGTTAATATGTCTTCTATTTCAAAATTTACAAAGTTGACTAATTATGGTGTTTCTCCTTTTTTCACGGTCTTCAGGCTACTTTCCACACACTAGCATTTGGTCACTACAGCGCTCTTTCCAGGGCTGCATTCAGATGATCCACATAGATGACCACTTGGTGGACCTACGGGCTGTGGAGGAGGGTCACATCGGAACCTTCGAAAATGTTAGCCTGGATATGTGTGCAATTATAGACAGGTATATTTCTGAGAAATACTGTAAAAATACAAATTTGGGAAATTTTAGTGGGTACCTAATCACTGGGAGGCTTTAGGCTTAAAACTTGGTTAGAGCGCTGTGATTCTGCAGCTCCTCTTATGATTTTGAAAGGACAGAGTTCTTGCCAACTTCACATTATTTTCCTATTTCCATGTGTGAGGACAGGTGTGTTCCCAACCACTGTGAGCATGGAGGGAAATGCTCACAGACATGGGATACATTCAGCTGCAATTGCAGTGGTACTGGCTACTCTGGAGCAACATGCCACACATGTAAGTTCACACACAGATCACCTAGAACTGCATGTCAAATATTTAGTGATTTGTAACTCTGTTAAGTGACACCTAATCCAGAATGACAGTCATGACAAAAAGTACATTTATTTATAGAGACTTTAAGTAATTGGTACATAAAACCAGGGTTTATCAACCATTTTGAAAAGCAATTTCCCCTTCACATTCAGAACACAATCAGGAGAACAGGAACTTAGATAAAGTTTATTTTGACAATGTTGAAATGTGAAATTGTATGGTTCTTGTTCTGTGGATGGAAGTCCAGGTTCTCAGAAAACAGTGGGAGGGAGATGGTGAGTTGAAGGGGTAACGGACAAGTGAACAAATGGATTGAACTTACTTGGTGTGGTGATGCCTTCCCGCCAAGGGGGATTTACTGTGGTCACCAGGGTAGTGGTCTCTTTGCAGGGGTCCTTGAGATGTTCCAGGTTCCAGTGTGAGATCCAGATGGAGAGTTAATTGGAGGTGGATGGGAAAGGGCAGACAGGTAACTTCTTGTGAGGAGTGATCTTACTGCTAGTCAATGTGCTGGTCTGAACAGGTTTGATTTGAGAAATGTGTAAAGTGGGATGGATGCGAAGGGATGAAGGGAGGCGGAGATGAACTGCAGTTGGACTGATGACCTTTTCAAATTTGGAGGGAACAATAAACCTGGGGTGAATTTTTTGAACATGGCTTTAAGAGGGATGTTACCAGCATAAAGTCAGATCTTTTTTCTGGGTAAATGCTGTGGGGCAGGTGTTCTCTTGCAGTTTTGTTCAGTGGTGTGATTGAGAGCGGTGATGGTTCTGTTCCAGATATTTTTGCAGCTGCAGATGCGATGTTGGAAAGATTTCACGGAGATCTCTTTTTCGTCAGAAGGAAACAGTGCTGGTTGGTAACCTAGGGAAACTTCAAAAGGAGAAAAACCAGTAGCATCAGAAATGTGTGAGTTATGTGCATATTCAACCCAGGGGATGTACTGAATCGAATCAGACGGGTTTGTAGAAGTGAAGCATCTGAGGGTGGATTCGAGTTATTGAGTCATTAGAAACTGGGAGTCCAGTGGTGAAGTCAATGGAAATGTGTGACCAGGGACGTTTGGGGATTTATAGAGGTTGCAGAAGACTGGATGGAAGTTGATGGGATGGTTTACTTCTAGCGCAGACAGAAACAGGCGATGACAAATTCTTTTACACGTTTGTGGATGGATGGCCACGAGAATCTGGGGTTGATGAGAGCGATTGTGCAGCTGATTCTGGAGTGAACTGAAAACTTAGCTGAGTGGATCCAATGGATGAGACGTGCTCGGACTGAGGTAGGTACATAGATCGTTTTATGGGGGAAGGTGCCAGGATCAGGTTCAGTTTGTTGAGCTTGGCGAATGAGGTCTTCAATCTCCCAAGTAACAGAAGAGATGGTGCAGCGGAGCGGTAGGATGGTGGCAAGTTCTCTCTCAGAATCAGGTGAGTGGAATCGAGACAGGGCATCGGGTTTGATATTCTTGGAACCGGGGCAATAAGAAATGAAGAGATTGTATCTGGAGAACAACATTGAACAACAGGACTGACGGGGGTTTAATCTTTTGGCAGACTGGAGATGGGAGAGGTTCTTGTGATCAGTCCAGACCAGCACGGGATGGTCTGCACCCTCCAACCAGTCCCACCACTTCTCCAGGGCTAGCTTACCATCTAGCAGTTCACAATCTCCCACGTCATAATTGCATTCAGCAGGGGAAAATCTTTGGGAGAAGAAAGCACAAGGATGGGTTTTATTCTCCGGATCTGAGATGGGTGTGACCTATTTGCATGGGCTCGAACTCAAAGTAGTTAAGCAGAGGAGACGGAGTGCAAGTTGGAGAGGTGGAAGGAAGCAATCTGACTGATGGGTTTCTCATTTCTTTCCTTTGTTCTAGCTCGGAGTCTGTTATCTAGTCGGAAATTAAACTGATTAGTTCTTCTAACATAGCAGGTTTGTCTAATGTGGCCAACTCATCTTTTAAAGACTAATTGAGGCCATGGAAATAGGCACTCTTTAAAGCGGGAGCATTCCACCCAGAAACTGCCACTCTAATCCTAAAGACTATAGCAAAATCTGCTACTGACCATTGGCCTTGTTTTATTGTCCATTAATCTTCAGAGTTGGAGTTGGAAATCTAGCTTCTGCCCAGTTTAAAGCTTGGCCTGTCAACAGTGAAATTATTAAAGCCATTTTAGCACCATCATAGGAGAAACTTCCAGGGGAATGATTGAAAACAAGAGAGCACCGTAAAAGCAAATCATTACATCGGTTTATGTCACCTGAAATCTTGTCTGGGGAAGGTGGATGGATGTCAGAAAAAGTGGAGTGGACTGGTGGTTCTGGACTGGAAATCGAGGCTGGAGCTGAAGCGGAGGTCTGAGAGAGCTTTGTAAAAAAATAGACAATTCTTTGAGATGATGATTTGTTTCAACGTGCCAGGTACCCAGGTCTTGTAAAGCGGAATTATGAGACTGAATGAGGGAGTGTTCTGCCAAAATTCTCCTGAGAGCATCTGCAGGACTTGACTGTTGGCCCGAGTGTTCTGTAATGTTGGGTTCAAGTCTTTTTGCCCACACACAGAACACAACCAGGAGAACAGAAAATCAGATGAAGTTTATTTTGACGATGATAAAATGTGAAATTATGTGGTTCCTGTTCTGTGGATGGAAATCAGGGTCGTCGGTTTTCAGAAGACAGTGGAAGAGGAATGGTGAGTTGAAGGGGTATTGTACAAATGAACTTCATAGGAAAAGATAGACTGATCTTACTTGGTGTGGTGACGTGTTTCCGCGAGGGGGGATTTACTGTGGTCATGGGGGTAGTGGTCTCTTTGCAGGGGTCCTTGAGATGTTCCAGGTTCCAATATGAGATCAGACGGAGAGTTAATTGGAGGTGGATGTGAGAGGCTGCGGTGGAGGGTGGACAGGTAAGTTCTTGAGAGGAAAGGCGAGGAGCAATCCGACTGCCAGCCGTGAAACCAGGAACTGTCAACGATTCTTCAGCAGAGGCGGAGAGGGATTTTGGCAACAGATGCTGGCAGCCCTCTCATATACGCCTAGAAAATGAGTGATAGATCACAGGTGCGCTGACTCCAGTCAGCAGACACACCCTCCAGGTAGTGTAGCCTATGGGCACCATCAAGGTGATTGGATTATGAGGGAAACAACAGACAAAAAAGAAATCCCCACAAAGAGCCAAATCCCCAGTTCCCAACAGTTGTAAAGTTAAGCAACAATGCTTTCCAGGAATTTTGGAGGATATAAATATTTTAACATGCTATTTTTAATAAAACGCCAACTAAATTGGCTGGGGGGTTTTTCTTCAAAATTGACACTTCTTTTACATTATTTCTTATGAATAAGGATCAAAGTGAAACTTTGCTCTTCATGTGTTCTATAGACTAGAATGAAAAGACAAGTGGAACTGATGTGTGTCTAGAACAATTCTTCTCAATTCCAGTCCTCAGGCCTCCCTGCTCTTCATGTTTTAGATGTGTCTCTATTTCAGAACAGCTGATCCGTATGATTGCATGACCTCTTCTGCAGTCCTCAAGTACTGCAGAAGCCTGTTAATCACCCACAGATTCAATCCAAGGGTGTGGCAGAAGGGGAACACCTAAAACATGCAGGGCAGGGGCGCCTGAAGACCAGAATTGAGAAACAATGGTCTAGAATGACATTTGTGATGCATAGCGAATGCAGTAGAGAACAAATTTCCATTATGGTTACAACCACATCAGTTTAAATAACAGTGTGAACTATAATATGAAAGTTCTGATGCTGTGATTGAACGGTAGCCTCCCCTCTGTTAGACAGCCCAGGGCAGCTGTGGCTACAAGGTAGCTCACAGCTATTGGTGTGTGAATGTGCGTGTTAATTTGTAAATGACTGATTCTAGTTTAAAGCGATTTCGACTTTTTGGATGTGATAAAACGCTACACTACACTATTCTACTTAAGATCATTTAGGATTAAATGATCTTTGGTTTTGAATTTTTCTGCCTGGTCAAATATTTGGACACAAGTAAATCAAAAGGTTAAATCTGCCTGGGATCTGAACATGTAGACTCAGGCTAATCTATACATTCTCATGAGAAGGCTGACCTGCAAACCTTGACAGCTTTGCTGTATAAACCACATATGTGTGGTGGTCTTCTTCTTCTCCATTCTGTGTGTTGCTTCTTCTCTCTAGCGCTGTATCAGCAGTCCTGTGAGGAGTATAAGCATCAGGGGAAGAGCTCGGGTAACTTCTGGATTGACCCTGATAGTAGTGGCTCTCTACCCCCCTTCAGAGTACACTGTGACATGACAGGTGAGATGTTTAAGCTAGAATAATCAGAATTAGTACAGAGTTAGTAAAATAATCAGAGCACAAGTTAATGCGCTCATATAACTTGTTTAACTGTGCACAATGTAACAAGCTTACCTATGCATTTTAGTGCCCATTTAGTGTCAACATAATGTGTTTCTATGTATATTTGTAAAGCAATAATAGATTTCTTTTCATTTTTTATGTTTCTTAAATCTATCATATCTTTGGCTTCTTTTCCAGATGAGTTGTTATGCATAAAAATAATTGAGCTTTTTATGGAATCTTTTAGACACAATGGTTTGGACCACTCTAAGGAACAACATGTCTCCTCAGACATCAGTCTCTGCTACAGATGAGGATGGAAAAGCAGTACTTCAGATTACTTACAATGTCACTGATGAACAGGTATATAATGGCTGCTAAATTTAAATGACCCTTTACGTTTCACTTACTTTAAGTAAGTGAAGTTTTTTCAACAAGATTACTGTATTTGTGTTTTATTAATACACTTAAAATGGGACCAGTGATGGGATAGTTACTTTGAAAAACTTTAATCGGATTACTGATTACTGAAAAGTAACTTAGTTAGATTACTGATTACTTGATTTGAAAAGTAACTAAGTTACATTAAAAGTAACTTTTTTTGTTACTTTCAGCAGCTGCTAACAACGGTTCGCCACCTAACCCTAACCCTAAATTACATTGATCTTTGCCAATTTTTAATGCAATGCAAGTTATTTTATAAATGTAATATCAACAATGTATTACCATTTATAAGGTTGAACTGAAGGGGAAATTGTTTAATGGTTACAACAGCACAAAAAAATTTAGTAATTTGGTAATTTGTTCCTGTTTTGTGTGTTCCACTATTGTCTGGAAGACTATAAATAGGTTTTATCCCTCGCACCCCCTCACGCCCCAGCCTCCAGGTTCTGCTTTACGGCCCTGCGTTTGGTGTCAGAGTACAGCTCACAGCGCTCCTCCTGCAGCTCCACAACTCAGATCCTGCATAGTTTTGTGACACTTATCTTAATATTAATAATTTGAATGCCGTTTAGTTGCACAACTTTACGGACTCGTTCATTTGTGGCTGTTTTCACGTTTATTGCGCTGTTCATATCAGTCTCGATGTTTGCGGTTTTCTGGAGCGCAACGCAAAGCTCGACGTCACTCAACTTGACATTAACAAAGACACAGCGGGACGGGTCATCCTGGAAATGATGGACAGGGAGAGTCTGATTAAAAAAATTTAAACTAACTGGATATCAGACAAACCGGATTCTCGGTTACGTCTTGCGCACCAACTTTGAGCCTACAAGCAGCAAAATAAATAAGAAACAGATCCGATGTCTTTGGATCAAGGGCGTAGGTTTGGTCTAAGTTTTGGTGGGACCTTACAACTTACTGACCATCCCCCTCCCCCGCACTGCACCGACCATTTTTGACCATTGGGGGGGGGCACCACATTGGCTTAATAATCCCCTCCCCCCAACCATAACCATAACTTGATCATACATCTTGTGTATATAACCAGATACAGTCATACTCAGCAGATCAGTTCAAGAACACTTTACTTTTTCCTTTTCAAAATTCCTATTCTACCTCACATTCAGTGCTGACCTTACTAAACACCGGACTTTACAACAAATGCGTTGCGTGATAGATATCTAACTTATGGGTCCACTCACTGTACTTACAGCCGAGGTAGCGAAATAACTTCTAATGTCTGTCGTCCTTTTCTTTTTTGGTGGCGACATGGTCTCGGAGACTCATAATAAATGTCAAACTCAGAAGGAGACGCGTTCACTTTCAGCACCATGGACCAAATGTAGATTTTCATTTATTTATTTTGTTTTTGTTAAAAAATACATATGTTTTTTTTAAACTAATATGGCAAAAAATGGCCGGGGCTATTTTATATCCCTTGAATATCATGTCACGACCGTCCATACGCAAACCTACGCCCATGCTTTGGATAGTTTCTTTGCAAAGGGGAAAAGGCCCAGAGAAGAGACAGTAGAATGGATTTATCCCAGACCATTGGGTGATTCCCACATTCCAAGCCTGCTCTGCATGATATGGTGAGCGGATCGTTAATGAGGCAATGAATCCTTCAAACTGTTTCACCAGTAGAGACCAAGCACCCTGTGCATAAGCAACATTTCAGGTGTCATTGTCTCTCATCACTCCCAGAGGGGACCGTTCTCGTAGCAGAGAAACAAGCTCTGGGCTTGTTATCATTAGTAACATTAGTCGTTATCATGACTTAAAATTTTCCCGAAAGTAAAATGTTTGTTTTTTGTGGCGCATCTGCATCTTATTTTGAAGGGATATGTAAACGTTACCATAGCAACCAGAGTCGGAGAGCATTAATGCAGTGGTCGAGATGAATACACTGAAAAAAATGAACTTAGGGGGTTATAACATTAACAAAAAAATATCATGTACTTTTAACTAAATAATTTCACGTTTCAAACAAAAATGTGATACAATCATGTTGGATAAACAAGAAATTAAACAACTTAATGTTTATGAAATTTAATCATGTTGAGATAACATGATTCATTATAGTCAGACTGATATTGCGCGGAAGACGACGAGTGAGATCACGGGATTTCACACGTGACAAATGTCTACTGTCTCAAAAAAATACGGGACACTAAGTGCTGCAAAAACTCTTCGGAGAAAAAAATTGAAAAAAAAAAGAAGTTTGTTTCAACTAATGCAATTTTCTAAATTTTCATTAATCTTAATCAAGTAAAGTAAATTATTTGGTCCAAAACATTGCAAATTAGTTGGGCTGGCTCTTTTAAATTACATTGGGTCCAACTTTAGTAAATGAGTTGAATCAACCGTAATAAATTACATTGAACCAACACAATTGCTTTACATTGGAATAACCTTAATAAATTAAGTTGTCCTAACACGTTTGCTTTAAATAGGAATAATAGAATTACATGGTGCTGAAATAAAGCAAAGTAATCCGGTAGAAATCCTTTCTATGATTTTTTTTAATGTTCATCCAAAGAGTTATTTTTTTCAGTGTAGAACTTGAGAGTTTTAGGTCTGGTTCACACAGCACGATTTAAGGATTGTCGGCTGATTTTCCAAACTTCTGTGACCACAGAGCCGATAAAAGTCCAACAAATTCAATTGGTTCTTGTGTCCAGACGCACGGCAGGAGCAACACACCACACACAAACCGATTCCACTCACGGACATCCCGATTCCAGAAGAAAATCCAGTAAAAAAAAACAACATACCGTAGGTGAATTTAGAATAATCAAACACGAATGACGATGTAGAAGCAGCAGTAATAGTTTGTGGACTCATTTTAAGCAATAAAAGACGTAACAAAAAGAACACCTAAAAAAGGTGTTTGATAAAAGACGGCGGGAGCAGCTGCTGCACTATGATTTGGAGGTGAGCTATGTTTCTTCGTAGTTAACATTTTTAACTGAATAAACATAACCACATATAATAAACATATATAAAAATGACCGTTACATATAGTAATAAACATCTCCACATATCACCTACGATGTCCACCGGACTCTCAATTGCGCCATGTCTGGGATTCCCCTCGGTCCTTACTTCACCACGCTTTCTGATTGGCTACTTGTCGCATTCAACAGGTTGCATTCTCGCTCCCAGTCAAGGACAAACCCACAGGCTGCGATAATCGAGCCAAGACAATGTTGAATATGTCCAATTTAAAATTACACCACCACGTAACACACTGCAGGACGTTGTAAGATTGTCGTAAAGGGAAAATTGGGGCAAAAAAAAAAAGCTTTAGGGGAACACCAACATGCAGAAGCATTATCTGACTTTACACCCCGCCACCCACCGGGCCGCAGCAAAATTGCCAAGTCTTGACCAGTCCGCTGTAATAAAAAGGTTGGGGAACACTGCCCTAAGGGGCTCCTTAAATTACAATATAACAACTTTTTTTTTTTGGTGAGGAATAAATTAGGACACCTGCCAGTAAGTATGCAATGATGTGGAACAAGTTGAAACTTGTGTTCTTTAACTGAAAATAAACCAAATTTTATTCGTAATCGGAATCATTCAAAAATATGATTGGACATCAATATGTGAACATTGTGAAGATTTAATGGGAGTGTTAATTTTCCATATTTCATATTATTATAAATATTCTATATTCCATACATATTGTTATTAAATATTAATTCTATTTATTTATCACTTAAATCATCAACTGTGCCTTTGTGTGTCAGGTATTGTCAGTCACCAGCAGAGCAGAAAGGTGTGAACAGTATGTAGCTTACACCTGTCGAATGTCTCGTCTGCTGACTGGTCCAGGTAAAGTATTCATCATCATATTCTCACTCACCTAATGCTGCCCCTCATTCTTTAATGTCTTTTGTGATTTTCAGTGCTGCTTAATCACCTGATTACCTTTAGCATGGTTTGAGAAAAATTAACAAGCATTTCTTACAACATTGAAATAATCTGAAGGGATTCCTCAGATTCTTTCAGGGCCCACAGCCTTTTGAACCTTAACCCCTTTGAAACCGAGATCAGCTTCAAATCCCCCTCAGAGATTTGTTGCACATTATCTAACAGTGTATCCTTATCATGCTTTGTATTCTTTGAACAAGTTTGCTATAGTTGATCTTGTGTCCATGGAGAACAGACAATTCGTGCTCAGTAAACAATCTGTCATCCATCAATTCCAAAGAGTTCACAGGTTGAAAGACACAGACTGCTAAGGTTGACAAATAGATGGAGAGATTTGGACAATAAAATAAGCAAGAAACATTTTGTGACCAAACTCCTTAAAGACTTTAACAGATTGATTAGCATAAGTTAGATCATGGATGAACCAAATTTTTTCAAAATTTTATATTGTTTGGACAAAAGAACTTTATTGTAAACTTGATACATTTTTCACTTCCCTTGCCCTCCTTTCATCAATCTTCTGATAAAAATCTTGGTATCATTTATGACAATTTTTTGAAATTGGATAAGCAGGTGAGCACATACATATTGTGGAATAACTTACCATTCAACATTAGATCTGCCCATAGTCTTGAATATTTGAAATTACTCCTTAAAACTCATTTTTATTCATTATCATTTACATAAGATCTGACATTGTAATCCAACTGTCCAGTCTGTTTAATTTATTATGTTTCATTCTTTTGATATGTATTTTTATATATGGTTTTAAAAACACTGTACAGCACTTTGATGCAGTTTGTAGTTGTTTTTAAAGTCCTTTAAAAATAAATTGACACTGGCATTAACAAAGTCCTTGTTAAAAAAAATGTAAGTAAACTTCATAAACTTTGTTGGATTGACTCCTAGATGGCACTCCATTTACCTGGTGGCTAGGAAGAGATAATAAGAGACATTTCTACTGGGGCGGGTCTGGACCTGGGATACAGAAGTGTGCCTGCGGTATTGAAAACAACTGTTCTGATCCCAAACACTACTGTAACTGTGATGCTGACCTGCGAGCCTGGTGAGTAGAGCAACAGAACAACTTCATGTTTGTGCTGCATTTGTTGTTTATTAGGCCTGTGCATTAAGGCACTGTCAGATTTCTTCTTATTTTTCCAATAAATCCTAATTAACAAAGATGGTGCCGTTTCGTAAATCTAAATGACCACAAAAAAGCCAGGAACACTTCTAATCTGAGTGAATTCAGTTATTTAGAGATTCTGAAAGTGTAGATTGTAAGCTTTCCACTCATGTTAAACACATGGAAATAAAAAAAGAAGTTCTTCTTTACTCCCAAGTGTTGTGTGCATTAATAACATTCATGCTTATTGGTAATTAGATGCACAATAAAAGAAAAATAGACTTGAGTTGCTTTGACAGAAACAAAAATCTTCTTTTGCAACATTAAATTAAAAAAACTTATTCACTCTATAAATCGTTCGTTCGTATAATTCGTTGTATTTAATGAATTTAATTTAATAATTTTAATTTATTAAAAATAACATTGATGTGTGAGCAGAGCTTTATAAGCAAGCAAAGTTGTAAAGAACAAACTGAGTCTCACTAACTGAGACTTGAGTCCAACCTTTCACAGTATAGAGCTGTTCAGAAGAATCAAACTGCAAGTGATACACACATCAAAATTCTCTTGGCTTCCTCCCATCATATAAGTAGTTTTAAGCTATTTATCTATTATTATTTTTAAACACAATCCATTGATATGTCAGCTGTACGCATTGCACTTTGAGCTGAAGTCACAACAAGTATCTTGCAAACCACTAGGGGGCCCCTGCGGATCACTAGTAGTTTGGGGATCACAGTTTGAGAAAGACAGTCCTATAACTTTGGGGATGCAGGCTTCACAATTACTCAGGCTATGTAATCAATGCATAGTCCTGATGCATTGAAGGTCAATAGTTATCAAAATCTTTTTCATACATCAAACATGTGGGCATATCTGACCATATGCCATAAAACATCTAAGTGGAATAACTTCCACAGACAAGCTTCCATGTGCATCAAACTTTGTTTGTGTCACAAGAGACCAGAACTCGTCACATACACATGATCAATTGGTGATACAACCTTAGCCCGCCCTCTTTCAATAGGAAGTCACCTGTTTTCCTACTGGTTTTCTTACTTTTATTCTTTAATTCATACAGGAATAAACTTGTGTTTAATGAAATAGAACAACTTAATGGTAAATCCTTTTCTCAACACTGGCTGCTGGCTGGAGCATGTGGGCATGGCAGAGTGTCTAATGACTATCGAAATCAGATGTGCATCATCCCATTTGCACCAAACTTGATATGATTGGCATTTGTTAACCACTGAAGAGCCCAGTAGCATTGTAATTTGACTCCACTGCATCCCCTAGATTTTTCCAACAGCTATCTTCTTAATACATCAACTGAACTGCACCAGATTTCTTGTGCCTCTTTAGCAAGCACGGCTAAACACATTGGTGTGCAATGCTTGATGGGCCAGTGTGAGAACAGCGCAAGAGTGTTGACGACGACGAGTGCATGGCATTGCTAGAGCTCCCACCTTGCCATGTGGCCAGAGCAGCGACAGCGCTGCGAAGGTCGATGGAGAAGCAGCCATTTTGGATCAAAGGGCAAACTTTTGAAAACTCCTTCTTTGGGAGGCATTGTTTGCTGCTTTAAAGCTCTGAGACAAGCTGGCTCTCCCCCATGAGTGATACACACATCACGGGCTGACTCACACACACACAGGTGTCCCTCTGTAATTACTGCTTTCTGGTACTACTGGTGAGTTTTTTGTGTTGCTTTGTCTTTTCTTATTTTGTCTGTTATTTTGCCTAAAATTGTGTTTCTGCCTGATGTGCTTTTGTGTGATAGGATGGAAGATGCAGGTTTGTTGGTGTATAAAGACCATTTGCCAGTCAATACAGTTGTGGTCGGTGATACAAGCAGGTCCGGATCTGAGGCCAAGCTGACTGTTGGGCCTCTTAAATGCCAGGGAGATAGTAAGTGTTCTTAAGATGTATTCTAAGTTTGAGAAAACTCTGTTTCAGAGTGACTGGTAGTCATGATGGTAATGTACTCTTAGTATATTAGTATATTATTTTTTGCCAAACAGGTTTTTCCCTGCTGCTTTTGCGACTGTATCCCCATGCTGTGGTCAGCGGTCTGAGGACTGTTTTGGATGTTTTGTTTTTACAGTCTACCAAATTTCCCTATACACAGAACTAAGTTGTTTCTAACTCTTTGGATATATTTTGTTGTTACTGTTCTGTCAAAACTAGTATTTCAATAAGGGGTGGAAATTAAAATTTTTCTCCACCATCCACAGTGGCTGTTAGAGAAATTATATACTGGCCACTCAGATATTTCACCAGCATCTGTTTTTTTTCCCCTTTTGATTACAAACCCCACCAGTACAAGCAAATTATATAAAATATATGATTTATTCTTAACTCTATGAAAACGGATTTACTGACAATAAGTTTACCATACATATGTACACATACAGACTAATTTAACATAAAGCATGATCACCTTATCTGAAGTGTAGTGTAATAAGTTCATCTGAAGTAATTATTAACAGCTAACTTTAACTACACAACCCTAACATTCTTGCAATCATTTCCTGTGTTGAACATTTCCACATTTTGGCTACAACTCCCTCAGATGGTATTTATTGAGGATGTGTCTAGTCATATTAAAACATTTTTAAATGGTATCAGTAGCTGTTTTCTAACTCTTCTATTTGTTTTTCCTTATTCATTACGTTTTCTTTTTAAACTCACAGCTATTCTTACTACTAAAACATCTCAGAACATGTTCATTATTAATTCATCGGGCCATCATCATTCCTGTGTTGTCCCAGTGTTTTTCTGACTACGTGCAAGCTTAGTGTTGGATTCCCCCTCCCAGACTCGCACACACACACATACACACACACCTGCCCTCCTGCCTGCATGGAACATTCCTTCTTCATTAACATTTCCAATCCTTCTTACCGGACAGCAGCTAATTTTAACTCTTCTTCAATAGGTCCGTGGTCATGTTTCTCTCATCATCATCTTCCTCTGACGATAATGAATCTCCTGAATCACACATTTTTCTGAATGGGCTTATGCATTGTTTAGTTTTTGTGGTCATAGTCTTAATGACTACACACACACCCACACACGTCTCATATCCGCTCACTTTTCTCGGATTCCGGCCTTATTTATAACCTCGGAGGAGGGGGCCAAGGAGGACTGAGGGGTTTCACTGGATAAGCCCAATGTCTGTCAATAAAATCAACCAATGGGCTGTTGCAGTCAATAAAAAATAAAATGTTCTATTTTTTTTTTTGTTAAATTATGACAGCCTAGGGCTGCCAGATATGGACAGTAAGTGCATCAGTCTGTACTACAGTCAGCCACTCCTCCCCTGGACAGAAATTGAAAAAGAATACAACTTTTTTTTCTGTTGCAAATTGTTAACCCACCACAGTGGCGGTGCGTTGCTCCAATTTACACACCACTTCATACTTTTACCCGCATTTGGCTAGTGGCAGATGCTAATTTCCACTCCTGGTTAAATACTATCCAAACCAATATGACCATTTGTGAAAAACAAACCCAAACCTGATTACTGGTAGAATTAAGATTACTATATTCACTGAAAACATTACATTTTAAATTTCATTGTGGTTTCTCTCTTGCACAATGAAAATAAAAATAATTTTGATTCTGCTTGTGATCAACCTGCTTGTAGAATTTGAAAAAGCATCACATCATGCTACAGATCTAAAGGAATGTGTCTGCTCCGTTTAGTCTCCCAGCACTTAATCATTGTATTTCAGATCTGTACACATTTCACCACATCAGGGAATTTAATTCCAAGGTGAGTCCTGTGTAAACCACTTTCAACATTATTTTCAGGGAGTCTATGTGTTTTTTTAAATTATTTTTCCTTGAGGTTTTTTTTTTTCTACCCCATGGGGTTGCTGTTGGTCAGTCAACGCAGTGCCAAATGTGTTAGAGTAAATTTCTTGCAGTTCTGCCCACACTGTGTGGGCTTGATTAGCTTACAGCCTTGGCTTGTGACAAGCAGGTAAATGAACAAGCCTTGCAGGTTTCACATGGGTCACCACTTCACCAAACCAGTTTATTCCATTCAGTGCCAAATCCCAAATATTATACCACCATTACAATGCTGGGGATAACACATCACTGACATGTTTTTTAACAGTTCTTTACCTCTTGTTTTCAATTGATTAGAAACACAGTAAGTCTTATATAGATTTATACCTCTTATAGTGTACTAAAATCTACTGATCAACTTCATAAAATGTTGTTCATAAAATGAGGCAAAAAACCCAGAAGAGCTCCAATGTCAAATTGATTTCTATCTTGGAAGTTTTTAAATAAAAGATTTATATCTTACTTTTACTCTTTGGGTTATAATCCAGCAAAAGAATCATGTGGGGTCTGATTGCATTTGTGTCTTATTTTTCCTTTTCCTCAAGTTTATTTGATATTATCAATTTAAGTGTAATATTTTAGTGTTGGTGTACATGCAGTTTTTATAAAGTATTCTGAATGGTTGGCTGTGCATGTATCCATATACAGTACCTTTGGTCTGTACTGTATATACAAAAAACTTTGTTTAAAGGATTGGTATTTATATTGGTGGAACGTATAATGTTTCCAGTATTTTTAATTAAATGTTTCTTTTTGCTCTAATTCTAGGAACCTTCTGGAATGCAGCGTCATTTAATAGCCCCGCCTCTTCACTTCACTTCAAGTCCTTTCAAACTGAATCCAGTACTGATATCTCATTTTACTTTAAGACATCTTCCAAATATGGAGTCTTACTGGAGAACCTGGGACCCAACAACCTCCTTCACATTGAAATCCGAGGTGTGTATGTATATGTAGTACCACAACAGTAGTACCATGAAGCAGTATATATGATACAAATCACATTTCTTTGTTGGTGTTGTAAGAGTGGATTACAAAATATAATTTTTCCCAAGAGCATTACTTGTGTTTATGGGGTTATGATTGCCATGACACAGTCTGTCATGCACCTTCCTTAAAAGAGATGTCGCTTTTTATCACTATCGTCATCTTACTAAAACTTACTGTGATAAAACTCAAGGTTCATGTCCCCCACCCTCACTCTGAGGTGTATAGAGTGAAAAGCAATCACAGTCCCCTGTGATGCTCCTGGGCTGCTAACCACTGGGTTAGACAGACAGTCCTTCAGTCGCTCAATTTTTTTATTTTTTATTATTTTTTTCCCCACCAGGGGGTCTTTTTGTGAGCTCTAGTGTCCCTTATACAACAGTGGGCTGACAGGAAAGGGGGAAGGAGAGGGGGGAAGACATGCGGCAAGTGTCGTCGGGTCCGGGAATTGAACCCGCGACGGCCGTGTCGAGGACTGAGGGCCTCCAAGCGTGGGGCGCGCTACCCTCTACGCCACCGGAGCACGCCCCTAGTCTCTCAAATTTTGGTCTGTTTTGTCAGGTGGTCATAGATGCAGGTGATTGTTGAGGCCTCGACCTGAACCATCTGGAGTTTCTGACAAAACAAATCACACTTACAAAAAAGGACATGATCCTCACTGTGCTGCCTGTTTGGTTCATGTGCTCGAAAAGGAGTAGGAAGACGTAAGAAATGCAGTGAAGTTCTACCCCATAAACTCATACCATATTTTCAGATGGACCCTCATTATTAAATTAAAAAAACAATTTAAAAAGACATAGGCTAATTAACATTCCATTTTATCTGGGTTTACATATGTCTATATATATATACATCCATACCCACACACACTCATATGTGTTAGCACAATAGTGCTGAATCTCACCCATATTTCTATATCTTGTGAAAATGACCTTCTTATATTTCCTTTTAAATTGTATTAAATTTTGACTTTGTTTTAACTCCTCGTGTAACTTGTTTCGTAATTTTACACCATGAATTGAAGTACTAAAGCTTTTTGTGCTCTATGAATGTTTGAGTAACCCTTTAAGATAGCTTCCTTCTGTTTCAAAAAACATATTCTCTATGTGCTCAGGTAACAGTTTATTTGATGCCTTAAATTGAGCAATTTTAAATTCCACCAGATCTTCAAATTTGCATTGTTGCATTGATTATTTCTTCTATTTAGTAAGTTATGGATAGTGGTGTTTACTGATTTGCTCTGAATCCCTATTGACTACTGTTGAGTAGTGTATGTTTGTCTATGAATTTTTCTAGTCTCTTCTTGAAAAGATTTTTCTAGAATTTTAGAGAAGTGAGGGAAAAGAGAGACAGGCCTGTAAATTGTGAAGAGGTGATTATTGCCAGTTTTATACATTGGTATGATCTTTGCTATTTTCATGTTGTTGAAAAATTGGCTCGTTTGGAATGATAAATTACAAATGTAAGTTAATGGTTTAGAAAAAAACCCTCTTTCAATTGTTTTCATGTCTAGATCATCACAGTCAGTGGATGCTTTACTTTTACATTTATTTATGATATCAATGATTTCTTTTTGTATGGGGTAAAGATGCATTGCATTACTCTCAATCTAATTTAAATGAGTTGCTGTTTTTATCATAGGTATTTTTTCTGTTAAGTGAGGTCCTGTATTCACAAAATTACTATTGAATTTATTTACAACTTTCTTCATATTGGCAATATTCTGGTCATTATCTGTGAAATACTGTGGGTAATTGCTACTATTGGAAGTTTTTCTGATAACAGTATTTAAAATGTTCCATGTCATCTCAGTAATAAGGATAATTATTATGGATTTATAATAATATTCCTTTTTACATGCCTTTATAGCATTGGTTAACTTTTTAAAAAAAAATATTTCTTGTATTTGTTTTCTGATTCAGTAGTTCTGTGTTTTATAAATTCCCTAAAATGTTTTTCTTTTTACATGCATTTTGAAGGTTACCTTTACTGCCTAGACAAGGGGTCACCAACCTTTTAGAGACTGGGAGCTACTTCATGGGTACAGAGTAATACAAAGGGCTACTTGTTTGATACAGACATACATTTTCTTGGCTCAGCCTTTATAACAATAATACATATATGTATATGCTGCCTGACCATATTAAAGTTAGGAACTATTCACAATAGTTATCAGAAATGATTCACCATGGCAGATATGGTTAATTGCTATTATGTGATTAAGTTTGATTCCCTTTTGGAGCTTTTCTGTGTGATTCTAAATTACCCCCAAGTGACTGACAGTATGGATTGTTACAGCTGTACGCACTGTGAGATTTTCCTTTAAATAAAAAAAAAAGAAAAGTTATTGTATTTTTTATTATCCAACCCTCTTTACTATTAACAAAATTGTAGAGAGAAGAAAAAGTTTTTTTGTGCCAAAACATCTTGTATGTAGCGCACATCAGTGTGAGTTTGTGGGGGTCAAAGGGCACGCCAAAGCCTAAATCTTATTGGTCAGTTTGCTTTTTCTGTCAGCTTTACTTTGTGCGGTTCTGGCAGGTTTATTAGCTTTTTTTGTGGTTTTGCGAACTTAAAAGCTGACACCAGCAGATGTCGAAATAAAAATGGTTGACAGATCCGAAGGTACAAAACGATCACTGCACCTGCAAGAGCACAACCACCTCTCCACTGCGCATCATGTGCGCATCGCAAATAAAAACAAACTGACCAATAAGATTTAAGCTTTGGCGTCCGCACCCCCACAGACTCAGACTTGCACTACGTACAAGATGTTTTGACACATAAGATCTAAAAATTTCAGAAATTATTCTTTTCTTTTTTTACTTCAAGGAAAATCTTAAGGTAGGCAGAATGTGTGCAGCCGTACAGCTGCAGGCGCTGCTGCCCTCCGATAAAATCCTGCAGGCGTCTGCGCAGTTCTGAACTTTAACCACAGAAAATAGTTTTATGCATAAAAAAATTTATTTTAAACATTTTTTATAATTTACTTTTTAAAACAATCTAAATATAAACAAATGTTATTAATTCAATGTAAAAACATTAAATTAAATAATTTCTTTGGCAGTGCTCCCTAATGACAATGGCTATTTTTAGAACTTGCTCCGCGGGCGACTGACAAGGTCCCCTCGGGGGACCGGGGGCCCACGGGCACCGTGTTGGTGACCCCTGGCCTAGACTATGTTGTTTGAGATATCTTGAATTGGTTAGTCAACTTTTAGTTGCACATATTTTGAACTCACTTTGACATAAAGACTATCTATTTAAATAAAAAATCTGAGCTGTCAGATGAAAGATGTTATGTTAATGTTGTTTTCACAGAAGGCTCAGTGGTCCTGTTATCTTTTGATTTTGGAAAAAATCGGATTGAGCTCACTGTTCAAACACCAAAGCCTCTAAATGATGACCAGTGGCATCGTGTGGAGGCTGAGAAGAACACCAAAGAAACAGTACTACAAATTGATGGTCATTACAGGGAGGTAAAAGTGACCCCCCCACTGGGACACACCGAACTGGAGTTCTACAGTGATGTATATATCGGTAAGTAACAAATTTACATTTTTATATCACAACAATCCTATTGTATTGCACTTAAGGAGATGAAGGAATGTTTTCTACAGGGCCGTGCAGTGTGCCTTTTTTCCAAAATTAAATAAGGGCACATTGAACAAGGTTTTAATACATTGTACAACAACATAGCAATAATCCATATAAATCAAGAATTTAATTGGATCCTACTATATCATTGCCATCATGCGAGGAAATGCAAAGCAAATATAGTCTATATTTTCCCCAACAGGTATAAAGTTGCTGTTTCTGCTGCTGATAATACTGGAGGTCTGAGTTGATCTGAGACTGTAGCTGTTAAACAGACCAGAGGAGAGAAGGTCTCTGGTTATAAAGTTATGAAATAAGCAAATTTTCTGCCATTTTACTAATTAAGCCCTGATAATGTCTATGTAACTTCTACAACAACTTGGCTACAGACTGCTTTATAAATCAAAAATGCTCGAAGGGGTTAACTCTGTATAATTGTTTGATGTTAGCATCTCTGTGATCTAGAATTGTAATACTGGGACATCAAGGCAAAGAAAACTCAGTAGCTGCTGGTAGGGGCCTCCAGACATTCAGGGGCCCCTGGAAATGATTTAATCATAACTAGGCCTATCATGATAACAAATTTTGCTGAGCGATTAATTGTCTCAAAAATTATTGCGATAAATGATATTATTGTTTGAAGACCTTTGTACACCGATTTAATGGAAATGACATAATAATGAATGCGATTTCATGCCAAAGATAGATACACTTTATTTTCAAAAGAACACTTAAAACTGGAACTGATAAAAGAAACAAAACAACCAAAAACAAAATTAAAATGGATTCTCAGTCTCCTCTAACAAAAATGTACTTGAATAAAAACACAAAAGTGTAAATAAATACTGCATTCAACCAAAAGAGTGCAGATTATGAAGACTGTATACTATGTTGCCCTTCAGTAATCATTAGATTTAAATAGAGAAGATGGCCACATCGACTACCTGATGCAATAGTTCACAATACACGTTAGTTCACACCTACATTTTCCCCTTACAACAATCTTAGAACGGTGATCGTTCTAAGATTGTGATTGTGATTTCCGATCATTCTGTAGTGTGTTGTGTGTTACGGTAGATCATTGAGGCCGCTCCGATCTAAATCAGGGGTTTTCCCGACTGGGAGCGTTAACGCAGCCTGTTGAATGTAACAGGCAGCCAATCAGAAAGCACGGATATCTTGAGATATCCGTGCTTTCTCAAGCAATTTTCCTTCCTGAGGGAAAATTACAGAGGGGAATCCAAAACAGCTGACACGGCACAACCTGAAGTCCAGCGGACATTGGAGATGATATGTGGAAACAACGTTAATGTTTATAAAACATTTTATGCAAAGAATATAGAAATGACCAGGGGAGGAGTTGGAGCCAAATTCCTACGCAGTTGATGAACCCGGTAACTTTTCAGCTGTTCTTCGTTAACTTGACATAAATAGGTTCTAATGATTTTCATTCAGTCAGGACGTTACGCTGAAACTAGAGCCACGTGCGTTGCAGGTAAATTGTAGTAAAGCATTGATTAATTAACTTGACTCGTAACCATTATTTTGTGCCCATTGTTGGACACCACACGGCACAATCAAACCCGATGGAACCGTTATACCTAGGATTTCTCTTGGCTAATGTGTGATCTCTCAGATTTTGAAAATGGGCCGACAATCAACTGACAGCTCTAAGATGGTGTAGTGTGAACTGGACAGGGAAATGAGGAACGGAGGGTCAGTGGAGAGCACTGGAGTTGAGCCTGTTTTCATTCAGTGTCATCAACAGAAAGAGAAAAAGGCCGGAAGAGATGGTAAAGCCGAAAATTAAAATGACGTCGATAGTTTTAATTTATTGTACGATTAATTGATTTATCATTTATCGCGACAGGCCTAGTTGTAACACAGTTTAATTGATTTTTTTTAAATCTGGATGTCAGAAGGCCTGTTTGTGCCCCTCAGCAATATTATTTAGCTAAATATAATAATTTAGCAAAATAAACTAGTCTGGCTGGCTACCACCTGGTACCACCTGCTGACTGTTCTCTGCTTCTCCTTTACGTTTCTACTAATTAAAGCTGCTTCTGACAGGATCTGGGCTGGAGGTTCGCGGCTGTAAATGGAAGTTATTGCAGAACCTCAAGTGTTAAAGGAAGATTTGTCCCAAAGCAATTAGAGATCACAAAATAAACATCAGAGAAAATATTGTAGCAATAATTAAAACATGCCACAATTAAATGAATCAAAATGTCCCCAAAGCAGCAGCGGACTGGCATAGGGGCCACCGGGAGATTTAAGGTAGATTCCAGAGATGCGGCTCTTCATCCAGGACCGGCCCAAGGTAATATGGGGCCTTTGGCCGAACTCCCCACCCTTCCACCCCCTGAAACCCTTCCTACTAAGAACCTCAGCATCACTAACATGTTTAAATAAAGATAAGGTTAATCTCTGAGATGGAGGTTTATTGGCCGAATTTAAAATCAATCACTGATTATTTGTGAATAAACCCAATTCAGTCACAAAGATTACATTATATTGTAGCCATGGTAACACAACAATCAAACTATCAAGATGATTTTTTTATTTCCTAATTAAATCCTAAATGTATAAAAAAAATTGCAGCTGAATGCATTAAATAAAATTTAACAACATTGTCATTCTCCATAAATGAGTACTACAGGTTTAGATCTATGGTCTGTCTTACAATGAAACCATTTCTAGGGTCCCCTGAATGTCTGGAGGCCCCTGTCAACTGCTACTGAGTTTTCTTTGCCTTGATATCTCAGTCTTATAATTCTAGATTACAGAAGTGCTAACATCAAACAATTATATAGAGTTAACCCCTTTGAGGTTTTTTGATCTATAAAGCAGTCTGCAGCTAAGTTGTTCTAGAAGTTAAATAGATATTATTAGGACTTAATTAGTAAAATGGCAGCAAATTTGCTCATTTCATAACCAGCGATCTTCTCTCCGATGGTCTGTATAACAGCTACAATCTCAGATCAACTCGGCCCTCCAGGACTGTTAGCAACAGAAACAGCAACTTTATACCTATCAAGGAAAATATACTATATTTGCTTTGTATTTCCCTACATGATGTCAATGATAGAGTAGGATCCAATTAGATTCTAGATTAATATGGGTTGTTGCTATGTTGTTGTACGGTGTTTTAAGATCTCATTCAATGTGCCCTTTTTTAACTTTGGGCCCCTGCCCCTCCTAAGCTCTCTGCTCATATTTCAGTTTGTAGTATGAACACAGAGTATATAGCATTACCATTACTATTCTTACAGTTAACTTTGGAGAATCAGCAAGTACAAAATATTGAAAGTACCTTTTGGGGATACCTTTCTGGTGTCCTGGCCCTGGTTTATGATCACCAAATTGTACACAAGCTTGAATATAATATTTAAGCATGCGCTGGTGACAGTGCATGCCCATTTTGCATGATCAAGAGAGTTCAGTTCGATGTCAAAAGCCCAGATGAACTTAAACAGATGTTTAAGTTCAAACAGATGTTTAAGTTGATGCCCTGAAGGAAACCTTCAGGGCATCAAATACCCTGAAGGTTTCCAATGGATCCAAGACAGAAGGAGGATGTCCTAAGCTTGATGGCCTTATGGATCCAAGACAAGGGGTCATAGAATGCAGTGGGAGATGGGCAACATGACTGAATGTCCGGGCCTCTTAGGACACATAGAGTTTTGTCCGCAGCATGAAACAGCAGCTTTTGTCCAAGTAAAACTAATACGTTTTATCTGTGATATCATCAGGTGCTTTGAGTGGCCAAAGGGGCTTCCTGGGCTGCATGAGGTCTCTGAAAATAAATGGGATCTTCTTCGATCTGGAAGAAAGGGCCAAGGTGACTCCAGGAGTGAAGCCTGGCTGTCAGGGGCATTGTAGCACCTACAAAATGCACTGCAGAAACGGAGGGAAGTGTGTGGAGCAATACAACGGATACTCATGTGACTGCTCTCTCAGTGCATATGATGGACCCTTCTGCACTGACGGTAACATCTTTCACATTTTAATATACTGGATTATATTTAATGAAGGTGTATATTTAATTCCCCTTTTTGGTTGCTTCTTCTGCGTGTCAGATGTAGGAGGGTATTTTGAGGCAGGAACCATGGTGCGGTATGACTTTCTGTTGGATCATGGCGGATTGTTGCTGGGCGACCCCAGGAGCTTTTCAAACCTTGCCTTTTTAGGAGAAACCAACCTCACCCAGGAGGAGCTGGTCTTCAGTTTCAGCACATACAGTGCTCCAAGCATTCTTGTGTACATTAGTTCAAGGACCCAGGACTACATGGCAGTGGTGCTGCGACACAATGGTGGGCTTATTAATACTCTTTTTATTTGTCAGTAAAAACTTTGTTCACATAAAACGTGTCTGCTTGTGTGTAGGCTCTCTCCAGGTCCGGTACAGTCTTGGTGGACTTGTAGAACCTTACACCATAGATATTGACCATCGCAACATGGCCAATGGTCAGCCGCACTCTGTCAACATAACAAGGAATCTGAGGGAGATTCGACTGCAGGTTGGGGCACTCATCCTGCTGGTAGCGTTTAACATAGCTAATGTTGATCATTCATAGGGAAAATGTGCCAGAAATTCTAGTAGGTTGAAGATGGATGCTTGACTTGTGCTTTATAACCAAATCTTCAACAAATCCCTTTTAAATTAGATTCTGAGTATTACTAAAGGTAGCTCTGGGATAAGAAACATCATGGCCATCAGCCAGATTATTTGATCTAAGGCTTTCCTTAAGAGCTTTGTTCAAAAGCCCGGTTTACCAGTAGACCAACCATTTTTTCCCCAAAGGTTTTATTGGCTCTAATGGCCTTTATTTGATAGTGACTTAACAGGAAAGTGGGTAATGAGAGAAGGGGAAGACATACGGCAAAGGTCACCATGCCGGGAATCGAACCTGCAGCAACTGCATCGAGGACTAAGGCCTCCATACGTGGGCTGTGTTTAAACCCTGCGCCACCATAGCACCCCCAGTAGACCAACCACTTTAAATTAAGTTCTTATTTCTACTAGGAATAGTGACCAAAATTGTAAAACAAAAGTCCTAACTCCATTAATACATGCATCAAAGCTTAGCATATGAACCAAACTGATAAGTGATATGTAGCTGGAAATAGTACATCTAACATTTTTATGTAATTCAATCAATTTATTTAAGTAGGGCCAATTCCCAAAAGATGTCATATTCCCCCTTACCCCCTCCCCCAAAAAGAAATACCAAAAAAAAAAAAACATTTAAATTATGTACAGAAATATAAAACAACAGGCATGGTGGTTAAGCAGGTGGTAGAGCACCCGACCCATAAGTCCTCAATGGTTCGAGTCTGTCTCTCTTTTACAACCCATTTCCTATCAGTATATTGTGAAATAAAGGCCACTAGAGCCAAAAAGAAATCCTTCAAAAAGATGTATAAAAAATCAAATAAACTTCTCCTTTTCTCTGTTTTCACCAGCTTGACCACTACACTGTGTCAACACACACCCTGCCTGAGTCTTCTGACACACAGTTCAGTTTGGTCAAAAGTATCTTTCTTGGAAAGGTTTATGGTAAGTTTGTAAGTTTGTTGAGAGATTGTGAATGAACTTCTGCAGGATAATTGATAGATTTTTAAGACCTATATATTGGTAAAGCTCCACAACTCAAAGCTTCTGCAACATTTGTTTTCAAATTGTATTAATTATTTTTTAGTCTGATACTTGCAGAGCTAGAAAGCCAGAGTAATATCTGCTGGACTTTGGATCTGATTTTGGGCCTTAGAAGTTGTTGTAGATCATTTCAGAATGACTATTTTATCCTACACCCACTGAGTCAGCTGACACCCCACCCACTTGAACATTTTCAGCAACCGGACTGAGTGGTTAGAGCTCCATTTGTTTAGGTTTGTGCTGCTTTGGTTTCTGAGATATTAAGAATTATTTTTTCAGGTCATCCAGATGTCACCATCGCCCCATCTTGCTCCAAACAAACCATAGTTGGCTAGTTTTTCAGTGCTCTGTTTGTGTGGGTTTGTGCTGTTAAAACCATCATTTGTGCAGCTTTCCTTCATACTGTATCTCATCTCATCAGATAAATGAGATAAATGTGATTTCACATCACATTAGTGATGAGATAAATCTTATCACTGATTTTATGACAGTGATTCATATTACTGTCATAAACAGTGTTTTCTCCTTACATCGGAGCAGCCTTAAAAATTTACAAAAGACGAAATACTGACCAGTTTTTTCCATAGACGTTCACCTTCATGACAGTGCAGAGTTGTCTCTGTGGTTACTAGTGGTTAGACGTCTACCTTCTCCATAATGCGATATTTGATATCTTTCTATTCACGCTTACTTCTAAAGTATATAAACGTTAATGTTCTAACCTTGTAAAACGTGTTTGCTGCAAATCTGCAATTACACTAAGGGCTAGGGCTACCAGTCATAATGATTGACATCTGCTATCGATCGCTGCTGTAACCTTCCTTGTTAAAAGTTAGAACCACTTTTGGGTCCTATTTCTACGCTTCTGCTAAATAAAAAATTTGGTTTGCATCCTCATCTGTTTGTGGAGCTGACCGCACAGCAACCTATGACCATTTTTAAAGTGAAATGAACTAAATAGAAGCATTATTAGGTTACAGATATCTGATTTTAGACTAGCTTTAAAGGAGCACACTGATTGTTTTGACATCTGTCATGGCGTAATGGGCTGAGGTCTGGAGAGAGTGATGTGCAAAGGGTTAACATCTGTCATGGTATGAAAAACGGAGCAGAAAAAAGGAAGAAATAAAAAAAAAGGCACATAAAATAACTGGAGAAAGTAAACCAGAAAATGTAACAAAGTAAGAGGAATTTAATATATTAAATTAAGTTATGAATATATTGGTATAACTATTGGGCTTTTGTGATGTTGCGGTGTTTAAGCATTTCATTAAATAAAAAGATTTCACTTAAAAAAATTAAGGTGTTTGATATTTGTATTGAATTTATTTTGCAGAAAGTCATCACAAGGATAAACTTCAAACATAATTTTGAAATTAATTTCATATTTTTTATTGTGGGAGTGGAAACTTATATTATAGTTATATAAATGATATATTCTTGAATTGACTCAAAAGACTCAAACAGACAGCCCAAGGAGCAGACATAGTCAAAGATTACTGCAGCCCAGATGTGCTAAAGAATGCCACAGCAAGCCTGTCTGCCCGAAGCTATCAGACTTTATAATTCATAGTCTGTAGTGCTGTGCGTATTAAATGTTGAATATATATTTAGTAGCGTACTGAGCAATACATGTCTTTAAGACTGCTAATAACACTGCTCATTGTTATTTATTATTGTTGTATGTTTATTCTTATTACTTTAGTTTAAGTTTTATTGTATGCTATCCTGGGTCAAACAAAATTTATATTGTCTTGAATTACACCGCTCAGGGTGGCAGCACATTGGAGTAGCTCTGTACTTTAATTGATTATTTTTCCTCTTTTACAAACTTTCAACTTTGACAACTGCTCCTTCTTGTTTGGATACAGTGTAGCTGGCCTTATTTTTCGCATTTTTGCTGTTTTGTTTTGATGTGTAACCATAGCAACAAGGTGGTTTATAACAGGGAGCCACTGACTAACATCAGAAATACTAAAATAATACCACAGCTGAAGCCAGAAATCACAGAGGATGCAGGGCAGGAAGAAAGACGAGAGCGAAAGAGGAAATTCAAACCATTTCCATCTTCAAGCCCTGACAAGGTTTCTGTAAGAGTAGAAGGAATGCAGCATAATGTGTTTTATGGAGACATGACTGCAGTATTATATCCCCGACTCCAACATCTCTTTGCCAGGCTATACGAGCTGACAGAGATTTAGAGAGCAGCAGGAAAAGGAAGGGAGGTGGATTAGCAGTGTTTGTGAACAATAGATGGTGTCATCCAGAACATGTTACTGTGAAGTGTTGTCTTTGCAGTCCAGATATTGTGCTCTTGGCAGTAGGTTTCTTACAATATTGTCATTTACCAAGACAGTTCACATGTTTTATTTTGCCATTATTTTTACATTCCATCCTCAGCTGTTGCTGATAATGCATGCAATGTCATTAGTTCTGTTGTTGCTAGGATACAGACATAATATCTGGTGATTTTAATTCAACACTGCCAACTTTTCACCAGTTTGACAGGTGAGGTCATTTTGTTTATATAGCATATTCTCATCAACAAGGCAATTCAAAGTGCTTTACATGAGTTAGAGGACATACAAACAAAATAACAAAAGAAAAGCAAGAAAACAATATAAAAAGTTTACAAAAAGGTAAAAGTATAGAGCTACATATTGGTTAGTAGGGGTTTCTCTGGAATCTATCTGATGAAAATAGCTGTTGGTTCTCCATGTTTGGTAAGAATTGTGAGGCATAAAACTAAATCTTGGTTCTCCATGTTTGATTCTATAAAGCAGATGGTCCTGAATGTTGATCTGAGGTAATGAGTAGAGGAACATCTCAGGATTCTAAGTTTGTTCTAATTTCTGCTCTGGGTTGAATGAAATCCTGAGATCCAGAGGAACTATTCTTGGTTGAGTGAAGCATATGTCTGGGGAAATCAAATCATAATATAATCTGCTCTGCTCTGAATACAAACCCCTAGTGAAGACATGATCTGTTTGGAAATGTTCAGGGGAAGCAGAAGAAGCCTACCGGGGTTATTTTAAGGCAACTGATTGGACGACTCTCTGCCAGCCACATGGAGATGACATCAGTGTCATGACTGAGTGTGTGACTGACTATGTAAACGTCTGTGTAGACAGCAGAACAGAACAGGGAGATCCTGAGTAATAAACCATTAATCAGCAGCATCTCTTCAACATTAGCCTGGCTCAAGAGAAGGTTCCACTGTTGTGGAAGACATCCTGTTGCCCAGACATCATGAAGGTCCTGGAGAGACTTGTGTTGGTGCATGTGAATAAGCAGATAAGCACATTTCAGGACCCCCTGCAGTTTGCATGTCTCCATGGAGTTGGAATTGAAGATGCCATCATACACCTGCTTCAATAAATCCACCTGGACAAAGCACACACAGGAGCATGACAGGGCACTGTACACTCACCATTCCTTTTCACTCTACACTTCCAACTGGGAGCACAAGTCTGACTTCTGTCACCTACAGAAATACTCAGATAACTGTGTATTTGTTGGGTGTATCAGAGATGGACAAGAGGCCGAGTACAGAGAGCTGGTGGACCGCTTTGTGTCATGGTGTGGGAACAATCATCTAATCTTGAATGTAAACAAAGCAAAGGAGATGACTGTTGATTTCAGGAAAAACAGAGTTAGATAAAACTCTATTTCTATCATGGGAGAAGAAGTGGAAGTAGTTGAAGAATATAAATACCTCGGTTTTCATCTGGACAAAAGAATGGACTGGAGACGCAACATTGAAGCTGCGAGAAGAAGGGAACAAGCAGACTGGACTTTTTGAGGAAGCTAAGATCCTTCAAGGTTTCAAACAAGATGCAGCAGATCTTCTACAAGTCTGTTATTGAGAACGTTCTCTCTTCTGCTATCATCTGTTAGGGCAGCAGCATCAGTACCAGGGACATAAAAAAGTTTGACAACTTGATAAAGAAGGCTGGTTCTGTTCTGGGGACGACTGTGGAACCTCAGGAGATGATGATGCAAAGAAGGATTCTTAATAAAATAAAGAAATTTATGGATAACCCTGACCAACCTCTTCATGAGACTATCTTGAGAAAAGAGTGTCTTCTGTCAGGGGCTTCATCAGATTCGCTATAATACAGACTGGTACAGGAGATTTGTCCTGCAAACAGCAATCACCATCTACAATAACTCTTTGAAGAATCGGAATTAATGAGTTACAACATTTGATTTACCTTTGGGATTAATAAATATTTTTGAATTTAAATTTGAAAAGAAACATATTTGGTTATTATTTTCTTTACAGTTACCATTTTGAGTTTTGAACAGATGTTCATCTCAGAGTATAGGGGAAGAAATTTGATGTCAGTTTTCCTTATGAATTTCTTATCACATTCTTTGGTCTATAAAGTCACAGCCATTCATAATCATAGATTGTTCTTTCTGAGTAACAGCTGGATACATCTGTAATGATAACTTTATATATATATATATATGTGTGTACACGAAACCTGGTTCTGGTCAGTGATTTATAAACAGTCTATTCTTGAAAAAATACACTTTTTAAAGGGATCCAGGATCAATTATTAGTTATAAAAAATAGAATATATATACATAAGTTTTATATTGAAACACAAAATTGTTGTCAGTGCAATCTAAACAATCCACTTTGAAGATGACAATGAACATTTCATTGTCACATGACAATGTGACAATGTGACATGACATTGTCACATGACAAAACCTTTCATTGTCATGTGAAAGGTGACAATGTTCACCTTTCACATGGCAAACCTCTGTTTCAGAAGTTTGGACAGTTCCTTGTTAATACACATTTTGTCTGACTTTGTGATGGTCTGGGCATATTAAAGATTCCTCTCTTCTTATTGCAGAAACGGGACAGATTGACCCCATTCTAATTGAGCACTACAACAGCCCAGGCTTTGTTGGATGCTTATCCAGAGTTCAGCTGAATAATGTGGCACCGCTGAAAGCTGCACTTCGCTCAGGCACGACTGCTCCAGTCAGCATCCACGGAATCCTGGTCCAGTCCAATTGTGGAGCCTCACCCTTGACCATTCCCCCTATACCCCTTGCTAATGACCTCTGGAAAATAGAAGCTGGTAGAATCCCACTCAGATAATCAGAGAATGTAATGATAAAATGTCGTAGTTCAAATTGATAACATATTTGTTCAATCTGCAGGTGGAGCAGTTTTTCCCTTCAAAGATGAAAAGATTGGAGGTGATCCTGCTCATCAGAATTTTGCAGTAATTGCAGGTAAATATTTTTTTAATTTCAAATGTATTTACAGCTGAAGTGGTTACGGAGGCAGCCAGCTAAGTGAGGGGGTCTAGCATTCTTTCTCTGCTGGCAGTGACCAGTGTATCCCCTCTCCAACACCAGCTCTGACCCTGAGAAACACACAGGGCAGCCCCCACATGCCCACTCTACCAAAGATCAGTGTTGCCCCTACTCCCACATCACTTAGTCCATGCCCACTAAGTGATGCGGTAGTTCAGCTGGCCGCATGTTCAGTTCACAGACAACACTCCGATGAGATTATTTATTTATTTAAGTTAAATGTAAAGCTGAAGTAAATGCTTCCCTCCGCTTCCTTGCTGACAGATGAAGCTGGAGGGGTAGACTCAAGAAGGAAACTGTTCTGTAGTCGCTGGGGAGATCGCTTCGGTAGCTTTAGCAAACCCCACACACGCCCTCCACCTTTTATCCCACTCAATGCAAAACGACCAGGGCCAGGGTTGGCCCAAGGCACAAGCAAACTAAGCGGCTAAGAATAGACAGAATAGCCACTTATTCTAGGTGTAGAGGTGTTGGTGTAGGTCTAGCTGTAGAGAAATTTGGCCACGCCCATCAACGACTTTTATGGATTCTTGTTCGGGGATGGATGAGGAGGCATCCTAGTGAGTTTGGTGCAGCTCGTCTTGAAACTGTAGAATTTAGAGCCAAACGTATGGCATCTGTGTTACAGTTCACTTCACCATGCCGTCACGCCCACCTACTTCATTGATACCGGTCAGGATATCACAATATACCAGGGGTCCTAAAACTTTTTCCTGTGAGGACCACATAACCTTTTCCTTCTCTGATGGGTGGCCTGGATCAGTTTGTAACAGAAAAAGTGTGACGATTGCAAGAGTGCCTAAACGTAAAAAAATTTATTAATGAAATAAATAATAATGAAATAACGTTCTCTGGGTTCTTCACATAAAAAAAATCCATGGAACATAAACTTTCTGTTGTGCCGTGCACAATCTTAACAGGTCCAAGTTCAGCTTAGTTGTCAGAGTAGAATCTCTTATATAAATGGCTCATATGAGCTGGCTCTCAAAGTTCTTGTGTTCCTTCCTTATTATCTTTTTGCAGGTTCCAATAGCTTGTAGACATCTCTATTTGCAGGTCTCTCTCTCGTCAACTTCCCTGTGAAACCCACAAAGCAAGCACCCTGAGAAACTGAACTAAGTAATACAGCACCTACACAGCACAACCAGTACCACTACCAGTATAGTTGTGGAGATGGATTTTATCCCAGTAGATTTTATTATGATTATATTTTTATACTCAGAATGACTCTTTCAAATCAGAAAAGTGAGCTTACCTTTGTACGTTCATCAGTGTGAACTGTGGGCCTACATCTGGCTGGTGAGAAGTTGAATGTCAAGTTCCATTCTAGTCACTGCCAGTCTCAAACACTGATGCAGATGTTCATCTATCAATCTCGATCTCATTGAAGTTTTCAGCAGTTTCATATGTGTAAAGGTTTGCTCGCAGATATACGTGCTGCCAAAAGGTGTGGACATCTTCATTGCGTGTTTTCTGATGTTAGGGTATGTGTCATTTGGGAGGGCAGCATAGAAGTCAATGAGACTGTTGGGCTTGAACACGTCTTTCAGAACATCACAATTCTGTAACTTGGCCAACAGGCTGGGCTTCATCGATGTCGGCAACAAAGGGGTTCTGGAAAAGACGGATTTCTTTTGCATAAATATGTAGTTCACGGAATCGCACACCGAACTCCACCTTTAGCATTTCCAGTGCTTCCGCACACTTTTCAGCTGGAAAAGGGACCACTGGGCTCTCTGCAGAGAGATTTTGTGTAGCAGGGAGATGGATATAACTGCTTTTTCACTTGTCCCTAAAACAGCTCTAGTTTCACCTCAAATGCTTTGATGTGGGAATACATTTAACAAATGAGTTTCCCCTGGTCTTGTAGCTGCAAGTTAAAGCTTTTCAGTACTACTGTCATGTCTGTTAAAAATGCGAGGTACCATTTCCATTCTGGGTCGATCAGCTCTGGCACCGTTTTGTTTTATGAATGAAGAAATGCACTAATTTCAGGTAGCAGCTCATAAAAATGCCTCAAAACTCTGCCCCGGCTCAACCATCGGACCTCTGTGTAGTACAGCACGTCTCCGTGCGCAGATTCCAGTTCAGACAGGAATTCTTGGAACTGCTGTGTTTAAGTCCCTTTGCTCTGATGAAGTTTATGAATGACATCACAACCTTCATAACAGAATTCCACATCAACACTTTGCAGGACAGTGCTTGCTGGTGAATTAGGCAGTGGACTTGGAGCGGGGTAGTGAGACCTCGTTCTTCAATCTCCCGGTTCATGCGTCCTATTACACCCCGAGAATAGGGGTGTAATACTAGGAGCCCCGTCAGTTGTGATGCTTTGACCAGTCCAGGTCCAACTCTTCCATGGTTTGGTACACTTTGCCGAAAATATCCTCCCCATCGTAGTCCCTTTGAGACTTTGGAGGGCTGCCAGCTTCTCGCACATCTCAAAGTTTGCAGTAACTCTACCAATAAAAATGAGCAGCTGCACGGTGCCCTGCACCTCTGTGCTCTCATCCAGTTCTAATGAAAAACATTTAAATTCTTTTGTCTTCTGCTGCAGCTGGGCATATACATTATCCCTAATTTTTTCAATGCGTCTGGTGATTGTACTCGCTGATAGACTCACGGCATTAAAAACATCTTTCTTCTCGGGACACACCTCCTCCACGACAGCTTTTGTACATTTCTTGACAAACTCTCCATCAGTGAAAGGTTTACCGCTGCTTCCTATCAGTTGAGCAACCTGAAAGCTGGCTCGAACAGATGACTGGTTCAGCTGAGCTTGGTGTACAAATGTATTCTGCTGACCTAACAGTCCACTTTTTAGCTTTGAGAGTTTGTCTGCTCACATTTGGCCTTGCAAGCTATCATACTTGTGTTTATGACGGGATTCATAGTGTCTCTGCAGATTGTATTCTTTGAATACCGCCACCGCCTCTTGACAGATGAGACAGACAGAAGGGTGGAACAGAATGTCACAATATATGCGTGTATGAAATAGTTACTAACGAATGAAATAATACTACTAATAATAATAATACTAATAATGAAAAAAGTTCATAACTAAGGAACGTTTTATTGCAATATCCAATCGTTGCGCCGCTCCAGCCTCATGGGGACTGCAGGGAGCTCTGGCAATGCCAACCGCTCTCCGTTGTTGAGGCTCTCACACAGGTCCCGCAGCCGTCCACCACACAATGCACATTGACGTATTAAGCAGTGCTCCCTGATGATGCACAAAAAATCTAGTGCAGATCAGCTGATGTATTAAGGAGATGTAGCAGTTGAAATAACAAAAGTTAACAAAAAACATTAAGGCCTGCGACACGTTTCTTTCAGTTGGGCTGGGTGCGAGGCAGGTGGCTGTTGTAAACAAACCCAGTGGCACAAAAGGTGGCTATGCAGTGTATGCTACGCATAGGAACGCTGCACTAGAGCGCAAAAACAATGTGGAGAGTTCTTTCCTAGTCAGCATTTTAAGTACTTAACAGCTGTTTGTGTATGAAATGATCAATAACAGAGGAACAACACTGATTAGGTGCCCCTCCCCTCCTGCCAGCCGCTCTCCCCTCCCATACAGGTAACTTGGGCAGCGGCCCTTCGGTCCTTTCTTCGGCACCTATTTTCTTTTAAATTTGTAGTAATGCCTCGACAACAGGGAGCTAAAGATGAGACGCAGAAAAAACTCCGGGGCACAAAACAGAAAACGGAAGAGGGGGAAGGATAAAGATGTTGGAGAGATGAAAAAAAGCTTTTCAAAGTGGTTGAAAGACAGTAGGTAAGTAATGTCAGTGTATCAACAAGAGAGTTGTAAATATTCAGGTTAACTTAAGCTAGCCTAAAATGACAGGTGGTTGTTGTCTCCGCCCGTATTGAACCAATACGGGACGCGATTTATTCCATATTGCTGTAAATGTCTGACAGACACACCGAACACACACATCTCAACAAGTGTAATAACAATGACCAAAACAAAACACGCGAAATATTGGGGTCAGCTTAATTGTCATTGCAGGACCTAAATAGGACTCCACGAACTGACGCTGTTGTCATGGTTACCTAGCGGACACTACGCAGCTGTAGTGAGCTGCTATCAACCAGTGTCTTTTTAAAATGTCCATCCGATACTACACCGTCCTTAGAAATAAAACCTCTGGCAAAAATATAGATGGTAGTGGGAAGACAACAATCACAGTGAAGTTTAATAGGGGCATTAAAATAAACGTGTCGGCGATATTCAGTGGCACCCAGTGGGTTTGATATCAGACAGAATGGGTCAGGTGAGGAAACGCAGAACCTAAAGAACCAGACATCAGACTCTTCATCCCTCAGTCATTTCCTGAGACCAAAAAATAATATAGATGGCAATTTAATGAACAAATCATACAAATAGATTAATAGTAAATAAATAAATATTGTGAAGAGAACATCAATAACGTTTGTTAGGATTGTGTAGGAAAAATGTTGATATCTTTTATAAATAGTGTTTTGTGGTCAATATTATTTCACCATTTTATTAATGTGGGTTGCCAGTTTGGATAAGGCTTCCTATCAAGCTATAAGAATGATAGAAAACATGCTAACAAAAAGCCTCAGACCTGCAGCTCATAGGAGGTTCTAGACACAGGCTAACTCTTTAGCTCACTTCTGCAAGTTGGCGCCCCCCACCCTCCCAGGAGGGTGGGGGGCGCCGGTGAGATATTTGCATTCACCTCAAAAATATGTAGTTGTGCCCCTGAACAAACCGATGAGTGTGTGGTGGGAGAAGAGGAAAATAGCTGAGAAGAGATTCTACAATTATTGGACCGAATCATTTGCATTCATTGACAATGCAGAAGGATTACCTGAATGTTTGCTATGTAGTGAGAAGTTGCCAAATAACAAATACAATACTTTCCGTACTGTAGAGCAGTGGTTCCCAACCACCGGGCTGCAAACAGGTACCGGGCCGCGCAAGAAATAATTAAATATGTCCGTTCTATGTATTGAGTCTGGAGGGGCTTTTATTTTGAAAATCCTAAACTGGATACTGTCGGTTACGTCTTGTGCACCAACATGCAGCAGAATGAGTAAGAAACAATGGCATCGGTCTCGGTCCTTACAACACGTGCATGGCTTGGGACTGATTTGTTAATATTCTAGGAGACACTGTGGAGGAATTAGGCCACACCCACCAAATATTGTATAACATTCTTGTGGGGACGTGGACAAGGATCAATCTTAGTGAGTTTGGTGCAGGTTGGCTGAAATATGTGGAATTTAGAACCAAATGTATGGCAACGGCATGACCTGTGACTTTCCCGCACTGCTATAGCCATGCCCTCCCCCGAAAACTCTTGGCACTTTAGAGCAAGTGAGACCAACTTGCGGTCTGTTTTCTGAAACAAGACCATCTTGATTAGGTCAAGGAGGTCAGTGATGGAGCTTTCCAAGTAAATAAAAGTCACTTCCTGTTTTGAGGGGACAGGTCTTAGATGACGTTACACAGTGACAACATAGGATTGTCAAGCATCCAACCAGGAAGACTCATGCCATGTCTGATGGCAATTCACCTTTTTATGTGAAAGTTAAAGAATTTTGTTTGCTTTGGCGAGTACGGCAAGTTTGCCACTCGGCCACTGAACATAAACAAAGACAAAATTTTTTGAAAACATTTAAAGCCCGAACCCTATAGGTTGATAGCCGGTAATAGGAGTTTGTTAAATTTTGAAAGTGAAAAATGGCCAAAATTTGCCCTTTGACCCAAAAAGGACTTTTTTCTTGATTTTGGGTTATCTACCTACATATTTCAGATCTCTATGACCTACGGTTTGTCCCATCTCACGTTAGGGGATGGGACAAACCGTAGGGGAGAGCAGTTCGGCCACACTCACTTGCAATTCCACAGGAATCTGAAAACTTTAGTTCAGAGACAATTTTGGTTGAAGTTTGGTGAGTTTTTGAATATGTTTAAGCCTCCCCAAAGCCCCGTAATTTGTCAGAAAAATAATAAGAAAACCTGAGATTAAATTAGGCCTTCGCAGCACTTTGTTTGTCGGGCCTAATGAAATAAAATATAGACAAAACATTGTATCCAAGCAGTGCAGTACCAGACATTAATTTGGCATGAACTATGTAAGAAAAAACCTATAAAACAGGCATAATCTTGATTTTATATTTTGGCACCTTCTTAGCAACTAAATTTCATCTTATAGCTGCTATATAAACTCATAGGAAGATCATGGAAATCCCCAACTCACCAGCACAGTTATCTCAACTGTAAGAGTGAGAGGCAGCTGCATGCACTAATTAATTAGTGTAATTATTTACACTAATTACTGCCCCTGTGCAACAAGAAACACCTGGAACTACCAACTTAGTGACAAAAATAAGGAAATTAGTAAACAAATAGTACCAGTAAAAATAAACGATATTCCACTGCAAGATTTGAGGGTTATAAGAAGAAAATCAACTTTCTGCACTAGGCCATGTGTATTTCATTAATATCTTCACTTTTTGTCCTTCTATACTTCTTGTCATCTTTCAGTATAAACCTTCTAAGCATACCTTTTGTTTTGTTTCTTTCTCAGGTATTATCTCCTTGGTCATCTTGACAGTGCTGTGCATCATGGTGTTCGTGATTCGCCACATGTTTCGTCACAAGGGCTCATACCACACGAATGAGGCCAAGGGAGCAGACTCAGCAAACTGTGCTGATGCAGCCATTATTGTCAATGACCCAGCCTTCACTGAAACTATTGATGAGAGCAAGAAGGAGTGGTTCATCTGAAGTCTGGAAAGGCCTTGAAAACATCACACATGGACATGGGTCGATTTGTTGATTTTTTTTTTGTTTTGTTTTTTTTCCAAGCTTTGGGAGTATTTAGGAAGTGGCAACCTGTGGAACTTAAGCATGTATGAGCCTTTATTTTTTATAAAACTTTGCAACAGACATTGCATTGTCCATTTCTCCTAAATGAACAATGCAATGAAGTAAAACCCTTCGCAGGATTGTGCCATAATATCATAGAATGAAATTGTCTTAGAACATATCAGTTTTGTTTTTTACCATTCTGAAATCAATTTTCTATTAAGTGTCAATATTATTTTTATTAGATTTATGTTACCCTTATTTATACATTTATGTATTTTTTCTGTTTATATTTGATCTCCATAAAATTTGACACATTGCATCATCATTATGCCACAAAACTTCCACAATGTAGCTCATTTTATTTGTTTATTTATTTATTTACCATATTTTTAAAAACATTTGGGCTGAGCTTTTATTGAACCCTGGATGTGTACATTCTGGCTGGCCTGTAAGTACAGATGATGAAACACAATAAGGCTCATTTTACATGATAGACAGCATTGACTCTTCTAGTTGTTGGTTATAAAATTCAAACTAAGGCCAATTAATCCAAACAGGTACTTATATTTAGGTATTTTTGTATTTTTCTTATTTTTCCACACTACATTTACTTTTTAAGACGTATGAAAACCCCAGACTGGACTATGTTTTAAGTTGGTCAGATAGTTTTACGGAATTATTTTAAAATGACTCGTATAGCATCAGTCTCTTGAAACCAGATATTTAATAAGTTATTGCAAAGGAATGTTTATTAGTTACATGTTTAGCTCCACCTTAACTCTGGACATTTGATTGTAATGCATTTGTATTTATTTGTGTTCTTGTGCAATAGTAGGCTGTTTGACACTGACTTTCCCTGTATTTTTTCTTTGTGAGACACTGTAGAACCACATAGTTTTCTTCATGTTACATGGATAAAATAATCCAAAACCTACTTGTAAATTTCGTTGACTGGTTTTCTTGTATGTTTAACTGTGTAGAAAAAACCACTGAGAAAGCACTGAGGAAGCCGCTGGTTTAAGATGAAAATGGTCCAATTCAAAACTTTATTGTCCTTTTAAGTAATGTTGAACTCTCCTATGTGATCAGATGCACACAGCATGTTTGTTTCCGGAGTTTCCACTAAGAGTCTTGTATGTCAGTCAATCAATCAATTAAATTTTATTTGTATAGCACATTTCAGCAGCAAGGCATTTCAAAGTGCTTTACATCAAATCAAACACAAAAATACAATGCAACATAGAATCAACAATCAAAACACATTAAGTTAGGTTCCGTCATTAAATTTGTAATTGATTACGATTCAAATACAACTCTGAACAAGTGGGTTTTTAGTTGAGATTTAAAGGAAGTCAGTGTTTCAGCAGCTTTACAGTTTTCTGGAAGTTTGTTCCAGATGTTTGGTGCATATATGCTGAATGCTGCTTCTCCTCGTTTGGTTCTGGTTCTGAGGATGCAGACCAGAACCGGAAGACCTGAGAGTTCTGGAAGGTTGATACAACAGCATCAAATCTTTAATGTATTGTGGTGCTAAACCATTCAGTGATTTATAAACTAACAACAGTATTTTAAAGTCTATTCTTTGAGCTACAGGGAGCCAGTGGAGGGACTGTAAAACTGGTGTTATGTGCTCTAACTTCCTGGTTTTAGTGAGAACACGAGCAGCAGCTGTTTGATTGATTTGTTGGACAGACCTGTGAAGACGCTGTTGCAATAATCAATGCGACTGAAGATAAAGGCATGGATGAGTTTCTCTAGATCTGGCTGAGACATTAGTCCTTTATTCCTGGAAATGTTCTTCAGGTGATAGTATAGTGGGTGTGCAGATTAATCCTCTGATTTTTTTGAATTTTCTCTGAAAAGAAACTGGAAAACTGGTTGCATGCCGCACTAGACTGAAATTCAGGTGGAAACGTGATAGGAGGGTTTGTGAGTCTGTCAAATGTTGCAAATAAAGCTCGAGCATTGTTAATGTTTTTGTTTATGACATCTGCAAAGAAGGCTTGTCTTGCATGTTTGAGTGTTAAATGATAGTAACGTAGTTTTTCTTTATAGATGTCATAATGAACGTGAAGTTGAGTTTTACGCAATATTTGTTCTGCCCTATGGCAGAGTTGTCTTGCAGATCTAACTATTTGTGCATTTCTCCATGGAGATTTCTTCTTACCAGACACAACCTTCATTTTAATGGAATCAATGATATCTGAAACTTTAGACTGAAAATCATCTGCCAACTTATCTACAACATTTCAGCTTAAGGGCAAGGAAGAAGAGTAGATTTGATGAAATGTTTCTGCTGTGTTTTCAGTGAAGAACGTTTTGTGATGGTTGCTGTTTGTCTGAAGTCTGAGTTAAAAGATAAAAAACTTTCAAAAATAACAGCAAAGTGATCCGACAGGGCGACATCAGTTACAGAGACATTGGAAATATTCACACCCTTACTGATAACCAGGTCCAGTGTGTGTCCTTGAGTGTGTGTTGCTTGTTTGACATGTTGTGTTCGACCAAAAGTCTCTAAGATATTAGAGCTTTTTAGCCCCTCTGTTGTGGGGTTTGTCAACATGAACGTTGAAATCACCGACAATTGTTAAACAATCATAATCAATACATATGAGAGATAGAAGTTCATTCAACTCAATAAAGAAATTTTCCACATATGTTGGAGTTTTGTATAAAGTTAGTGTTAAAGTCCGTTTGAGGCCTTTAATCTCAATTCCAAGATACTCAAAAGAAGTAAAGTGACCCAAAGTAATTTTACTACTATTTACGGTATTCTTAAATATTGAAGCCACGCCTCCTCCTTTTTTATGTTTTCTATTCTCACTTAAGAAATTGTAGTTAGGAGGCGCAGATTCAATTAGTACGATCGGTTCATTATTGTCATTCAACCATGTTTCTGTCAGAAACATAACATCGATATTATGTTCAGTGACTAAATCATTTATTAATAGAGATTTAGCACAGAGGGATCTGGTATTTAAAAGAGCTAATTTTAGTGACTTGGAGGCCAAAAGATCTTCAGTCTGAGGTTCCTTTAGGCAGGGGAACCGTCTGAGGTTTGAATTAGGTCCACTGTATTTTATGTTTCTGTTTTTTGTAACTTTTCTTGTAGTGATCCGGACAGGTAATGTCCTGTTTTGAAGTGCCGGGGGGCCAGACACATTCTGGGGGAAGACGGGTGTAAAAATAATATCTGGACCCCGGCCTCAGACCTCAGAAACGCAGAGTGATGGATCCTCTGGGAAATCAGAGGCAGGTGGCTTAAATATAGTGAGGTCTGTTACATGAGTGCTAAGGAGAGACGTCCCAAGTACCCTTACAAAAAAATCCCATGAAAATCACATGTGACTTTCACATGTGATTACATGTGGTTCACACAAATTTTGAATGTGAATCACATGTGAAAGCACATGAATACATGTGATTTTGGAACGTTTCATGGTAAAATCACATGTGATTCACACATTTCCACATGTGGATCACATGTGATCACATGAAAATCACATGTGATAACATGTGATTTTCATGGGATTTTTTTGTAAGGGTAGAACCTGTTGATTCATCCCATCTGTAAATTTAAGAAACTCCGGTCCAGAAGACATTTCTCCAAAGGTGTCTTGTGAATCCTGTGAATGAGTGGATGAGCAAGGAGGGGGTGGAGGAGAAAGGGAACCAGTCGCTCCGTCTCCAGTTGATGTTGTATCAGCTTGTTTTGGCTCCTGATACGCAGAGGGTCCCATCCTAATCAGAGATCTTTAAGCCTGTTCTTCTGAAGCGATGATGACGTTGCTGTCCTTGTTGATAAAATAAAAAAGGTTTGCAGTGAGTAGCTTTATCCAATGTTTATTAAGATTGTGTCCAGTGAAAGGTGAAAGCACTGCCGATAGATTCGGAGGTTCCACAGCCTCTGTGGCGCAAGTGCTGTTAGTAGTTGGAGATAAAGTGGGAGACGGAAACATTTCCTATGTCTCATGTATGAAAGGGGGGGTTGTTTCTGTCAAGCAGCCAGAGTTTGTTACTCAACTTGTTGAAAGTGGGAATGGAATAAATGAGTTTCATATTTCTCCTTTAGCTGTTCCCGGATTACATTGTCTGGAGTTCCGTCCTGTTGATGATGACTAGTGATTATTGCTTATTAAAGCCAAATAAATTATAACAGTTTAGGAACAACAGAGAAATAGTTTACTATTACAGCACTGATCCACTGCCATTCACCCTTAAAAGGATCCAAGATTAGTTGAACAAATTTTGTAATTTTCCTAACTAAAAAAAATGCTGTTTGTGATATGCCAAAGCTTATAATTTCTTCAAAAATTTTATTTCTTGTTATATTTTTATTCATGGAGGTTGCCATTTTTTCAGCTGCTGGGTTGATGATGCAGGTGTGTTTACTGTTTATTTTAGAGAGCAAACACAGGAAGGCTAACTTTACCCGAGTTGTTATCATATTGCGTTTGACTGGTGTAATTTTAGATAATGCCATACGTCACTGTTGGCTGTAACTTAAAAAGAAAACAGTGAGGTGAATCTGGATCACTTCCCACATGAAAGAAAGAAGAGCACAGTGAGAGAGAGTTGAACACAATGTCCAAAGGACCTACATTTGTGCTCTTAACATTTCTCTCCAGACGAATTTGATTCATTTCTACAAGGAAAAAAGGCTCCAACAGCTGATCATTACATTTACAAGCTAAAAACAAATGCCATGCTGAGATTTATATCCACAAAGTGCCTAAACCCCGCTGCCGCTGGCTAGAGAGCAAAGAATGCTGGGAGAAACATCAGACAGACTGCACCGGAAGCATTTAGCTAATAGAGCTCTGCAGCAGTAGTACCTGTGGCACTACTGCCACCATGTTTACTTCTGAACCGAAGACCTGACCCTGGCCATAAACAGCTGTTACCAGACCAGACACAAAGTTACAGAACTACTTAGAAGATTATACACTCCGACCAGAGAGGTATGTATCATTCTTTGTTTCATTTTTGAAGTTGAAGGTAGCAGGAGCAAAATACCAGGTTCAACTCTGTCCTCTTTTTCCATTTGTTTCTCCTCATCCTCATTACTACATTCCCATTGATTTCAACATGCTCCGGTTTAAATCGAAAAGGTTTAAAGACATTACTCATTGCTGTTTTGGCTGGATTGAGCTAACGCAGTCAACCTCTAGACGGCATTTACCCAGAATGCATTGCAGTGTGAACAACATGGCCATCTTCATGTGGCAATATTTTATTAAAATTTATAAAAACTAAATAGCCTACAGTGTTATTACCGTGTTGATTTTTTTATGTCTAAAATAAATATTTCTTAAATAATGTCTAATGTTACAACTAATCAGGGACAACACAAAGTGGCTCCAGACAGTATTTCCAGTCCTTTTGGTTCCTACAGAAGCTAGCCCGTAAAGAGAGCATTCCCATGTGATGTAATTTCTTTACCCTTATATGTGTGTACACAAGCGTGAGCATGGAAGCAGCTAAAAGAGATAGAGGAAAAAGACAGAATCACTTATTTGTATCTAACAAGGTGCTAGGGCAGGTGCTGAAATGTTTCAGAAGACTGGCTTGGTGGTTCAAGACTGTCAGTTTGGGTTGTGCATATTCCAATCTTAATCATGTTCTGTCTTTGCATAGACAAGTGTTTATGTATCTGGATTCACCATAACCTGGTTATTAGATGTCTCTTTCCATGTTAAGCATGAGGATGGATATATGGTATATGCAAGCTGAAGTGTGAAGTGTTTTGAGTGTGGAGATGTGGGGCACAAGCAGATTGGACAGGAGGCTGAGGTCACTGCAGCAGCCACTGGCAGGAGCAGCCAGGAAGAGCTGCCTGAGATCACTGCCCCTGCACCAGTTGAGCCGATAGTTTCAGTCAGTGTTCCAGGTGAGAGCAAAACTGTTTCTTCTGAGGATGTTGGAGACCATGCTGACTCTGCAGGGGCCGGTGGAACTGCAAAGACTGGGAGTGCTGTCAGAGGCTTCACAGCTGTCAGTTACCATGGGCGTAACTTCCTGAAGGACTGGTGTGGACAGTCCCCACCAGTGCCGGCCCAAGGCATAAGCAAACTAAGCTTGGGGCCCTAGGACCACTAAGGGGTCCTCTCAGTGCAGCTGATTTTATTTTTTTTAAGTAATAATTTCTGTCATTATAATATCAAAAACACACAATTTCACTATGAACCGATTTGTTTTTACAATAATATATATTTGATATTTGATAATGCATCTAGAAATTATTATTTTATTGATAAAAAGAAAACAAATTAAAGCCGCAAGCGACATTGGGCGGCCCTCGCAGCTCATCGCCGCTCTGGCCTATTGACCACCGCCGCCTGCTCGCCACCGCAGATGCTCTCAGGCAGTTTCCGCGCCCGTCCACCAGGTGATATGCATCAATGCATTCAGCAGGGCTTACAGACGTCGTACAAAAAATCTGGTGCAGATCGGGTTAGGGCCGGCTATATCTCCTCCTCTAGCCTCTAGTGAGATATAGCCTCACTAGAGGCTATATCTCCTCTAGTGAGGAGATATAGCTGCTGAATTAATCTACGGGGCGCAGTGGAGTCAAATTACAGTTCAATGCTATTGGGCTCCTTAAGTTCACAAGAGTCAATCATAAAAAGTTACGTAGAAATCCGATGATGCATGTATGATTTAGAGACGACCGTATGCGTTTCTCCGTCGATCTTCTTGTCATTGGTGAAGTGACGCTGGCCCCTACTGGCAAATTACTGATGTAGTTATTCATCATCTTTATCAGTTTGTTACAGGGATTTCTCTGTCTGATGCAAGTTAGTTATCTGAAATCTCTGTTTCTTCAACCATCTCTTTGTCATTGGTGGAATAACACTGACCGCTACTGGCAAAATACTGATCTAGTTTTTCATCATCTTTTTGTCAGTTTGTTGTTACAGACAGACAGTAATTTCTCTGTCTGATGCAAGATATTTCTCTGAAAACTCGATTTCCCAGTCAATCTCTTTGTCTTTGGTGGAGTAATACTGAGCCCTGCTGGCGAAATACTGGTGTATTCATCATCTTTAGCTCACTGTCTGATGCAAGTTATTTCTCTGAAACGTTTGTTTCTCCGTCGATTTCTTTGTCATTGGTGGAGTAACATTGACCCCTACTGGCAAAATACTGATATTCATCATCTTTTTATCAGTTTATTGTTACAGATAGACAGTGATTTCTCTGATGCAAGTTATTTCACTGAAAACTGCGCTTCTCCCTTAATCATTTTCTCATTGGTGGAGTAACACTGACCCCTACTGGCGAAATACTGGTGTAGTTATTAATCATATTTAACTCTGTCTGATGCAAGTTATTTCTCTGAAAACTCCGTTTCCCAGTCGATCTCATTGTCATTGATGGAGTCAGACTGACCCCTACTGGCGAATTACTGAAATAGTTTCTAAACAGTGACTGCTGATGAATTTCATTTTTAACCAAAATTAATGAATCTTTGTACTCTAACCCACAAAACACAAATAGTAAAAAACTGAAAACATGTAACAATGTTTATTTACATAATTATTATATTAACATGGCCTATGTGCCACAGATGCGATATTCTGTATTTCATGGGCTGCTTTGATGTTTTCTAAGGCTTTGGGAGAATGTGTGTGTATCTGAACAGCTGGATGCAAAATCTCGCGCAGCTCAACTGATGTAGTCAGGAGATATAGCTTATGGAATAACCTAGGGGGCGCAATTGAGTCAAATTATATTTCCATACTGTTGGGCTTTTTAGAGGTGAACAAAGGCCTTACATATCCAGATTGGTGCAAATCGGACGATCCTTGTGTAATTAAGAGATAATATTATGCATATGGCGAGGGATTGCAATTCACCATTTGGCCACACTCACACGGTTCAGCCAGCATTGACAGAGTTCATCATCATATCATTTTATGTCAGTTGGCACAGGATGAAACCCATATAAATAATAGAGTAAAGGTAAGACATGCAGCAGAATGTCTTACCGACAGGAAGAGGGCCTGGTGATGTCATCAATTGAACATGACAATGTGATCAGGACTGGTCTGTAGAGAGACCAGTCAGCTGTGACCTTGCATGTAAGTTATTGAACCTTGATGTTTCATGGCGAATAGTCAAAGATTGACACTTAGCCATGCCCACATGCTTTGATGTAGGAGAAATCTTTTGATAATTTTTGACCTTCAATGCCTTAAGAGTGTGCTGAATGATTCTGAAGTCTGTATCTCAAAAACTGTAGGATGAGTTTGAGCAGATACAATGTCTATAGAGAAAATGACAGAATAATCTTGATTAGGTCAAGAGAGCCATAGATGGAGCTTTCCAAGGAAAAAATAGCACTTCCTGTTATGAGGAGTGGGGCTTAGACGACGTCAGACTATGACAATATAGGGTTTGTCAGGCATCCGACCAGGATCACTCATGCCAAGTTTGGTGCAACACGGTCCACAGATGTGGAAAAAGAGGCAAACATATGGCAACGGTGTTATAGGTCACTTCGCTATGCCGACACGCCCACCTGCTCCATCGAAACCAGTCAGGGTTGGAATCCACATCACACCAACATGTCTTCTGTCTGGACACAGTTTCATTTTGATTAGGTCAAAGGGGTCAGATAGAGACCGTTCAGAGTAAAACATGACACTTCCTGTTCTCAAGGGGCGTGGCTTAAGTGATGTCGTCTTTTGGCCATTGGTTATTGTAGGGGACCCAATGATGATACATTTATGACATAGTTTGTAGCCAGACTCCAGAAATGCTTTAGGGTTTTTTTTTTTTTTCATTATTATTTTTACAAATATTTTTAGTGGTACCACGACTGTGGTAGTAACTGCCACAGTTGTTTGTGTCGTCTACTGACTGCTTCTGAACACTGTCACCATCAAGCGCTCCAAGCAGGAACAAACCGTTTTATGCGGATCCAGGGGGGTTCAGGCCAAATATGGATGTGTATTTTTTGGTCTGGGAGTGGGAACATTAAATTTTTACTGCTAAAAACAAACTTCGAAAATACAATGTGATTTATTTTGTAATTGACAGGGCTAATTATTTTTCATTTCTATGAACAAAAAATAAATAAATAAATTATGGAGGGCCCCCTGTTGGTCAGGGGCCCTTAGAAATGTCATAACTTCCCCCTCTACTGTATATGGCGCCCCTGTGTTTGTGTTTGTGTGAAACTGAGTTTGTACTTTAATGAGCTGATTTTCATGGTTGGCTCTGTATATTTCTGAGGGTTTTTTGGCTTCAAAAACCCTCAGAAATTATTGATAACAATAATTGAAACATCTCAATGTTTGACATTGTCTAGCAAAATGTTTTTATGTCAGGCTACATAACTGCTGGATCGATGAGCTCCTCTAGGCTATAGTTGGGGATATGTTGTTTGCTGCTGAGCAAAATCATTTTGTGGATAAAACAAACATAATTTTACATCAACTTCTAAGTTATGTGAAACTTCTTTTAAAATCATATGAAGGGTCAGAATCAGTACCAATCCACCAACATGACAGAAGACATGTTGGTGTGATGTAGAGCACATAACACCAGTTTTAAAGTCGCTCCACTGGCTCCCTGTAGCTCAAAGAATAGACTTTAAAATACTGTTGTTAGTTTATAAATCACTGAATGGTTTAGCACCACAATACATTATAGATCTGCTGCTGTTGTATCAACCTTCCAGAACTCTCAGGTCTTCTGGTTCTGGTTCTGCTCTGCATCCCCAGAACCAGAACCAAACGAGGAGAAGCAGCATTCAGCATCTATGCACCAAAAATCTGGAATAAACTTCCAGAAAACTGTAAAACAGCTGAAACACTGACTTCCTTTAAATCTCAACTAAAAACCCACTTGTTTAGAGTTGTATTTGAAACGTAATCAATTGAAAATTTATTGACGGAATCTGACTTGATGTTGTGTTTTTGTTGTTGATTCTATGTTGCATTGTATTTTTGTGTTTGATTTGATGTAAAGCACTTTGAAATGCCTTGCTGCTGAAATGTGCTATACTAATAAAGTTTGATTTGATTTGATTTGATTTGATTCTCAGGGGAGAAAGAATCACCTGTGTTACGGCCCAGAGGAGAGGGAGAAGGGGGGAGAGGGTGGCAAGGAAACAGAAAGGAATGGGGCAGCTGGCCAGTACTTGGTCACCTGAAAGAAAAACACAATGTTCAGCTTTCTTATCATACAAACGCTTCATTTTTCCTGTGCAGATGATAGTTTCTTTTTTGCCAACTGTGTAGCAGTAAAGAGTCTCTGCTCAAATCCATTAACATAATGCAACCCGTTTTGTGATGGTACAGCATCCTTCCACTCATCTCGCAAAACTGCTTCTGGCTCACACACAACTGAAACAGTTGTCCAACCAAAATGATCTCATTGCGTCTCCAGAAAGGCGGAAGAAACGGCAAACAGTTCATGTCAACCTCTTAAAACCTTACTATGTTTGTGCTGAGACTGTATTGGTGGATGAAATTCACCCTGAATGCATTGGTGAAACAGGGACATCTGCTGAAGGTGAATGGAATGGCGATGGGTTGTATGCTCCAGATTCAGCCATTCTAACTGGTCGACTTAAGAATTCTGAAGTACTGAAAAACTTGGACATTGTGCTGAGTTATCTACCAGACTTAATGCCTTGACTTGATTCAGTTGATAAAATCTTACTCTGATTTATTTGCAGAATTTCCGTCCTGCACACACCTGATCAAACATGATATAGAGGTGGAAGATGCACGACCTATATAACAGGATTTTTACAGGGTTAACCCAGAAAAACGCAAACATCTGGATGCTTAGGTTGACTACATGTAAAAACATGGCATCGCTCAAGCATCATGTTCAAGCTGGTCTTCGCCTTGCTTGCTAGTTCCAAAATCAGACAAAACCTATCGGTTTTGTTCCGACTTCAGAAAAGTCAATAGCATAACCAAATTATGCCTTTTGGCTTGAGGAATGCGCCGGCAACTTTTCAGCACTTGATGAATAAAGTTGTTGGATGTTTAGAAGGTTGTTCTGTGTATTTGGATGACATTGTCTGTTCTCATAGTTGGTCTTCTCACCTGGAACGACTCACAACTTTGTTTGACCGTTTGGTGGATGCACATCTTACAGTGAATCTAGCCAAATGTGAATTTGCTTGAGCAACTGTTATTTATCTGGTCATCAAGTAGGTCAAGGTAAAGTATGTCCAGTTAGTGCAAAGGTATAAGTGATTGAAAAATATCCACAACCAACAACTAAAAAGGAACTCATAAAATTCTTGGGTTTAGTTGGATATTATAGATCCTTCTGCAGATATTATAGATTCTTCTGTATTTCAGAGGTGCATCCTTCTGTGGATGTACCTCTGACAGATGTTTTGAAAAGAAATGTGAAATACATTTGGTCCTCTGTCTGTCAACAGGCTTTTGAAGATGACATGTAATTCCCCTGTGTTGTTGGCTCCTGATATGAATAAGCCTTTTAAGCCCCAGGTTGATGCCAGTCATGTTGGTGCGGGGAGAGTCCTTTTGCAAATGGATGACTTTTCAATTGAAAGACCTGTGAGTTTTTTTTCCCAAGAAATTTAATAGGCATCAGCTGAATTATTCAGTCATCGAAAAAGAAACCCTGGCTCTTATTTGGTCTTTACAACATTTTGAGGTCTACAGTATGTGGGTTCAGGGCCTTTAGCTGTTTTCATGGATCATCCTTCTTGAATTCTTTTCACTGCCCAAATTTGAGACTTGTGAGATGGTCATTGTTTCTTCAGTCTTTATCCTTAGCTATTCATCATGTCAAGGGGCAGGATAATGTCATTGCAGATGCTTTGTCAAGAGCACAAAGTCAATAACTTTTTTTTCTATTTTTCCAGATGTTAATACACAGGTTGCCCAGGGTTCCGGTGGGACCCTGTTTTGAAGAGGGGGGTGTTACAGCCCAAGGCCTTTCCTCTGGGTCTCTAACATTCCTGTTTTAGAGCTTCTAATTGGTGCTGATTGGAAGGGGAGGGAGCTGGTCAGTGTCTCCAGAATGACATCAGATCCAGCTTAAGATGTACCATTCTTTCTCACTAAGCTAGCTCATTTTTTCTGTCTCTCTCCCACTTTCTCCCTCTCCTCTCCAACCAGTTATGATTTTTTGTTAAATAAATCCTTTTTAAGTTATCCCATGCATTGCTTCCCTTTGATTTGTTATGGTTCAAGAGCCAGACCATAACACCTGGTATAAATTCAATTTTTAGCTATTGGAGTAAAGCTTAAGAGAAATTTATTTAATCAAAGAATGTCATACATATGTGTATAGAGCTGTACCGATTGCAGTTTTCTGGCCAATCCCTGGTTACCGATCTTTAAAAAGCCTGACCTGGTGATTTTGATTTTAGTTATATGAATTTTATTTAGTCTGAAATGTCGCTAAATATGGCAAAAAAGTTGGTGAGTTGTCAACAGTGAGGTGAATATTGTTAATTGCAAATGTTCAGACCTGACTTAATGTGCCAGTCTGTCAGTCAAAGTTGTCATTGCAGAGCAGAAGAGGACAGAGACTGATTTATAAACCTTTGCTGACGATCAGGGGATAAGATCAACTTCACATGTAAGTATCGGCCAATCACAATCCCCCAAAATTAAGGAAATTGGCTCCCAGAAATCAACTGGTCGATAAATCAGTTGGCCAATTAATGATTTCAATTATACATGTATACAATGTAAACAGCACTGCCTGAGATGCAATAAGTTTATAACAGGTGTTATAAACTTATGATCGGACTGCTGATTGCAGCCAGTCCACATTGTCGTTGTGGCTTATCCGGGACCGGAGCGGGAGCTAAAGCCCTGTGGGCCCGTTCGATCTCCAATGCTGGTAAACCGACCAAGGTCGGTAACATTTTTGGAGAAAGTCCATAAGCGGAGTGCCACCCTCTACTTTCTCTGGTAGGGAGAGTGGGGTAATGTGAGCCATTTTTTACATTTGTTTCCCTGTAGGCAAGGTAAAATGATGTATCAGTAAAATGTAAACATTTCCTATTAATTTGGGATGTTTCCTAGCTATGAAAGTTATCAGAATATCGTCAAGACAAAGGACAATGAAAATATGATAGTTTTAAAAAAAGTGGTCCTGTGTCTCACTTTACCCCAGATCAGGGGTAAAGTTAGATAGACCAGAAAAATCAATGGGGTAAATTGAACCATTTGGGGGTAAGCTTTTCTATTCAAATTAAATGCTTGGAGACAAAAAGGCTGAGGTGTCTTGTCTCTGTACACAATTCAACTTAATTCAGTTCAAAACCACTTTATTGATCTCAAAGGGAAATTAAATGCAACTCATTAACCAAAGCTCTTCAAAGAATTATTGTATATGCTGAAATATGTGTTCAAAAGAAGCCTGAAGAATACATGCTATTGTTGCATAACAGTCTGATGAAGAGGATGGTCAGGGTTGTCCGTAACTTTCTTGATTTTATGAAGAATCCTTCTTTGCATCATTATATTCAGAACCGAACCAGCTTTCTTTATTAGGTTGCTGAGCCTTTCTATATTCTTCTGCAACAAGAAGAATATAGAAAGATCTGATTATAACAACTAAGGTCTTCACATTGCATCACCTTCTGAAATGCATACAGATAACTTTAATTAAACTGTTGGAATGTTTAAAGTCTTGCATTTACAACCCATAAAAGACATACTTCATGTTTTTTCTACAAATTTGTCCTAAACATTTTCTACACAATTACATGCAATTCAGAAAATAATTTATTAAAAAAGTAATTTAATGTAAAACCTTTAATGGGTTTAGAAGTACAAAAAAGGATAAAATGCACATATAAAACAAGCTTTCACTTGATTTTTAGGATTTCTGCAGAGACAATCCTAAACAAGACGTAAAAACTAAATCCTAAGCGGTAAAAAAATAAATACATAAAATAAATGCTAGGCATCTGGGTTTATCAGGTTGCCAAAATAAGCAGTTACAGTCTTAAGTTTGTTGTTAAGGAAGTTCTGCTCCACTTCGACTTTCCCTCCTGGACCTGCCAAAGAAGCGACCTGTGATCAAGGAGACATGAATGTAAATATTAGAAATTTTTCAGCTCATTCAAGCTGTTGCCACATGTCTGCGAAGCTCCTCTTCTACAGCTTTGTTATTGGACCAGTGAAATTTTTATGTTATGTGCTACTGTTTTTTAAATGAATAGTTCTCTATGATATAGTTGAAGCACAACAAAGTATCATGTTCAATGTTCAGTGTACAAATTAAAAACGTGTAAAAATTCTACATATTGAATTTAAATTGATTCAATGCCAACTAGTAAAGGTCCAAAGAAATGATTGATTCTAAGAGATAAAATATATGGTCTAAAACTCATGGATCATGATTACTAATTTTCATTTTTATTGTGACTAAATTCTGTATGTTTATTAATCCAGCGATTTCATAAACATATATTACATCAAAAGCCTTTCTAGAGTTTCCCACTCAAGAAGATGTTGATTAATTCATTAATAATTAATTATCTGTACATTTCAACACTTTGGCTCTCCTGTTATCGGATGAAGAATTCATCTTGTGTTACATTGGTTGTAGCATGACTATAAATCCACACGAGATATTATTTCTCCCTGACTGCTAAAATAATTCAATAATACCACTGTAGCAAACCCGGCTTCACTGTTTAAATGTGTGTGAAAGTTTCTGGTATTATGGAATTAGAAAAGGAAAATGCTTTCAAACGACCACAATGTTGAATTTTATATTAAAATCTTTAAAATGTGTTTGGTTTTTTTGCAATCCATTCTGCTTTATATTTGTTTTAAAATTTAATTTTTCACACTAACTATAGGTCACATAGTTAGTGTGCCCTATCCCCTCTGTCATTATTGAGAGAAAGGATAGGTCAGAATATTATTTGATTGTTATTAAAACATATTTGCTCCCAATCTCCATCTCAAGGGCAGATGTGAAGCAGGTTCAATGTTACAAGTACCTTGGTGTTATCTTAGACTGGAAGCTACAGTTGACTAAAAACACTGATGTGCTGTACAAAAAGGCCATGAGGAGACTATTTGTAATGGAAGCTCAGGTCTTTTAACATCTTCAGTAGGATGCTCTTCATGTTCTATCAGTCATCAGTGGCTAGTTCCATCTTCAATGCAGAGGTGTGTTGGGGTGCTGCAGTGAAGGTGAAAGACTCAAAATGACTCAACAAATTGATACGAAAGGTTGAGTCAGTTGTAGGGATCAAGCTGTTTTCAGTAAATTGTTGAATAGTTTATTTGAGTTGTGAACTGAAACATCTGAATAAATTTTGGGCCTATTTAATTGAAAAGGATGTGATTGTCAAATTGTAGTCACTTATGAACATTATTCTGACGTTCAAAGGTGTGTTTCTATAGTTGAAATCATAAGTTGGCAAACTTAATAAAAAGAATGCAGCACCTACAAGCATCTGAAAATTGTAAATTCTCTGGTGCAGCTGCACAATTTGGTTTTAACATCACAAGTCCACCTCCAATTAACAGATCACGGCCTGATAAGTATAGTAAACCTATAATACTTTTTTTTTTTTTTTTTTTTACCCATTTCTTCTCTCGTTATTGTGGAATTTAGCAAATAAATACTTTTGGTAATTCTAAAACAAGAGAAATTTGATCTGATTAACTTCAGACACTGAGAAAAAAGCCTGTTTAGTGTATGTAAACTTCTAATATCAACTATATGTACAAGAAAGGCTTCATCAGATGCAGAACTGATTTGCATTTATTTTGGTCAGTGCTGAGGCTGTGAACATCTGCAATGATCCTTTATTATGCCAGGTCTGGTGTAAATGAGGAACCACTTTGATAACATACTGTGAGCATTTGTGACAATGTATGCAATATTTCTTTATAAGAAGAAGGCTTATTTTTATATTAAATTCTGTAGTGCATTACATAAGCACATAAGGAAAACGTATACCTGATTCATATCTGCGTTGCGGGGCAGAAAATACACAATATTTTCTGTTATCTGTTTGGCTTGGCTGAAGATCCTGAAGGTGTCGCTGATTAAGGATGAAAACAAATCTTTATTAATAGGAAGATTTAGTTCAGTTCTTTGATAATTTTCACTGACAAGAATGTCTATTATGAATTCTGATATTTGTTAATTTTATTATGTTTTTATCATGTAAAAACTGAACTGGCTTATTACTGAAATGTGTTATAAAAATAAACTTCACTTAAAAATATTCTCTTCAGGAGTTTAAATGGGCCAAAATTTATTTAATGTGTTAAATAGTAAAAGAGCCACAGCTTTTGGTACACTAAAAAAGCTGTTTAGTGTACCAAACTAAACGAACAAATACAACATTTCAACTAGCATCACTTTAAAGGATATCCATCAGGTTCTATCATGGTCTGAATGTCAAACACATCCGCATTCAAATAGTCCGGTCCGCCCCATGGTGGGGACAGGAAGACTACGTCACCAAGCAGAGTGGGCGCCAGCTGAAGGAAGTCTCCTTGAAGGAAGTCAATTTGGTCAACAACATTGTAGACCACGGAATTGTGCCGAGCCATGGCCAGCCGCTCTGCATCTATATCAATTGCCACGACTAGAAAAGTCACAGAACATAATGATTAAAAAACAATATAATAAATTAAAATGAAAAAAAAAAAAAATCAACTCAGCACTTGCACAATGTAGTGGGATATTCTGTCTTCTAGAGGGTTGACGTATCAATACAGGGAACTAACTACATGTTCCATGTTCAGTCATAGGGGAGTTCAAAGTGTTCAGCAGAAGAATTGCTAAACCCAATGTTTTCCTTTTTATATTCTAGAGAATGTAAAGTTCCCTCCACTGGGATGTGAAATTAAGAGAGCACAAAATAAATAGTAAGCTCACCTCTCTTTCCAGTGAGTGCAAACTGGATGGCATTTCCTCCCACACCACAGAAAGCATCGATCACCACCTGGGAGTCAGCAAAGCTCTGTTCCACCCTGAGGGCAATGTGCTCAGCAATCTTCTCTGGTGTCACAGAAAACCAGCCCTCTGAAACACGGAGTAAACATCCAGAATGAACACAGAGGGTGGAAACCACCTGATGGGGAAAAAACGTCCAGAACTGCACAGTTCATAGTAGAATGTCAAAGTAGGTAAAATTCAAAGGATACAGAGCTAAGAGCATGTGGGTCCATAACATGCATGGAGTTTAGACCTGGACCATGAGAACAGAGCAATGTGACAACCTATTGTGTTGCACCAATTCTTTACTTCAGAGGCCCGCATTCCTTACCAAAAACATAATGTAAAATTCCTTGGAGTTCAAAAAACGAATCATAGTGTTGTTGTGTAAGCCAGGACACTTTTTATTCTCAATGAGTTTTTCTTCCTGGTTAAGTAAAATAAATACAATGAATCAGTCCAATGAGAGCTTTAAAAATGCAATGAGAGAATGATTTAAAACTATTTGTTTGATATGAGTTGCATTTATAGCAAGTCACATTATAATATTCTTCAATTTTACCGCATGTCACGTTTTTCAAATAACTTGGATCCTTAGCCTGTGCATGATTGTGTGTGTGCCTAGGTGCAACTTGTTTCTGTGCGTGGCTCTGATCTTACGGACGGGGCAGCTCCCTCTCAGACGTAATAACTACTTCTACTGATTATGACTTCATGCTTATGGAAATAATATGCCCCTTTCCACTTCTTCTAATGAACCTGACTCCACTCTATTAGGTCTGCTTTGCGAGCATTTCCACTAGCGTTTTTTCGAGCCTAGTACCTATTTTTTTGAGAGACAGCAAGCTAAATCATGGCAGTGGCAGTGAAGTGGCACTTCCTGTGACACCTGCCACAACTTGCAATGACCTGTCGGTGGACCTGCCACAGTTTTACAGCTGCCAGTGGACCTGCCACATCTAAGCTTCCAGCTTCAATAACGTCACGGGCTTTGCCAAGCCGAAATTGGTTTCTGATTGCAGCTTCTGGTTTGGGAAATGCTTAAAGGTCAATTCTAACTAATATTTCACTACATTCAGCATCTTTAATCTACTCTACTAAAAACTGCAACACCAAGACAAACCTGCGCTAGTTTATTCTAAAGTAATAACAGAATATCTAAAACCATGTTTGGGATTTGTGAAACCTTTATTGGATTTGTGAAACTTCAATAAAGGTTGAATTTCACCACTTTTTATGTATCTGGACCACGCTTGAACTGCTATAATTCCAAAACCACAACACCCAGACACTTCAAACCCAGACTAGATTTTATTGCTCTAATAGCAAAATATTTAAAACCACCTCATCATGACACCATATGAGAAAAGTCAATGATGCAGCTATCTGTGGCTTTCCTGCATGCCATCCCTTTCAGTTTCACCTGTCCTTTAAGCTTATTAACTTGTCCAAAAAGACCATCAGCTAAACAAAAACATTTTTAAAAAGAAATCTGCTGTTTAAAAGTCCACTAGTCAGAACAAACATAAGTAGAAATGGGTAAGGAGAAGAAGGGATTGAAATCATATTACAACATATATAACATATTTAGTGTAAAGACAAAGGAAAAAATTGTAAATTATCTTTATTAAAATGTAAAACAAATTTTTGTGTTTTTAGGAAGCAGTTTTTAACATTACATTTTTAGATTTAATTCAGGCATCCTTAAAGGCACTGGAAAATACAAAAGCCCTAGCCAAGGATGAGGCAGTGGAACAAATTGAACATGACCAAATAGAGGACATATAAGAGAATTAAAGTGACTGAATCAATATGAGAACCCAAAAAAGAAAAACATCATGTATAAAACAGAAAAAAATCATTTAACTGAATGTCTTTTTTGAAGTGAGAGTGAAGAGCTTCTCATAAAACTACAAGCAGAATTAGAGAGGCATTCAAATCTCTGAAATCAAAGAAAAGCTGTGAAATAAAAATGTTTACAAGTTTGAAGTTTTGGTATTTCATCATTATATATTATTCTTCTATATGACCGCACGTTACTATTTTTTAACTAGAGTAGATTTAAAGATGCTGAATGTAGTGAAAAATTTGTTGGAATCACCCTTTAGGCATTTCCTGAATCGGAAGCTTCAATCAGAAACCAACTACAGGACATAAAAATGAGCAATGAACATCATAAAAATGAGAGCGGTACTGCTGTATGTCTACATAGGTCTAAAACTTACAAGTAATTATGTTTTGTCTTTAATTTATACATCAGTAACATATCATTTTGCATGTCTGAATGGTAAGAAAATGTGTTTGTATACATATAAAGTAACATGTCAGTTTTAAATAATTTCCTCTGTGTATGTAACTGCCACATTGGTATGCCTATGTTATTTATCTACATTCATGTGGTATAAGCTATAACATCTGATTATTTTTCCCAGGGAACAGAAGAAGGGGAACATGGCTGAAATGATGAAGGGAACAGTCTGCAACGTGAACAGCAACAACTCCTGGATGAATCTCCTTCAGGAGGAAGCAGCTACGAGCACTGAGATGCCAGAGCTCAATGGAGAAGAGTTGAGGCAAACAGAAGAAAAATAAACACTGTTGTGCTCTCAACAAAGTCTCTTTTTATATACCTACTCCATACATTATTGTTCATACTGTAGGTAATACAGTCCTAATACAATCCTCACAAAAATGTGGAGAGCCTTAGACAGTGAATAACATTTTACATATTATATATGCATTTCATTGACACTTACCTTCATTGGGAATTTATAACGCTTTCCAAAAGTAAACACATACATTATTCAGCAAATCAAACATTTTGACATTACTGATAGGGTTAGGGTTGCTATTTACAAGAACACAAAGTACAAGTCATGATTGTTAATTTCTACTTTGTACAATGTAATTCTATCCACCAACTGTTTAACTATCTTCTTGGCAAATGTTCAATGTAAGAAAATGAGAAAATGTGTCTAAAACCTGTAACCATTACTGGATTCTGTTTTGTTGTTGCTCTTTGAATATTTTGAGTTTAAACTTTTAAACTCCCAAGCGATTCTTAGTGACAAACATGTAAAAACATGGAAGGTTTGATCAAAACTAGAACCAGTCAGATCAGTATCATTATCAGTATGATTTTCAGAATTAATTGAACATCATACGAATCATAATTAAACATATATTTAAACACTAGTTATAAACAACAGAGTGTTAATGCTATTAAACTCTAAGAACATCAGGCTCAGGCACATTTTTTTAAAATTAGCAAATTTTTATCAGCGCATTGAGCTCATGTGATCCCTGCTCCTGAAAGGTGAAGGTCTCCGGACATCCTGAAGGTAAACACTGACTGGCAGTCAGGAAGATGGACACTGATTAGACATCCTACAACTCAGACCACTGCAGGAATAACCACACTAATGGTCTGCGACCACAATTTACCAACATCTAAAACATACTGGAATATGTTATGAATGTGCGGCGCCAACATAGAACAATGCACAAATCACAAGCAGGCTATAAAAATAAATCAGCTCTCTCTTCTTTTGTCTTGGAAAAATAACTCATGTACAGCCACGCAGTAATGAAACAGTTGAACTCAAGCCCATAGGCTGGAAGATGATGATCCACTGTGAAGCAGGTTGTATATTACCCTGACTCAAAGCCTGGTACCTAGACAGGAAGCTTCAGCTTCAGAATTGATATCTCTCTGAGATTAGCATTTGCTCATGTAGACCAGCCTTTTCAGACCAGGCTTCATGAGTAAAGTTTTAGAGGAGATAAAAAAACCATTGTTTTGAGGAGCTTAGTCCAAAATGGAATTACCCACTGTCAGGCATATTGGTAGTAACATCATGCTGACACTCTGTTTGGTCATGCTGATGTGTTGATGACAGAGGATGGAGAATAGAAAATCCTTAAATGATCAATCTATGCCTTAAATAATCAATAATCTACTAAATAATAAAACAATTAGACAACTGAGTGTTCTCACAGGACAGTGATTCCAACCCGTCAATGAAAGTGGTTTCTGACTTGAGCCAGATGTGTAAACTAACCTCGATCCAACCTAATCCCTTCGTCATAGCGGGAAAACAGGCGATAGCGTTGAGCCCAATATTTGGCAAGCTCAGGATCTGCTGCCATCTCTGCTGGAACCTTCGGCTTCTTTCTTCTTTTACGATTTTTATTTGGCTTCTTCACATTCTTTACCATCTGTCCTATGTAGACATACACAAGATTAATTATTACACTAAATCAGCATTTATTCAACTAATCTGCATGAACAATTAGAAAATGTACAGTATTTGAAGATTAATTTTACTACTGAACAACTACAGGGTCTTCAGTAAATCCAAGACATTTTTAAACTTTAAAACTATTTAAGGAACCAAAGTGAGATTCTGAGGAAATTGTTAATGTGATGAAATTTATTAAATTTAATGAAAAATGATCCCGTTTCCAAGTAACCTGTTAACTCCAATTTTTAAAATAAATATTTCAGATATTAGAAAAAATTAAATAAACTAAGGATCAAAAAAAGCACTGCATTTTCAGGGTCTTGGTTTGAGTATTGGTTTCCGGTTTTGAGTCGATCAGTCTTCTATAAGTAGTCTCGTGAAGTCAGTTTCATGAACTTTATAACTAATAGCCATCTTGACAGGCAGTTTCTACAGAGTTTCTTTTATTATTTGTTGTTTTTAAGGCTCTACAGCTGTTAAGTTTTGCTGGGTTGTAGACGTGAAACCCAGATGATGTGTGAAATTCAGATGGGGATCATGATGAGGATTTCTCTCTTGCTCTCGGTGAAGGCAGACACTTCTTTCCTCTGCTCCCTCTCTACCCATGCCTGCCCTGCTTGCTCCATTTCTCCATCCATCCATCCATTCATCTTCTTCCACTTATCCGGGGTCAGGTCGTGGGTCAGGTCGAGAGCTTCGCTTTTTGGCTCAGCTCTCTCTTCACCATGACGGACCGATACAGCGCCTGCTTGACGGCAGATGCTGCACCAATCCACCTGTCGATCTCCCACTCCCTTCTTTCCTCATTCGTGGAACAAGATCCCGAGATACTTGAACTCCTCCACATGGGGCAGGACACCTCCCCTGACCCAGAGAAGGCACTCTACCCTTTTCCGGCTCAAGACGATGGCCTCGGATTTGGAGGCGCTGATCGCCATCCCAGCTGCTTCACACTTGGCTGTGAACCGCTCCAGCAAGAGCTGCAGATCACGGCCTGATGAAGCCAAAAGGACCACATCGTCTGCAAAAAGCAGAGATGTAATCCCAAGGCCACCAAAACGGATCCTCTCAACACCTTGGCTGCGCCTAGAAATTCTGTCCATAAAAGTAATGAACAGAATCGGTGACAAAGGGCAGCCCTGGCGGAGTCCAACCCTCACCGGAAACGAGCCCGACTTACTGCCGGCAATGCAGACCAGACTCTGACACCGGTCATATAGGGACCTGACAGCCCGTATCAAAGGGCCCGGTACCCCATACTCCCGGAGAACCCACCATAGCGCTCCCCGAGGGACACGGTCGAACGCCTTCCCCAAGTCCACAAAACATATGTAGACCGGTTGGGCGAATTCGCAAACACCCTCCAGGACCCTGCTGAGGGTGTAGAGCTGGTCCAGTGTTCCATGACCAGGACGAAAACCACACTGCTCTTCGACTATCCAACGGATCCTCCTCTCCAGGACCCCTGATTAGACCTTGCAAGGGAGGCTTAAGAGTGTGACACCCCTGTAATTGGAGTACACCCTCCAGTCCCCCTTTTTGAACAGGGGGACCACCACCCCAGTCTGCCAATCCAGGGGAACTGCCCCCGATGTCCATGCGATATTGCAGAGCCGCGTCAGCCAACACAACCCTACAACATCCAGAGCCTTAAGGAACTCGAGGCAGATCTCATCCTCCCCCAGGGCTCTGCCACCGAGGAGCTTTTTGACCACCTTGGCGACCTCGTCCCCAGAGATTGGAGAGCCCAACACAGAGTCCCCAGACTCCATTTCTGTCCTGTCATTTTCTATATTTTTGGAGGCTTTCTTTGCACATCCTCCAAATCTACAAATTATGGATCTGGTCAACCAGTCTCTCAATGCATGTTCATGTTACTTTATGTTTTTACTTTGCATGATTACTTTACAGCTTACAATAGCTTTAGTTTGCTTTCTGCAAAGTTGTTACTGCTGTAAACAAGCCTTTGTTTGGTGGTTAATCAGGACAAAATCCGTTGTCCTGATTAACCAAACTACGTCAGGGAAACGACAGAGCCGGCGCTCACTAGCAGTTGTGTGTGCCGGCAGCTCAGACAAGCTGCTTTTCATCATGGATGAGGTCTCTGGACAGCGTTTATTAGTGACCTCGGGTGCACAGTGGAGCGTCATGCCAGTTTCAGCGGCGGACGTTGCGTGCGAAAGTAACAGATTGCTGGATGCGGCTAACGGCACCCCGATTCGCATTTTTGGATCGAGGTTCGTGACTGTGTGTTTCAACGAACGTCAGTTTCAGTGGGACTTTGTAAAAGCTTCTGTGTCTTTACCTATTTTTAGTGCAGATTTTTTGTGTGCTTTTAGGTTATTAGTACATGTTGCTAATAGCTGCTTAATAGATGCTGTGTCTTTTGATACATACCCCTGTAAATTTGGCAGTCCCGGCCATTGACCCCTCCCCAACATGCTTGCCACAGGTGATGTGTATCAGTGTCTGTTAGCAGAGTTCCCTTTGTTTTTTTGTACCCCTCCAGGGGGTCTTTTGTGGGCTCTAGTGTCCCTTATATTAAAGTAGGCTGACAGGAAAGGGGGAAAGAAAAGGGTGTGAGACGTAGCAAATATCGTCGGGTCCGGGAGTCGAGGGCTGCGACGAGGACTCAAGGCTTCTAAACATGGGTCACACTATTCCCTATGCCACCACGGCATGCCCAGAGTTCCCATCTTTAACGGTTCCCACATTTTCTGCTACCGTGGCAAAGCTTGGAGTGGAACATTGTATACCTACGATCGGTCTACCGGTTTCTGCGCCAGCCTAGACACCGCTAACTTAGTGATAGCAAAAGAGGAGTTTGCAAAAATGGAGCGTCTTGGCATTGTATGGCGCTCCAAAAGTCCATGGGCATCTCCGTTGCACATGGTTCCCAAACCAGACGTGGTTTTGCGTCCTTGTGAGAATTTTTGGCACCTTAACAATGCAACCAGGTACCCAATTCCTCACATTCAGGACTTTTCTGCCCACCTGGCTGGAGAAACCGTTTTCTCTAAGGTGGACTTGGTGCAAGGTTACCATCAGGTTCCAGTGCATCTCTTGGACACCTTTTGGTCTTTGAGTTTTTACGGATGCTCTTTCGTCTCAAAAGCGCAGCGCAGACTTTCCAGCAATGTATGGATTCGGTCCTGCAGGGTAAGCTGTTTTTATTCATCTATTTGGACGACATATTGGTGGCTAGTCCCTCTGCAAAAGAAAGCACGGTGCACCTTCATCAGCTGTTTGTTAGGATCAGTGAACATTGCCTGATTGTGTTTGGACTGCCTGCTGTTGAGTTCCTGGGACACAAAGTGTCTTCTCAAGAGACGGTTCCCCACCCTGCAAAGGTTGAAGCAGTTTCCGCTTTAAGTTTACCTTCCATTACAATATGAATGTATCAGGTTTTGTTGCAATGATAAAATTAAATAAATGCAAGAAAGAAATCTGATTTTTAATGTAATTTTTATTATGAAGATTTGACAGAGAAAGATATTTTTTCTTTTAGAACTCAAAAAATGTGCTCCCAAAAGCAGTTTGCATAACAACAATCGCTCCCTGTAAATAATCACCATTAAGTGTGTGATCCAAAAAAAACGTGCGAAAAAACAACATAACGGAACGTGCATAACATACCCTTTATCTGGGCAACAAACAGAGTGCAATAAAACGTAACCTGCAGTTAGAAAATAAAGCAGCAGCCTTTAGAAAAGATAAAAGTATATACAATTAAATTAACACAGTTTGATTTCTGTGCAAATGCCAAGCAAGTCAGTGCAATGGTAAAACATAGCAGCATCCTTCTCTTTTGACACAACCAACGCAGCCATCCTCGGACCTGAAGATGTTAAACACAATAATATTGTCATTCTAAATATATACTGACAAAAATCACTTATCAATCTATAAAAACAACCATCTTGTTACTAAATATATGTGCCTAAGATAGGATTATGTTCTTACCCGTTTAATGTGACTTCTGTTTATGGACATCAATGGACAGATTCTCAACATCGGGCATGAAAGATGTAACTTTAACCTCGACGCGGCAGCTAATGCAGCATGCCTTCCCTGGAAATGTTTTTCCACGTTACCATGTTTTTCGGACTATAAGCCGTTACTTTGTCCCCACGCTTTGAACCATGCGGCTTACAGCCTGGTGAGCCTTATAGTAAGGTGCGCTTTATAGTCTGGTCTTCTTGCTACAGAGCAAACATTCAGGTAATCCTTCCGCATTGGCAATGAATGCAAGTGATTTGGTCAGAGAATTGTAGAATCTCTCCTCGGCTATTTTTCTCTTTCTCCCTTTGCTATTCATAGCCAACTACCACACACCCGTTGGTTTGTTTACAACCTGCCTCGCACCCCGCCCAGCTGAAAGAAATGTCACAGGCTATGACGCAAATCTTTGTTGACGGAAATGTTAAAATTTTATATTTATTCTACACATTTTTATGGCATTGGAAACCATTAAGAATGTTTGTGTCATGTTTGTCCCCCAACAGAAACCATAATAAAACAAAAAAAATATTTCCCACGCCCATCTTTTTCAATTTTCAAACATTTTGAAAAAGCTCCAGAGAGCCAATAGGGCAGTGCTAAAGAGCTGCACACGGCTCTAGAGCCACGGGTTGCCAACCCCCGGCATAGTCAGTCTCAAGAGCTCAACCCCATAGAAAATTTGTGGAGGAGGCTAAAAATCTATGTCACCAAGCAAGAGCCCCAAAATATCACTGTTCTAGAGGAGATCTACATGGAGGAATGGGCCAAAATACCAGCTACCGTGTGTGTAAACCTGGCAAAGACTCCATCATTGTTTGCAATGACAGAGGTTGTGTCATTACCTCAATGACATGAGGTAACAAAAATTATTTTAAAAAGTATTGAGTTGGGGGTGCTAGTGCGCAGCTGTAAAATGTAGACGTGTTAGATTGCGCTCTCCAGCACAACATTAAACAAATATCCAAATACCACAATAAAAACATCTAGGAGCCGGCGCTGTTGGCACTGTACATCTGTCTATCAATCGGACACCATGTCGGCGCCAAAGAAAGCCACTAACTCCGGGAAAACTGGATGGATACATCGGAGGTGCTAATGCTAACAAAGCTAATGCTAACAGTGGTTAACTGGGGACCATGCTCTGGATGACAAAACCCAGATGCTTGTGATGTGCCAGGAAATATGCAAAAATATGGCAGCCTCAATTCTGGAGAAACTTGATGAGCGTTTCGACACCCTTGAAGCTAGGCTCCAATCTGTCTTAGCTGTACAGACTGACTTGCAGAACTGCATGGTTGGTCAAGAGTCAGCAATCAACGCACACGATTATTGTCAATTATTGCAGCCTGTGGGGTTTTCCCTCACTGTGAGCGAGAACGCAGCCTGTTGAATGTGACAGGTTGCCAATCAGAAAGCGTGGTGACGCAAGTATGGAGAAGAATCCCAAACAGTTGACATGGCAACTCAGGTAGACATCGGATGTGATATGTGGACATGGTTGTTACTATATGTAAAAGTCATTTTATATATGTTTATTATATGTGGTTATGTTTATTCAGTTAAAAATGTTAACTACGAAGAAACATAACTCCAAATCGTCTTTTCTTTTTGTTAAGTCTTTTATCGCTTAAAATGAGTCCACAAACTATCACTACTGCTTCTACATAGTTATGGGTGTTTGATTATTCTACGTATGGTATGGTATTGCCGTATGGTATGTTGAGGGCTTTACTGGAATCGGGATGTTCGTGAGTGGAATCGGTTCGTGTGGTGTGTAGCTCCTGCCATGTGGCTGGACACATGAACCGATCAAACCTGTTGGACTTTTATCGGCTTGTGTCGTGTGTGGTCACAGGTTTGGAAAATCGGACGACAATCTTTAAATCGTGCCATGTGAACCAGACCTGAAACTCCCAAGCTCTACTCCTCTCATCTCGTCTCGATTACTGCCATAACGCTCTCTGACTCTGGTCGCTATGGTAACATTTACATATCCCTTCAAAATAAGAGACAGATGAGTCACAAAAACGAACATTTTACATTCCTGAAAATTTTAACTCAAGATAACGACTAATGGGAGTCCTGGGCTTGTTTCTCTGCAATGAGTCGGTCCCATCTCGGTGTGATGAGAGACCGCATGTCATGCAGAGCGGGCTTGGAATGTGGGAATCACCTACCGGGATAAATCCATTCTCCTGTCTCTTCTCTGGGCCTTTTCCCCTTCGCAAAGTAACTTTCCAAAGATTTCTCATTTTGCTGCTTGTGGGCTCAATGTTGGTGTACAAGACAACTGAGAGAATCCGGTTAAATGATTTCCAAAGTAAAAGATCATCCAGACTCAAATAATACATAAAACGGAAATATTTAATTACTTCTTGAGCTTGACCCCGGGCTGCAGACCGAACCAATTGGTACCCGGCCGCGGCCTGGGGGTTGGGGTCCACCAGTCTAAAGTGTTTGATTGATACTCCAAGGCATATAAGACTCCCATACAACCTGAACAAGAACTTATTATTTTTGGATGCTCTAAGGTACAAGGGACTATACCCACAATGTGGCAACCATTGGAACTGGGACTGATTGTTGCCAAGAGACTAATCTTGAGAGACTGGAGGTCCTCTGTTCCCCCTTCCTTTCGCCTCTGGGTGACAGACATGATGTCCATAATACAGATGGACAGATTTCGTAAAGGCTCCAAGGACACATTTTCACACTACTGGAATCCTTTCCTGGAACATTTTTCACGGACTAGACTAAACTGAATAAACCTGTACATGAACTCTCCCCTCACCCGCCCCCTAACGGGTGTATGTATTTTTGCATGTATGACTTTTTAATGCATTTGATGTGTGTGTACATACGTCAATGGAAATGTCTTATGCTGTGACCTGTGCATCTGGGTTTTGTTTGTTTGTCTGTCTATCTGTATGTTCAGGCACGTGCAGAGGTGGGGGCGAAGGGGGCTTGAGCCCCTGCCCTTTTTAAAGGGTAATTAAACCATTTCTACAGGGCCCTGAGTATCTGGAGGCCCCTGGATGTCTGGAGGCCCCTGAATGGCCCCTACCAGCAGCTACTGAGTTTTCTTTGCCTTGATATCCCAGTCATAATTTTGAAATGAAATGAAATGAAATTTATTCGAACATGATACAAATATAAAAATAAAATAGTGCACAGTAACAAGAAGTGCATAAGAAAGAAGAGAAAATACAGATTTTTAGTTTCAGTTAACATATCATGCTCAAAATGGGGTAGGAAGAAGTGAGAACTTATAAACTCCTACCCCTAAACACTTGAGACTTTAGAGTCCTACTGTCATTAAAAAAAAATCAAAATCAAAGTAGCAGTCAGAAGTAACAGTTACGGTACTAATATTTACCTATACATTTTCCCATTTTATGCTGGTTTATCTTTCTAAACCCTTACACCAAGTTGTTATCTTCAATACACACCTTATTGCTTTCTGTCCCCATGTGTGTATCTATTGAAAATTACCTCTTTGTACTTTCTTTTGAATTGTGTTAAACTATTGCTTTGTTTTAAATCTTCATGTAACTTATTCCATAACTTTACACCTTTAATTGAAATACAGAAGCTTTTTCTTGTTGTTCTAAAATTGCGGATCTTGAAGTTTGAGTGACCCCTTAAGTTATACCCCCCTTCTCTTTCAGAAAACGTGCTCTGCATGTGCTCAGGTAACAACTTTTTAGATACCTTGAACATAAATTGAGCCATTTTAAATTCTACAAGCTCGTCAAATTTGAGAATTCTGGATATTATGAAGAGCGGGTTTGTATGCTCATAATAACCGACATTATGGATGATTCTAATGGCTCGTTTCTGTAGGACGGTTACCGGATGTAAAGAGCTCTTGTAATTAACTCCCCACACTTCACAGCAATATGATAGATATGGTAAAATCAGAGAGTTATATAGAATATAAAGTGATTTAGCATTCAATACATGTCTAGCTCTAGCCAATATGGATATACTTCTACTGAGTTTACTCTGTAAATGTTGAATATGAGGTTTCCAACTGATTTTGTCATCTATTATTAAACCGAGGAACTTATTAGCAAAAACCCTTTCTAGAGTTACGTCCTCTATTTGAACTTGGATTTCAGTATTTTTATAACAGTTCCCAAAGACCATGAATTTCGTCTTGTCCAAATTTAGGGATAATTTGTTATGGTCAAACCATATCTTTAACTTACTAATCTCTGAAGTGACTGTTGAGAGAAGATGCTCTAAATTGTCTCCTGAGGCTAGAATATTTGTGTCATCAGCGAATAAGATAAATTTTAATACATTGGACACTTTACTGATATCATTTATATAAAGATTAAATAAAACTGGTCCCAATACTGATCCTTGTGGTACTCCACAGACAGTCTCCTGCCAATCAGATTCCACATCTCCCAATTTCACAAATTGTTTCCGGCTCTTTAAATAACTCCTCATCCAGTCAGAAACTACTCCCCTAATTCCATAGCGTTCTAATTTTTGAAGTAGGATTTCATGATTTATTGTATCAAAAGCTTTCTTTAAATCTATAAAGATTCCTACTACCAGTTTCTTACTATCTGTTGCGTTGGTTATTTCTTCTATTAAGTCAGTTCAGCGATGTTGACCGGTTTGCTCTGAATCCATATTGACTGCTGATAAGTAGCGAATGTTTTTCTATGAATTGTTCCAGTCTTTCCTTAAAGAGTTTTTCCAGGATTTTAGAAAATTGTGGGAGAAGAGAAACAGGCCTGTAGTTAGAGAAGAGGTGTTTGTTGCCAGTTTTATACATTGGTTTGACCTTCGCTATTTTCATTTTGTTGGGAAATGATCCTGTTTGAAATGATAAATTGCAAATATAAGTTAGTGGTTTAGAGATTCCTTTAATTACTATTTTAATAGTTTTCATGTCCAGATCATCACAGTCAGTGGAAGTCTTATTTTTACAGTTATTCACAATGTTTATGATTTCTTCTTCTAGTACAGGGTTGAGATATAAGGAGCTGGGATTATTCTCAATTAGATATTGCTGAGTTGGTTTTTGTAGTCGGTATTTTTTCTGCTAATTGAGGTCCTATATTAACAAAAAATCTATTGAATTTATTGACGACACTTTTCAAATCAGTAATATTCTGTTCATTATCTATAAAATAGTCTGGATATTTGTTATTGTTAGCTTTTCTAATAACTCTATTTAAAATATTCCATGTTTCCTTAATGTTGTTTTTATTCCTATCCAGTAATTTATAATAGTCCTTTTTACATGTTTTTATAATATTAGTTAACTTATTTTTATATTTGTTTTCTGATTCAGACGTTCTATGTTTTAGAAATTCTCTATAAAGTTTGTTTTTCTTTTTACATGCCTTTTGTATTCCTTTGTGATCCACTGTTCATTTTTTTGATTGCTTTTCCTGTTATATTGTTTGATTGGGCAGTGCTTGTTATATAATATTTTAAATATTTTTAGAAATTCTTCATATGCTGAATTCACATCATTCATTTTATATATTAATCTCCAATCATAGGCCAACAACTCAGCTTCTAGAGCTTTTAGTGTCTCTTCAGACGTAACCCGTCTGTAATGCGTCTCTATTTTTTGATCGTCTGTTTTGCACTTACAGTCGTAGACTATGAACACTGGTAAGTGATCGGTTATGTCATTCATTAATATTCCACTAGTTAAATTATTTTCCAGCACATTTGTAAAAATATTATCAATTAAGGTAGCGCAGTGCGATGTAATGTGACTGGGCCTGGTGATTTTAGGATACAGGCTTAAACTGAACATGGTGTTAATAAATTCTTCAGTCATTCTATGTTTATTTGGATTGAGAAGGTCAATATTGAATCCCCACAGAAAAATGTTATTTTTTGATTAATTGTTATAAATTTTTCTTCTATCCAGTTGTTGAATACTTCAATGTTTGATCCAGGGGCTCTATAAATGCAACTCACTAAGACATTTTAGGTCTTAGAGGTGCTAACATCAAACTATCATATAGAGTTAACTCATTAGAACTGTTTGGATCTATAAATCAGTCTGCAGTCAGGTTGTTCTAGAGGTTAAATAGATATTATTAGGGCTTAATTAGTAAAATGGCAGCAAATTAGCTTATTTCATAACTTTATAACCAGAGACCTTCTCTCCTCTGGTCTGGTCTACAGTCTCAGATCAACTCAGCCCTCCAGGACCGTCAGCAGGAGAAACAGAAACTTTATACCTGTTGGGGAAAATATAGACTAGATTTGCTTTGCATTTCCCCGCATGATGGCAATAATATAGTAGGATCCAATTAGATTCTTGATTAATATGGGTTGTTGCTATGTTGTTGTACAGTTTTTGTTCAACGTGCCCCTTTTTTAAATTTGAGCCCCCGCCCCTCCATAGGTCTCTGCACGGCCCCGCGTATGTTCCAAACCTTGAAAACTTAAAGTAAAATTTATTTTTTTTAAAAAAGGAAAAAGTATTGAGTTGACCTTTTGTTAATGACCAGACACTTACCATAATTTACAAATAAATTCTTTAAAAAAATTCTGCAATGTGTTTTTCTGGATTTTTTTATTTTTTATTTGCTGTCATAGCATAAGTGCACCTATGATGAAAATTACTGACCTCTTTTATCTTGCACAATCAGTGGCTGACTACTTTATTGCCCACTGTATATTATAGTCACAGACTTCCGGGTGCAGTATGACAGAAGCAAGGTTGTCATATTATATTAACTGAATTTGATAATGAAAATCAGACCAAAAAACAAAACAAAAAATCTGTCTACGGATACTGCCTGCCCGAGTCTTGGTGTTTCAATTATTTCTTAGTCACAGTTGGGCATGTTTCAGGCTTGCTTACCTTGACCTTAAATTTCTCCAGATAGGCTTCAGTTTTGGATTGCAACAGCGCTGGGACAGAACAGGTTTCTGGCAGTTATCAGATTGGTTCTTTTAAAATCTTTGGCAGTTCCTTTGTGTTTTTTCTTAAAACCTAGTAATAATGTACACTCTGATCTCATTAAGTCACACCTTCACCCACTATTTCCACATACCCAATGGTACGTTGCCTAGTAATTGTGAACAGTGTGTTACAGTACTTTGAGAATATAAACCCAAACATATTAAATTAATGAAAGAAAATTGATACCTTCAAGTGTGTGTGATGGAACAAGGTCCAGCTTCTCTTGAAATGTTAGTGATCTCCCAGGATTCTCCACATCCCTTGGCTCTTCCACAGATCTTTCAGTGAAGTTGGAGGAAGAGAAACACTCATTGTCTTCCATCATTTTTGTTTCTGAAGTGGATTCATAAATGCATCTTTCTTCTTCTACAGGCTCATCATTTTTCTTCTTAATTCCCTTATTTATCTTTTCCTCTTTTAAATCCGTCACTGGGGCTTCCCTTGGCAAGTTTTGAAGAAAATTTTGAACCTACAAAACAGTATTCATGTATTTAGACTTCCATTTAACAATACTACAAATAACTCTGCTCAATTTTATTTTCTAGGACAGGGGTCACCAACCTTTTTAAGACTGGGAGCTACTTCACGGGTACAGAGTAACACGAAGGGCTACTTGTTTGATACAGATAAATTTTCTTGGCTCAGCCTTTATAACAATAGTATATATACGTATATATATATTCAGAGTTTAAAGTTTGATTCCTCTTGGAGCTTTTCTGTGTGATTCTAAATTGCCCACAAGTGAGTATGGATTGGTGCAGCTGTACATACTGAGATTTCCCTTTAAATAAAAAAAATAAGTTATTGTATATTTCATTATCCAACCCTCTTTACTATTAACACAATTGTGGAGAGAAGAAAAAGATATTTTGTGCCAAAACATCTTGTATGTAAATCAGTGAGTCTCTGGGGGTCAAAGTGCAGCCAAAGTCTAAATCTTATTGGTCAGTTTGCTTTTTCTGTGAGCTAAAAATGATGAGTGGACTTTGAATCTCCCATAGTTCTAAGAAGCCGTCTGAGCTTTTTACAGTGTGCTGTTCTGGCGGGTCGCCTGTTTATTAGTTTTTTTGTGGTTTTGCGAACTTAAAAGCTGACAGGTCACCTGTTGGCTGACACCAGCATGTCAGACAGATCGGAAGGCACAAAACTATCACTGCACCTGGCCTGCAAGAGCACAACCACCTCTCCAAAGCACCTCGTGCGCGTCGCACAAAAGCCGCACAAACCTAAACCACTAAAGCAGTGTATCCTTTTTTCATTTTCTTCTTCTTTTTTTTTTTTTTTTTACACAAACGATGCTAAATTATAAAAGCGAAGCCTACCCATGAGATCCACGGAAAGAGGAGGATGTTGATTACCAGATTCAGGTGGCGTCAGAGTCCAAAGGAGAAGATGATGAAGCAACAATGTTTGATTAATTGGGGAACATTTCGACTAGATTAAATTGTTTAACCGCAGTCTTGGCAGATGCCGCACTTAAAGAGCGGCAGATGTCAGCTAACAGGTGACCCATCAGCAGTTCAGGAAATATCAAAGAAGCGTCAGAACCGCACATGGTAAAAAGCTCCGCCAGGATCCAAACCGCTCCCAGAACTACGGGAGGTTCAAACTCTGCTCATTCATTTTTAGCTTACAGAAAAAGCGCAAAGCCCCCAAATAAACAAAAGCAAACTGACCAATAAGATTTAATCTTTGGCGTGCCCTTTGAACCCCACAGACTCAGACGTGCTGCGTACGAGATGTTTTACAAGATCTTTTTTAATCCTCCAAAATTTTGTTAATTGTAAAGAGGATTCGATAATAAAAATTGCAGAAATTATACTTTTCTTTTTTTACTTCAAGGAAAATCTTAAGGTAGGCAGAATGTGTGCAGCCGTACAACTGCAGGCGCTGCTGCCCTCTGATAAAATCCTGCAGGCGTCTGCGCAGTTCTGAACTTTAACCATAGAAAAGAGTTTTATGCAATTTATTTCAAACGTTTTTTATAATTAACTTTTTTTTTTTTTAATCTAAATATAAGCAAATGTTATTAATTCAATGTAAAAACATTAAATTATATCATTTTTTGGCAGTGCTCCCTAATGACAATGGCTATTTTTAGAACTTGCTCTGTGGGCGACTGACAAGGTCCCCTCGGTCGACAAGGTGCCCACCGCCACCGTGTTTGTGACCCCTGTTCTAGGACTTAAAGGCATGCTAAAATTTCCTCCCAAGTTATGCCTCCCTCATATCTTTTCATAAACCTTCTAAAGAAAGTCATCTGAATATCAGAAGAACGAGAACATATTAACAGTGTATCCAACATGCTAACTGCAATATCACCGTCTGCCGCTATTAGCACTGTGCTTGTACAATCTTAACTTAGTAAAAAAAATAAGTTAACGCCACCCTTGTCTGGCGTTAACCTCAATGTCATTACCTTGGAGATATTTCAATTTAAGCAAACAGCATTCTCTGTGTGCTTCACTACATTTCAAGAGGAGGGAACAAAACCCTAAGCTTTTACTGCCTTTGTTTATAGACTACCATTGGATTAACCACCGTGACTTCTCCAGTTTTTAGCTTTTGTCACCAGGGATGATTGATTGGGTGGAGTAGGGTGGAGCAGTGTGTGTATTGTGCAGTGTGCTGTGCTGGTCACAGTCTAATGAACATCTGCACTTTATTTTATTTCCATCCTCAAAGAGACACATACTTCTCTACATAGACTGTAGATTAACACAACTTGAATCCAAAGAAAATGCTCAATCTGTATATACATAGCCACGCATATACAAATTTGTACACTGCTGAAAAAAAATAACGGGAACACCTAAATAAGACAATGCAACTCCCAATAAGTAATCCTATGTGGAGTTGGGTAGCAACATTTATTGTGAATCAATTTCATCTAATGCTGTGCAAATGGATCATACAATAAGTGGAAAAGATAGGCAGTTAGCAAGACAACCACAATAAAAGAGTGCTTCTGCAGGTGGTGACCACAGATTCCTCTGTTCTCCTACTTTCTGGTTGAACTTTCAGTCACTTTTTAATTTTGTCAGTGCTCTCAGCTTACTCCAGTTGCTCAAGTATTCTGTGTCTGAAATGATGTAAAGCACTTTGACATGCCTTGCTGCTGAAATGTGCTATACAAATAAAATTTGATTAATTGATTGACTGTGCTTACAGCCCATCACTGTGCAGGATGATTGCCGTTTGTTAGGGAACACTAAAATTGGGAGATTCACCATTAGAACCCTCTGCTCTTCACAGATGAAAGCAGATTCACACTCAGCAGGCAATGGTTTGTAGATGGCCACACAGTCCTCTATGTGCTAGCCACAGGTGCCATGACTGCCATAAGGTAGAGGGATGAGGTCCTCAGACCCATTGAAGACCTTCTACAGTTGACCATGTGTTCCTTCTTACATAATTTGGGCTTCCAGTTCATGAAACCCACAAAAACAGGAATACAAAAAAAAAAAAATCAGAATACTGTGAAAAAAATCAGCCCAAACTTTTTGCATAAAAGAAAAAATTAAAATCAAAATATGGTACTTTAAAAAATAACATGTCAATCTTCAATACTTTGCCTTAATCACTGCCTTGATGCAATGTGGCATTGAGACATTCAGCTTGCAGCATTGCCAGGGAGTTATGGAAGCCCAGATTTCCTTGATGCTTGCTGTCAGTTCTTTTTTGTTGTTGGGTGGTTTAAGTCCAGCGAGCTGGCTGGCCAATCAAGCCCTATGATGTTGCAGGCATCAAACCAGGCTTTGGTGCTTATGGAAATATCAATATCATGGGCAGGGACCAGGTCCTGCTGGAAGATAAAATCTGCATCTCCACACAGATCCTCAGCAGATGGAATCAAAGTTCTCTAAAACATTCTGGTAGACTGTTGACCTTGGATTTAAGAAAGCAGAGTTTACCAACACCTGCAGCAGAAATTTTGCCCCAAATCATGATTGTGATTTCACATGGGACCTCAAGCAGTTTGGGTTCTGTTCCTCACTTGTCTACCTCCAAAACCTTGGACCTTGATTACCAAATGAAAGGCACACTTTACTTTCATTGGAAAAGAGAACTTTGGACCACTGGACAATGGTCCAGCCTTTCTTCTCCTTGGCCCAGCTGTGATGCTTCCTATGTTGGCTCAGGTACAGAAGTGGGTTGACCCAAGGAACCTGACAGTTGTAGCCCATGCTGTTAGTCAAGTCTGAATGTGGTGTTTTTTCAAACTGTGACTTCCTCCTCAACTCCACTCTTTCTGGATCTCTGCCAGATGCGCGCGTACATGCCTACACACACCCACGCATGCCTACACACGCCCACCCACACGCACACACACGCATACCCACAAGCACACATACATGCCTACATAAATACCCCAAATTATGTAAAACTAAGACAGAGCGTGAGGAGTTCAAAGTTTGGAAGTCTGTCTCTGTCAATCTGATAGCTGCATGACGTCACAAAGCAAGCCACACTACGTATAGTCCTGGTTAGGCTATCCCACTGACAAATAATACACAGACAAGCAGAATAAAAAAATGTCAAAACAGTTTAAACAGATTACCTTGTAGAGGGCAGGGCTAATTTGATTTGATTTGATCTGATCTCCATCCATCTCAGAGAATCTGGTGTGTTTGTTGATGCTTCTGACTACCTTGTTAGTCTTTTTAGGCCTTGGACCATTGAAATGTTTATAGTTTATGATAATTCCCGACCTGAGAAAATAATAAGCAAAAAACATGGTTACTTTTACACTTTCAAAAGACAACAGATGCTGAAATTTGGGCCATATGCTGAAATTTGAAAGAAGTATTTTGAAAGATATTTTTTATATACAAATATCTTGTGTTTTTTACTTCTTTAAGGTAAGTAATATCACACAAATTGACAGCGTATTTTTATAGCCATCACCACAGTTTGGCACGTCGTCCGGGTCCTGACCAGCGATCCTGGGCAGTTGAGTTGAAGTTGTGTTGTCCCTCTAAATGTTTACTTTTCCCCTATACAATCTACTGACTTCATCTCTCAGCTTTTGACCTTATTCGCAGATTGGATTTGTGGTAAAACAGTCATGGCCGGTGATTTCAATTGCTACTTTTCTCCTGTGTTGGTTGAATTAGTCGCCCCCGGTAAAGTTATACTTGACACCTGTAGGAAACTTGATCTGGTGGATACTAGGCGTCGGCTACATACCAATGATAAAACATTTACATTTTATTCCAGTATACATAAAACTTGCAATGGAATTGACATTTTTCCCCATCCCTAAAACGTAAGTAATTTTAAGACTTGTAGTACTGGTGACATTATAAAATCATTCACCTACTTATATTTCTCTAATTATAGTAATCCCTGGATGTCCAATTCAACCGTGGAAATTCAGTGTATTTTTTAACCAAGACCCAAAATTTGAAAAATTTATTAAAAGGCATTTAGATTATTGGTTAAGGAGAATAAGATTCCTGAAGTATCTCCTATACATTTTGCATTCTCCTCTATATGGAAACGTATGGTCCACCCTGTATATACAGTGTGGTGGAAAATTACTACAAGTTAACATCTACTGATCATGTTGTATTAAATGCTTGTGAACTCTCACCAAAATAACTATTTGGGTTACATGTACAAGGTTGGGAGCTGTTTTCTACAGCTGCATCAGAATCAGACTTTCTCTCCCCTTGTTTGGATTCCTCATCCTTGGTATAAAACTCATGTGTTGTCTCTGCCAGGCAGAGCTTTTCATCCAGACTTGCTTCATTATTTGGACAACCCAAATTGTGATGTCGACATATACCAGCTCTAAGGAGGTTAATTATACACTGCTGGATTTTTTTGTCTCTAATCCCTTGGACATTTATTGTTACACCCCCACCTGTGCCCCTAGACTGCCTTGGGGAGATAACAGTGCCTTGCGAAAGTATTCGCAATGTACATAATTCCTGTAAGGTAAAAGGCAAATGGGAAACTTATGTGGGTAACTCCTTTTGGGAAAGACAAGTTAAAATCTTGCATAGATTATATATCATTCCTGAGGCCAGACACAGGATGAACCCAGCACTGTCAGAACTTTGTATTAAATGTCAATCTGCTGTCGGATCATTTATTAACTCCTTGTAGAATTGTCCCTATATTCAACAGTTGTACTATCTCAACAGTTTGATGTCATTTTTAAGTGCAATTTGCTTCTGAGTGTAAGGACATGTTTGTTGGGACTGACTGAGGATCTTTCTGCTGACATCCGCAACAACAGGCCCTTTCACATTCTATTTCATTGTGCTCGGAAATGTATCCTGGCCATATGGCTCAGCGATAAAGCCCTGATCCTCAAACAGTAGAAGTAGACTGTGGCTGGTCACATCCCGTATGAAGTGTTCTCTACAGCATTGAAGGATAAGCCCTTTTTATCCATTGAACTTGGGATGCATTCTTTTCCTACCTAGGTGTCACAGCATCACGCAGGATGAGATCAGGACTTGGAAAAGCTGTAAAAGCTTTATTACAGCCTGGACTAGTATTTTTTTGTTTTGTTTTTGTCTGTTTAGATTACAGTCAGATTATTCATATATATAAAATTGATCACTGTCTGGTACGTTTATCTTGTATGTTGTTGCTGATACAGTGATACAAGAGTTCAATAAATATATGTGTGGAAGAAAAAAATGGGATAGTATGAAATTTATTTTCCAGTTCATACATAAAGCTGTACTACAGCCCTGGAGTGCCAACTGTCTATTGCCATGCATCCTCTGCTGTACCTATGTATACACCCAACACATATTTTGATCTCCACTAGACAGGAAATCAGGAAGAAATGCTGCCGTATTCCATGCATCGCATATAGATTTAAAAACCCTGTTGAAAATCAGTGAAACGCAGACCTATTCACCAATTACTGAAAACCTTCATCCCAGGCATGTTCACATCCCTGGGATGTGAACATGCCCAGGGAAAAGAGGACGTTTGGTCACCATGCGTTATGCTAAAAGCACTTAGGAGTTGTCAACAACTCATTGGTGGAAGTGAGAGCATTGCGCAACACAAATAGTCATCCAGCAGGAACACCAAATACAAAGACATTTAACAAACCCTCAAGGCAGGAAATTTGCTTTTGGGGAATTTTAATTATCGAAGTACTCAAATAATTCATGAATCATTACAAAACTACTTCAGATGTGTATATACATATCCACAAAATCTGGAGCACAAAATTCTTTCTTCTTCTGGGTCTCTCCTGGTGGGTCTTGTCTGGACTACCTCATCAGGGAGGTGTCCAGGAAGCATCCTAAGCTCATGCCTGAGTTACCTCAAGTGGCTCCTCTCAATATGGAGATACAACGGCTCTACTCTGAGTCCCTCCCAAATGACTGAGTTTCTTACCTATCTCTAAGAGAGAGCAAGACACACTGTGGAGAAAACTAATTTCACTTGTATTATTGACCTCTTTCTCTTGGTCATGATCCAATCAGTGCACATGACCATAGATGAAAGTAGGAGCGTAGATCAACTGATAAATTGAGGCCTTCACTCTTTGACTCAACTCTCTCTTCACCACAACAGACCGGAACAGTGCCTACTTTGACGTTGCATTTATTTGTAATTTTAACAATAATAATAATACTTGCTGAAATATGTACAAAGGCTTGTACGAATCAAGTTTTTGGATTGTTTGGCACATATTGTCATGGTTAGATGACAATGTTTGCCATTGTTAAGGAATGTTAATATTCAAAAACATTTTATATGAACTGATCCAACTTAAAATGTCTCCAGACCATCTTACAAGCAAACTAAACTGGAGTGACAAAGAATGTCTTTTTCACAACTCTAAATAGAACCATCATACTCACTAACCTCTGATCAATATACTGCAAATATCATCACTTTTGGTTCATACCAGAAAGGTTTCTTTTGGTATCATGCTCTATGATCTTCTCATGAAGGTGTAATTTGTAAATTTGAATTCAGAACAATAGAAAATGTATTGTTTAATTATCATAAGAATCATAAGATAAACCAACTTGTGATTGGTTAATAATATTTTGACTAGTGATACATTTTATAATGGATCATATAGCTAACTTTCTGGTAGTTGTTTAAACAAAAGCAAGCAGAATTAGAATAGAAAAATACTCGAAAAGAAGGAAAAAGACTTACTGGGTCTGTTTGTACTTGAGTCCTAGTTTGGACCAAACCTCCTTCAGTGTAAGCTGTGGACACTCCTCCACATCCAGCTCATGACTACAGACAAACAAAAAAATACAGCTTTAAGAAGAGACAACTGGTTTACAGCCAATGACGTGCTGATCTTACAAGCCTTTATATAGCCTTTTAATAACAAATCAGTCAAGTTTATTTGTATGGCATATTTCACCAAAATGGGATAGTATGAGAACTATTCATACTATCCCATGAATAAATGGGATAGGGCAGTTCACAGTCCTTTACATCATAACAATGCTAAAAAACGGTCAAAGAAGACGGTCAATAATTGAAACATAACATTTTGTCTGGTGGCATTATACATCATAATGTTTAGCAATGTTTCATTACAATGTTTCAAAAGCAACTCTAAATAAGTGTGTTTTAAGTCTGGATTTAATGGAACTCAGCATTTCAGCTGTTTAGCAGTTTTCATGAAGTTTGTTCCAGATTTGTGTTGCATGAAAGCTGAATGCTGCTTCTCCATGTTTGGTTCTGGTAAATGGAAGAGTAAAAGATATTTGTAACATTATCATGTTTCTTAACCATGTAAGTCTTAAAACAATGAGTTTTATTGTACAGATTAATTGAAATAAATCCGGTTTTGACACCTTTATTGAGACATACGAGTCAAGTATGTGATGAATATGTACTCTGCCTATGGTTTGCAATTCCACGATTTTTCTTTTTAACACCATAACAGCTTAACAACTCAGGCTTAAGTGGAGCATATGCAACAATTATGCAGCCAGGAACACATGGACCTGGATTGAAGCCCAGTTTGTCCAGTTATTAAACAGGAAGTTAAAGAAAATGTCAATCATAGGAAACCTGTGCATTCCAGTGCCCACTATATTTTTAAGTTAAACCTTGCAGACTGAAAGTGGAACCAATTCCTCTGTCTTACACAAGAGGGCTAACACAATTCAAATTCCAACTACTATTCCAAGTCTTTTCACAGACCCAGAATCAGATCAGTGCCAAGACAAAACCTTTTTATACTGCTAAGTCCACACTTTCAGCAGCAGAAACAGTAAAAGCGATCATCACAGAACTGACCTGCATTTGGTTTTCGTATATCTTCTTGGGTGCTTGTCATCATCATCACCCTCTTCATTACCTGTTCTCTCTGAAGATTTACTGTTTGAGCCATAGACTCTCTGAGGCAGGACAGCAACTTGATTTGAAGCTGGGTGAAAAGAAATAAATACACATTATAAAATTCTCCAGCAGCTCTCTAACCTCAGTTTGACCAAGGAAAAGATACCAGAGCTTTGAGAAAAACGTTGTGCTGTTCCAGTATCTATGAAGACACTTTTACTAGTCCTCAAAGACAGCACACCTGTTGCCTTGGAATATTACATTCTAATAGTGCTCTAGAGAATTCTATTAGAATTCAAAAGTTTTAAAATTAACTGAAGATTTGGATGAGCGGACTTACTGAACTGTGGCTGAATAAAAGCCTCACGTGAATTTTCTTACCCTCCCTCAACCAATTCATCTTCATCCTCAGCTCTGACCTCTTCCTCAGAATTTTTTCCCTGAAGTTGTCAGTGCTTTTGTAATAAAACAATTATTTTACCTTAAGGTATCAGGACATTATATTCATTATACTTCTTTTTAGTAAACTATACCTCTCATAACTAAGAGCAATTCAAAGTAACTAGTTTTTTTTTAAGCCATATTTTTTAACTTTGAGAAGAAGTCAGGGTATGTAGAGAGAACCCAGGAATGAATGGTAGACCATGTACAAAACCCCAGGCCAGAATTCAAACCCAAAACCTTCTTGCTGGAAGAGAATAGCGTTTGTCAGGTGCAGATTTATTAATCAGAGCAACAACAAGAAAAGCATAAAAATATTCTGGATGGAGGTTATTGAACAACAGAGGTTTAATAAGGCTCAGTTTGTATTAGGGCTGTCAATGTTAAGACTTTACTGCATGTGATTAATCTGAAAATTTTAACGTGTAAATATTACATAGTGCAGATTAAGCGAACTATCTAGTTGGACCTAGTCTGATAAAAACCATCCCCTTGTGCTACACTTTGTTTCAGAAGGAGAATCTGGATTCTTGGCTACTGAGCAATAGTTGTTTCTCAATTGCTGGCTGGAGTCGTGGACTGTGTTTAGGTTTTAAGTTTACCCAGTCGCTCACGTAATGCGCCAGTTCAACACTATGAAGCTTACTGGAAACTGCCCTTACTGCACGCAACTGTTAATGTTAATTAAATATTTAGAAGAACTCAATGGCTTTATTCACTTCCTCTGCTGCCATTGATAAAAATAAAGGACGACTACAATTCCAATACAGTGCAGAAAAACAATGTCATTATTTCCTTCTGTTCGCTGATTCACCCGGTCAAAAATCGACAATTAGAGTCAAGGGAGAAAGTCCAGTCCCCGCTGGAAGCGAGAACTTTCTTCGAGAAGAATTGCACAGGAAGGCAATGACCAGGATAAGTTGGGCCTAAAAGCCTCTCTCACGTGGAGGGATACCTAGTTCATAGCAGCGTGTTATGAACTCGGCACATGGGCAGCAAGGAATGAGTAAATTCAATGGTCAGCTCAATGGAGAGGGACATTTTGACATTAATGTTTAAAACAAAATGGCTTCCTTTAAATCTTCCTGAATATAAAAAGTGAGAATCTTCAGACAGCTTTAGTTTGAGATGATAAAACATTTTCTTCAACTAAATTACCTGCTCTCTGCTGGGGGGAAAAAAACACACACACAAAAAAAAAAAAAAGATTTCTTACATTTAATTAGTTGGAGTGGAGCAGACGAGGGAGCTGCCCAGAGCACCGCTCCTGCATGAGCTTAACGGCAGTGTAATTAATCTAATTAAGTGTTTTGATCAACTGATAGCTCTGTCAGTTAATTTGTTGCAGAACTGATTCTGCAACAAATGCATTCAGTGAGAGCAATAGAAAGAACCATCAGAAATTGTTGAAAATAGTGATAGGCTAATTGTACCACCATGTGCACACACACACACAAGCACTTGGTGAATTGGGACTTTTCTCAGTGTGAGCACATTTATCAGTAGGATTATATGGAAATTATCCATTAGCCTTAGATATTTATGAATAACAAATGACCTCATTGTCAGGTGTCAAAATGCCAAAGTAAAAAGTATTTAATCAAAAAGCTAAGCAAGGCCATGTTCAAGGGTTCTTTTCACTTTTCATTGGATGCATTATTAATAAACAGCTTGGATAATTATGGTGCAAACTGCAACATTATTTCTGAGACACACTACCTGTTTGTTTAGCCGAGCTGTCCTGAGAGCTACCAGCAGGTTCCTTCTGATCATCCCCAGCATCTGAAGGTTCCCCACAGTAAATCTCCTCATCTGACTGGTTTCCAACATTAGCTCTAAAGAACAGGAATCTGTTGGTCTCCAAGTCAGCTGCACAGCTCCTGCTTTGCTCTATCATGCAGTTTTGTCTGAGCAGATTACTCATAATAACTTCGTTTTCTTCCTCTAGGCTCCCAGCTCCAGTTTTCCCTTCACTTTGTTCTTCTGACTGTATCAGAGCGTCGCTCTCCACTTCATCACTAGTGTTCGAGTTACACATTTGAGGCTCAGTAGTCCAGCCCAGCAAAGTCCAATATGAAAATCGCTCCCAATACAAGTAGTAAGTCTCTGCAGCCAGTTGGTCCCAGAGAGCTTTTGTGTCTGGATTATTCCAGGGAGCAGTGACGGCTCCAAGATGGTCTCCAGATGGAGCACTGGTGTCTGGATGCTTTTCCAGCCAGGAGTTCCACAGCAGGTACTGTCCATTCTGAACTTTATGGTGTAGAAAACAAGAAAACAAGAAAAAATAAAAAAAAGAGAGAGTTTTAGGTCCTAATGCATAGTTCCAGTTGAGTGGGCTCCAAGATCTTTTTTAACTATGCTAAAACTCTAAATGGTATTTTAATTCATTCTACAGCTGAAATAAGTTCAGCAGGCATCACATGTAATTTTTCATAAATTATACATTGTCAACATCCCAGCCTTTAAAATCCTTGTTTTGTGCTTCAGCAGTAAGAAGTGGTTATATTCTGCTGCCTAATGTGTCTATGTGAAAACATGCATATTAATAAGGATATTTCAAAAGCCTTTAGGCTAGAAATTAATTATTTAATTTTGGATTTTTTTTCCTTTCCATTATTCTGTTTGTAATGAGCTAAATAGTAATTGACATCAAGGTATTATGTTTTGATTCATGCCATTATGCTAAATTAGTTCATGAAGAACACAATCTGGTAGGTTTAGCTTCAACATACACATTTACTTCTTCCATTTCCTAAAAGAGGTACAAGTACAGACATTTGTATTTATACCCCATTATAAACTCAGATAATTAATACTGAATTTACAATATCAAAATAAAATCTAGTTTTGATATTGCAAAACATAAAACAGAAACAAGAGTTTACTTATTACAAAACAGGAGCAACAAATAAGCAATTATTTGACTCCAACTCTAACTCTCTTTTCAATTCTTTAAAGCTGCACTACATATCTGTTTTTAAGAGATTTTTTTAAAACTAACTATTTTGTGGTCTGAGACAGATAATGTGTGAAAAAACTGAGCTTCTCTACTTCATCCCAGTGCTCCTGCTGCTATCTGCAGAAATGCACCAAGCAGAAACAACCAATCAGAGCCAGGAGAAGGGTCTTAGCACTATCAAACATACTTGTGTATGTGCTGCATAATGTGCCAATGGCAGACAAACAACTTACTGTTACAGGAAACAGCATCAGCTGTCATTGGTGGCCATGCTAGCTAGCTTGGACATTATTGGCAGACCCAGCTGTCAGGAACTTGCAGTGGTGGAGAAAGTATACAAGCAATATATCACGGTAAGAAATAAACAAACATAATGCACTCTACTAAAAGTAAAAGTACCACATTAACATTTTAATACTGTCTTTTAAAAATACTTAATGTACTAAAAGTAAAAGTACTTGCTGAATGTATTATAATGGTTAATACAATATCATTAAGTGTATCTATTGTTTTTACTTTTAATACATTAGTAATGTGTCATTTTAATGAACAATGTTGCATATAAGGCATGTTTTAATTGTTGACTTTCTGCGACAGTTTAGATATAGATTTGTGATTCTATGCATTTCAGAGATGCCCTGCATCACACTAGTATTCCTCAAACACATCATACAGATGAATTCAAATGAGGCTCATCCGAACACATATTTGAATTTATTGAATATGACTGTAAATATTAATATGAAATGAAGATTATTCACAAGGCGCCAACATTAATTCAATAACCAGGACGTGGAAGAGTTTAATGTTACCTGGGACATTCATGGCTGGAGACGCTAAGCTCCATGTGCCCCCGACTGCAGTAATCAATGTTACTGGCAATTCACGCTAGCTTATAACAATTGAAATTAAGCACTTAGAGGCTTAACTTACCTCGATATGTTTTTTTTCAGATTCGACTGTGAATTTTTGAAAGCTAGAAGTTTATGCTTTCAAGGGAGCCAAAGGTGACACCGGTATTTTTACTTTCAAACTAATTAACAAATCAAAAAAGCGCAATGTGACTTGGGTGTATTGTATAACACAATCCTTTACAGAAATGTAGTGAAGAAAGTACAGATACTTACTGTAAAATGTAGAGTAAAAATTTAAAGTACCATAATTAAATCACTTAAGTAAAGTTCAGATACATGAAAAATGTACTTAAGCACAGTCTCACCACTGGGAAGTAGCTGTCGCATAGCAGAGAGCGGGGGGGAAGAGTGTGAGTAGCATGTACACCAGGATGGTTTACCGCCCTAAGACTCTCTTCATGGCTCTAATTGGTTGTTTCTGACCGAGCAGGGTATTTCTGCAAATAGAACTGAGGGATGACAGAGGACCTCAATTTTCACAGATTAGCTGTCTCAGACCAGCCTGTCACAATATAGTGACAGTTTTATCAGTCTGTAGTTGTGTGTGAGAGAGAAAACAATAGTTTTTGTACTAAATGGCCCCCCCAATGGTAAATGTTCGTGTATCCATTGTGTTGCTCTTCTTACCCCAGTAGTTTTCCCAGGAAGTGTCATGGATCTCCTCTGCCTCATCCATTACTTGATGCACGTCATTCTGATTTTCCTCTTCAGAAATCACACCATGGTCAGCCAGAGCTGCTTTGGAGACCTGCTGGAAATCTTTGTCTACCTCCTTATCTCTAGGCAGTTCTTCTGTATGCTTGATGGGCTTTCTGTTTGGCCTTCTTTTTTTTTTCTATTGAGACAAAAAAGGAGAAGGTGCCTCAAGCACACTTTACACTAACATGATCAGGGTTTACCCTAGTGTATTATAAGCATGGTGGCCCACCATAATTTAAAAAATAAAAATAAAATTAAAAAAAGCCAGACTTCTAAGCATTTCACTGGCAGAGCAGAATTATTCCTGAAAGATGGGCTTATTGTTGATGCATTGTACAGGTTAAAAAGCCGGCAGCATGCACCAATCACACCACTGGCGCCTCTATGTGTTGGCCGTCTGACGTGCTGCTGTTACATCTCTGAAGTGTACCTTAGAGCGGAAGGAGCACGTCTCGCTTCACTGAAACAGCACAGAGGCTCACCTGTAAGGACATTTCTATAAACCCCTTGTGAGGACTCTTTGCAGAATTCTTCACCAAGGATGAATGAGTCAAGTATAAAAGCCACCGCATTAGCTCTAGTTGTATAGCTCAATGTGAACCATATTTATAGCCCTTTAATCGCAGTTTGAGGACATGCAGTGAGAATGATAGATCTTTGTGAACAAAGCATTATGTGCGGCATGTGCGTTTACATCTCAACATGGTGACTCCGTCTGCATTAATAAGTTTGTGTGTTCCTCATTTATACAATGCTTTCACGCTCACCTTGCAGTCGCACAGCACGCTGGCTTTAATTTAAATTTTTTGCGGCGATACAATGCATCATACTGTGCCAAGTCAAATGCTTTGTATTACAGTCATCCAGAGTTACTACCTATGGCCAGGTTACTACCTGGCCATAGTAGTCAGAAAAATGTCTTGCTTAAATCTCTGTGGAACCTTTGTGGAACTAAAAACCTCAAGACACAAAATAGAAGAGCTATTAAAGCCACATAAATTAAATCTCCTATGTGTCCTTCTGTATCCAGCAGAGATGTATAAGGTTATATAAGACCTTGAGCAGAATTGATTTAGGGGCCCCTTTTGCTGCCGAGAGCATGAACACCACTGAAGCTCAGTTCAGTTCACACATGATTTTAGAATTGAGTCAATTGTCAGCCAATTTTCAAAACCTAAGAGACCACAGAATAGCCGACAAAATATTGTAGGTATTATGGGTTTGATCGTGCAGTGTATGGTGTTGAACCACATGGCAAGAGCAACACACCACACACAAACTGATTTCTCTCACAGACGTTCAGATCCCACACAAGTCCTGTAAAAGCCTGCGTTGGATAAAAGAGAAAACGCAGCAGCTCCATTCAGTGCACTAAGCTGTGAGGTGAGTTATGTTTTTCGTCGTTACAATTCGTGTGTTTAGATTGTTTTCTACTCTGTCGTTTCTTGAAGCTTCATCAGTTAATTAGTATTTGATGTTTTAATGTTTACAATTATATTGAGAACAATCGGCTCAAAATAATGGATACAAGTCCAAGCATTAATCAATGTTTTACTAGTCACATCTACAATCTACCCACAATGTGTGTGGCTAGTGTCAGCGTTAAGCCCTGACTGAATGAATAGTCTTATCGTTATAACCTATTTATGTTACATGGGTATATCAAATGCAGTAGCAACTTCTCTCTATTTCTGTGGATATTCCTACCCACACATTTCTTTAAGGAAGTCCTGCCTGTTGTTGCTACTGATCTGATCCAAATAGTAACTCATCGCTCTCATCAGGCGTTTTCCCCCAGGCTTTGAAAACAGCAGGAATCAAACCACTGATAAAGAAGAACAATCTAGACAAATCACTACTGCATTACATTTCTGTATCCGTGGTCTGTGTTAAAATGTTAGTATTTATGGGCCCCCAACAACAGGGCTTAGCTAGTTTTCAGGGGGAAACCCTGCATAATGCACAAGAAAATTCATCAAGTACCACTGACCTGAGCCTTCTGTTCAGAAGAGCTGGCAAATGCTACCGGCAAACCCATCTTAGCCATCAGCTCAGACTCTTCATCCAAGATTTCTACCTCTTCCTCATCTTCAGATTCTGTCAATGTAAGAAAATCTACATTTAATCTATTAAATTAATACATTTTACTTATAGCCACCTATGTTGACACCAATGGACACAGCAAAAATACATTAAATGAATTAAAAGATACAACAGTAAAATAATGAAATCAACTCAATACAAACAGCAGACGTCATCAGTAATCAGATAGAAAAAACAGTTGTGATTTGAATTGAGTTAATCAATATTTCTCAGTTGGGATGGTAATGTATTCCAGAGACGAGGAGTAGTGTGGCTGAATGCTCTATATGACCAATAGCAGTGAGAATTTTGCAATAATTTTCTCTTGTTTACAACTTTTAACAATTATGTGTGCTGTTTGTTTTAATATTATTAGAGTCAAAGGTCAAGTTGCAAATTTGACAAATGCAATCCAAGACATGGAAGATTAAGAAGCAGGTTGGTGTTCTCAAAGAATCATAAGACTGAGTAGCTTCTAGTGACATCATCTAGTGACAAATTGTTTCCAAAGATAAACATTTTTCTTCCAATTTTTTTTTTCCTCAGAATTTTACCGGCATAAAGCCCAGTCCACACTACACAATTTTATATTGTAAAATTTTGCCCTTACAATAATCTTAGAACGTTCTAAAATTAGGAATATAAAACATGTTTGTCTTGGCCCAATGATCTCAGCATGTGCCGTGTCTCCAGACTGGGAGCAGAACACAGCCTGTCGAATGTGACAGGTAGCATGTATTTATTTTCAACTGAAAAATAAACAACACACAAAAAAATTATAAACTTTTCACATAGAGTACATCTGGTTTAGAAGCTCATTCTAGGTTGAAATACCGCGTAATAAGACAAGAGAAAAAAATACATAAAATGTCATGTTGTGTTAATCTATTTATAGTCCAAGTAGAGGAGCAGAAAAAGAAAAAAATAGGTGCAGAAGTTCATTAAACTGTGACAAGCACAGTGTGGCTCCAAGAGTGGCGTGGGGGATGCCAGAAAATTTGAAATTAACTCACCATGCAGTTTCAATAAATGGACCTGGGAGACGTTAATCTTCCTCAATCAGCTGGGAAAAAAATAAGTATAACTGCCATCTGGTTTTCTAAAAACGAATATGCAGGACATGCGCACTGCTAGCTCAAGCGGCTCTGATTTTTCAATTATTCAGCTTTCTGAAACAAATCCCAGTACATGCACATATTTTACAACATTAACATAGCAAAAACGTAAAAGCCTATAATTAAACAGTTATGGCTTCTTAAATGATAGAACAGAAAAACTATTAAACCCAGTGTTAAAAGGGGCGAGGGAAGTACAACTCAACTCCATATCGTAGTACAACAAATATAAAACCTGATCGTGCTATCTCCAGATCTTAATCCAAAGCTTTGACTATTTGTTGCATCGTTTTTTGATTAAAATAAGTTCACAAATTACAGTTACTCCTTCACCGTCGTCGTTCATGTTTGTTTACTCAGGTGTGGTATAGTGGCTATTTACAAGATTTCCTGTCTGGAATCAAATGTCGGTGAGAAAAATCTGTTTGTGTGTGGTGTGTTGCTTGCAGAATTTTAAGGGATTTCATATCTGGAGTTGGAATGTTCGTGAGTGAAACATCACACTCTACGATCAAACATGTTATATCTACGATTTTCAATCTCTCAGGTTTTGAAAATCAGCCGACCATCGCCCTACAATTCTAAAATCGTGTAGTGTGAACTGGGCTTAACATAAAAGACCTAAGCTCCTATGACTTTAACAACCAATTCACACTACACAATTTTAGAATTGTCGGCCGATTTTTGAAATCTGAGACACCACACAATAGCCGACAAAAAATTGTAGGTATAATGGGTTCGATCAGCTTCGATTGTGCAGTGCGTGGTCCAGCCACACTGCAAAAGCAACACACCACACACAAACCGATTTCTCTCACCGACATTTAGATTCGTCAGAAAATCCTGTAAAAACCAACTATAATCACACGTGAATTTAGAGTAAACAAACATGGCTGATGACGTAGAAGCAATAGCAATAATTGGTGAGCTTATTTTAGGCATAAAAGATGTAACAAAAAGAAAAGGCATTGGATTAAAAAGCGAAGAGAGCGCAAGCAAATGCTTTATTTGGTGCACTATGGAGGTGAATTTTTTTTTCATGTTGTTGGCAAATATCATTTCAGATGTCCACGGAACTCTCTCCTTGCACCATGTTAGCTGTTTGGGATTCCCCTCTGTACTTATGTCACTGCGCTTTCTGATTGGCTACCTGTCACATTAAACAGGCAGCATTCTCGCTCCCAGTTGGGGAAACCCCCACATGCTGCAGTGATAAACTGGCCAAGACAATCCAACATGTTGAATATGCCCAATTTTAGATCCGACTGGTTTTGACGTTCTACCGACTGGATGCAATGTGTTGATACACACCACACGCTACAGGATGATTAGTTACAATTATCAGAAGCGACAATCTTAGAACATTGGACATTCTAAGACATTGTAAGGGGAAAATCGGGGCACAAAATCGTGTAGTTTGAACTGTGCTTAAGAGAACTCCTAATGCCTGGTTGACACAACCAGACTTTAAAATAGCTGTCCAATTTTCTGAACCCGAGGGAATAAAACATCTTAGGTATAGCAGATTTGGTTGATCAGTGTCTGGTGTTAAGCCACACGGCAGCACACACACAACACACAAACCAACATTCAGATCACGCCAAGCAACAAGGTCAGTCAGACCTAGCAACAGGGTCAACAAACAGGGTCAAACACACCTCTGCACTAAGATAAGAATTTCTGTCATTAACTAGCACAAAGTTGCTCTCTGAAGCCAGTTCTCACAGGCAGGCCTTTGTGACTCCGAGAGAACTCTGAGAGTACGCGCCCTGGTTAATTCTACAGAACACTAAGTGATAATTATAACAATATACAGTACCTTGCACTTCAGTGACTTCTCTGCCAGATGAAAGCAGTCTGTTATCAGAACGATACAGCTCTCTGTCCCTGTTGAAAGGCAGATATACAAAGACAGTCAATGAAGACAAAGAGTCCATATACACGAACCATATCTGTGACACATTAAGGGTTTCTTAGATTAAGTTTTGTAATATTTGTTCCACTTAGTACTCTCTGTATTTCTTTGAGTAATGATCAGACAAACTTTAATTAGCCCATAGCAAATGTTCAGTCCTTTTATTAATAAATGTTTGTGTGAAATGGGCTTGATGGGAAGGAAAAAAAAGAAAAAAGAAAAACAGGAGTGGATTAATTTGAAAAATTGGGACTCAAAGTAAATACACAGCTTACCTAGAAAGAACTGTTCACTACATGTGACTTTCCATTTTAATTACATACATGACCAGCCATAACCAAAGACTTTAACGGGAGATAAAGCAATGGAAGATGATTGTCCTTTTATTTTTATTAAAAAAAATAAATAAAAGGGCAACATGAATTAAAGAGGGATGAAAAAAAATCATGTTTATATTTGGACAAAAGCAGGCAACCAAAAATATAATTGATAAACTTGCTGGTAATATGTGTATTAGTGACTGTCAAACAAAGTCACCGAGCAGCTGAATAGGGGAATCATTGTTGATGCGCTAGCTGATCAAAACTTAAATCCAGGTTGCCATTAAGATTTTTATTTTTATCAATATATTCAAAAATCCAAGGCAGAACATCAGTGGATAACAGATATCTGTGTCCAAAAGCAGCATAATCCACAATCCACAGGTGTAAACAGTGATCAAAGACAAAAAAAATCATACAAGCTTAAAGTGGTCAGCAAAAAGTAGACTTCCCCCATCACCCACTCACTAAAGTCACCAGGTGAGCAACAGGTGATCTACAATCACTAACACCACATGATCCAGAGCTATGCCTATCCACCACAATGTGCCTATCTGAAGATCCAAAATATTAAACAATGAAACCATTTTATTCTAAAAATGAAAAAAGGACTTCCGGTTATGGCGGCCACGTGTGAAGATATATCAAACTTCGCCCTGTTGCTTGTTACTTTAATAAGGGAAAAATAACCACTGTTCATATAAGATTTTTGCAAAAAAAAGGACAATCTGATGTATAATGCCTAGCTCGACTAAACAACACAAACGGAAAAGCGAAGCATTCAAGCAAACAAAGCTGTTTGACCATAACCTCCGTGGAGAAGCTCGCAAAACTAACAAAAACATGGCTGCACAAGAAGGGAAGAGCGAGTCTGAAAATAGTAAGTCAGATCAAATCCTAGCCGCATTGGAGTCATTAAGAAGCAAGTTTTCCGTGAAACTCGATGGAGTGATGGTGACACTACAAGATGTAAAACAAGAAATGACAGACTATAATTAACGTAAAGTCGCGAGTAGAGGACTGTATTTCCACCGTGGAAGACAAAGTGGCTAACCTTCAAGCTAACGTGAATACCTTGCAAGCTAAAAATAAATCGATGGAGGACAAACTCATGGACTTGGAAACAAGGTCTCGCTTGAATAACTTGAATAAGGGAGTTGTTTACCTTTTGTGTGTTGGATATGTGTTCTGACATCCGGTTTTGTTGTGTCTCACATTTCTATAATGTTAAGCAACCCACTACTTTTGTTACTTTATGCCTCAAATCGTAAAATGTAATTTTATTTCATGGAACTGCAGGGGTCTTCAACGCCTCCAAAAAGTCAAGCAAGTCATGAATAGATTGAAAGAAATGGACTCTAAAATTGCATTTCTTCAGGAAACGCATCTTCTTGATGAGAACAACTTAAAGGTGAGGAGGAGGTGGAGAGGCAAAATATATACTGCACCGTTCACATCCCATTCTAGAGGAGTTATGACTCTAATACATGAATCAGTGCCACTGCATATTAAAAACATTATAAAAGACAAAAGAGGAAGGTATCTCATACTCCAAGGTTCCCTAATGTCGGAAACTCTAATTTTAACTAATATATATAGTCCTAATGTGGATGACAGTAACTTTTACAATGATTTATTCTTCACCCTTTCAATGCTTAAAGGATCACACATAATGGGGGGGACGTTAATGGTGCATTAAATCCAAACATGAACAGATCAACTGGACAAGATCAGTCGCATAACAACTGTAGAGCTGCATAGAATGATGAAAGAGCTAAAGTTGCTGGATGTTTGGAGAGAGAAAAACTCAGCTAATAACACATACTCCTGTTATTCAAGTACTTTCAAAACCCTCTCCAGAATAGACTACTTTTTATTTCTACAGAGTTACAGTTTAGAATTCAAGATTGCTCCAGTGACAATATTGTAATTTCAGATCATGCTCCATGTTGTTTGGCTTATAAAGATTATAAACTAAAGAGAGACCCGCCGAGATGGCAATTCCAACATAAATACCGTAATTTCCAGACTATAAGCCGCGACTTTTGTCTCACGCTCTCGACCCTGCGGCTTATACAACGATGCGGCTTATTTATGAATTTTTTCTAACGGCCAGTAGGGGCGATGGAGCAGAAAAGGTAAGCGTGAGACAGCTGGAATATATCTGTAGAGGAAGACTAATGTACCATCGTGCTTTGTGCATGAATAAAATTAGCTTGAACAGACCCTCATCATGGAGAATGCAAGAAGAAATGCATATGATGCAGCTTTCAAGTTAAAAGCAATCGAGCTGGCCGATAAAGAAGGAAACAGACACTACGGTAGTTACAAGACGAAAACTTTGTGAAATATTTAGGAAAACAAATTGATGAATTCTTCCAAACTAATACTACAGAAACAACAGCAAGTATAAAATGGGAAGCATTTAAGGCCTTTCTTAGAGGACATATTATTAGTTATACAAGGTGTTAAACAAAACAAACTGAAAAAATTAGAATACAGTTGGAAGATAAAATAAAAGTAATTCAAGCTAAAGTAAATAAGGGAAATGACCCATTCTACCCTTTTCCTTGAGCCAGAAAAGGGTAGAGTGCCTTCTCCCGGTCAGGGGGGGTGTCCTGCCCCAAGTGGAGGAGTTCAAGTATCTTGGGATCTTGTTCACGAATGAGGGAAGAAGAGAGCGGGAGATCGACAGGCAGATTGGTGCAGCGTCTGCCGTCAAGCGGGCGCTGTACCGGTCCGTCGTGGTGAAGAGAGAGCTGAGCCAAAAAGGGAAGTTCTTGATTTACCAGTCGATCTACGTTCCCACCCTCATATATGGTCATGAGCTTTGGGTCATGACCGAAAGAACAAGATCACGGATACAAGAGGCCAAAATGGGTGGATGGATGGAAGGAAGGAAGGAAGGAAGGAAGGATGGAAGGATGGATGGATGGATGGATGGACGGATCCACAACTAGAAAAGGAATTACTGATTTTGAGAGCAGAATATAATAAATATTCAGCTTCAAAGCCACTTCAAGTCTTTTGCAACTCAGGCAAACATTCAACAAACAAGGCAACAAAGCAGGCAAGTTACTGGCATGGCAAATAAAACAGAAACTAAACAACCAATCGCATCTATTGTATCAAACAAACTAATCTTGCAAGACCCCCAAGAAATTAATGCAGCTTTCAAGAACTACTATGAGGAATTGTATAAAGCTCAAATAAACATAAAATTGGAAAACATAATTCAATTTTTTTAAAATTTAAACATACTTAAATTCTCAGAGGAAGACAAGTACAACTTGAATCTAGAAATTACAATAGAAGTGTTATGTCTAGCCACTGACGATATGAAATCAGGGAAAAGAGCAGGACCAGATGGTCTTCCAATAGATTTATTTAAGACCTATAAAGACAAGCTTTTCACCCCATTATTAGACATGTTTAAAGAAATTTTCCATTCAAATTATTCCCCCCCTCAATAAATGCTGCTATGATTATCCTTTTGCCAAAGCCAGGCAGAGCTCCAAATAAATGTGAGAACTTTAGGCTGACTAGTTTACTAAATTCTGATATTAAAAAAAAAAATCTCCAAGCTGCTAGCACGACATTTACAAAAGGTTTTACCAAATACAATTGACCAAGATCAAAACGGGTTTATTTGGCGAGGCAAGGCTTTCATAACATGAGGCAAGTATTAAACACAATTCATTATAATAAAGGTACCTCAGACTCTGCTCTTTTATCATTAAATGCCAAGAAGGCATTCAATAGGGTTCATTGGGAATATCTTTTTCAAGTTATGGAAAAATTCAATTGTGGAAACAATTTTGTAAAATGGGTCAAAATATACAATAATCCCTCAGTTGAAATAATAACAAACAGAAACATATCTAAGCCAATAAAGATCAATAGAGGCTGCAGACAGGGCTGCCCATTGTCGCCTTTACTGTTCACTCCGGCAATACAAATAAAGAAGAAGATGTTACATTTCTTATGGAATAACAGGAAGTCCAGACTCTGTTTGTCTTTACTGTACCTCCCTTATGAGCGAGGAGGCTTGAAATGCCCAAACTTTCACTTGCTGTGCAAGTGAAAATTGCTGTGCAGTTGACATCTATTATGTTTTATAACAGTAATCATTCTCCACATTGGACTGACATGGAGACTCAGAATTTGAAATTGAGTCTCCCTTCATATTTATATTCACATTCTATATTAAAGCTTCTGAAACACACTAAAAATCCATTTCTTAAGAATATGATCAGAGTATGGAGAGATGTAAAAAAAAATGTAAATGAACCAAACTGTTTGTCTCTGTTTAGTCCAGTGTGGGGTAACCAATTTTTTATACCTGGTAGAGCTGATTCAACATTTAAAGCATGGAAAGACAAAGGAGTCCAAAGGATTCAGAATCTTTATGAACATACTCAGACATACTAATGAGCTTTCAGGATCTGCAACATAAATTCCACCTAGATAGGAAACCCATTCATCCATCCATTTTCTGTTCACCCTTGTCCCTTAATGGGGTCAGGAGGGTTGCTGGTTCCTCTCCAGCTACGTTCCGGGCGAGAGGCAGGGTCACCCTGGACAGGTCGCCAGTCTGTCGCAGGGCAACACAGAGTCAGACAGGACACACAACCACTCACACACACTCACACCTAGGGAGAATTTAGAGAGACCAGTTAACCTGACAGTCATGTTTTTGGACTGTGGGAGGAAACCGTAGAATCCGGAGAGAACCCACCATGCACATGTAGAACATGGAAAATCCATGCAGAAAGACCCTGGGCCGGGAATCGAACCAAGGACCTTCTTGCTGCAAGGCAACAGCTCTACCAACTGCACCACTGTGCAGCCCTAGATAGGAAACATTTCTTTAAATATCTCCAACTCAGAAACTTCATAAGAACGAATCAAAATAATGAGTTAACACAGCCTGCCAAGTCAACTTTAGTAAAAATGTTAAAGGACAGTTTTAAGAAAGGTATCATATCAGAGTTTTATCACTCAATAATATTACATATATCAGAAGGATCTCATAATAGACTTAAGGCTTGGAAAGAAGGCCTTTTGCTAGTTATCTGAGGAAGAGTGATAAACAGTATGTAAATTGGCCCACACCAGCTTTATCAACACAGCTCTTAAAATGATTCAATTCAAATGGTTAATGTGGGTTTATATAACACCAGTGGACCTTAATAGGTATAACAGGGAGATACTTGATGTAGCCTATGTCCAAAAAGCACAGAGGACAGAGGAACTCTGGTTCACTATTTGTGGTATTGTAGGAAAATTACACTGTTTTGGAAAGAGGTAAAAGATGTAATTGTGAAAATAATTTCCAAACAAATAATTTTTGAGCCAAAGCTGTTTGTGTTTGGACTGTACCCTGAAAAACATAATTATACTAAAAATGAACAAACATTTATAAACTTAAGTTTGCTTAATGCAAAAAGATGTATATCAATGTTTTGGAAAAAGACTCATGTCCCGACTGTACACCAGTGGCTGCAGCAGATGTGATCTGCCCTCCCTCTGGAAAAAAAATGACATTCATATTAAAGGGCAAACAAGATCTGCTTGAGTTCATCTGGAATCCCTTCATTAGGTATGTCAAGGATTTGAACATCTCGGAAGACGGTACAAGTGACTGAAGAACATGTTAACTGCAGTTCCCAAAGACAATTTTATGTGAGGACATATACTGTTAAACTTAAATCTCAATATAAAGATATGTGGAATATGTGATGGGTTGAATTGGAACCAGGATTGTGAGAGACATTTTGTTGTCCTTTTTTGTTTGCATTTTATTTTGACTTTAACTGTAATACTACTACTGTTGTTTCCACACTATGCATACTGTTCAAGATGTTTGTTTCAACTGCTAGAATTCTATTAAAGATATTTTTGAAAAAAAAAAAATGCAATAAAGAATGATAGTTATTTCCAGTAGGCGATTCTAGCCCTGTCCCTCAGCACCCCTGAATAGGATTGCAACCCCCCCCGTAAAATACTGTTAAATGTCTCGTCCCATATTCAACCCATACATAACTATCCAATAGACAAGCCTTTCACACACATAAACATTAAATGTAACAATAACAATAATGTAATGGGACTATGGAAGTAAATATGTGCCATCAGAATTTGAATAAAAAATACCTCTGAAATTTGAATGTTGTATATTAGTGCTTACTTTTTCAGTATTAAAATAAATTCAGAATATATTTTTAACCTAAAAAAAAATTCAATGTCATTATTTTTGCAGTAAAAAAAAATTCGGTGTAATTTTTTTTACATGGTTTCAATTTTCAGTTATTAAAAAAATTCACATTCCTATTTCAAAGTGATCAAATTTTCAATATACATATTTTTCACAGTTTAAATTTTCAGTGTTAAAAAATTCAGTATATAAAAAATTCAACTTTTCAAAATTCAAATGCAATATTTTCGTTGTCCTCCAATTCAACTTGCTCAAATTCGCCGTCTCAAATTCAGCGTCTAAAAATTGCTGTCTGTCTCAAATTCAGCGTCTAAAAATTCGCTGTAAAAATGGCCAAGGTTACTTCAGGTCACAGACATTAGCAATAGATGTCCGATTCCAACATCCACCTAATCACGTGACACAACCGTCATATTGAAGAAATACCAGCATCACCCAGGCTGGCGACCATGGAGGCGAACGCAAACCCAACGGTGAGTTTAATGCTTTCATATTTCTATAGTATATTTTATTTTGTGCATGAAGTTTGATACATTATCTTAAAGCCTGATTTAAAACACGGGTTGGGCCGTTGTTAATCTTACAAATTGTAGATTTATTTGTGTTTTATATAGTTTCTATAATTTTAATGAGAGAAGAGCACAGTAGGATTGCCATCCCTTTCGTAAAATACGGAATCGCCCGGTAACGAGACGCGATTTGTTCGGTATTTCTGTATGTCCGACAGTAACACCTATCACATGCATATAAACATTTAGTGTAACAATAATTACAAAAATAAAACACAAGACATGTTAAGCTCAGCTAATGTGGCGGGAGCTAGTAAGGACCCCAGAACGCTTTGGACCATTGATGATGTCACGGTTGCCTAGAAACACTAGGGTGCAAAAGAGGGTTAGCAGTCGTGGTGAGCCGCTCTCAACCTGCGTCTTTTAAAACGCGTCCTCAACCGATACTCTACCATGTCCTAGCAAAGATACAGGAGAGGGAAGACACACATGCCAGGCTGAACAGTGTCAGTGAGGATGAATGCTAGCAATTGTAAAAAAAAATTAAGAGGGAAACTGAAGAAATTATACTGTCTCTTTATTCTTTAAAACTTATGGTACTGCAGTTTTAGTTTCTCTAGTGAAATAGAATGACACTTTCCATCTGCTAGATCCTTATTTTAATTTCTGAAAGGTGGGAACCCTACAGCACAGAGCTTTCCTGAGTAAAAGTGATCATTCTCATGAAGTGTAAATTTCTTTTTAACTAATCCTTTTTCATCTGCTACTTTGTCTTTTATATATTTTGTGACTACAGGGTAGTCAGGATGCTATTGTTGAATCTGCAAGCCACTTACTTAATTTACTAACTGAAAGACCACGGAGTGGAGGAAGAGGAGACATGATGAAATTCTGGACTGGATGGGAAAATCTGCCAGCAAGTCTGTCTGTGGAGATTGTTCGTGAAAACTACACCACATGCTACAAAACACTAAGAATTCCTCGTCACTACTGGAATTACAACTCTTTCAGTGAGGATTTTGTAGCATGCATTTCCTCTATGCAGTCTGGCTTTGGCTTGCTTTGAGTGATTGACCTGTTAAAAAAAAATAAATAAATAAAAAACAATCTACATTTAAGCTGTAGCAGTTCTTTGTTTGTGAATCAGTTTGTTAAAACAAAACAGTTTTGTTGAAATGTAGAATCAATTCAATTTTCTGATTTTTGTCAGATCACAAGTTCGATACATATGTTTAAATGTGATCATATGTATTACTCATTAGAGCGACAACATTGCTGTTACTCTAATTTCTCTAGTTTTGTCAAATTCAAAACTAGAGGAACTAGAATAACACAATGTTCAGAGTAGATATTTCATTTCTCTGAGTCAGTACTGTTTGTACAGGCAGTTTTAAATATGAAACTGAAATTGTTTTTTTATGCAAAATTTTATTGAATGTACTTAGATGAGTTCATACTGTATATGCTTTAGGTATTAGAAAATAAACAACATAAGACAAAACTTTTTCTGATTCTTATAATTCAAGTAATGTAAAGCAATACAACAATGTACAAATGTACCTAATGGGTTCCTTTTGAGTAAAGAAAAAAAACAAATGACAAATTTAGAACATTTTTGTTCTCTGACATGTCTACCATAAAAGCACTAAAATTCACCTCTGTGGTAACATGATCAGCATTTTGCTTTACATTTCATAAATGGTGAATTTTTAAACTGGCACGGAAGCGTTTTGCTGTCACAGGAAAAAAAATTTGATCGCTATCACGTTATAACGTCATATGTATCTTATTAAAATGTGATAGTTATCTTGTTAAAACGTGATTGCCTTCTGGTGATTTTGGTTGCTTGGTTACAAACAGCCGTTTGCCGTTATTCAGCTATTGTTATTAAATAAAAATCTGAACATAAAATGTTCAGCAAATACATCTGAGCCTCCGTTATAATCTTTATAACCTCTGTCAAGGCACCGTGGGGTTCAGGAATTGGATGATGTGTACGACCAAGAACTCAGAGCAGGTTAGGAGTCATGTTGCTTCAGTTCGAAGTGGGTGATTGTCCCAGCCACTGCAGAAAGTATCCAGATCATCCTGCAGACATGGCAGGAAGACATAATGGCAACAGAAGAGGAGTGCTTCATTTGAAATGTCCAGGTATCCCTCTTCTTTAAGGTAGTGTAGCACGTCATAATAGATGCATGTTACAGCCGTCCACAGATCTCTCCACAGTCGCTCAGTCCTTCAATTATGGAGTAATAAACAATTAAAAACTGCCCTTCAAATCTCATCATATTGAAGACCACACAAAGCTAATGTTACTATAGACATTCAAAAGCATCACATATTGAAACTTGTCATTTGTACAAACCTTTGATTGTGCACACTCTTCCCAGATATAAAACTGCTTCTTCCTGCTCCAAACGATCACGGAGTCTATCAAAAATATGATTCAGCAAAAGTTCCTTGAAAAGAGAAAAAAGAAAAAAAACATTTAAAAAATTGTCAGTAAAATAAAAAAGTATTTTGACATCAGTAGGTCAGCATTGAGAAGTCACAGTAATCTAAATTAAATTATGATATTTAATCTAAAATAAGTTAACAGATGTACTTACAAGCATATATTTTCTTGAAAATGAGTTAAAATCAACTGAAAAAACAAAGGCGGTTGTTTATAGTGTTGCTAGGTAAGAGAACGAGGTTTTAGGCAAAGTAAAAAGAATGCAAATTAATATTGTATATCAACAATTGTCAGATAAGAGAAGCAGTATTTTGGATGATGTTGTAATGAAGTCACCTGAACAATACGGTAGCTGATCAGAATGGGGTTGTGGTTATAATTAATGTCGGAAAGTGTTCACAGCCCCTCTTTGAAGCACACAAGGCAGCGATATTAGCGGTAGCATCTCCTGAAAAATTACGACTTTACTAAGACTGCCTGTCTCAGTCTCACCTAAGACAACATACAAACAACCCAGAATGTCGCCACCCATCAGTTCTCTTTAAAGATTCTAGACTTGACCCAAGTGGTATTTCTTTTTGAAATAAAACTGGGGACATTGGACGGGACAGCGGGAGGCTGGGGGTGCTAGGAGGTAGCGAGATGTAATATGCCGTCACTACACTGTGTAAGATTAACAACTGACCAACACGTGTTTTATATCAGGCATTAATATAATGTATCAAACTTCATGCACAAAATAAAATATACTATAGAAATATGAAAGCATTAAACTCACCGTTGGGTTTTATGTCCTCCATGGTCGCCAGCCTGGGTGATGCTGGTATTTCTTCAATATGACGGTTGTGTCACGTGATTAGGTGGATGTTGGAATCGGACATCCATTGCTAATGTCTGTGACCTGAAGTAACCTTGGCCATTTTTACAGCGAATTTTTAGACGCTGAATTTGAGACGGCGAATTTGAGCAAGTTGAATTGGAGGACAACGAAAATATTGCATTTGAATTTTGAAAAGTTGAATTTTTTATATGCTGATTTTTTTAACACTGAAAATTTAAACTGTGAAAAATATGTATATTGAAAATTTGATCACTTTGAAATAGGAATGTGAATTTTTTTAATAACTGAAAATTGCAACCATGTAAAAAAAATTACACCGAATTTTTTTTTTACTGCAAAAATAATGACATTGAATTTTTTTTTAGGTTAAAAATATATTTTGAATTTATTTTAATACTGAAAAAGTAAGCACTAATATACAACATTCAAATTTCAGAGGTATTTTTTATTCAAATTCTGATGGCACATATTTACTTCCATATGGGACCCCCTGAACGCTACGGTCTGTGGTTGCCTAGAGACGGACACTACGAAGCTGCGGTGAGCTGCTATCAATCTGCGTCTTATTAAATTACCACCCGATACTCCACCGTCCTTACAAGCAAAAGCTCTTGCAGAAAGACAGACGTGAGTGAAAAGGCGCACATCCCAGGCTGAACAATGTCAGTGAAGATGGATACTGTGTCTATCGATGGACAAAAAGTGTCCATCGTGGCGGAGTGTGCTGCTGTATGATTTGGGATAGAATGGATCAGGAGAGGAATACTGTAGACCCGTCAGAACCTAAAGAACCAGACATCAGCATCCCTTCGTCCCTCACTCCTCTCCTGATTCTGATAGGGTACAGAAAACTTTATTATTGATTGAGTTTCTTATTGAGCTTTTAGTAGACTATTGTGGTTTGATTATTTGCTTAGGATGTTGAGTTTTGATGATACTTTATTTAATATGCAATAGCATTAGCCAAAATAATATAAATGCCCATTTAAAGGACAAATCATACTAATAGATTAACAGTACATACATATTTCCTACATTAAAAACGTTTGTTCGGACTTTCTGTGAGTCATATTCAGAAACGTTGATATATTTTAAGAATTCAGGGTTTATTGGTCATTTAATGTATTATTTCACTATTATTTTATTATTTTGGTTTATCAGTTTGGATAATCTGACTTCCTATCAATGAAGAAAAAAACATGCTAATCAAAAATACACAAGACACAGACCTGCAGCCCAGGGGCGGCTCTAGACGGAGGCTAACGGGGGTACCGAGGAAATTATACTAAACAGGTTTTGTTAACATTTCGTAGTAGATTATTTTAACCTTCACAATTTTACTTTAACAATGAATAAAAAAATTATAGAGCTGCACTTTTAGCTGCTGTATTGAGATAGGATCACATATCGAGGCATATTTGTGTCATCAGCACCTTTATTCAGATGACAATTTGGTATGCAAAATATTATGCTTAGTGATTTTTTCCAATGGGCAATTTTCAGTGGTAATGCAGTACTTAATTAATTTAGAATTATTTTTGTGATATTTATTAATGGAAATTGTGTGCAGCATTGGCTTTATTTATTTGAAGATCACTTTGTAGTTGTTTAGTACAAAATGTTGTATGTGTGCAAAATATTTGGATAAATAATGGATTAGACTGATCCTGGTTAATTACTCTTGTTGCTCTTTTCTGAAGTTTGATTAGTGACTGTTGTGTTGTTTAGTAGTTAATTTCCCAAACCTCTCTGGAGTCACTTAAATGAGGTCAAACTAAAGAACAGCACCTGTTAGGGTTGGGCTGTTTCTGTGTCTGTGAATAGAAACTGGTTTTATACTGAAATTATGATGTACCCACTTCGTGAACTGTGAATTGACATAGTAAAATCCTGACTCATAATGTCCACTTTTCCATAGAAGGACATACATTCTTGTTTAAAGGAAGAAGGCAAACAGCCGCATATAATAAGGGTAATGAAATTTCTATGTATGATTTTCAAATAAAGTTCAGGTTAATGACAAATAGAGATCTAGTCATTAACCTGACCTTCTACCTTGATAATAAACTGGTTTTAGGTCTATGAATTCTATGAGTTTAGTAAAATGCTCTTCAAATGACTGGAAATGCATAGCTTTGAGTAGATTTTATTTGAATTTCCAGGGGAACAGACCCCACTAGGACTATGTCACTCTACAGCTGCTTGTGTCACATTAATACATTAATGTTAGCAGATGTTGGCAGCCATGATGTAGTCTTCAGATTCTGTTTCACATATTTACTGCTCTGGAAAAAATAATCAGTTCTCTGATTTTACTCTTTATAGGTATGTGTTTAAGTAAAATGAACATTGTTGAACTACTGACAACATGTCTCTGAAATTCTGAGCAAAAACCTAATAGTTCAGAAAATGAGAAATGGTCAAAATAACAAAATTGATGTAGTGCTTTCAGTCCTCATTTAATGCAGAAAAAAAGTTTATATTCATTTAGAAACAACAAAACTAATGTTTTACCTCAGGAAGAGTTCAAAAATCAATATTTGATTTTTGAACAATTGAAAACCTCCTGGAGTAACCAGGAGGTTTCAATTGGGTTCAGTGCAGTGGTCTCTTAATCTTTTCCAGAGCTGCAAGTAGTTGTAAACAGTTTTAGTTAGACAAAACTATTTCATTTCGTATGTGAATGTATGTAGATAGTGAGATTTAGAAAAATGCACCATGCAACAAATATCTTCTCTTGGGCCGTAGCCCTGCTGGGGGCTAAGCGAAAACTCTGTGGCAGGGTTTCCCCTAATGTTTTTTAGGTCTGGCAGGCTGCCAGGCTTTACATGCCCCCTTGCCAGCTTAGCATTGTGTGCTTTTGTTTTTATTACAAGGAAAAAAAATTTTTTTAACATTTTATTTATTCATTCATTTTTTATAAACTGGACTGTAAGTGTCTCTTGTGCAGTGAACATTTCACTGGCAGGGCAGAATTATTGCTGAAAGAAAGATGGGTTTATAGTTTTTAATAGGAGTGCACCGATTGTAGTTTTCAGGTCAATCCCAGATTACCGATCTTGTCAAACCATCTTTGTGTAGCTCTAGATAAGCGTTTCTCAAACTTTTTCAGGCTGAGGACCACTTAACAAACCATTTAACAGACAGTCATGGACCATCTAACCTGAAAATGCCCCCGCAATAACATATGATGCAAATTGAAATTAAAATATTAGTTTTTTAACTCACGTATTGTTGTTTTCTGTGTTCTTCCTATTGAGAAGAGTGATGCTGTTTGGTAAATGTGACTGGCCACGACAAAGCCATGAACAGATCTACTTGAGCATTTTGAGTTATTTACAGATTTTGAAAGTGTTTATGCTTTCCAATGATGTCAAATACATGGAAATAAAAAAAGCTGTTCTTTATTACCTAGTGTTATGTGTATTAATAATATTTAGGGCTATTTGTGATTTACAAGCACAATTAAAGAAAAATAGACTTGAGTTGCAGAAACAAAAACCTTTTTTCTTCTTTTCTTTCTGATGCTGTTTACACATCAACAACTTTTTTAATTAATTAAAAATTATGAAATGAAATTAATTAAACACAATAGATAAATACAAATGATAGAAAGTTGTTAATTATTTTTATATTTAATGGTGAAGAAAATGATTTTTTTGTTTGTTTCTGCAACTGCAAGACAACAAGGTAAGCTTCTGGAGTGGCCCAGTCAAAACCCAGACTAACATCCCATAGAGAATTTGTGAAAGGTTGTGAATAGGGCTGTTCACAGTTGATCTCCCCCAACATGACAAAACTATTTCAGTTTTGTCAGGTTGGAGAAATAAATGAGCAGCTGACTGAGAGGGGTCCACTCTGACTCCCCATTGGGGCGGCAGCCACAGAAACATCCACTAAATACCGCGTTGAAGGGGGTAGGTATTTATACAATCACTTATGTCAAATATGTTCAACTTAAATTTCATTATTTCATGACTCTGTTTTCACTTTGATAATAAAATCAATTTTTGTCAAAAGAACATGCAACGGGGTGAATATTTTTTTTTTTACAGCCACTAAATTGTCCTCAAAATTATACAAATATGAAATCGACTTTTAACGGATTTAATAAGAACTTTCTTTCCCACCCTCATCCCCCAGAAGCAAAAACAAAACATTTTACTGCAATTGAATAATAAAATGTAGCCAGTAAAAATGCATTTTAATTCCATTTTAGCATTGTAATTCCATATGCACTAAAGGTTGATCTAGCCGTGTGTGCTACGTCCTTAAGGTATTATTGAGCATAAAAACAGTGTTAACACAAAAAACTATTAAACCGTAAAACCGGAAGCGAAGGAAACTTTATGCCGTTTTCAAAAAATGAACATGACAAATTCTCACCCCATGAAAGCTCTGGAGCACCGAAAGAGAACAGCATCTTCCTTCTCAGGTGTTTGACTGATGGAGAAAATAACGTCCGCCACCACCGTCATTTGTCTTCTATCCAGCCTCTACGCGCTCAGCTCAAAATATCAGATGCACAATTTATTCGGCGACAAATAAAAAGACGCAACATGCAACGTTGAGTCTTGTTTCTTCTTTTGGTGCTTTATGGCGGCTGGCAGAAAAACTACAAGGCTCTTTACTGCCTCCTACTGGTCTGGAGAGTTAAAAGCAAATCAGCAGAACAACGAAATAGATCTATTCTAAAAGATTACTGTTTTGTTTCCTTCCTTCTTTCGTCGAAGATGTTTCAAGTTTAATTTGTCAGTGCATCTTTAAACTTCCCCTGATTCATATGCATTGCATTCCATAAAAACATACTGTACAAATTCAGAAATGCTGCAGTGATCGCATTTTGTTATAATTTGTTACCTATTGTGAAACCAAGACATATAATAATTTATGTCTATATTTTCCCCTGTTTTTCTTGAATGTTTCATAATGCTCATAATCATAATGCTCTACAATTTGCCTTTATTATTTACTATTTAATATTCTTAGAAAATGTTTTACACATAATTGTTAAAGATTCATTTGCATTTCTTGCTTGGTGAAATCAAAATTTGTTTATTTTTAGATTTTATTTTTGCTGGTCAAACTACTGCTTGACTTAGGTGTAAAACTGCTGAGTCCTATTTACAGCTATATTTTCTCTTTATGTCTTAGAGAGAAGCATAATCAGTTTAATTGCCAGTCAACATATAAGTAAATGCATGTTTGACCAATAATGGAATGTATTACAGCCGTAATAAAACATATTACAGCAGTTTAAAATCTTAAAATTTCGGTAATGCGGTTTGTGTTTATTTGCGGCCTTTTGCTGCCATCTGCATCTATAATAATTTAGCAAAATAAACTAGTCTGGCTACTCTCAGTGTAATAATGACTCCATGTTGTTCAGACACCGGCTCCATGGTGAGGAGGAGGTGCGCCTCAGGTGCGCCACATTCCATGAAGTCATGTGAAGTCATGAGTAACTATGCCCTGTAACTATCAAATTATGGGCAAGAATATTTTTTCATACACTGGTTTGTGAATAAAAACTTAGGTCTGATGTTGACGTTAGAAAAACCTGATTCTATTTATATTTTCTTAATTGTCCTCGCAATAGCAGGACAAAACCCGCTTCTCTCCTAAACACAGAAATGCTTCGGCTGCAGACAAAACTTCTGACTTTAACTTAATCAGGATGCTAAATGCCCGGTTTGTCATGATTTGAGTTTTTCTCTGTTTATTTTGAGATTTTCTGTGTTTGAGTCTCTGCGTTGTCCTGACGTCCCTTGATAGTTTCCAAGGTGTGTCTCGTTTTCCTTGATTACCTTGTGTATTTAATCCCACCTGTGTCCTTTGCTCCTCGTCGGGTTATTCTGTTCTGCCTGTTCATTTGCCACGATTATATTCTGTTTGCTACCTGTCTGAGCCCTGGCTTCTGCTCAGCTGTGCCACCAGAAATCTCGTGGACTGTTTGGAGCATTATTTATTATTAAAACACCATCTCTCTCTCTTACCTGGGTCTCAAGCGTCTGCCTCACCACTAGTGATGGTGAGATGAAGCCTCATGAGGCATTGAACCACTTGAGCCAACTGATTCGAGAAAGGGTTCATTTCTTGAAGCTTCATGTGCACATGAAACCACCTACTGGCCAGGTGTATAATCACAGCCAGCTGTATCTTAACAAGTGTGATGAATTTAATTTTTGTCTATTATGGCTCTTGGGAATGACTTCACAAAAGGTGAAGAAAAAAGAGACAAAGATATATCTATATATATATATATATATATATATATATATATATATATATATATATATATATATATATATATATATATATACAGAGAGAGAGAGGGAGACACAGAGAAAGGAGAAAAGAGAAAATCCTATCCTGTCCCACAGCTATCTTAAAAATCCTAATATAAAAATTAAGAACTTTAAAACTAACTAACCAATCCTATTTGTAATAGTGAGATTATTAGTAAATAGTTCAAATTAAATAAATAACCCAATTATAAGTCCTGAAATAATAAAGTCTAAAATCATTAAATATTAATCCCAGAAAAATGTGATGTGTGTGATGATGGTATTGGAGTTCAAGATAACTCGAGTTAAATCAGGTGGTGAAAACTCATGTATCCTTAATATTAGAATTAAAATTAAAAATAGGATAGCTATATATATATATATATATATTTCTCTCTCTCTCTTTTTCTGTCTGTATGTATCTATCTCTTTCTCTCTGTATATATCTATTTTTTATTTTTCTGTTTCTCTCTATCTCTAGATCTATATATCTTTCTCTCTTTCTCTCTCTCTCTCTATATATATATATATATATATATATATATATATATATATATATATATATATATATATATATATATATATAAACAACTTCTCCCACTTAACATTAACTCGAGTTAAATCAGGTGGTGAAAACTCATGTATATATATATATACATAAAACTCATGTATGTATATATATATATATATATATATATATATATATATATATATATATATATATATATATATTCTCTCTCTCTCTCTCTCTCTCTTTGTCTCTGTTTTTTTCTCTCCCTCTTATCTGTGTATAAGAGGTCTCTTTTTTTCTGTCTATCTCTCTCTCTCTCTCTCTCTCTCTCTCTGTATATATATATATTCTCCCCACCTGTCTCAAACTAAATAACCACTATCCAAACTATCAAAACTCTATCCACTCTCTCAACTGACCACAACTTGCCTACAACAACCCACATTTTGAATGGAGCCTGTGGGGTTTCTAAACCCCGAGCCAAAATGTGAGCCACTTCCCGAAGCAGTCACGTGGTACAGCCGGGCAGCGAGGCTTCGGACGTCATCGTTTTCGGCTCCTCCCCTAAATGAAGCAAGCTTCGAGACACGCTTTACGGAAACGCCCCCTCCATTACCAGTGATGGCATAGTTACTTTGAAAAAGTAACTTTAATCGGACTACTGATTACTCCTTGAAAAAGTAACTTAGTTATATTACTGACTACTTGATTTGGAAAGTAACTAAGTTACATTAAAAGTAACTTTTTAGTTACTTTCAGCAGCTGCTAACAACAACGCTCCGCCTCCATGTGAAAATCACATTGAGCTTTGCCAATACTTAATTTTAAGCTATTTTATAATGGTAACATCAACAATGTGTCTCCACTGATAAGGTTGAGCTGAAGAGGAGATTGTGCAAAAAATACAAAACGTGAGTAACTTGTGTGGTCCACTGTTGTCTGGGAAACTCTAAGAATGATTTTAATGTCTCAAACTAAATAACCACTATCCAAACTATCAAAACTCTATCCACTCTCTCAACTGACCACAACTTGCCTACAACAACCCACATTTTGAATGGAGCCTGTGGGGTTTCTAAACCCCGAGCCAAAATGTGAGCCACTTCCCGAAGCAGTCACGTGGTACAGCCGGGCAGCGAGGCTTCGGACGTCATCGTTTTCGGGTCCACCCCTAAATGAAGCAAGCTTCGATACGCGCTTTACGGAAACGTCTCGAAGCCTCGGCACATCACGTAACATCACTACTCACCACCTACACCCGCAACTTTATGACACGGTTCGCTACAGGCAGTCTGAGTTGGTCCCACCGACAGACATAAAGACTTTATTTATTTCAGACATCCTGATATAAGACATGGTACTGCGACTGTCACCGTGAGTCGCGACGCACCTCAAAGCCCTGGTACCACCCGATACCACCCGATACTAGATACTAGTGATTGCCAGATGAAGCCTCATGAAGCAATGAAGCTTCCCGGCCCATTGCTTTGCCCAAAAGTTCATAACTCGATGCTTCATTCATTTCTCACAGTGACATCAGCTGTTGAAGCTGTGACAGCCTTGTCACTCAGACAGACATATTTAAAAACAATTAGTAAATGCAATATTGTCAAAATTTCTGTCAAAGTCACGTTTAGTAACAGGAGAGTCAATGAAATCCTATTTAACTAATCTTTTTTAGTTATTAAAATAATTTGTAGTCAATCCTGGTATATGTTGACTGTTAGTGGCTGTTTTCTTCTTTCGTTGACTGATTTGACAATAGAAATTTGTTTTAGAGTTCTCGAAGTGCAGTGCTTGTTGGGGCAGACAGTTTTCTTTGAGTTTTGATTTGCCTCCTGAAAATCTAAAATTCTTCAAAAGTTCTTTTTCTTGGATTTCTATTGGCTCTCTGATCTGATCCCTTATATTTTTACTGATAAGTCAGAATTTTACTTTTCCAACAGCTTTAAGTCTGTTTCTGTTGTGCAAAACTGATATATTTTTGCAGAACAAAGAAATAGTGGAAATTTCAAGAAGGTGAGAATTGTGGAGGTGAAATGTTTAATTATTGTTATTTAAGAATCTTGTGAATCATCATCTCCAGTATTCCCTGATGTCAGATTTTTTCCTTCTTGCTGGCTCCTTTTCAATCAAGTTTATTTGTGTAGCACATTTCAGCAACAATGCAGTGTCAAAATGTTTTACATAATAAAAACACATAAATATAAAGTCACAAAATATGCCATAATCAACCATTGAGAAAACTGGTAACGAACATTACATTTTGATGAGTGCCGTCATCAAAATCATTAATACACATGAACTATAAAAGGTTCCTTTTATTTTGGCCACTGCTGAAGACAAATACTCCTCTGATACGATCAAGCAGCGGCTCATCACGCTTTTATTTTGAAAACCGATACGCAAAATGAAGCAGTCACGTGACCCATGCAATGCGAGACCTCGTTTGTTGCCAGTCACGTGGTTTTCAGCAGGACGACAAAAGCCTCGAAGCGGGGCTTCATCGGACACGCCCCCTTATTACTCGATACAAGCCTCGAAGCCTGGCTCCAGATAGCCCATCACCACCTGGTACCACCTGGTACTGTTCTCTGCTTCTCCTTTACGTTTCTACTAGGCGGGTTAAAGCCGCTGCTGACGTCATCTGGCCTGGAGAATCGCGGCTGTAAATAGAAGTTATTGCAGAACCTCAAGTATTAAAGGGAGATTTGTCCCAAAGAAATTGGAGATCACAAAATAAACATCAGCAAAAATATTGCAGCAATAATTAAAACCGCAGCATAAATCCAAATATGCCACAATTAAATTAATCAAAATGTCTCCAAAGCATTGGTGGACTGACATAGGGGCCACCAGGGGATTACAGGTAGATTTCAGGTATTCCAGAGATGAGGCACTTCATACAAGGCTGGCTCAAGGCAATATGGGGCCTTAGACAGAATCCCCGGCCCCCCGAAACTCTTCCTACTAAGAACCTCAGTATCATTAACAGTGTTTAAATATAGATAAGATGAAAATTCAAAAACATAAACCTGCAACAGACAGAATGTTCTGTTTGGTGTTTTTTCATACTTTTTGGTGTGGGAAATATTTTTGAGATTTTTTTGTGTCAATTCCTGATACAACTGAATCCTTGGTCTGCATTCCAGGGGCTGTTGTTTATTGGATGCCATGGCAACGAGTCTGGACGACAGACTGAGAAAAAATAATACAGTCGCCTGTTTAAACTTTAAAAATTATGTAGCTTTATGTTATTAAAGCTAAAGTTTAATCAGTAATACTTTTATAACAAATTTATGTCAGATCATAATTTCTTGGTTCATGTCAAGTTGTCATAACGAAGACATTTTGAATAATGTCAACTTTGTATTAAAAGTGACATAATTTACCTCATGAAGACTTGCTCATGTTCATGACAGATGTTATGTCATGTTAAGACAGTCTTATTAACAACCCGTCAAATAAAGTGTTACCTTTGTTCGTTGAACAGGATTAAATATTTCATAAAGCATAGGAGCTAAAGTATGGTAAATTTGAATCATGTCTCTGACAGCAACAATTAGTAAAATTACATTATTGCCCATTATAAAAGAAAAATTCGCTTTATTTCTTGTACCTTTACAGAACTGACAGAAACCAAAATATTTATAGATTTGTATGTAGAGAGAGTATTCTATTCATATATATTCAGAGAGAACTGTTGGGATGCTTATCCAGGTTTGCACTCACACACACTCACCAGTACTTTTGACACACATTGTTACGGTTACTCTGGCGTCTTAACAAGCCTCCAAAATTTCTCATCGCCAGAGTAGTCCTAAGGAGGAGGTCTCTGACTCGTCAAAACCAAAAAGCACTCGTGGAGATGGCTTCTTGTCGAAAGATATCAAACCTTCTTTTAATCAAAAATAGTCTCCGAGTCGACTTATAATAAGTAAAGTTTATTTGACGGTAAAGAAACCATTCCACTCCCCACTCCTCGATCAAACAACCAGAACACCCCCAGCTGCTGCCCGCCTGCCAATTATAGAAGTAGGCTGACTGACAAGGAGGAGGGCCCAAACACAAAACACAAACAAACAACAATAAATCCACCACTCATCCGCAACATCAATACATCAGCAAAACAAATTCATCCAACCCTTTACAGGCTCCAACACACATAACATGTTTCATTTTTGGACAGAGGGCTTTGATTGGAGGAATGAAACTTGACCTTGCATGTTTCACTTTCAAATAAAAGGCTTTCTGTAAAAGTGAAACTTAAACTGACGCCATAATATCAGGTGACTTTTAGGCAGGCATTGCTTAGCTGACATAGTTTATCAGACGACCAATAAGGCATGTCTTAGATATAAGGAATGGATAAGTCAGATTTAAGTCAGAATCACATAATTGAAAAAGACAAAGTTTGCACTGACAAGGATTCATTTGGTTTACACAGAAGTTACATATTCTGTTCAGGACGTATATCCAAATTTATTGAATAAGACTGTCTGGCATTCACATTTCAGTTTTGGCATTTTTCTTAGGTCACCAGTGACATGCAGTCAGGGGAGGCAGGAGAGGCAGACAAAAAAATTACTAAAAAATATATTTACTAAATTATGACTAAATCTAGACAACTAAAATCGTTAAAAATATACAAAAAGGGTTTAAATGGAGTAAAAATGAGTGTGCTTCATCTACACACTTTAATAAAACAATTTCACACTGATTTTGAGTCAATAGATCACATGACTTGGAAGCTATTGAAGAAAACATATTATTTAATATTCAAATTATTTAAAATATTGAATATGACTTAAAAATTCAATAAAGAATAGTGTGTCTAGTGTAACCCTAATTGCCACTTTTTTGCAGTAGATTAATGGCTGAAGAAAATACAAGGTAGAAATCTAAGCATTTTGAAAACGCTAATATTGAAAGACCAATATTTTTGTAATATCTCATAAACTCTTTGATCAGACACGACCTACTTTAACACTTATTAATAACGAAGAGAACAAACAACAGCAACACCGACCAACGACATGAACTAACGGCAACAAAATTGACCAATCACAGAAGTTACATCAAAAAACAACTGCGTAGGGTTCACCTCTTTACTGCAGATGAATTGACAAGATGACAGTGAGTAATAATCACGATGCAGCTAGAGACATAACATATGCAACATCTACACATGCAGCGAACACATATGCAACATAGACATATTCAACATCTACATATGCAGTGAATGCATGTGCAATATAGAAATGTCTATATTGCACATGTCTATATACATGTGCAATATAGACATATGCAATATCTAACATATGCAACATCTATATGCAACGTCGACATATCCATAAAGCACTAAGACCATAGACAGCAACCAAAGACGCATAGCAACGACATAGACCAACAACATCTACACTTCTACTTATTTTTGACACAAATGGAACCCTATATTTGGTGCCTGTATGTTTGTGCGCCTATGCGTGTGTAGGGGGTTTGGGGGTGGGCGGGGGTGCGTGGGCGTGTGTGTGTTTGGGTCCCAGGAGGGCGGGCGGTTGACATTCAGGGGGAAGAGTGGGAATGATGTCATTGTTTGTAGTCCTCTATAGAAGAACATGGTCGCAGCCTCCATCCTTTATCTATCATTGACAAATACTTATATATCAGTTGTAGATTTTGCAACGACGTCGCAACAGCTGATTGTAGAATTCCACCAGGTAGGATTAAGGAAACAAGACGGTGAATATCCTTAACGGCTGGACGTGAAATGCTCATCAGTCACTCAAAAATGAGACATAGACCTAAAATCTTGGGCAACAAGCACAATGCTACGCTCAACCTGGATCTCTGGCTTCATCGTATATTATGAGAAGACAGCAGAATAAAGGAGTGGTCTAGAAATGAGGAGTAAAGAAACACGTAAACGAGGTTTCGACGGACAAACGCTGCGCTAAAAGAGAACGGGGGAGGAGAGCAGAAGAAATCTACCAGTTTAATATCTTCTGATTACAATGATGGCAGCTAAGTCGGATGGGGTCTTGAAATTAAAGAGGAACGATGTGGCCTTCACGCCGTTGCAGAACTCCGAGCACTCCGGCTCGGTGCAGGGGCTGCACCTGGGTCAACAGACCGACTCAGCATGCATCCTGGACGTGGATTTTCCGAACGGGGAATCTCAGTGCTGCGGTCGGGGAGGCTCCAACTCGCCTTGCTTCCGTCTAAGGAGAGAACAGCAAAAATATATGATATGGGACTGCTTGTGGATTGTTACCGCAGTGTCTGTTTATCTGGCTGATGTGGGAACCGACGTGTGGCTTTCAGTCGATTACTATCTTCGCCAGGACTATTGGTGGTTCGGCTTGACGCTTTTTTTTGTGGTGTTGGGTTCGTTTTCGGTCCAGCTGTTTAGTTTTCGATGGTTCGTCGCTGACTTCAGTACAGAGGACAACGTTGAATCTGCCGTCGGTTGCCCCCAGTTGGACGGGAGTAAACTACAGCTGAGTGGCTCGGCCTCTCAAGGCGATGTTCCCGTTCAGCAGCAACCGGCCACACTGCAGAGGCAGATGTCAACTGCCAGCAAGAACACTGCTACTAACAGCACCGGCAGCACAGCGATGGGCAGAAGAGGCACGAAACGGTCGCTCTATTACTCAGTCTGTGTGTGGTTATGCCAGTCTATAATACACATTCTCCAGCTGGGTCAGATATGGAGGTAAGGTGCCCTAAAATTCTCAACACAATTTTTTTTCCAAGTCGATAAATTTTTTGCAGCTTTGTGTCTTAGTTACATTTTTAGTTAAAAGATCTGGTTTGCTCGGTTTGATTTAGCTGGCTCTAGACACACCCTCGAGAAAGCAGTTTGACAATTAACAATTAATTAGTTTGTACAAAAATCACGTGTAAATGACGTTGGAACTATGTTGTCAGCTTGATATTGAAAACTAAAATTAGCTTCTCAGTAGAGTAAAGGCAGACAATATCAGTAAAGTATTTACAAATCTCTTGAGTTTTTCTGCAGTTTTATAACCATGGTCACCTATAACTTACTACAGTCGTCTGTTGTTGCCCAAAGTGATTTCACACAAACTATTAAAAAGTTGCACTTCTTCTATGCCTACATGGAAGAACACTGAGTGCTGTCAGCTTTCCTGCCATGAAATCTTTCTTAGATTGCCTTTTTGACAGGGCAAGTGGAGAACTGCTTCTTTCAAATTAAAAGTCTCAAATAGACACATATTGTCCAGTTTAAGCTTAAAAATAGACATGTTGTCATGTCATTGTATCAATAACAAAGAATAAAAATACAAAAATAAAAGCCCAAATACTACATATAGATATGTAATTGAGACAGCTTATGCAGTCAGATAGAATGACAGGTCTAAGACAGGTTAGTGCTTTCTGTTGTAATACTAAATCGCAGCTTAATTTAAATGCGATGCACACTTAAACATTTAAACACAGTTTTTGCAATTTTAGACAAATAGAAAAACTATCTTTTAAAGTAAGTATTTACCAAATAAGCCTTGAAGTACAGAAATCATGTAGACATTGTTTTGAAGTATTTTTAACAACAAAATACTGAGGATTTTTATGATCAAGACTGCTAATTGATGACGTTTTTCATTTAATTTCTTTGTCTCATGTTGCCACAGTTAAGCTCAGAAATTAGTTTTCTCTTAACAACAACAACAACAACAGTAATTTAAAAAACGATTGTTCCAGTAGCATCGATGGTTACCTTTCTGTGTGCTGGACAGTCATTTGGCACAGCACTGAAAACTCCCTACACCCCCCACCCTGGTGAAAAATAAATATACTAAGTATGTTAAATTTTAGTTACTTTAAATCAGACATATCATGAGTATACTTCAAGTTTGCTTAGGATTAGTTAACTAAAAGTGTGCTATTTTGGAACAACTCATTTTGTGCCTACTGCATTTTAATAGTATTTAAATTGTGTTAAAGCATAATTTAAAGTGTACTAAGTGTACTTTTACATACTTTTTTAGACCAACTAACATTATACTTAGTATACTTTAAGTATATTGCTTTTTATTTAATATAAACATATTTTGAGTGTGCTATTTTTGTGATTGAATTACCTTTAAAATATATTTAGAATGTATTTTAAGTATATTGACATTACATATTTTATATATTACAGTATCACAGTATGCTACAATTATACTTTAAGTTTATTATAATTGCTAATGAAGTACACTTTTTAGTTACTTACTGTATTTTATTAATCTGCTTTGCCACTTTGTACATTACACGCTTCATATGCTCTACATTACTGAAAACATATCAGGCTACCAGAACACAGAAGGATCAATTACAACACACTTTTCAGGTGAAACAAATTACATTGTGTATTCAATATATTAAAATTTTTAAGAGTACATTGCCAATATACTATCTCAAATTGTCAGTATATTCAAAGTTTACAGATAACATGCTTAAGAAAATTAGCACAATAAATAATAGGTACACTTTAGAGGAAATGTGGAAAATATTTCACCAAGGACAGAGTATTGTTTTAAACAATGTCACAGTATTCCAGTATTACTCCAGACAAACTGACATTTCTCCTTCCTAAGAACAGTGAGGATCAATAATAGAACATTCCCAATTTACAGAAGCCTACAAAAAAACAATAGAGCAATTAAACAGAGAAAGCACTTGTATTTTACAGAGTACAGAAACAGGGCAAAGAAAGAAGTATGACATTTTAAGATGTTGTGGACTCGCTAAGTATTTGACATCGTCAGCAGATCGGCTGATGAAGTGAGGAGATATAGCTGATGGATTCAGCCATACATGGACAGGGGTCACAGTGGAGTCAAAATAATAGTATTGGGCTTCGTTGAGGTTCACAAGAGTCAAGCTTTAAAAGTTTGGTGCAAATTGGATGATACATGTGTGATTTAGAGACGTCCGTATACAAATGGCAAAGGATTGAAATACGCCTTTGGGCCACGCCCACATGGTTCAGCCAGCAGGCAGCATTGACAGAATTCATCATCATTATGTCATTTATGTTACTTGACACAGGTTTAAAGCTATATGAATCAAAGGGTAACAGTAAGACATCCATGAGAAAAAACAGGTGACTTCCTGTTGGAAGTGGGTGGAGTTAAGGTGATGTCATCAAATGACCATGTAAATGTGGTGAGGACTGGTCTGTATTGAGACATAGAAAGAGTGATGCAGCCCTAATCTTGTGTGTGGAAGTTATTGCACTTTGATGATTCTTGGCATAGTCAAAGTTTGACACTTAGCCACACCCACATGCTTTGATGTATAAAAAAAAATCCTTTGATAACGTTTGACCTTCAATGCCTGAAGACTCTGCTAAGTGATTCTGAAGTTTGTATGTCAAACGCTGTAGGACAAGTTCGATCAGATATGATGTCATTAAAAAGGACATGATGGCGGCTTTGATCCAAAATAGCTGACTTCCTATTGGGTTTGGACCATGGCACCAGGAGACTGTTTTGTAGGTTCTGACAAGATACACATGTCTACCATGTTTCATAATTCTGGGTTAAAGCATGGCTTGGGGCTGATCGTTTAAAATATTCTAGGGGGCGCTGTGGAGGAATTAGGCCACGCCCACCAATGCTTGTTGTGGATTTCTTTCTGGGATTGGATAAGGATCAATCCCACCGAAATCGGTCAAGGTTTGAATCCATATCACACCAACATGTCTTTTGTCTCTGGAGACAGTTTCATGTTGATTAGGTCAAAGGAGTCAGATAGCAAACTTTCAAAGTAAAACATGTTCTCAGGGGGCATGGCTTAAGTCATGTCATGTTGGGCCCTGAAAGCTAACAGTGAATAAAATGTATGAAAGAGAAATGGTAGATTAAGAAGGGGGAAAAATTCTGTCCAATTATTTTCAAATCAAATTATGTTTATATTAAACCCATAGTGTTGGACTTCCGGTTAGACTGCAAGATGGAGTAGATGCTTTTTCTGAGGCTCTCACCTCGAACACTATTACTGTGTTAAATTCCAATTTGTGTTTGTTAATTCAACAGTAATTATAAAGCTGCATTGGAACCGTGACCAGTTAATTAGACAATGACCAGCAGAGCAAAAAAAGGAGAGCAGAAAAAATACGAGGGGAACCTGTGCAATTAAACATGTGCTAACCGCTGAGGGAGACCATAAGAAATCAGAGTTCAATGCGGTGTTCACTAAACTCAAAACAAAACTGGAGTGCTTTGAATCTGTCATTTCTACCCACCACCATCATATTTGATCACTGGAAACTGTGGCCACTACCATGAGCGACGACATACAGGCAATTCAAGCTGAGCTAGCTACGGTGACCGGAAAGAACAACAGACTGAAAGCTAAGCTAATTGATTTGGAAAGTAGGAGCCAGCCAATGCCAGGTTGGTGGGACTTCCTGAAGGCATAGAAGGTTCGCATCGGACAACATTTTTCTCTCAACTACTTCTGGTGGTCTCTGGGGAAGATACGTTAAAAGGGCTCCGGAGCTGGATCGAGCACACCGGATGCTAACAGCAAAACTGGGCCTCGGTGAGAAATCCAGAGACGTTATTCCACAACTATCAAATCAGGGAGCTCATTACATGCAAAGCCTGAGAGTTGCAAGGCAAGTTGAAGTATAAGGGTACACCGTTTCACATTTTTGAAGAAGACTGCCTGGAGGTTTTACAGTAGCGCTCAGCTTACCACCGGATCATTAAATAACTGTATGATCAGGGACTCATACAGTTGTGAGAGTCCCTGATCATATAGTTGAGTCCCTGTACAGAGACAGACAGACTGGTTACAGTCTGGCTGGGTTACAGTTGCTACCCAGCCAAACCGTTCATCATGATCAAGAATGGGAGTCGAAGGTTCCTGGTGATGCCAAGCACTATATTGACTCTCTTCATTCATCCAGCTCAAGCCCGCAGGTGGAATAATTATTAGTTGGATCCAAGTGGTTTATTTGTGGTATTAAACTAGCCACTTGCAGAACTCAGACAGTTCTTTGTAGTTTGTTTAATGCAAAGCTGTTTCTAGAATTTCTTTGCTTTATTATTCTTCTTCTGATTAACCTGTACAATTTAAACTCGCTCTGGACTTGATTACTTTTACAGGGACTGGAATAGAATGCTGTGATGACCAACAGACTACTCATTGACAGCCAGCATATCTATCTTGATGTGTAGTATGCTATTATGTTGATTTTACTCAGTTATGAAGTTTTTCAGAAGTTCTTCTACAGTTACATTGGTTGAATTTTAGGTTATCTGGTGTGAAATGGTTGCCTTCTGACAACTGACCATTCTGATTTTGGGAGTAGGAAATGTTAGTCTATAATGAAGAAAGTCTCGCAGGAGATAGAAGATGCCCTGCTGTGCGATGGACAATTCAATATTTGTTATTGCTTTAAAGGGGATCTGGGTCCAGATGTGTGTGTGTTTTTAGTGGAGATGTGTATGTAAGTGAGTGTCCTTTTCCGTTTTTGCTTTCTTTTTTTCCCCCCTTTTTCTTCTCTCTCTACAGCTGCCGGCCAACAATATGCCAAGTGCCAGTCTTTTTTCAGCCAAAACCGGACTGCCTTACTGCAATATATATACCTCTTCGGGAATAGTAAGGTATGACCAGCACAGGTAATAATTTGAGGGTTGTTTCTTGGAGCATGAGAAGTTTGGGAAATGCCACCAAGATTGCTAAGGTTGTGACTCATCTGCAGCAACTTAAAGGGGACATACTATTTTTCTTAACAAGAAATACATCTCTGTAATAGGGAGAGAATGCGACTTAAAAGAAATTGGATTAGCCATGTATTCCATTCTAGATTCAATGCCCAGGCTTGAGGAACCTTGGCATATTATATACTTATGTACTTATATACTTATTCTTAATAATATTATGTTTGAACAGCACAAAATAATCGTGGACACGGAGGGCCGTTTCATAATTGTATTTGGTAAATTGCTAAACTCTGGTGATACTAGCTTGTGTCTTCGGCCCAAATAGGAATGACAATAACTTTGTGTCCAGACTCTTTTCATCTATGCCTGAGATTGAAAATTATTTATTTCATTTAATTTTAGGGGGAGACTTTAATATGATCCAGGATACTCGCTTAGGTAGATCCTCAAAAATACAATCTCATTATCTAATGCTGCTATGTTTTTAAAACTCAGTTGGGACTGGTGGATCCGTGGAACCCGGCACTTGAGCAGTTTTCCTTCTTTTCCCATGCCCATCATTCCGATACATGCATCGATGTTTTTCCTTATTGATGGACTGCTTTCTAAAATAAAAGCCATCATACTATAGCTATATCTCATCATGCACAAGCCTCCTTGGATTTAGAATTGGTCGGTCAAGCCCGTTGTTTTAAATTATGGAGATTTAATTCTATACTGTTGCTGAGGAGAACTATAAACAATTTTAAAAAAATCAGCTTTCACTTTACTTTGATCTTAATGACTTACCTAATATATCAAGAAGCACCCTCTGGGAAGCCTCAAAAGCATATATGAAAGGTCAGTAAGATAAATGATAGACTTTCGTCATTCTATTCAGAATTGTATACCTCCTTAACTGTTTCCTCGTCACACAATATTCTTAATGATAGTACCTTTCCATGGATAGATAATGAATTTATGAAAGTTCAAGGTGGGCCTATCATTATAATGGAGGTGCAAGAATCAATCAAGTCCTTAAATTCTGACAAATCCCCTGGCCCAGAATATTATGAGGTTAACGTATATATAATGTTATAATGAGGTCTTTTCAAACAGGCACCTGCCTAGTACCTTATCAGAGGCTACAATATCTTGGATTCTTAAGAAAGTTAAAGACCCCCCATTGTGTAGTAGTATGTCTAACATGTTGAATAAGAACATTAGACAGCATGGAGAAAGATTTTGACCAGTGGTCCCTATTTCCATTATCTGGTGGGATTTTCCAAAAATATTTGTACCTTTTCCAGCATGTTTCTATACTAATTACAAAGAATTCTTTTGACAAATTGGACAGGAAAATATCTCAGTTCTTATGGTTTAAAAAACCTGCCAGACTTCAAAAATTGGTGCTACCGTCCCCAACTTATGAGGGCGGAATTGCTCTTCCGAACTTCAGGCAGTACTTCTGGGCAGCTAATGTGCAGAAACTATTGTATAAGATGTATGATGCTGATGTTTCACCGGCCTGGGTGCAGATTGAAAGGGCGTCTAGGCGTTATTTGTTGTCCTCTCTGCTTTGTTCTCTCCGTGGTAGAGGACAACAATCCCATTGTCAGGGCTACATAACTACATTAACTATCTGGAGCCAATTCAGGAAACAGTTTGGCCTGCATGGACCCTCGATACAAACTCCTTTAGCCAAAAATTGTAACTTTATGCCTTCAACTAACTGATTTAGTTTTTAACTTGTGGCATGACAGAGGGCTCAACACTGTAAAGGATCTTTATAGCAATAGAAAGATTGTTATAGTTGAAAAGGATGGACAACACCTTTCCATCCTTTGCTGAACTTTCATCTAAATTCCAATTTTCCAATTCTCATCTCTTTTGGTTCTTTCAGGCCAGGGATTATGTTAAAAAGGTATTTCCGCACTTTCCTAATCGACTCGATTTGTGCCCAGCATGCCTTAATTCAGTGCAAAATACTCTATAAAGTGCATTACACAAATGCAAAATTAGCAAAAATGTAGTCATCAGCCAGCCCCAAAACATACCCACATGTTTTGGGTCTGGCCAAGGCCAAGTGGGTTATGGGATAACATTTTTAAAGTACTTAGTCAAGCATATAATCAGACAATTCTCCCCAATCCATTATCAATTATATTTGACGTCCCTCCAGACTCGGGCCGTTGACGTTCCTTGAGACAGGCTCTAGCTTTCACTACTCTTTTTGCTCGAAGACTTATTCTACTCAAGTGGAAACTAAGCGTCCCACAGTCTCTTGACCAATGGGTTAGAGAAGTTCTTAACAACCTGAAGCTGGAAAAACTTGGATTTTCACTTAAGGGTTCCACCAGCAAATTTATGGAGACTTAGAGACCTTTCTTATCTTTAGTGGGTACCATGACTTTGCTCCCTGACACAGAAGGAAATTAAATTATCTGTAGGCCCTCTCATCTATAACCAGATCTTCTGTTTTTAACTAATATATATTTTTTCTTATTAGAATTTTTAAAATCTTTATTTGTTATTTATTATATTTTTGTTTTACTATTAATTATGTATATGTGTATATATATATATATATATATATATATATATATATGATGTGCGGTGAGGTTCATAGCTGGTGAGGCACTAACTTAATCATAATTAGATTTACAAATATAGACCCCTGTATGTTATTGTTTACATAAGGACATTTAGTGCATGCGGACAACCCTGGAGGACAAAAAGACTATTCTTCTACATGTGATGCTAAGCTTCGCTGCCGCCGTAGGATAATTCCGTCAACTCAATCAAACTTGGATATGTAGATATTATTAATTGCGTGCTGTGCTCCACACCAAAGGGAAAAACCGTTAAAGTGCAACTGAAAACCACTTCTTTCTCGCTCTCTGTATCAGTGCAGCTACTGTATGGCTAGCTCGCTGTTACTGTTTCTTACAATGCCTTTGTGGAGTCACAATGTCTGAGATCATGAGCGCCCCCTGCCATGTGGCAAGAAAACTGCCTGCTTCACCTCGAATCTGTTCTCTGCCGTTTATCATCGCTCCTCAGCACACGAAACACGTTACACACACACTGACAAAAAGCACTGTACATTATATACATATGCTGAAGTATGAAAAATCAGTTTATACATTAAATGATTTTAAGCCATTTTATTGGTGACGTACAGACAGGAGGAACATGCTCCTATCAAATGGCAGCAAGTGCAGTTAGAGAGAGGTTGCACAATCCCAGGAGAGGCTCAGCTCGCAGCTGCCTCACCGGCTTCGCTTCTGAGCATTTGAATGGGAAAATATGAAAATCCAGGGATTTTGAATAAAAACAAACAAAAAGAATAACAAATTGGTTAAGCTACATTAAAAATAGGTACTTTATAGTACATCCCACAGGGTGAAAATAGCAATATAAATGATCTTATTATTATGTAATATTTTTTCATGATGACATCTGAGGCTCTGCCTCACCTGCCTCCCCTGACCGCACGTCACTGGTATATATATATATATATATATATATATATATATATATATATATATATATATATATTCTTTTTCTCGTTCTCTCTCTCTCTCTTTCTTTGCCTTCTTTGGAATGTGTGTGGATGTGTGGGTGTGGGTGTGTTGTGTATGTTGTATTTGTTGCAGGGATTGTATCTCTGTTGGCTGCTTCTCTTGTGCTTAGACCTAGACTGGGATGGGTTTGGTTTTGGGAGAAATCGGCTTGCACTTCTTTTTCTCTGTTATCTGTGACTACTGTGTTTTTATTGTCCTAATGATTGATGCATGTCAAGCTGTTAAATTCAATAAAGAAAGTTGGAATAAACACATAGTGTTGGAAAGACATCAGTTTTTGCTGTTATTAAGAATGTGGTCAGCTGCTCAGTGTAAAAAATAAAACAAATCCTTCCCAATGAGACGATGTGGAGGTTCATCCTCAGAACTGGTTGGTGAGCTGGTGGAGCCAGAGCCTCTTCTGAGACAGGAAAGTTTTTAGGTTTTCTAATTCCTGATCCATGGCTTCCTCTTTCATCTTAATTTGCTTAGACAGCAAAAATATGTTGACTATTAAAACAATGATGGACGAGTTATAACAACAACCTCACAAATGTCACAATATAAGTCTCTTTGGGACACTAAGCTTAATTAAAACCAGGTTAAATTTATGAAGATAAAGTCACAAAAAACAGAACCTCCATGCAGTTATGGCATGAAGTTGAATGATTGTCATAAAAATCCCAATAAAATTGATAAAATAACTATTTCTGAAACTAATGTAAGTTTGTTTATATTTGTACTGCACTGTTTACAATTAAAGATAATTAGCATTTTGAAGTAAACTTACCACCAGCTAGCAACACGTTAGCAGCCTTCATCCCTTCAGACTTCTTTCATGACCTACATTTTATTTCCATCGATTCTTGTCCTGTCGTGTTACTGTCTAACTGAGACTAGAACGTCACCAGCTTCAATTTACCAAAATTACTATTATCAAGATCCTCTCTACTTTTAAGGCAATATTATGCAAGTAGAAATTGCGAATTTGAACAGCATCTCTTATCTTCACTGGCTTTGTGACTGCTCTTCTTTTTATGGTGGTTTTATTAAAAAAAACTGAGGGGGTGGATTACCGCCACCATCTGGTCTGTAGTGTGAATGAACTAGTGCCTTTCACTAATAGATCTTATATCATACATCTAAAAACGGATTGGGTAAAGACAGCTTCAGTGTTTTAGTGAAAAAACTGAAAACAACACATCATATTTGGAGAGATGTGAAACTGAAAATACCTGCTACCTTTAGTGTTAAGGACAAGTATTGTTTTTGTTGTCGAACCTCTGTCACTAAACTGTCAATGTTTAGTGACAGTTCATGCCTCAAAATGTATTTTGAGGCATGAACACATTATTTACTTTGTTAAACCTAATTACATTGAGTTCCACTATAAGGATTGTTTTGTTTTCATTTTTTGCCATTTTAACAAAATTAGTAATATATTATTAAGCCACCTAAAAAGCCATACCGGTACTTCATTAGCCTAAAATATACACTGAAATGTAATTTAAAACATACTGAAATTTCAGTATATTTAATAGTTTACTTTTAAAGTAACCGTTAAGTGAATTTAAAAAAATTCTATTTTGAGCATATATTTTAAAATATACACAAAATATCTCTAAAAGCATATTGTTTCATTGATACACTTGAGCAAATTCATATTTTGCTCACTTAAAGTATTACTTAAAAGTGTATTTTGATACAGCTATATTTAACTGTGTTTAAAGTTATTATGACCAAATTGGTACAAGCATACTTTTAGTATACTTGGTATATATTTATAGGTAGTACACTTATTAGTTAGTATACCTAAAATGTACAGGTAAAAGCCAGTAAATTAGAATATTTTGAAAAACTTGATTTATTTCAGTAATTGCATTCAAAAGGTGTAACTTGTACATTATATTTATTCATTGCACACAGACTGATGCATTCAAATGTTTATTTCATTTAATTTTGATGATTTGAAGTGGCAACAAATGAAAATCCAAAATTCCGTGTGTCACAAAATTAGAATATTGTGTAAGGGTTAAATTTTGAAGGCACCTGGTGCCACAAACTAATCAGCTGATTAACTCAAAACACCTGCAAAGGGCTTTAAATGGTCTCTCAGTCCAGTTCTGAAGCCTACACAAACATGGGGAAGACTTCAGATTTGACAGCTGTCCAAAAGGCGACCATCGACACCTTGCACAAGGAGGGAAAGACACAAAAGGTTATTGCTGAAGAGGCTGGCTGTTCTCAGAGCTCTGTGTCCAAACACATTAATAGAGAGGCAAAGGGAAGGAAAAACTGTGGTCAGAAAAAGTGTACAAGCGATAGGGATCACCGCGCCCTAGTCAAGATTGTGAAAAAAAACCCATTCAAAAATGTGGGGGAGATTCACAAGGAGTGGACAGCTGCTGGAGTCAGAGCTTCAAGATCCACCACCAAGAGACGCGTGAAAGACATGGGTTTCAACTGCCGCATACCTCGTGTCAAGCCACTGTTGACCAAGAAACAGCGCGAAAAGCGTCTCACCTGGGCTAAGGAAAAAGAGCTGGACTGCTGCTGAGTGGTCCAAAGTCATGTTTTCTGACCAAAGCAAATTTTGCATTTCCTTTGGAAATCGAGGTCCCAGAGTCTGGAGGAAGACAGGAGAGGCACAGGATCCACGTTGCCTGAAGTCTAGTGTAAAGTTTCCACCATCAGTGATGGTTTGGGGTGCCATGTCATCTGCTGGTGTCGGTCCACTCTGTTTCCTGAGATCCAGGGTCAACGCAGCCGTCTACCAGCAAGTTTTAGAGCACTTCATGCTTCCTGCTGCTGACCTGCTCTATGGAGATGGAGATTTCAGGTTCCAACAGGACTTGGCGCCTGCACACAGCGCAAAATCTACCCGTGCCTGGTTTACGGACCATGGTATTTCTGTTCTAAATTGGCCAGCCAACTCCCCTGACCTTAGCCCCATAGAAAATCTGTGGGGTATTGTGAAAAGGAAGATGCAGAATGCCAGACCCAAAAACGCAGAAGAGTTGAAGGCCACTATCAGAGCAACCTGGGCTCTCATAACACCTGAGCAGTGCCAGAAACTCATCGACTCCATGCCACGCCGCATTAATGCAGTAATTGAGGCAAAAGGAGCTCCAACCAAGTATTGAGTATTGTACATGCTCATATTTTTCATTTTCATACTTTTCAGTTGGCCAACATTTCTAAAAAATCCCTTTTTTGTATTAGCCTTAAGTAATATTCTAATTTTGTGACAAACGGAATTTTGGATTTTCATTTGTTGCCACTTCAAATCATCAAAATTAAATGAAATAAACATTTGAATGCATCAGTCTGTGTGCAATGAATAAATATAATGTACAAGTTACACCTTTTGAATGCAATTACTGAAATAAATCAAGTTTTTCAAAATATTCTAATTTACTGGCTTTTACCTGTACTTACACAAATGCAAGTATGTTTGGAATAAACTAAAGTATATATTTTTTTACTAGGGCACTGAATGAAAATAAGTGGAAGACAGTTAAATTATGTGCAGATTAATCACATTTGCAAGTTCTGCTGTTCTGTAAATGTGTCTGCAAAAAGCATCATGGAGCTCAAGGTACAATCCAGACAGATTAGAAGAGAGCAGCGCAAATATGAAATTACAAACTTTCCAGAAAACATGCTTAAAATGTATTGCTTAATTTAAGTAACTGTTCAACTTGCAATAATTACAAAAACAATACAATTTTCATGAGGGTTTCCAAAATATTGTTATTTTCTGCTTTGCAAGTATGTCCTTATTTTGTAGTGTTTCTCATTACCTGTCTTAGAGGCTTAATAAAACTGTAATATTTTTTAAAATGTGAATGAGGATTGTAGAAAGAGGGAGAATGAAGAGAGGAGGTGAGGAGTCTGGAGTCAGTTTCAGTTTGTTGATATTAGAGCTTATTTGGTATGAAACATGGAAAACAACAACATACATATCTTTTCATATTTCAGGTATGAATCAATTGTAAAATGACTCGAACAAGCAGAGAAAACATCAGTAGCATTACTGATGCTACTGATGTAATCAAAAAAGTAATCAGTATTTCTGTCAGAGCACTTAATTTGAAGAAACACCTGATATGCAAGATGTGCTACTTGGAATTTCAATTAATGTAAAATACATATGCAACAACCTTAAGTTTAAACACAGACAGCTCTATTACCAACAAGATGATTTCTTATGCTTCTTCAACAGCTCCCTTTTTAATCCTTCTTATCCACATCTAGTTTCTGAATGCAGAAATTGTTCACCACTCAAATCGCCCATGGGAGCAGGCTTCTTTGGGTAAGAGACGAGTCCCTCCACCCTTGTATTGACTAGAGGACTAAATCAAATCAGTTTAAAAAAGTCCATTATCCCTCATATTATCTGCCTTTGAACCTGTTTGTGATGCCACTATTTTCATCCAACTCAACCTTTGGAATGCTTACCACCTCATCTGTACCTGGTTGAGTGTAAGAGATTTCCAGATCCCTTTTGGCTGCTTTGAGCATCTCTGTCTCTCCTTCCTGGCTCAAGAATCCTCTGCCATTGTTAATACACAAGGACAGAACAGCTTCCACTCGCCTCTCTCTGGCATCTCCACTTACAATCAACTTAAGTAAGCTCTTATATTTCATGGCACATCTCCTATCCAACCCGATCTCACCTTTTGTGTTTTCACATGGTGTTCCTGTTGCCAGCCAGTTTCTTAGAGACCAACATTGAAGTCATTATTTTCTTTGTAATAAAATTTTTAAATTGTACTTGTCTCCTGAGAGTGTCTGTGCATGTGGATCAGAAAACTAAATACCAACATGTTAGGCAGTGAGAAATGAATGGCTTGTTATTCAGTGTATCCAAGTGTCTTGTTTAGACTGTATCATGCTGAGAAAATATGAGCCATCTTCCACACACCAGAACTTTCTCTGGCAATATTTCTACCCAGGTCATTTTTTTAAACACCGGTGATTGCAGGCGAGAAATAAAGACCCTCAGCAGCAACTTTGTCGCCTCAAGTTCACTTTTTAGAAAATGGTAAAATCACCTCTATCTCATTGCTGCGCGAAAAAGAAAAGCTTGGTTAATCATTAGCTACACGTTTATTGAGTGTAAAATAAATCTAGGACTAACTATTATGCAACAAGGAAAATTTAATCTCTTTTACCCAGTTATTAGGAAATGTGTTTTTAAGTGCGTTTCTTAATTTGATGTACAGACTAAACACAGCAGGTTAGAATTAGAAATAGTTATTGAATATTTCTACATATATACAACTTATGTTGTCAATGAATAGACATTGACAGTATGTTTCGCTGAACAAAAATTCTATAAAATCTGAATTTAAATCAATGTAATTGCTTCTATTGTGTAGATGTCATGCAGCCAAGTTAACATAAAATTTCTTTCTTTTTTTATTTATTTTTTTTAAGGAATTTGTTTTTTGTGTGGGTCTACCACTACACTTTAATTTTGGATTTATTTGCAGTAAACTGACACCAAAAATCAGATTCTAACACATTGCCTTTAGTGAACCAGACTGCATTCATAACTATTTGGCTATAAAGGGCTTTTGTCTTTACCTGTTGTGATCTGTGTTTTTCTCTGTGTTTATTTTGAGATTTTCTGGGTTTCTGAGTTTCTGTGTTGTCCTGTCGCCCCTCGATTGTTTCCCAGGTGTGTCTCGTTTCCGTGATTACCCTCTGTGTATTTAACCCCACTGTGTCCTTTGTTCCTTATCGGGTCCTTGTCGTGTGTCGAGCCAGTTGTCTGTTGTCGTCTGAGCTGTCTAGCTGTTTGTCAGTCGTCCATTTGTTTCGCCAGTTGCTACTGGTGCTGAACCCTGGATTCTGTTCTGCCATACTGCCTGGTTGTTGGATTGTTTGTATTTCGGACTGCTCATCATTAAATCATCACTTTACTTCTATTTGGGTCTAAGCGTCCTACCTCACCACCCACACTGCACCGTTTCATGACATTACCATTTCATTTAAAAAAAAGTTTTACATTGTACTTGAAATTAGTGATGGTGAGATGAAGCCTCATGAGGCATTGTACCACTTGAGCCAATTGGTTCGAGAAAGGGTTCATTTCTTGAGGCTTCATGTGCACACGAAACCACCTACTGGCCAGGTGTACAATCACAGCCCGCTGTATCTTAACACATGTGATGCATTGAATTTTTGTCTATTATGGGTCTTGGGAATGACTTCACAAAAGGTGTACATATGTGTACAATAAAATATTGTTTGAACAATAAAATATTGTTTGAATGTATTCTCTGTGTGTAATTATTCCCAAAATAGTATTGTCATGTGATATGGCATGTTGTGTAATAATGTTTTTCTGTGACTCTAGAAAAATGGCATGAGCTTAATCAGGCAGAGGACAGTGAAAGTGCTTGTGGAACTAGGGAGGGGGTAGTGAATAGGCTAATGCTTGTGTAACTTGGATGATTTCATTCATTTTTATTAAGAAACAACAATTTGTCCACAGTTTTAGGTTTCAAACGATTTCTCTTTTTTGACACTACTTCTCCAGCCTTTGAAAAGACACGCTCACATGGCACAGATAATGCCGGGGTGCATAAATAAATAAGTGCAAGTTTGTACAGATTGGGGTACAGTGACCGATGATTATAGTATAGTATATAGTATAGTAATGAAATACCTTGGCTGGGTGAAGCTCCAGTTTCCTCCCTATTCTCATGCAAGGCACGGTAGTGTCTTAGCATGGATGAGGTGTTATTATTGTACCCCAACTCCTTGGTGCACAATAAACACCTCACCTTTACAGAAAATAAGAAACAGTGAAAAATACAGTTCCTCATAAGCAAACCTAATGCATCTGCAAATGTTCAGTTCACCTTACCTCTCGCTGGCTCCATCCTACTCCTATCCTGTCTTCGCGCTCCTACATCTCCTATCTATCTCTCTCTCTCTCTCCTAAACTCTCCAAACACCAAACTAACTGTCTCAAACTAAATAACCATTATCCAAACTATCAAAACTCTATCCACTCTCTCAACTGACCGCAACTCGCCTACAACAACCCACATTTTGAATGGAGCCTGTGGGGTTTATAAAGCTTTCAAACCGCGCGACAAAATCTGAGCCATTTCCCGAAGCAGCCGGGCAGCGAGGCCTCGGACGTCATCGTTTTCGGCTCCTCCCCTAAATGAAGCATGCCTCGATACGCGCTTTACGGAAACGCCCCCTCCATTACTCGACACACGCCTCGAAGCCTCGGCTCATCACGTAACATCACTACTTGAAATGCTACAACACAAGCTATTTAAAAGTAGAAAGAAGTTTTTCCAAACTTATCCAGACACAAGACCGACTTCCTTCAGACAATGATAGTTACACTAATATTGAATAGCTTTTTACTGAAGTGATTTTTTTGGTGCTGCATACTTGTCATGGAATTAGGACAAGTAGGCCTACAGAAGGTGTCTTGATGAAAGTTTACTGTGCATCATTGTTCTTACTTGTGATTTTATAACCGAATTGTTGTTAAAAATATTTTTCCTGTTTTGTGTAGGTATTTCCGTACCATGTATCTGGGAATACGGAGTCGTCAGAGTTCGAAGTCAGAACATTGGCGATACTACTGGAAGATGGTGTATGAGTTTGCTGATGTGAGCATGTTGCATTTACTGGCCACCTTTCTGGAGAGTGCACCTCAGCTGGTGTTGCAGCTGTGCATCATCATACAAACACACAATCTCCAGGCTGTTCAAGGTAACCTCCAACACCTTGTAACTGCTACTTTCTATTCAGTAGATTTACATACCACCAATTCTCAAAAAAGGTAATAAAGAAATCTAGCATGTTTACAAATAATTTTTAAATTTCATGTATGAATTTAATCTCGTGCAGTTTTTCTTCAGCAGTGATTCTCAAGCTTTATGTCCAAATATCAGAATATAATTGTTGGATCAACTCAAAGGCCAGGACCCAGAAGTGAAAAGCTCTTTCTTTCTATTCATTTTATTTACAACTTAAAAAGAAATTGCATTTTATGCTCACAATTGCCTGTTTGTGTTTAATTGTGATGGTAATACATAATTACCATCACAATTACCAAGAAAATGAAAAATAAGCTAAGAGTGTTTACTGTCGGAGATTAGGCAGTGCATGGAATCAGTCATTTTTGCAATGGTAAGAGAACTAGAATGATTTCCTTCCCAGTGACACTGTCTGATATAAAAGAGAAAATACTCTCTCTAACCAATGACCAGCCGAATATTGAAACTCTAATTGTACACGTTGGAACTGATGATCTGGCCAAACAAAACTCAGAAATTTTGAAAAAGGACTTTACCCCTCTTCTGAATACTATTGAAAAACTAAAACTGAAGTTGTTTCTCAGTGGAGTAATATTAAATGCTCAATGGGGGAATGAAAATTACTCCAAATTGGTCATGATAAACAATCAGCTCATAAAAGCGTGTTCTGCCAGCTCAGTGACCTTCATTGATAACCAGAGGATCTTCTGGGAGTGTTAACTCTTTGGACGATGTGAACACCATCTTAATAAATATGTGATAAAGCTACTCACTTTTCATTTTTTCAACAACAACATGATAACCATTTCAGAAGAACAGGCTCAAGGACTTCTGATTAGGATGCAACCCACAAATTATCTGGAACAAACTATTCCAAAACAAACTAACAAAACATCAACTGGAGACGGAGTGACTGGTCCCTCTCCTCCAGCCTCTTCTCTCTTTTTTCTCCCACTCTTTCATTAAAGTTCCAAGACACTTCTGAAGAAATGTCTTCTCAAAGACCGGAGTTTCTCAAATTTACACATGGAATGAATCAACAAGTTCTACTCTCTACTTCTTTTCTTAGAAGTAGAGAGGAGAACTGCTCACAAAGCAGACTTTACTTTATCTAAGCCATCTTGGCTCTGCCTGCCCAGAGAATCCACCACTCTGCATTTCAGAGGTATGAGACTGGGTTCCAGAAAGTAGCTTTACACCCGTCTTCCCTCCAGAATGCGTCTGGCCCCCCAACACTACAAAACAGAACAGAAAGAAAATTTACAAATAAGAGAAAAAAAAACAGTCTGAAATCAAACCTCACACTCATCCCCTGTCTAAAGCAACTGCAAACTCAGGAACTATCTCCCACCAAGTCACTTATACTGGCTCTGCTAGATAAAATATCAATATCACTAATAATATCGATTTTAATGTTCCTGACAGAAACACGGCTGGATGACAATACTGAATCGCCTGTACTAATTGTACAGGCGATTCAGTATTCAGTAAGTGAACCCACCATGACGGTGGGTTCACTTCTTTTAACTCACATACAGAACACATTCAGAAAAACAGGGAATCAGATGTATAATGTTTATTTTAACAAAGATTAAATGTGAGAAGGTGCGGTTCTTGTCCTGTGAATGGAAGCCGGGGTCAACATTTGAAGATAATGGAAGAGAGATGATGAGTTGAAGGCGAATTTTTCTGGAATTAGGGGAATGAATTTCGGAAAACATGGAATGGATTGAGGGATCAGAACTGGGAGCGGAGGCTGGAGCTGGATCGGAGGTCTGTTGGAGAGAACCTTGTAAACATTTAGACAATTCATCGAGATGACAATTTGTTTCAGCTTGATGGCCACCCAGGTCTTGTAAGCGATGTCATGAGTTTGAATTAGTGAATGTTTTCCTGTCATGGTTCTCCTGAGAGCATCTGTGGGGTTAGACTGTTGGCCAGTGTTCTCTCATGTTGGATTCACGTCTTTTAACCCACATACAGAACACAATCAGGAAAACAGGGAATCAAATATATAATGTCTTTTTTTTGACGATGAAATGTGAGAATGTGAGGTTCTTGTCCTGTGAATGGAAGCCGGGGTCATCAACACTCTGAAGATAATGGGAGACAGATGATGAGTTGAAGGTGAATCGGACAAAGGGACTTCAAAGGAAAATGGAATGACCTTACATGATGAGTTGATGAGTTTCCGCCAGGGGGGAATTACTGTGGTCTTCGGGGTTGTGGTTTCTTTGCAGGGGTCCTTGAGATGATCCAGGTTCCAGTGTGAAGTCCAGACAGAGAGTTCTTTGGAGGTAGATGGTCAAGGCTCTAGTGGAGGAGGGTACAGGTAAGTTCTTGTGAGGAGAGGTGAGGAGCGAACCGACTGCCAGTCATGAATCCAGGAACTGTCAACAATTCTTCAGTCAAGGCAGAGAGGACTTGGGCAACCAGTGGGTAAAATCCATGCCGTCATGAGGGGGAAACCAGAAATCCAGGAAGTTGGCAGAAATGTTTCCATACCTGGGAGGTGAATTGTGGACCACGGTCGGAGAGAATTTCTTGAGGAATGCCATGTAATTGGAAATCATGTTTGACAAGGTGTAATGCAGTCTGGAAAATTGTGGGGGGTTTTCTGAGGGGAAAAAGATAACATGATTTAGAAAAACTGTCAATGATGGCAGGATGGTGGTCATACTTTTTGAAGTCGATGGAGATGTGTGACCAAGGGTGCTTCAGGATGTGAAGGGGTTGCAGGAGACCAGAAGGAGGTTCATGGGACTACGGAATTTGTTTCTTGCACAGATGGGACAAGCCACAACGTATTCTTAAACATCTTTGTGTACTGATGGCCACCAGAATCTGCTTCACGAGAGCAATGGTTCGACTAATATCAGGATGAGCGTAAAATTTAAGGGAGTGGATGCAATGAATAAGACGGGCTCTGACAGAAGTGGGGACATAAATCTTGTTGTGAGGAAAAGAGTTAGGTGAACGTTCGGATTGTTGTGCTTGACAGATGAGAGCCTCAATTTCCCAGGTAACAGAGGCGACTGTACAACTGGGTGGAAGAATGATGGCAGGAACCTTTTGTGAATCATCAGGGGAATATAGTCGAGACAGTGCATCAGGCTTGATGTTTATAGAACCGGGACTATAGGATATGCAGTGTTGTAAAGTAACGAAGTACACGTACTTCGTTACTGTACTTAAGTACAATCTTCGTGTATCTGTACTTTACTTAAGTATATTTAATAATGGATACTTTCGACTTTTACTCCACTACATTTTACAGTAAGTATCTGTACTTTCTACTTACTACATTTCTACAAAACCGTCCCGTTACTCGTTACATCCAAGTCGCATTGCGCTTTTTTTCCCCGTTAAAATATGAAGTTCAGGGACTTAACAAGGCGCTGTAAATCCAAGCAATAACTTGACCTACTAATTACTGTCGTCACCCATCGCCTCCTCCTTTCAGTCGCGGAGCTCCCAGACATGCGCAGTGGTTTCCACTATGCGGGAGATGATTGTGTCTAATAGTCAGTGTAACAGATAGTGAACTATTTAAAATAAATTGTCCAGATAAATTATTTATTGTAAATTATTTAGAGTGAATTTTTATATTAAAATTTATTGCAGATTGTTTATAGATGTTTGTCTGTTCTGATGGTGTTTACACTTTGTAATGGTTGGGGGTTGTTTTTTTTTTGTGTGTGTGTACCTCACGGGCTGCCGTAGTTAATGAGGGCAGGCCTTATAAGGCTGGTCTAATCATTCCAATGAAGGACTATTTAAAATAAATTGTCCAGATAAATTATTTATTGTAAATTATTTAGAGTGAATTTTTATATTAAAATTTATTGCAGATTGTTTATAGATGTTTGTCTGTTCTGATGGTGTTTACACTTTGTAATGTTTGGGGGTTGTTTTTTTTGTGTGTGTGTACCTCACGGGCTGCCGTAGTTAATGAGGGCAGGCCTTATAAGGCTGGTCTAATCATTCCAATGAAGGACTTGAATGGCCAAATTGTTTGGTAATGGAATCTACATTTGGCGTTCCCCGGTGAAAGCAGCGAGGTACGTTTTGTTTGTTTATTGTATTGTACGTTTGTGTTTGTATTCTAATGTTTGTATCTTTTAGTTTTCACGGTGACTGTGGCGACAAGGTGATTGTGTCCAGGTGATCACTTGAATCTGAATCACCTGCAAAAGGAAAATAAAAAAAAAAGAGGAAATTCACCCGTCGAGACTGGCTAATTAATTCACTAACTGGGGAGCTGCTATAGTGAAAACTCGAGGCTTCCGTGTGTTGTCTTCCACCGAGTGAGACGTTTGGATCGGACATCAGTAGCGGTTTGACGCAGCGTTGGAATCAACGCCACAATGAGGAGCTGTCTACAAGGTGGATCCACGTTTGCATTAGAAACTGAATCTGAATCTCCGGACGTGGTGAGAGATTGACTGATCAAATGACACGGAAATAACTTGGAAATCTTGTCACCTGAGAAGCATGAAATTAAATGAGTTTTAGAGACTATTGTTGGTCAAATTATAAGGTGAACTACTTATAAAAATAAAAATAAAAAAAAAAGGTTAGAATGGTGTTTTTTGTAACTAAATGTTAAGTTTGTGGGTTTAATTTCACTGTAAGGTTTTAGAGTTAAGATGTCACTTCTATTTGAAAAGGAGTTTTCTTCTGAAGATATGTGCACTGAAGAAAAACCCAATGGACAAGAGTTGGTTTCAGGTCCACGTACAAGAAAGCTAACCGAAAAGGGAGAGCAGTACAGGGAAGTAGAGTCTACAAAACAGATGAAAGCATTTCTTAAGTCTTATGCATCCTGGAAACAAATTGCCAGAGAAGCCAGGAAGAAATTAAAGGCTTTCTGCTCTCAGGAGAATCTGAATGAAATAAATCAGCAGGTTCAAAACGGTCTTGATAAAGTGAAACAGAATTATGAGTTTCTTCAAGGTAATTCTTTAAATACTCCAGATATTGTGCAGAAATTAGATGCCTGTACTATATTAACAAATGAGATTTCTGATCTTGTGTGCAAGCGTTTAGAAGGGGGTATTGTTGAAGAAAAATTTAATCAAGAAGTTGAAAAGGAACGGGTGCGAGAGGTCTTAAATAGAGATGAATATAAATCTGTTTTTGGAGAAATTTCTACTGAATGTTCCTCATGTACATATGGTTCATCAATTACCAGCTCTAAAGTGTCTCAAGAGCGTGTCATTGCAGAAGCTGATCTTGCAGCTAAAAGGGTTCAAGTTGAATCTATGTTGGAGATTGAAGCTCAACAAGTGAAAGTCAGTAAGCTTGAATTTGAATGGAAATGTCATGAGTCCCAGATTATGGCAGAAATGAAGCAGAGGGAAGCTGAAGTGCTACAGCAGCTGGATGAGGAAAAGAGCAAGTTGAAGGTAATGCAAACAGATATGGAAGTTAAAATGGCTGCAGCTCGGGTTGATGTTTACAGCAGACTTGAAGATGGTGTTGAAAGGGAAAATCCTGATTTTAAGCCTGAGATTAAATTAGAGCAAACTGTAAGACACCCAAGAAAGTCAGCTGCAAGGGCTGCATCAATTCTACGATCTCAAGCTTGCTCTGAGATTCCTGCAGTAAACTTGGCTGAGGCCTTAACGAGCTCATTGAGTTTAAGTCGCCTTCCTGTTCGAGAACCTGCCATATTCTCAGGAGACCCTTTGAAATTTGTGGACTTTAAGATCTCATTTACAACTTTAATTGATTCAAAATCCATTTCTGCTGGCGAAAAAATGTTGTATTTGAAAGGTTATCTCTCTGGAGAAGCCCGAAAGGCTGTAGAAGGTTTCTTTTATAGAAGCTCTGAGGACGCATATGAAGGTGCTTGGTCAGTTCTACAGGAGAGATATGGAAACCCATTTATAATCCAGAAGGCGTTCAGGGATAAACTTATGTCATGGCCAAAGATTGCACCAAATGACCCATCATCTCTTAGAGATTTTGCTGACTTTTTGAAAAGCTGTGAAGAGGCTATGCCTCAAGTAAAGGGACTGTCTATTTTAAATGATTGTGAGGAAAATCATAAGATGTTGAAGAAATTACCAGACTGGGTTGTACGTAAATGGAGTAGAGTTGCTGTTGAAGTACTTGATGCGTGTGGAGAATATCCATCCTTTGAGTGTTTTTCTAGATTTATACAAAAGGAAGCACGTATAGCATGCAATCCTATTGCTTCTCCCTTTTTGTTAAAGTCTAGAACTACTTCAAATGATCTTGCCAGGAAAGCAAAGGCTCTTAATACCAGCACTGAGTTCAAGAAACAAGAAACTTGTGTTTTGAAATCTAAATTGCCTTGTTTGGTTTGTGCAGACATTTCACACAGTGTTGCTAAATGTCCTAAATTTGCAATCAAATCAATGGAAGATAAAAGATCATTTATATATCAAAACCATCTTTGTTTTGGATGTTTAAGGAAAGGCCATTTATTGAAAGACTGTAAAACGCGGCATGTCTGTGGGGAATGTAGACGACATCATCCTACTTGTTTACACGAGGAAAGAGTGAGATCTCAGGATGTGGGTCAACAGTGTTCTATCTCCCCAGAAGAAACACCTCACAGTGTTTTATCTCATGCACTCACCCGAAATAATTCTGCAACATCAAGTATTATTCCAGTTTTTCTGTCTTCTGTGAAGGATCCTGGGAAGGAAATCCTTACTTATGCACTCCTTGACACTCAGAGTGATTCATCTTTCATTTTAGAAGATCTTGTGAAAAACTTAATTGTTGAAACTAAACCAGTCCAGTTAAAACTTAGTACCATGGTTTCTGTTGATACACCCGTTTCAAGTCAAAATGTGTATGACTTGCAAGTTCGGAGTTTTTTCTCTGATAATTGTATACAGTTGCAGCAAGCATACACGCGTGACTTCATTCCAGTTGATACATCTTGTATACCAAGTAAAAGTACAGCATTACAGTGGCCTCATCTTAAGCATCTGGCTAGCCAAATGCCTGCCTTACAAGATTGTGAAGTAGGTTTACTCATTGGTTTTGACTGTCCTTCTGCTTTGGCTCCCTTGGAAGTTGTTGTGGGTAGGGAAAATGAACCGTTTGCTCAAAGAACTGCTCTTGGTTGGAGTATTATTGGGGCAGCCAATCCACACTTAGATCGGCAAGGTAACCAAAGATTTGTACATAGAGTAATGGTGAAAGAAATACCCGCTCCATTGGCTTCTGATGTTTTAAGAGTTTTGGAATTAGATTTCAATGAAAGGGGTCCAGAAGGAAAATGTGTTTCCCAAGATGATATCCGGTTTATACAAATTCTGAAAATATTACACAAAAGGAAGATGGCCATTTAGAGATGCCTCTTCCATTTAAAACATTCTGCCCTCCTGTGTTGCCAAATAATAAAAGGTTAGCTACTGTTCGTTTACAACATCTGAAAAGAAAGTTAACGAGAAATAATCAGTTCCACAATCATTATAAAATATTTATGGAGTCCATCATTAGCTGTGGCGATGCTGAACTAGTTCCTGAGGCAAATACAAATGATGGTTGTGTGTGGTATTTGCCTCACCACGGTGTGTACCACTCAAAGAAACCAGATAAGTTGAGAGTAGTGTTTGACTGCTCAGCTAAATTTCGTGGTACCTCTTTGAATGATACTTTGTTGACTGGTCCAGATTTGATTAATTCTTTGATTGGAATCCTTCTGCGTTTCAGAAAAGAAGCTGTTGCTATAATTTGTGACATTGAAAGGATGTTCCACCAGTTTTATGTTTCATCAAAGCATCGCTGTTACCTCAGGTTTCTATGGTGGGAGCAAGGCGATTTGGAGAGTGAGCCTAAAGAATATCAGATGAAAGTCCACCTTTTTGGTGCTGCCTCCTCTCCAGGCTGTGCTAATTTTGGTCTGAAATATTTGGCACAACATCAGAGATCAAAGTTTCCAGCTGCAGCAGCATTTGTGGAGAATAATTTTTATGTTGATGATGGACTAATAAGTGTCCCTACAGCTAATGATGCCACCACACTAATAACTGAAGCACAGAAACTGTGCAAAGAAGGTGGTTTGAGACTCCACAAATTTAATTCCAACAGGTCTGATGTTCTAGATTGTGTGAATCCATCTGAGAGAGCCACTAGTGTGGTTTCTGCTGATCTTAAGCCTGATTCGACATTTACTGAACATACCTTAGGTATGCGATGGCATGTTAAAAGTCACTGTTTGGGCTTTCATGTTGATCTGAGGGACAAACCTGATGCACGCCGTGGTATTTTGTCAGTAATAGCCTCTTTATATGATCCGCTTGGATTTCTTTCACCGTTCGTAATGAGAGGGAAATGCATTTTACAAGATCTGTGTCGCAGAAGTATTGGATGGGACGACCCTCTGCCTGAAGACTTGCTAGTACGGTGGGAGAAGTGGAAGTTCAGCCTTCAGGATGTAAAGAGGTTACTGATACAAAGATGTTACCATCCCCAAGGATTTGGAGAAATTGTTAAAACCGAACTCCATCACTTCTCAGATGCTAGCAACCTAGCATATGGTGCATGCTCCTACCTCAGATTTGAGAATGTCAAAGGTGAAATTCATTGTGTTTTAATCATGGCTAAAGCCAGAGTTGCTCCTTTGAAAATTACAACCATTCCTCGTCTGGAGCTTACAGCTGCAGTGATTGCTGCTAGGCTGAGTGTTCTGTTAAAATCAGAACTTGATATGAAGATAGACAAAGAGTTATTCTGGACAGATTCACAAGTTGTGTTGTCGTATATTAATAATGAAGCACGACGGTTTCATGTATTTGTGGCAAACCGGGTTCAGATTATCAGGGAGAACACAAATCCAAATCAATGGAATCATGTTGACACCAGTGAAAATCCAGCAGATCATGCATCAAGAGGGTTATGTGCATCTGAGATTTTAACAACTAATTGGCTAACAGGTCCTGAATTTTTGTGGGAAAAGGAAATTAACAGGGAATTTAAATCTTACCCTGATCTGTTAGTTGGTGACCCAGAGGTTAAAGCTGTTCAGACATTTGTGACAACAGCAAATGACGCTGCTGATTTTCTTAAACGTTTCATTAGGTTTTCGTCTTGGTCTACATTGATTAAAGTAGTAGCCAGAATCAAAAGACTTGGATGCCAGAATAAATGTTATTCCGATGTGGTGAGTGTTAAAGAACGTGAGGATGCTGTTAAATCAGTGGTGAAACTTGTACAAGAACAGGCCTTTGGCTCAGAGATGAAGATGCTAAAAAGAGGAGAGATCCTTCCACATTCTAGCTCTCTGTTCCATTTAAATCCATTTGTAGAAGACGGTCTGCTACGGGTTGGTGGACGATTAAAACATTCATCTCTGAGTGAAAATTTTAGATATCCACTGATTTTTACCAAAAAATAGCCATATCACTCATCTTATTTTGTCCTACTGTCACATTCAGGTAGGTCATCAGGGCAGAGGTCAAACCCAGATGCAGATCAGGATAAATGGGTTTTGGATAATTGGCTGCAGCAGGTTGGTGGCTCAGATGATTCATAAATGTGTGCAGTGCAGGAAGTTAAGACGACCAGTGGAAGAACAGCTTATGGCTGAGCTTCCAAAGGAACGTTTGGAAGCATCTGCACCATTTACTTATTGTGGAATGGACTGTTTTGGTCCTTTTGTTGTTAAAAGAAATCGTAAGGAATACAAAAGGTATGGGTTGGTGTTCACCTGCCTTTATTCGAGAGCTGTTCACATTGAAATGTTGGATGATTTGTCCACAGATTGCTTTATTAATGGCCTGCGTTGTTTCATTAGTTTGAGGGGAGCTGTTCGCCAGATATATTGCGATCAAGGAAGAAATTTTGTAGGAGCCCATAATGAGTTGAAACAATGTGATCCTAAACATCTGGAGTCTTTCTTGGCAGAGAACCAGTGTGAGTTTATTTTTAATGCTCCATCAGCAAGCCATGCTGGTGGTGTTTGGGAGCGTCAGATACGCACCATTCGAAATGTGTTGGCCTTTACTCTCTCTCAAAGCCTGGGAAAACTTGATGATGCTTCATTAAGAACTTTCTTTTATGAAGCCATGGCAATAATTAATAGTCGTCCTTTAACACTAAAAGGAATAAATGACCCTGGTTCTCTGGAACCTTTAACTCCTAATCATTTGCTTCAAATGAAGTCTGAGTCTGCTCTGCCTCCTGGAGGAAAATTTGTGAGGGAGGATATTTATTCCTCAAAACGTTGGCGCCGTGTGCAGTTTTTAGTTGAACAGTTTTGGAGTCGGTGGAAGAGAGAGTACCTCCAGAATATTTCCATTAGACAAAAATGGCATGTCATTCGGCGCAATGTAAAAGTAAATGACATTGTGATTGTAAAAGAGGATCTTCTCCCAAGAAATAGGTGGCAGTTGGGTCGTGTTGTGGAAACAATGGTTGATAGAGATGGTTTGGTTCGAAAGGTGAAGTTGAGAACAGGAGAACAGAGATCAGGAAGGGATATTATTTCTAAGAGTTTGGTGATAGAAAGACCGGTGCAAAAATTGGTGGTGTTATTAGAAAGTGACTTTTAAATTGAATGTACACAGACGAAGCATGTTTTAAACAATCTGCATAATATGGAATAATGCATGTTCTTTAACAATAATTCATGCATTATTGGTGGGAGTGTAACAGATAGTGAACTATTTAAAATAAATTGTCCAGATAAATTATTTAGAGTGAATTTTTATATTAAAATTTATTGCAGATTGTTTATAGATGTTTGTCTGTTCTGATGGTGTTTACACTTTGTAATGTTTGGGGGTTGTTTTTTTTTGTGTGTGTGTACCTCACGGGCTGCCGTAGTTAATGAGGGCAGGCCTTATAAGGCTGGTCTAATCATTCCAATGAAGGACTTGAATGGCCAAATTGTTTGGTAATGGAATCTACATCTGGCGTTCCCCGGTGAAAGCAGCGAGGTACGTTTTGTTTGTTTATTGTATTGTACGTTTGTGTTTGTATTCTAATGTTTGTATCTTTTAGTTTTCACGGTGACTGTGGCGACAAGGTGATTGTGTCCAGGTGATCACTTGAATCTGAATCACCTGCAAAAGGAAAATAAAAAAAGAGGAAATTCACCCGTCGAGACTGGCTAATTAATTCACTAACTGGGGAGCTGCTATAATAGAATTTCGCTACATAAATCATAAGATTTGGCGACATGTAAAATCAGCAGCGCTTCACTTTCACAGACGGTGGAAACTTCGTCCAACTTTTAGCGTCACTTGGAAAGGAAGCTTAAAGGAAGGTAAGCTATGTGGACGTGATGTTAGCAAAGCTAGCTGTACAGAGACACATATGGTGCATCTGCGATGACAAAACGTTGTCAGTCATGCGTTTAATTATTGTGTGGAAGTGTTGTTTTAGGTGTCGCATATATGGGGCAACGCTGTGACCAAAATCTGCTACATAGTGATAGTGATGAACAATCCGATTCTTCTGGACGGATTTTTACTAAGTCCTGTAGGACTGAAGCCTCACTGAGAGCCGTTCTTTGTTCTTGTGACGCTCTGCATACGCTGCAGTAGCTATTATTATTTTATTTAATTAAAAAATATATAGATTTATTTAATTGGCCAATAAACAAAACAAGAACGTGTAACGCAGAGCTGCTCATTGCTCTTTGATTGTGTTGGTAACCTGTCATGGTGGCAGACAGGGTCAGAACCGTCACTGTCCTTCTGCCTGGTTACTTCTTGCTTCTTGCACCTTGGACAGTATTCATAGTTAAGCGTTGTTTACCATTGGGACATTGCCTTAATTTCTATGTTTAATGGAGCAGACAGTTGTGGTTTCTGACTTGGGTGATATGGGCAAACGTCCAGGGTGGTATCTTTTAGGGATGGTAGGAGACCTCCTCGGATTGTGCCACAGAGATGGAAGCAAAGCAGAATGAAGAAGAGTTTGAATTGATAATGATACTGGTTAAATTTATTTCAGCTCTCAGTATTTAATATCTAGGTGTTTTTATGGGAATAGATTTTTCAAATCAATTTGAGAAGCAGTTTTGAAAGGTGCACTTCATTTTATTGTGTCATGTAGCTCAGGGTGCTGGTCTTTGTCTTAACTACAACACTGCTAAGTGGCTCCTTGGTTGCATGTTCTCCCTCATCCACCTTCTTTCCATCCCCTTTCTGTTGGATTTCTTCCAAAATAAATGCCATTAGTGGCAAAAAAATGAATTTCATGCTATGTTAGGACAGGAGACAAGATGTTTCCATCCCTGAAATTATGATACATAGAATCACAAATCTAAATCTAAACTGTCACAGAGTAAACACACTAAAAACATGCTCTATCTGTGACATTGTTCATTAAAATGGCACATATTTCATGTATTAAAATTAAATATGATAGGTACGCTTAATGATATTGTTTTAGAGATTAGGTAATGCATTCAGGAAGTACTTTTACTTTTGATACTTAAGTATTTTTAAAAGCCAGTACTTTTTTACTTTTACTCAAGTAAAAATGTTAATGTGGTACTTTTACTTTTACTAGAGTACATTTTTATCCATGTATTTGTACTTTTACTTAAGTACATTTTTTTAGTACTTTCTACAACACTGAGGATATGTACATATTAAATCTGGAGAAAAACAAGGACCAACGGGACTGGCAGGGGTTGAGTCTTTTTGCTGATTGATGGTAAGAAAGTTTCTTATGATCTGTCCAGACCAGCACGGGGTGTTCTGCACCCTCCAACCAGTGCGGCCACTCCTCCAAAGCAAGCTTAATGGCAAGTAGTTCCCGATCACCCACGTCATAGTTGTATTCTGCAGGGGTTAATCTGTGGGAGAAAAAGGAACATGGATGAGGTTTAGAATCAGAATCAGCAAACTGAAAGAGAACAGCTCCTACTCCTGTTTCTGAGCACAGGGGCTTCAGAAAAAAGCAATTTGAGCTTCCGGAAGGCTACATCAGCTTCAGGTGTCCAGATGAATAAAGTTTTGGTGGAAGTAAGTGTTATGACTGTCTGTAATTACGAAAGAACCGTGGGTAGAAGTTGGTGAACCCAAGGAACCTTTGGAGCTTTTTGCGCGTTTCAGGAACTGGTCAATCCAGAACAGCCTTAATCTTTTCCTCAGTGGGTCTTACCTGTTCGGCCTCAAGAATGAACCCCAGGAATGTGACTGATGGTTGATGAAACTCGCATTTCTGCACTTTGACGAACAACTTATTTTCAAAGAGGCATTGCAAAACAAGGCGGACATGTCTTTTGTGTTCAGCAATGTTTTTGGAGTAGATCCAAATATCAACTACATAGACAAATACAAAAACTTCAGAAAATCCCTCAAAACGTCATGAACTAGGGCTTGAAGAAATAGTGGGGCATTGGATAATCCAAAAGGCATGACGAGATACTAGAAGTGTTTTGAACACCGTCTTCCACTTGTCCACTTGTCCCCCTGACAGATGCAGAGAAGGAGATATGTGTTCCTGACATCTAGTTTAGTGAAGGCTGTTGCATCTTGAACTGGTTCCAAAGCTGAGGAGAGAAGGGGCAGAGAGTATTTTTTATTACATTTTTTTTCTCCGAAGAGTTTTTGCTGTGCTAGTGGCTTGTATTTTTGCGACAGTAGGCAGACAGGAAAGAGGGCGAGGAGAGGGGGAAGACATGCAGCAAGGGTCATCGGGACCGGGAGTCGAACCCGCCACGTCTGCGTTGAGGACTAAAGCCTCCAAACGTGGGGCATGCTAACCACCTGCGCCACCACAGCACGCCCCAGAGAGTATTTGTTTTTACCAGTTATTTGATTCAAACCTCTATAATTGATTCATTGCCTTAAGAGCCATCCCTTTTTCCCGACAAAGACGAATCCGGCACCAAGGGGAGATGATGAGGGACAAATTATGCCTGCAGAGAGAGAATCTTTAATATACTTTTCCATGGTTTTGCATTCTGGACGGGAGATGTTTTGTAAATGGCTGGTTGGTTCACCTTTCACAGCAGAGGGGTAAGGTAAGTGGAACTGTTTCTATGGACTAGAGCTGTTGTAAAAGAATATTTTAGTAATCGAGTGCTCTATAGAATATTTTTACGATTGTCCGAGGAATTCTCTCTCTCCCTGTCTCTCTGAGTGAACGGAGCTACAGACGGGAGTGTCAGAGTGAGTGAATTTTTGAGTCTTTTCTACCTTTTTCTGTCCGGTGTTTTGAACACATTTCTCTTCACACAGTTCCTTGATTGTAAGTTTAGTTTTTGTTGTTCCAGACTGGTCCAGTAGTTTTTTGCTACCGGTTTGATTTGCTATTTGGCATCATGCACGTTGTGGAGGGCGGTGGAGAGTTTGAAAAGCTGACAGGTCAGCATGCTGTCAAACACAAACTCATACCAACAGTGAATTGTTCAGTAGAGGAGGCGCCTTAGCTGTTGGAGGAGTGGTAGGTTGTGTTTCTCGAATGAATGCTGTGATTTTCCAGATTTAAAGATGTTTGTTGAATCCTCTTTGGTTTTAACAAAGAAAACTGGACATTTTGTTGAGCATGATCAAGAGATCAAGAAATTTATTACTTAAAGAAACTGATTTTGAAACTCAGAGCCCAAGCACTTACTGCTGATGAAGATGAGAATATTTAGAGAAATATTTTACCCTTCTCTGTCTTTTCCTTTGTTTTTCATTTCTATGTGTGATTTTAAAATAAGCGCATTAAATTTAAATGGTGTCAGAAATGAAGTGAAAATGGCTGAGTTTTTTAGATTTATGGCTTTAAAGAAAATTGATATAATGTTAATTCAAGAAACATAGCACTACTGATAATGAGAGTGATTGGAAGAAGGAATGTGGAGGGGAGGTTTTTGTAGTCATTAGTCATTACTCCAGTTGTAGTGGCAGTGTGGGGATTGTGTTTTCTAAGAATTTTTTGCCTGTTTCTTGTGAAGTAGAGGAAATAATTGAAGGTAATTTATTGAAAGTTAAAGCAAAATATAAAAATGTGAATTTAGTTTTCTTAATGTGTATACTCCAACTGGGGTGAATAGACTGTTTCTATTGAATATTTTAGGGGACACTATAAATGATTGTAGTGATAATGATTATTTGTTTTTGTGCGGAGATTTTAATTGCACTGAAAATCCCTTACTTAATAGGAACCGCTTAGAGCCTCGTGCTGAATCCTCTCAGAGCGTCAGGCAGCTGACTGCAGGCTCTAACCTTTCAGATGTGTGGAGAGCTTTCAACAGGAATCAGAGACACTATACATGCAGTCATTCTAAAGATAATCCTATATGCATTTAAACATCATTTGAGTATATTTAAGAATTGTCAAATAATTCCTGTTGGTTTTTCTGATCACTGTCTGGTTTGTTGCTTTGTGTTTATTAAATTTTTTTGTATACGGAGTATCTACTGGCATATTAATACAGCTCTTTTAAATGATAGAGCTTTTAGAACAACTTTTGAATATTTCTGGGTCAGTCATGAACAATCTAAATCAGATTTTGCTTGTGTCCAGCAGTGATGGGATTATGGTAAATGTCAAATTGAGCAACTGTGTCAACAGTTCACTCACAATGTCATTAGAGACATAACCATCTCTATGAGGGACTTGGAGACTCAGATAGCAGAAATGCAGGGTTTGGGAATGTCTACAAGATATGGAGGGTTTTTAAATTTCCTCAAAGATAAAAAGTCAGTTCTGGCCAACCTGTTGGGCACAGCAGTCAAAGGAGCCTTGATCAGCTCACTCTTCCTAAGTGTAACAGAGATGGATGCCCAGTCTCACTTTTTCTGTGAACTAGAAAAAAAGAATGGGCAAAGAAAGATTCTTCACTCCCTAAAGTCTGACTGTGGTTCTACTATCTCAGATTCTTCTGAGATCAGGAAGTTAGCTGTCAGTTTCTATAAAGACCATTTTAAAAGTGAACATTTGGAGAATCCTGATGTTAGCAAAAGTTTCAATGAGTTTCTATTCCTCAGGTTGAGGCTGAAGCCAATCGAAAACTGGAGGCTCAGCTCATTCTGCATGAACTGCAAACTTTCTTGATGAGCCTAAAGAGTGATGGGTCTCTTGGCATGGAAGGTCTTCTTGTTGATTTCTACAAGTCCTTTTGGTTTGTGATTGGCGAGGACTTGATAGAGGTTATCACAGATTGCCTGCAGAGAGGTTGGCTGCCTCTGAGCTGCAGACGGGCAGTTGTTACTCTGCTGCCAAAGAAAGGAGATCTACAGGATTTAAAAAACTGGCGACCAGTCTCTTTGCACTGCACGGACTACAAGATCATGGGCTGATCCATCTGGCCTGCAGAGGTGCATTAAGTCAAGTGCCATCATTGAATTTGTAATTGATTATGTTTCAAAAGCAACTCTAAACAGGTGGGTTTTTTAGTCAAGATTCAAAGGAAGTCAGCCGTTTTACAATTTTCTGGAAGTTTGTTGCAGAATTGGGTTGCATAGATACTAAATGCTGTTTCTCCTCATTTGGTTTTGATTCGGGGATGCAGAACCAGAACCAGAAGACCTGAGGGGTCTGGAAGGTTGATACAACAACAACAGATCTTGACTGTATTGTGGTGCTAAGCCGTTCAGTGATTTATAAACTAACAGTAAGTCTATTCTTTGAGCTACAGGTAGCCAGTGTAGGAACTTTAAAACAGGTGTTATGTGCTCTATCTTTCTGGTTTTAGTGAGAACATAAGCAGCAGCATTCTGAATCAGCTGCAGCTGTTTGTTTGATCTGATTGACAACAACTCATCGGCGGAAGCAAGAATGCTGCCCTCCACAAATAATGATCCGGGTGGAACACGGTGCACTACATAATTAAACGTAATTTAATAAAGCTTCAAGGCTCAAATTATTCAAGGAATTGTTTCTCCCTACTATGGACATCCATTTTATGAAAGTTGAATTGATGAGGTTCTGTTCATACCCAGAATCAATCATAACACATAGAGAGAGTGAATTATTTTCGTGGAAAAGGGTAGCTGGTAGCAGTAGACAAGGAGATTTCTTTTTGCTTAAATGGTCTGCCAGTCTCCTCGCATCTACTGCCTGGCCCAGGCTTTTGGTCGAACAGGACAAGTAGCAATGAAATGATCGGGGGATCCACAGTAGAGAGAGATGGGAGAACGTTGTTTTTTTGTCTTTCCTTTGGAGTTGTGACCCATTTACATGGCCTTGGGATCTGTGAAATTCTGTGGAAGTGATGGAAAGTGAGTAGGAATGGAGTAAGGAAACTATCTGACACATGAGTTCTTCTTGCTTTTTTCCTTGGCTCGAGCAGGTATTCTATTATCTAGCCATATGATTAAACTGATTAATTCTTCCAGTGTAGCAGGCTCATCCAACATGGCTAGTTTGTCCTTTAAAGACTGATTGAGTGCATGAAAATAAGCACTTTCTAAGGCATATGCATTCCAACCAGAGGTTGCTGATTTAATTCTAAAATCGATGGCAAAATCTGCCACCAATCTCTGCCCTTGCTCAACCCTCCTTAACTCACAGGAGTTGGACATTTTATCAGATTCTTGGGTAAAGTCTGTTTAAACTCCTTCAAAAATTCATTGAAGGTGCAACCAAAATCAGCTGGAATTGGGAACCTTGCTTCTGCCCAGTCGAAAGCACAGCCTGTTAATAGCAAAATTACAAAAGCAATCTTTGCACCATCATGGGAGAATGATTGTAAACGAGAGCATTGTAGAAGAAATTCACCACAGTGATTAGGATTACATGAAAATATTTCTGGAATTAGGTGAAAGAATTTTGGAAAACATGGAATGGACTGATGGATCAGAACTGGGAGCGGCGGCTGGAGCTGGATCGGAGGTCTGTTGGAGAGAACCTTGTAAACATTTAGACAATTCATCGAGTTGACAATTTGTTTCAGCTTGATGGCCACCCAGGTCTTGTAAGCGCTGTCATGAGTTTGAATTAGTGAATGTTTTCCTGTCATGGTTCTCCTGAGAGCGTCTGTGGGGTTAGACTGTTGGCCAGTGTTCTCTCATGTTGGATTCACGTCTTTTAACCCACATACAGAACACAATCAGGAAAACAGGGAATCAAATATATAATCCATCCATCCATTTTCTGAACACCCTTCGTCCCTAATGGGGTCGGGAGGGTTGCTGGTGCCTATCTCCAGCTGCGTCCCGGGCGAGAGGCGGGGTACACCCTGGACAGGTTGCCAGTCTGTCGCATCAAATATATAATGTTTTTTTTTTTTTGACGATGAAATGTGAGAATGTGAGGTTCTTGTCCTGTGAATGGAAGCCGGGGTCATCAACACTCTGAAGATAATGGGAGACAGATGATGAGTTGAAGGTGAATCGGACAAAGGGACTTCAAAGGAAAATGGAATGACCTTACATGATGAGTTGATGAGTTTCCGCCAGGGGGGAATTACTGTGGTCTTCGGGGTTGTGGTTTCTTTGCAGGGGTCCTTGAGATTATCCAGGTTCCAGTGTGAAGTCCAGACAGAGAGTTCTTTGGAGGTAGATGGTCGAGGCTCTAGTGGAGGAGGGTACAGGTAAGTTCTTGTGAGGAGAGGTGAGGAGCGAACCGACTGCCAGCCATGAATCCAGGAACTGTCAACAATTCTTCAGTCAAGGCAGAGAGGACTTGGGCAACCAGTGGGTAAAATCCATGCCGTCATGAGGGGGAAACCAGAAAGCCAAGAATTCGGGCTACACAGAGGGTGAAATCCAAGGCACCACGAGGAAACACCTGAGAGAAACAACAGGGAAATATTGCTTGAAATAATCTCAAAGAAATTTCAAACAGCTGATTCAGAATGGCTCAGAATGCCATAAGTGGCAAACACTCAAGTGTTGAAGAAGCCCATTCCTCATGTACTCCTGGGTGATGATGAGATTGATTATAGGTGAGCTGACTCAGTCAGTGCAGCCTGTAGGCACCATCTAGTGCAAGAGTGGGCACTCCTGGTCCTGGAGGGCCGGTGTCCTGCAGCTTTTAGATGTATCTCTACTTCAACACACCTGAGTCAAATAATGAAGTCATTACCAGGACTCTGGAGAACCTGACTGCACTTGGGAGGTGATTCAGCTATTGGATTCAAGTGTGTTGGACCAGGGAGACATCTAAGGGTTGCAGGACACCGACCCTCGAGGAGCAGGAGTGCCCACCCCTGATCTAATGGATGACGAGGGAAACAGCAGACAACAGAAAATCCCCACATAGAGTGAAAAACCCTGGTTCCCAACAGCTGAATCAGAATAGAAAACCTAAAAGAGTGTAGTAAACAAAAAAGAAAGGAAGGAGTGTGGCCTCCATATTTAAGAGTTTTATAGCTTCTGATAAATTTTTTTAGGTCATTTTACATCTTTTGAATATCTGGTGCTAACTGTGTACAAAACCCCAACATGTGGAAAATTTCTTTTCCAATTTTAATGAACTTTTATCTGCTGTATGCATTGACTGACTGTTTAACTATTGTTGGAGATTTCATCATCCATGTTGACAAACTTGAAGACAGAGTGGCAAAAACACTGTGATACTCTTAATAATTTTGGTCTGACTCAATGTGATAAACAAGCAACATACAATTGAGGACACAAACTAGACCTGATTATCTGAAAGGGTGTGAATATTTCCAGTGCCTCTGTAACTGATGTTGCTTTACCTAATCATTTTGCTGTTATCTTTGAAAGTTCAATTTCCACTGACTCACTAAGCAACATTCTTTCACATACAACACAGCTTACACACTTCCACATTGCCTTTGTGCTGTAACCATGTAAATGAGTTGGTAGAAACCAGCCTTGCAAAATCACTACTGCATAATTACAAGCCAATCTTCAACTTTCTATTCATAAGCAAAATTATTGAAAAAGCTGTTTCAACAGTTGAATAGTTTCCCATTGATAAACCGCTTTGATGTCTTTCAGTCTGGTTCTTGTGGTTACAGTACTGAGACTGCCCTTGTAAAAGTGTTCAATGACATTCATATAAACACAGACCATGGAAGAACCACAGTACTGATTCTGTTGAACCTCAGTGCAGAGTTTGTTTTGACACTCAACTGGTTCAAATATTACATAAAGAACAGGAATTTCTTTGCATCAGTAAGTGACTTCTCATTGAAGCGGACAGAAATCACATGCACGGAGCAGATGCTTAGAACATTTGAATGTGCCACAACATTCTCAAACTGAACAGAAAAAAAAAGACTGAAGTTATGTTTGGACCTAAAGAGGAATAATCTAGAATTAATACACAGCTTCAGTTATTACAACTAAAATCTAGCGATCAGGGCTGAAATCTGGGTGTAGTGATGAACTCTGGCCTGAACCATAAGAGCCACATAAAGACAGAAACAGAGTCAACCTTCTATCACCTGGAGAAAATTTTGAGGGTTAGAGGACTAATATCTAAGCAAAATCTAGAAAAACTCATTAATGTGTTTATCTTCAGTCGCATTGATTACTGCAGCAGCGTCTTCACAGGTCTCCCCAACAAATCAATCAGACAGCTACAGCTGATCCAGAATGCTGCTACTGGAGTTCTGACTAAAGTCTGGAAGATAGAGCTTTAAAACACCGTTGTTGATTACAAATCACTGAACAGCTTAGTGCCACAATACATTAAAGATCTGCTGTTGTTGTATCAACCTTCCAGACCCCTCAGGTCTTCTAGTTCTGGTCTGCTTGGCATCCCTTGAATCAGAACCAAACATGGAGAAGGATCATTCAGCTTTTATGCACCACAAATCTGAAATAAACATCCAGAAACCTACAAAGCAACTGTAACACTGAGTTATAGACTAAAACTCAACCTATTAAGTGTTGGTTTGAAAACATGATCAATGAAAAATCAATCAGCATTTTGATGTGTAACGATGGCACTTGATAAAATAAAATGCTTCAATTATTGTCTGTGTTCTACAACTTTGTATTTTTAAAATGTAAAGCACTTTGAACTGCCTTGCTGCTTAAATTTGCTATACAAATAAACTTGAATAATTGATTATAAGCTATCAGTTTTTAACTAATAACACAATAACTTGCCAAGAAATTGTCAAAATAACCCTAACCCTAGCCCTCAACTGAAATGGTTGCTTTGGATTTCTTGAATTGACTTTTTGTGAAGTTCCTAGTAATTTGCTGGTAGTAGAAATACCACTGTGAGCTGGTCAGAAAAAAGTATGTTTTTCATTCTTAAAACTTCTCAGAGATACAGTATGCTGATTCAATTCAATTAATATACAGCCAATTCACAACAAATGTCCTCTTCAGGCACTTTACAAAACATCATTTCAATTCAACCAGACATAAATTCCAACTGATCTTAAATATCAAGCAGTATTCTACATCAGTCCATCTCATTAATGTCTGGATATTTTTTTTATATAATTGAAATCTGGAAACATAGAAACACATGCTGCTTGATGCTGCTATAGAATCAAGGCTAAATCTTAAAGTTTAGTAATGTCAGTACCAGACATGTGGCAGTGATATTATTGCCTAATATCTCCTGACCAGGTATTGTCTTCCACTGACACCTCCAGTTGGATGAGGCAGATGGCCACTTGTACTGAGCCAGGTTCTGCTTCCACTGGGGGTTTCCTCCTGTTAAAGGGGAGTTTTCCTCTCTACTGTCATTAAAAGTATTGTTGTAAAGTCAACGATAAAACACTGCTTGTCCAGGATGAGTGAAAGCTGCAAGTCAATGACTCGACGCAATTTGTTGGGTTTCCTTAGAAAGAAACTTTTTAATCGACTTTCAATTATTTGAGCATACTGTACTGTTTGAGAACTAGGATCAGTTGAAATGTATGTGAGACTGAATTTATTTATTTTTTCTTTATATAAAGTGCTTTGAAATGACATTTGTTGTGAATTGTTGATACATAAGTAAACTTAACCGAATTTAAATTGATCTTAAAGTTTTTATTTTGACTGGGTTTTAAATGCTAGTTAGCTCTAACAGCATATGACATTTTTCTACTACAGGTAAAAGAATTTTACCCATAATAAACATAACAGAAAAATACCTACAAAACGTCCCAACTCAAAAACTTAAAGCTGAAAATGCAACAAGAAAAACATAAAAGGCAAGGTCAGATATTTAGGTGGCAGCTGTGCCAACTTTATTTATAGGCAGTTTAAAAACAGGACAACTGACCAAAGCACAAATAACACATGTAAGCATTAAAACACAAATACAATAATACATATAAAAGATGTTATAAAGCTATCCCAACAAATAAACTGAGGGTCCAAAGCCAATAAAGAGGAGTTTTTAGAGATTAAAAATACATATTGAAGAGGCCTGTCTGATGTGTACTGCCAAAGAATTCCAGAGCTGCCACAGAACAGAGTTGGTCCCTTTCAAGTTTCCGCTATGTCCTTGACACGGCGGGATTGTTGGATGTGCCAAAGAGACAAATGTACTAGAAAGAACAGCTACTATGCAACAGACGTGAAGGTGAGAAAATAGTGAAGTCTCATGGACTTTGGCTTCTCTGAAATTTATAGATGATCCAAAACCTGACTTTGATGGAGATATAAACACTGGCAAAGAATGCTGAAAAAGCCTTTATTATGACAATTAATAAACTTTAGAATTTTGATACAACTCATGAGTTCAATCAGTGGATCAAGATTATTTTAGTTTATTATAATAAACTTTTTATTTAGATGCATGTAAACATTTTCATGACTGTGGGAGGCAGCTGGAGTACCTGGAGAGAACCCACACATGCACGGGGAGAACATGCAAACTCCATACAGAAAGACTCCGGGCCGGGAATCGAACCCAGGACCTGTCGTTGGTAGTAATAACATGCCTGCATCATAGCAAATACCCCACTTATTCCGCCTCTCATGAGATCAGGATAGGGTAATTTATTTGCTGTTAGTTGTTAGTGTTAGTGCTCTAGTGGACCATGTATCATATCAACTCCAAGAAGTGATAACTTCATGGGATTATTTAAAAAAATATTTCTTTCAAATATGAAACCTGTAGGCTATTTCCCAATATGGTAACAGAGTGACGGTGATAGGAGTTTGCCCCACAATTGGCATGTTGCCTGTTTGATACCCATTCCACCTACCTCTATTGTTGTGCCCTTTGGCAAGCACTTCACCCACCTTACCTACTGGTGGGATGCAAAAGCTTGCCGCTGTCGGACTGCAAGCCTGTCGTGGGGCAGCCTCTGTAAGACCACTATCCAGATTGCCACTGGATAGTAGTGTTAGGTCTAAATTACCTAAACATAGACACAAAGAAGAGACAAGAGTCAGAATTTAGTTTTACCTGCAGGGAGAACACAGCTGAAACCCAGTTACAGATTTCGGCCTATGCTCTGAAGCTTCAACTGAGTCTTTTCCTGCTTTTATTAGAATTGGGAATAGCCTAGTTACAGACAGTGGGCAGCCCTGAAGGAAGGGGGAGATAAAACAGCTGCACACTCACATGAATACAACTCATTTATGCAATCTTCAAAAGCATATTTCATAAGACTATAGGTTTGCAGTTCCTCTGGGCAATCAATGCCGGAATGTCCCGTTCATGGTACCCTCCTCTTCACGCCGCTTCCCAGTTTCCTGCAGACATCTCTCACAAAACAGACATAGATTCTAACAGTCCTCAAATATAATGATTAGTATTTATATAGTTTATTATTTTAATTCTATCATTTCCTCCCTGAATAACATATATAAATACACAAATTCTCACACCACCTCTCTTTTTATTTTCAACTGAAAGCTCATAGTTGAGAGCTATTACCTTCAGAGAAAAAATGCTAAGTAAAACACATGTAACTGTTTACTGTTCAGGATATGAACATTTTTCACGGTGTCGTCATCATCATTAGTGTCAGCGTCACAAAACAATTGTTAACCTAACAGGAGTACATTTGGGCTCTGTGGTCTTCTATGGGAAATTGCAATCTGTTTAGCAAAGAACGCAGACATGGAATACAACAACATCCACATAAAGTAAGAACAGCAGCAAATACTGCAATGGAAAACGGAAACAGAGGAAACTAGAGGGCAATCTTTCCAAAGGCATCCATTCATGAGTCCCACATGGACAAGTCCACTCTTCATTTTCCCATTCAGGATTCAAGCCTCTCACTTGCCTCCATCAGGCTACCGACTGCTGCTATTATTGTGTTGGGATAAAATGTGTAGCTGTTTCTCCAAGCAGTATACACACTTTTTCCTCTTCTTAGCCAGCAGTGTATCAAGGGCAGGTCTGCTCTAGAATGTCATTAGAGGTAACAGCAACACTTGTCATGCACAGCCTTATATCCTGCCTGTCTAGTTTCCTAATTTCTGCACATCATAGTGAATGTAATTCATTCTGTCTACATTTTATTTATAGTACACCACCAACAAATGGAAGACTCAGAAACCCTGTAGCCACCTGATTCACAGACTTGTTGACTTGGTTCAAAGCTAATATTTTCTTTTAATGTTGAGTATATTCAGTACTTCCTCAGATTCCTGTTCATTTATTTCCTTCATCAGCTTTTATCTCAGCTTTATTTTAAGCAGATCTTGAAGTAGAAAACAAAAAGGTTTTTAAAAAAAATCAATGTTGTTGGATAAATCACATTTGACATCAAACAGTGAATATCAGTGTGAATTATCAGCCCAGTTTAAATTACCTTTATAGAAGAAACTGGATCTTACTAGTTATTTAACTAAAATATTCTATGTAATTTCTTCAAAAAAGAATTAGACCTAGGGTAATTATAATGTTAATATATAACTTAACAAATCCAGACATTTTCCAGATACACCACTTTTTCTCCAGGCCTTTTACTGGTAAGTTTTATTCACAGTCATTTTAAATGAATGTAAACTAAAACAAAATCTACATTTGAAAAATCACCCTAATCCTGGATCTCGGACCCACCTGGGTGTTGTTTTACTGTTTCATGAACTTTTTTTTTTACAAGTTGGTTAATAAATGTACCCCATTATCACTATAAATCCGTTCAGGTACGCCATATCTGGGAATTATCCCTTTCCAAAGTGCTTTAGCCACCGTCAGAGCATCTTTTAGTGGAGAACAACTCTATCCATTTAGAGTAGGCATCTATTATAACCACACAATATTTTTACCTTCACTTTGATCTAGTTCTATCAAATCCATATGAATCACTTGAAAAGGATTTCTTATGTTCTGGAAACTTTCTTCTTCTTGGTGTTTAGTTTCCCTGTGGGTTATGTTTAGCACAGATCAGAACATGTCATATATGTTCCAGTAATCTAATTAAGTAATATAAAAGGTAAATTCATATCCCCTGATGATGCATTACGTGCTAATGTATCACAATTTCTACTACTTTAAATAGAGATTTCAATGTTGTGCTTCTGTTTTCCACATTCATATTTTGCTGTTGCATGTCTTCAAATATCTTTTTGTGCATAATAGTTTGTTCCTCTATATCTAACACTTTTATTTATACTGATGCTGCCACTTCTGCTTATTCAAATCAACTAACCTATATTCATTAAAGACCTCACTGGTACCTGTTGTGTGTGCTACACACAAACTATTAGGTTAGCTGGCAGTTGTTTTCCTTATAGAAGATCTGTTAGCAAAGGGATGTTTGGTTACAGGTTTACCTGTAAATATTGTCTAAATTTATCAAGATAAAACACTTCTATTTAACCCCTGCCAAATGGCCATAGTTGGTTTTTCTGCAGAAAACTGTTCCTACTCTTTTTTGTGGTTAAAGCAAGACCTCAAATTCTTTAATTTGATAATTTAATTTAATAAAAATAATTTAATTTAACATACATTTAATAATTATCAATCAATCAAACTTAGATTAACAGTTTGAAACTTTAATATAGAATATATTACTTTTATTTACTTTCATGTTTAGTTCAAGCATTGGTTTTTAAACTTTAACCTCCTGTTTCTTTCTGTCTGTTCTAGGAATGACAGCAGCAGCCTCACTTGTCTCTCTTGCATGGGCTTTAGCCTCCTACCAAAAGGCTTTACGAGAGTCCCGGGATGACAAAAAGCCCATTGGCTACCTTGCAGTTATCATCCAGTTCTGCTGGCACTTCTTCACTATTGCAGCCAGGGTCGTCACATTTGCCCTCTTTGCCTCTGTTTTTCAACTCTACTTTGGCATCTTCATTGTCCTGCACTGGTGCATCATGACTTTCTGGATTGTCCACTGTGAGACAGACTTCTGCATCAGCAAATGGGAGGAGATTGTGTTTGATATGGTGGTGGGCATAATATATATCTTTTCCTGGTTCAACGTCAAAGAGGGATGTACAAGGTGAAAACACTTATGAGCACACTCTTTTCTTAACCTTGAGAAGACATATTTTTTTTAGATGGAAAGTCTTTGTAAATGGAAAAAGCTTTAATTTAATTTTCTGCAGAGTACTTGTTTTAAGGCCCAAAACATTTAACCTAATTTAAGAATGGGGTGAAGAAATTTCTTTAGAACAATAAGGGTACATAATTATAAAAGGATTAATTTGTCAACAAAAACAGACAATTTCTTAAGATTTAGTTTTTTAGTACTGAAGAGTGCTGTTAATGAAGCTAAACTAACAAATCACAATGTAAAGCAGAAATAAAACAAAAATAGTATTTGGGAAAATAAAGTTTCAATATTTTGCTAAATTCAAAATAAATTTTTGGATAACCGTTTCTCTATTTACTGATCATTCACTGCTGTGAAGGACCTATATTAATATTTTTGGAATATTAATATGGTGGATTTAGAGGAGTCACCAACACGGTGCCCGTAGGCCCCCGGTCGCCCGAGGGGACCTTGTCAGTCGCCTGTGCAACAAGTTCTAAAAATAGCTATTGTCATTAGGAAACACTGCCAAAGAAATTATTTGATTTAATCTTTTTACATTGAAGTAAAATAGAGAGTTGTTTATATTTAGAGTTTTTAAAAAGGAAGTGATAAAATTGTTTAACATAAATTGCTTTATGTATAAAACTATTTCCAATGGTTAAAGTTCAGAAATGCGCTGACGCCTGCAGGATATTACCGGAGGGCAGCAGCGCCTGCAGCTTTACATACTCTGCATACCTTGAGATCTTCCTTTAAGTGAGAAAAGAAAAGAATAATTTCTGGAATTTTTATTATTTAACCTTCCTTACTATTAACAAAATAGTGGTGAAAAAAAGATCTTGTCATGAAGTGGTGTAGTGGCTGGTGAGGCAGATGCAGTGGAACCAGGTAGAAGTGAAAATGAAGATGTTTTAATGACAACAAAAACTGGTACAAATATCCAAAAACCAGTCCAAACACCTGGCAGCACAGCAGAGTGGAGTGGAATACAAAGGCTCAGCACTGGTAGGAACAGAGTAAATGAGGACAGCAGACGACGAACTGAGAAACACACTTGACAAATGACTACTGGTAGACAAGGACCCGACAAGGAACAAAAAACACAGGTAGGGTTAAATACACTGAGGGTAATCATGGAAACAAGACACACCTGGGAATAATCAAGGGGAAGACAGGACAACAGGGAGACTCAAAAACATAGAGAAAAACCCAAATCCTTACAGATCTTTTGTGCCAAAACATCTTGTACGAAGCATACATCTGTGTGAGTCTCTGGGGGTCAAAGGGCAGCCAAAGCCTTAATCTCTTTGGTCAGTTTACTTTTATTTGCTGGCTTGGCGCTTTTTCTGTTAGCTAAAAATGAATGACAGGAGTTTGAACCTCTCGTAGTTCTAAGAGCGGTTTGGATCCCAGCAGATCTTTTTACAGTTTGCGGTTCTGGCGGGTCGTCGGTTTATGAACTTCTTTGATGTTTCCCGAACTGGAGAGCTGATGGGTCACCTGAAATTAAGCAAATATTGTTGCTTCACCTTCTCGTCCTCTGGACATCTGACACCACCTGAACCTGCGATCAACACTCTCCTCTTTCCATGAACCACACAGGTAGGTTTCGCTTCCATGTCTTTATTATTTAGCATCGTCTGATAAAAGAAAAAAGTCTCTTGTGGTTTAGGTTTGTGCTGATTTTTGTGCATTGGGGAGGAGGTTGTGCTCCTGCAGGTCAGGTGCAGTGATAGTTTTGTGCTACCCTTTGATCTGGAGGGTAGCACAAAACTGTCCTCTTTGTTTTACTTTTTTTTTCGACATCTGCTGGTGTCAGCCAGTGGGTGACCCGTCAGCTGTTCAGTTCGCTAAACCACAAAAACAGTTAATAAACCGCCAGAACTGCACACTGTGAAAAGCTCAGGCGGGATCTTAGAACTATGGGAGGTTCAAACTCCACTCATCATTTTTTAAAATACGCCAATCCATGAAATAAACAAAAGCAAACTGACCAATAAGATTTCGGCTTTGAAGTGCCCCACTTCACGCCTCACAGACCGTACACAGCTGTGTGTACAATATCTTTTGACACAAAAGATATTTTTTCTCCACATTTTTGCTAATAGTAAAGAGGGTTAGATAATAAAACAATAACTTTTCTTTTTTTATTTAATGAAAAATTTCAATGTACTCAGCGCGTACAGCGTGTGTAGCTGCAGGTGTTACTGCAACAATCCAGACTCTCAGTCTCTTGTGGGCAATTTAGAATCAGACAGAAAAGCTCCAAAAGGGAATCAAACTTAAACTCTGTGAACTAAGAACGTCTGATCACATAATATCAATTAACCATATCTGCCATGGTAAACCATTACTGATAACTGTTGTCAGTTATCAGTAATAACTGACAACAGTTATTACTGTTGTCAGTTATAACATTAATGTGATCAGGCAGCATGTAATTATATAAATACTTATATATACTATTGTTATAAAGGCTGAGCCAAGAAAATTTATGTCGGTATCAAACAAGTAGCCCTTCGTGTTACTCTGGACCTATGAAGTAGCTCCCGGTCTCAAAAAGGTTGGTGACCCCTGATTTAGAGCATTTTGAACTTCACAAAATGGCAGCTTGCTCAGAGAAAGAAGCTGATCTTTTGCTGTAGTTTTTTTTTTTTTTTTAGCACTAGTGGCTTTTATTTGAAAGTGATCTGACAGGAATGGGCAAAGAGAAGGGGGAAAGGCAAATAAACCAAGGATGGGAGTTCAGTTCCGGACGGTCTTCTGACTGTCAGTTCTACCTCGTCAAATTTTCCAGCTGTAGCACAGATAGGTAGCCAAGTCCATCTGTCGGAGCTATGCATCCAAAACCGCCACCATCATGTTTACAAACAGAAAACTATAGTGGGTTGTGTTAATTTTAAAAATCATCTAACATTATTTGAGTGACGGGAATGAAGTGGAAGTTTAGGAGTTATGCTTAGCTTAGCATTGGAACAATTTATTTACACGACGAAAACACAAGAATATCACTTCCTTCATATCCCGCCTGTGTAAAATGAAGAGCCATAGATGTATGCACTAATCCTTTTATTAGAATATCCTACCTTTTAAAAAATATTTTAAATACAGAGGTGTTAATAAGAATATCAGGCAAGGGAAACAAGTTTTTGTTGAAATTAAATTAAATAGACATCTACAAATACAGATTACCGCAACTCTTTTGTGCATTAATATGTTGCATAGGAGACTTTATCAAATGCTGAGCAGCCGCAATGTGTTCATCGACCTGCGGTGCATTGTGCGCCTGTAATGATAATACTGCTATTACACAGCTTCAACCTTCATATAATGTCGCTACCAACATGCTCTATTTAGCAAAGTCTAATAAACAAAAATAAGAGTGTTATTTAACTAAAATATTTTTAAGTATAGGGACAGGGTTATACCTGTATAGGGTCAGGTATAAATAAAATAAATTTAATAAAGCTAACCTTAATCATGGACAAAATAAAACAAACAAAACGAAATTTCGTCTCTGTTACTCAGTAAGCACATACTGCTTACCCAGTAAGCAATATGTGACGTAGCATGTGCATTACCACAAGGTAGGACTGACTTGTGGGTAGCACAGAAAGTTAGAACAACTGTCCAGGACTATAGCTGGACAGTGCTTAGGGCATACGCTCTAAGCACTGCGCCACCAAGCCCTAATATTCTGCTGTTTTAAGCAATCTCTTTTAAGTCAAAGTACCGTGAACAACAAATGTTTATTATTATGAGTGGGTTGCTATGGTTGGCCAGTTGAGCAAGCAAAACTATATTTCTGAATGTGGGAGTTAGCATTTTTAGCATAAATCTCTATGTTTAGCTTAGCTGGGTCATTCTCTGAATTCGGTGCATTTTGTGTCTCATGGATTTATTTCAAAGACTTTCATGTAAAGCAAACCACATTTTTTGAGAAAATCAATGAGTGGAAATATCCATGTGTCTTGGTAATGTAACATGTAAATATATTTTAAAAATTATGTTTTGAAAAATTTTATGAGTTGTTGAAGTGTAGAGGTCAGCCAAATGTAAATTTTTCAGTGAATATAAAACAAATAAAAATAGCCAGTAACTGAAAGTTATTTCTACTAATAGAAACATTTTTAGGTATACTTTAACTTAAATAAAAGAAATATGATAAAAATATATGAATTATTTATAAAACAGCACTTTTTAATCATGTCCCTCCAGCATATTAATCCCTCCTTTTTATAAATAAAGGCTCAGTCCAATTTCATTAACACCCTGGAAGTGACATCACTTAAGTCTTTTCCTGCTCGCACTGTAAAGAGATTTAAGTGTTAGTATAGTTTCTTGCCTATATTTGATTATTTTTATCCATAGATTGTCATCGTCAAGCTCAACCTTTCAAAACTGTTATGCACAATGATATTTATTGTCATTTGGGGAAAAAGTAAAGAATTCTTTGAAACGTATTCATTTCTTGTTTTCATCATATCATATGTTACTCCACACCATAGCTAATTTGGACTTATGGCAGCTTTTAGCGAAAATCTTCAACCCCATAACGTTCAACCCTGTTAGAAAAACAGTGGTTTTGTAACGGGGTTAAACGTTGGACTGTTGTTAAACCAGCCAGAGTGTTCAACCCTGTTACAGTCTGGTTAACTTTTCTACTGGGTTCAACCCCATTAGTTGGTACTACATTATTATACATTTTTTATAATAACAGCAAATATTAGACTAATATTTGTTGGACTGTATGCAAAGTTTAAAGAAGTCAAAAATATAAAAAGCCTGATTTAATGTTTATTTTAAAGTTTATTTTCATGATCTATGAAAAGCGTTTTTACATCAAGTTGCCATATTTTACTTATCAGTCTAATTATTATGATTAAGAATCAAATAAAATATACTTACAATTAGTTATTTTAATCTAGGGAGAGGTGATCTTAAAGGAACTTGAAGAATTAGTTTAATTGTGTTATAGAGTTATACTCAGAGGAATGAAATTGTCTCGTTACGGGGTAGAATTTATAGCAACCTAAGTGACAAAGAATTTCGTAATAATTTTTGGGATTTCATACATAAAGTGGGGAAACATATTTTTTTGAGGTTCAAAGAGTCCTTCAACAGATGCAGTGTTCAGAAACGCAATTTTTTTGTGGGATATTTTCTAGTAACCTGAGACGCCAAAATGTACCAAATTCAGAGAATCACCCAGCTAGAAAGAAAACATTTAAACTCAGTGAACACATTGCATGATTAAAATGATTGTTTAGAGTTCTTCTAAAATACTGTTCATACCCTTGGCTCTGTTGCCTGTATCCAAGCAGTTTGAGATTAAAATCCTGCAGAACACAACACAATGAAATAAACCGTCCATCCATCCATTTTCTGTTCACCCTTGTCCCATAGAGGGCTCGGGAGGATTGCTGGTGCTGATCTCCAGCTACGTTCCGGGCGAGAGGCGGGGTCACCCTGAACAGGTCGCCAGTCTGTCGCAGGGCAACACAGAGACATACAGGACACACAACTATTCACACACACACTCACACCTAGGGAGAATTTAGAGAGACCAATTAACCTGACAGTCATGTTTCTGGACTGTGGGAGGAAGCCGGAGAACCCGGAGAGAACCCACCATGCACAGGGAGAACATGCAAACTCCATGCAGAAAGACCCCGGGCCGGGAATCGAACCCAGGACCTTCTTGCTGCAAGGCAACAGTTCTTAAAATAAACCAAACTATATCAAAATTGTTTATCCTACATCAGCGTTTCTCAAAGGGGATGGTAAACAGGTGTTCTATCTATCTGTGCTACCCATGAAAATTGCCTACCTTGTGGTAATGCACATGTGCGCATCGATGCTACGTCACATACTGCTTACTCAGCTTGCTCAACAGTATGTGACGTAGTGGAAGTATCGTTTCATGTGTTTTATTTCATCGAAGATTACAGTAAGCTTTATTTAATTTATTTTATTCCTGGCTTTCATTAAGCTGCTGTATTATTTCATGTTTTTAGTATTATTATTTCCTGAGACAGGCAGCTTGCAAATATATTAATAAATGGGTTTAGTTTGCCAGCTACAATGTTGTTAATAGTGTAAACAAGTCATTGTTTGGTGGTTAATCAGAACTAAATATGTTGTTTTGTGGGTTATTTTGTCGTTATACTTTAAAATATTTTAGTTTAATTATACTGTTTGTTTTTTTATGAAACCTTGCTAAATAGATGTTGGTAGCGATGGGATTGAAGCTGTGTAATGGCAATCTAATATTAGTGTATATTAAGCATATCCTAAAATTCCAGGTGCACACTGACCTGCGCAGTTCGGCAGACACATTGTGGCTGCATTGCATTTGATAAAGTCTGTCATACAACACATTAAAACGTAAAAAAGAGTTGCGGTGATCTGTATTTGTAAATGTCTTTTTGATTTAATTTCAATAAATACCTGTTTCACCTGTCCGATACTGTTTTAGTCTTACAGTTACTTCTGTATATAAAATATTCTTAAACAGGTCGGATGTTCTAGTAAAAGCATTAGTGCATACATCTATAGCTTTTCATTTTAAACAGGTAAGATATTCAGATGAAGGAAGTAATGTTGTGTTTTCGTCATGTATAGAAACTGTTCCACTGCTATGCTCAGCCTATCTCCAAAGCTTACACTTCAATCCCGTCACTCAAATAATGTTATCCAATTTATTTAACATTAACACAATCTGCAATAATTTTCTGTTTGTAAATATGACGGTAGTAGTTTTGAAACGCGTAGCACTGACAGATAGACTACTACTGTGCTACTGTAGGAAAATTTGACGAGATAGTACAGAGGGGAAGCTTAGGAGTTATGCTTAGCTTAGCATACCTCATTAAAAATATTTTAAATACACAGGTGTTTGCAAGAGTAAAACAGTATCAGACAGGGGAAACAGGTTTGTATTGAAATTAAATTAAACACAGACAAATACTGGTCACCGCAACTCTTTTTTTGCTCATTGCTGTGTTATCAAATGCAGCGCAGCCACAATGTGTCCACCAAACTGCGCAGGTCACTGTGCTCCTCAAATGATAAGATATGTAAAACAAACGTGCCACAATTAAATGAATCAAAATGTCCCTAAAGTATCGGCGAACTGGCATAGGGGCAACTGGTGGGTTCCAGGTAGATTCCAGAGATGTGCATGCAGGGCCGGCCCAAGGTAATATGGGGCCTTAGACAGAAACTCCCCTAACCCCAAAACCCTTCCTACTAAAAACCTCAACATCACTAACATGTTTAAATATAGATAAGGTGAATCTGTGAGAGGTAGACCAGGTGTATTGGCCAAGTTTAAAATCAATCACTAATTATTGGTTATATGCTGTGAACAGCCATGGTAACACAGGGGAACAATCAAACTATCAAGATGATTCTTTAGACTTTTACAAAGTAAACTTCCTAATTAAATCCTAAATGCACCTTTTTTTTCTCTGCTGAACGCGTTAAATAAAATTTAATAATGTCATTCTCTATAAATGAATGCTACAGGTTTAGATCTATGGTCTGTCATACAATTAGACCATTTCTAGGAGCCCCTCAACGTCTGGAGGCCCCTATCAGCAGCTACTAAGTTTTCTTCACTTCGATATTCCAGTCTTACAATTCTAGATCTCAGAGGTGCTAATATCAAACAATTATATAGAGTTAACTCCTTTGAGCTTTTTTGATCTATATAGCAGTCTGCAGCTAAGTTGTTGTAGAAGTTAAATAGATATTATTAGGACTTAATTAGTAAAATGGCAGCAAATTTGCTGATTTCCTAACCAGCGACCTTCTCTCCGATGGTCTGTATAACAGCTACAATCTCAGATCAACTCAGCCCTCCAGGACTGTTAGCAACAGAAACAGCAACTTTATACCTATCAAGGAAAATATACTACATTTGGGGGTTGCTGGCCTAAAAAAGGTTGAGAAACACTGTCCTACGCTAACTTATCTATGTCCACCCTTATAAAAATATCCCATGAAAATCACATATGACTTTCACATGTGATCACATGTGGTTCACACAAATTTTACATGTGAATGATGTGAATCACATGTGAAAGCACATGAATATGTGTTATTTTGGAACGTTTCGTGGTAAAATCACGTGATTCACAGGTGATTCACACATTTCCACATGTGATCACATGAAAATCACATGTGAAAACATGTGATTTTTTTGGTGGATTCTGTGATCACATGTGATTTTCATGGGATTTTTCTGTAAGGGCAGACACTACCGCTTTTGTACTTGACTGACCCTTGAGAACCAGGGACTTTCTAATGAAGAATTGAAGCTTATCACTTTGTCAGAGGGATGTCTCCACTAGCAGCTTTGGTTATTTAGACAGAAAAGGAAACAAAACAAAGATTGCATATGCCTCTAAATAAACAAGCGATACATAAGGTGTGCTTCAAGTTAATTAGCTAGCAACCAAAATAATGCATGAGACTCCCATCACTATCATGAACAAAACAAAGTATCCAGGTGCAGAGAACTTCTTAATATTTTGATATTTTAATAAAGCAAAGTTAGTTATGTAATACCAGAGAGTAAAAACTAACAAACTGATGTGGGGAGATGAAAGGGGAAAGCAATCGAATCCAGGGGTGAATGAAAGAAGAGGAACTAAAATGCTGGGAGCTTGACTGGGTAAGGAACAGATGGCTGATTAGAGAAAGTCACAGTAGTGAGTAGACATTAATGGCATAGAAGAGCAAGGAGCAGTAAACAAACTACAGAACAGGCAGAATATAATCTAAAAGGAATAATGAATAACTATTCATTATTAACTAACAAAAATACGAACAGACTGATCTAAAGAAGGAAACAAAGGCTGAGAAAGATAACAAGAAATTACAAAAGTCTGGCAGACACACAAATAATCAAAATACAAATCCTGAAAAAATCCATAACCCAAGATCCTGACAACCACCTTCAGTTACCAGCTATTTTCTTTAGTTAAGCACAGCACTAGAAATTCAGACTTTAAACAATATTTTCTTTGTTTTTAATCTCACTAATACTACAAAGTCCTCCACCTAATATAATTTTTGTTATTCTATCTCATTTGTTTGTGCAGGTATCGACTGTCAATCTATTATGTAGTGATCCTGGTGGAGAATGCGACTCTCAGTGCATTGTGGTATCTTTACAGAACACCTAAAACCACTGACGCCTTTGCAGTCCCAGCACTATGTGTCATTTTCAGCAGTTTCCTTACTGGTCTGGTTTTTATGCTCATGTACTATGCTTTTTTCCATCCCAATGGTGCTCGCTTTGGACGCTCTGCTAGCTGCCAAGAGCTTGATATGGACCCAACAGCTCAGTTCTCCACACTACCTTCTGATGGTGGAACCAACTCACTGCGTTCCAACCGAGGAGCCACTGGAACTTTAGAGCGTGACACTGGAAAGTATTCGGAACGGGATAGCTGTATCCCAGTGTTTCAGGTCCGACACCCAGTGCCATCCACTCCTTCATCGCGTGCTCCACGACTAGATGAGACTGTTATTAAACTTGACCTTTGTAGGAATCAATACCCAGCCTGGGAACGTCACGTTCTTGACCGCAGTATACGGAAAGTCATCTTGGCTATGGACTGTTCCATGACTCCTCCTCGTCTCATGTACAAGGATGACGCCATGGTGCATGAGCAACTGGAATATGAGACTACGTTGTAGTTTACCTGCTATGATAGTAATAGTGCAGCATCATGTTCTATAAACAGTTGGAGGATTTGTGACTATCCTTAGTCTATTTTTTCACACCACGTACTTTTAGTCGCGTCAGGTTTATTGCAGCCTCTTCAAACTAATGGATCTAGTTGGCACTCTTGTATAGTTACTTTCATTCACCAGAGGATTTAAAACAAGAGCATAAATTTGACATGAAACCCCTGCTGAAAACTGAGATAAGGTACACCATGATATAAATGATATTCAGTCAAACATGAACAGTTCCAAAATGATTATGCAGACATTAACCTTCTGTCACCGTCAAAACACCTACATGTTGGTCAATGGGTACATGAGGACACCAGTGTCCTTATTATAGTCAATGCGTCTTTTTAAAACAACTTTAATTTTTTTTTGTAGAACGGATGATAAACACCCTGTTTTGGTAGTTCCATGAGGTTCCTGGAACTCATCTTTTAGTAGTTATTCAAGGCACAACTCTAACTTGGCAAGGATTAGTAAGTTTCTTTGTGTCTCTAAATATTAATATGTTAGGAATACCTCAATTCTCCACACACAAATAGTGAACTATAGGAAGCCAGCTGTCAAAGTAGCATTTATGTCCAATCATTCCTTTGTTTATTTATTTTTTGATTAAATTAACCAACTCTGTCTAAATGAAGCAGAAAATAGCAAACCAAAAGGATGAAATATAAAGAGAAACCAGCCAGTTATTTTTTTTACTAGATCAGACACACAGAATCCCAGAAAAAAAAAAAAAGGCCACTTAGACAGTCTGCTCAGTGAAACCAGTCTTTACACATCTCTGGTGGTGACCAAGGAAAATGTAAGGAATGGACAGAGGATGGAAGGAGAACATGTCACAAAAAGGGGAGGAAGATGGAGAAGAAGAGAAAATGTTGGAAGGCTTCTACCTTTGTCAGAATAAATACAAGGATTTGTAGTTCTCGGCTGCAATATGAAACATCGTTTTAATTCAAAGAAAAGGTACTGTAAAAAATAACCAAAGTCATTGTAATTTACTTGGCCTTCATCTTGAAGTGTATTTACTTTGAAAACCAAGTTTGTGGGCGTGTGTGTATTGACAAAATGCAGAGAAGCTCTGGTGGACTAGTAGCTGCATGTCTGAATTTGCTCTTTGCTGTCACTCAGTGATCCGGGGAAGATCACTAAAAACAGACTATTAGCTTAAGTAGCAACTATCTTCAGTTTAGAGATATGTTTCCAAAATCTGCATAGTACTGTGAATAATGTTTATAGTACTAAAGTTTCTATATTTCTTTCAAATGAGCTAACAAGTAGAAAGAACTTCTATAGTTTGCTTAATAATGGGCCTGATTACTGAATACTGAAAAAATAGCTTTTCAGCTTACTGTATCACATCTAAAATATTAGCTTACCAACAAAAACAAACTCTGTTTTTAAACAAAATTTTATTTCTTGGGTTACATTAAATCAACATTTTTAAAAGTAAAAATATAGCCATCTTTTTCAAATAATGGCCTAAGTCATTTTTGCCAAATTAAAAAAATATGGTTTACGCAAAATGAATAAATAAACAAATCACTACCTGTTTTTTCCAAAAGACGTCCATCCATCCATTTTCTTCCGCTTATCCGGGGTCGGGTCACGGGGGTAGCTGCTTCAGAAGGGAGGCCCAGACTTCGCTCTCCCCTGCCACTTGTTCCAGCTCCTCCGGGGGAATCCCAAGGCATTCCCAGGCCAGCCGAGAGACATAGTCCCTCCAGGGTGTCTTGGATCTTCCCTGGGGCCTTCTCCTGGTGGGACCGGAACACCTCAACAAGGAGGCATCCAGGAGGGATCTTGACAAGATTCCCCGAGCCACCTCAGCTGGCTCCTCTTGATGTGAAGGAGGAGTGGCTCTACTCTGAGTCCCTCCCCGATGACTGAGCTTCTCCCCCTATCTCTAAGGGAGAGCCCAGACACCCTAGAGAGAAAACCCATTTCGGCCACTTGTATCCATGATCTTGTTCTTTCTGTCATGAGCTTTGGGTCGCTTTTTTCACTCAACTCTCTTCACCACGACAGACCGGTACAGCGCCTGCATCATGGCAGATGCTGCGCTAATTCCCCTGTCGATCTTCCACTCCCTTCTTCCCTCATTGGTGAACAAGATCCTGAGATACTTGAACTCCTCCACTTGGGGCAGGACACTCCCTACCCCCGACCTGAAGAAGGCACTCTACCCTTTTCCGGCTCAAGACCATGGCCTCAGATTTGGAGGCACTGATCCTCATCCCGGCCGCTTCACTCTAGGCTGCGAACTGCTCCAGCTGCAGATTATGACCTGATAAAGCCAATAGGACCACATCATCTCCAAAAAGCAGAGATGCAATCCTAAGGCCACCAAAACAGATCACCTCAACAACTTGGCTGCGCCTAGGAATTCTGTCCATGAAAGTAATGAACAGAAACGGTGACATAGGCAGCCCTGGCGGAGTCCAACTCTCACGACTTACTGAGAGTCCGACTTACTGCCGGCAATGCTTACCAGACTCTGACACTGGTCATATAGGGGCCTGAGAGCCCTTCTCCAAGTCCACAAAACACGTGTAGACCGGTTGAGCAAACTCCCATGCACCTTCTGGGACCCTGCTGAGGGTGTAGAGCTGGTGTTCCACGACCAGGAAGGACCACACTGTTCTTCCTGAATCCGAGGTTCGACTATCCGATGGACCCTCCTCTACAGAGGTCTGAATAGATCCCTGTGTTTGGAGCACACCCTCTTTGACCAGGGGCACAACAACCCCAGTCTGCCAATCCAGGGGAACTGCCCCGGATGTCCATGCACCCTAACCCTAACCCTAGCCCGACCCAGAGTCCCCAGGCTCAGCTTCCACAATGGAAGGCATGTTGGTGGGATTGAGGAGGTCTTCGAAGTACTCTTCCCACTGGCCCACAATGTCCCGAGTAGAGGTCAGCAGCACACCATCCCCACTATAAACAGTGTTGGTACTGTACTACTTCCCCCTCCTGACACACTGGATGGTTGATCAGAATCGTTTTGAAGCTGTGCGGAAGTCTTTCTCTATGCCCTCTCCAAACTCCTCCAACGCCCAAGTTTTTGCCTCAGCAACCACCTGAGCCGCATACTGTTTCGCCCGCCAGTACCCATCAGCTGCTTCCGGAGTCCCACAGGACAAAAAGGCCCGATAGGACTCCTTCTTCAGCCTGACAGCATCCCTGTCCACCAACGGGTTCGAGGGTTTCCGCCGCAACCTTGCGGCCACAGCTCCAATAAGTTGCCTCAACAATGGAGGCACGGAACATAATCCACTCAGACTCCATGTCCCCCACATACCCCGGAACGTGTTCAAAGTTCTGCCGGAGATGGGAGTTAAAGCTCCATCTCACAAGGGATTCCGCCAGACGTTCCCTGCAAACCCTCACAACACGTTTGGGCCTGCCAGGTCTAATCGGCATCCTCCCCCACCAGCGGAGCCAACTCACCACCAGGTAGTGGTCAGTGGACAGCTCCGCACCTCTCTTCACCCGCGTGTCCAAGACATACAGCCGCAGATCCAATGAAACTATGACAAAGTCGATCATTGAACTGCAGCCAAAAGATGATTTAGGCAAAAAACAAAAACAAAACAACAAAACACTTTTACTTAAAAAAAATACTTCTACAAATGCAACTTTACAAAGTTGATGAAACATAAAATTATAGTGTATAGCAAAAATTTTAACAATCAAGTTAAGCTGTTTGATAAATTTGCAAGATTAAATTTGCAAGGCATATTAGATTGTTTATTTTTCTAGTCTGTGCCAAAAACCTTAAAGGCAGGGGTGCCCAAAGTCGGTCCTCGAGGGCCGGCATCCTGCACGTTTTAGTTCTCTCCCTGGTGGTAGTAACAACCTTTTTAGCATGTTTTGTTTTTGAAAAATGTGTTTTCAAATAAAAATATAGAGCTCTTGTGTGACCAACAGATTGGGACATGGCACAAAAATTTTGGGAAAAATAGCCAGAGAAAAAGCTGTAGTTTGAAATAAATTAAAATAACAGGCATGGTTTCCTGTAATACATCAAATGAAATGAGCTTGGCTATAGGTTTTCTCTCCAGGATCTGCAACAGTGAATTTGTATTAGAAAACAATTAATCAGAACCTTTTAGGCTGACTTTGTCTATGCAGGAGGGGTTGGTTTCATTTTGAGAATTTTCTTCACCAGAATATAGAATATAATGCACTTAAGTTCAGTTGGTTCCATGGAGTCACTGACTGCGGCAGCACCCTCTCCTGGACAAGTGCAGAGTCAGTGAGTTTTATTTTTATTTTGATCAGGTGTCTCACATTTCTCAACAGGTATTAAAGGCAGCAAACCCATTTTTCATGCAAGCCAATGTAAAAGTAGTACTAGATTTAATTGGAGGAGTTACGAGAACCAGAGAAATATTGCATAATCTGATTTCTTTATTTTAGAATGTGGCTAATGGATCAGAGAATTCACAGTTCTTACACACTATGTGTGTTGTGTATTTGGATTTGTGTTTTTATGAGTGTCTTTGTCATTTTGTGCCACTGTGATGAGCTGTTGGATCAGGTTAAATGTTTTTTTCAGCAGTTCTGTCTGCTAGTCTTTTCTTCAGCAGTCAATAAATCTTTATATTGTTGTGCTCTTTATTGTCACTTACTTTAAAAATTGTATGTGTCTCATGTTTTAATTATGGATCACCTTAACCTTGATGAGGTCTTAGTATAGGAGAAGAGCATTTAAAAGTAAAATAAAATAAAAAAACAGGGTGTTCACCTTTGTTCATTGGTAGTACTTGTTAAAGCAAGATTCAATATAATAAAATATCAGAAAGAAATATTTAAACATCAGTCTAGTTTACATTAAGTACTCAAACTTTTCAAAGCTAGCTGCTGTTATACCTTCTACAGGACAACTGTGGAAACAGTGGTTATTGATTGTTCACAACCAAATTTGTTGACAAATCTATAATCTCTAGATTAAAGAAATGTGTTGTTTCTCAGCGGCCACTAGTTCTCTTTAATATTTATTGTGAAAATTAGCAGAAGACATGTATCTCCACTGAACAACATCAACAGAGTTGATTAAAAGCATAGACAAAGTTGGCATTATTGAGAGGATTCTATTTAAACTTGTACAGTCTTTGTTTTATACAGATGTCTGTTTTAAGAGTAAGTTGAAGTTGGGTGTGGAGGGTGTTCCCTTCAATTAAAGTACTTGCCTGTAAATACATGTAAGCAAACTGTAAATGCTTAAAAAAACATTTGTCTCTTCTTGAGTTCAGACTGTGAAAGGTGTCTTTAGAGGTTTTATGCCACCATGTTTTCTGTAACTATGACGTTATATTAAAGACAAAAATAAAAAAACCATTAAAAAAAACGTATATGTGGTAAGTCATTCAGAGAAAAAAAACAAAATTTTTCTCCTTGGTTGCAGGTTGTGTGAGTAAAGTCAAAAGTGCTACAACATTTAAAAAAAAGTATAAAAGCTCACTTTTGATTTTTCTTATTTTTGTAAAATGTTATTTGAATTTAAGTAGACACTCTAAATCGTTTAATAAAATTCTCTGTGGTCATTTTCTGGCCTTAATATAGCTTGTTTTTTGTTGTTGTTGTTTGCACTCTTAAACTGTGAAAATTCAAGTAATTTAAATATGGTTTCATGTGGAAATGCAACACTAAGCAAGATTTTCAAATAAACTATATGTTAGGACATTTTTATTTTATTTACAAATATAGCCTGAGTCATAATAAAAGTGAATGAACCAAAGAGTTGAAATCAAAGGAACTTCAAGCCTTTTTACGACCTTCTAAGGCTGCAAAAAACACATAAACTTGAGCTTGTTTACAACATGACATCATCGAAGTTTGCCAAGAAAGTAAACTGATGAAGAGGAGTAATTACATTTCAGACTCTTGGATACATTTTCACATAACTAGAACCTCCGAACAGGTGGAGAGAACCAGAATGTGTGGGTGCACTTGTCAGGTATATCTTATACACCTTTATATTCCCTATGCACACTGAGTAGGTATTAGATGACGCAAAACCCATTCTGTACATCTTTTAATCTGTATAGTGTACTATGAAAGATTTTGTATAGCTTTAATCGTGAATTGAGTTAGTCATTTCAAAAGTTCTTAGACATATAAAGGGACCAGAAAGTTTGGTCAACGTTTACTGACAAATCAATCTCCCATTTCACCATAGGAAGAGATAAATTAATTTATCTTAGACAAGGATGCTGTCAAAAATAAATGAAAAATTTAGGTTATGATTAAAGACATTTTACAGATGGAACTTTAAGCTAGGTATTTCTGACCTAAATTTGAGCTTAAATTAACTCTATTCGATGTAGGATGTAAGGGTTCTTCAAGATTGGTGTATGTCTGCATAGGATTAGTGAAGACTGGCTGAAAGAAACTCCCACCTTTACTTTTAAAGCATACCTGCTGTTTTATGTTTGAGCTAATAATCATTATTATCATCACCAGGAGCAGCTTTATTAAAGACATAAATGGATCCATAGAAAGATAATTTAAAGAAAATTAAAAAGAAACAATCACATAAAAAGATAATAATCAAATACAAGTCACTGATTTACAGAAAGGCTAGATCGCTACTCATTCTACATTCTGGACCTAAATCTGACTGAGTGTCTGGATGATGTTGTTGGTAGAAACATGTAACCTCCACATCCACCTGTACATAAGGTTTCGTTAGACAGCATGAAAAGAGGAGACACCAACAACAACAAATAATTGACTAGCATTAGTCAGTCTTGGCAAAGATTGTGGACAGAGTGTTAAACCGACCAATAAAATTCACAATAATTTATTTAAAAAACAAAGAATCAAAAAGAGAAGGAGGTGCAGGCAGTCCTAGGCAATAAGTCAATAAACAAGTCTATAAAGCGGACTCTTAGCTGGTCAAAGGGAAAAGGGCACGGTTCTCCATTGCTTCCAACCCTTTCTTGGGTCGATCCGACCAATCCTCTGGTTCCTGGTGAACCTCGACAATGATCCAGCCGCCCGCTCGCCAACGGCGACCAGTCACTCAGTCTCTTGTCCTCCGGTCCACCTGCACCATCCCCCAACTCCAACACGGCCACTCCGGGTTCGTCCGCTCTCCATTCAGCCGTGTATTGCTTTCCTCTCATCCCGCTGATCCTACACCCGTGATCTGTCCAGCTTTGTCGGCTTCTAATCCCGCTGTCTCGGTGTCGATGACTTGCATCCTTCCCGGTTTGCACCCTGCTTAATTAGATGCAGAACACCTGTGCGCTGCAGTGGGGTGTCCTCCGGTATATGTGGCACGTGACCTCAAAACAACCAATCAGAAACATGCAACACAACAACCCAAAAATATAACTCAACTAAATCTAAGAAAACTCTAGTCGGTCTCACCTCGACGCATGGCTCTGGTTCTGGAACCAGTCTCCTTGAGAGGGACTGGACATACTTCCACTCTGGAGTTGCCCATGGTGAGAGACGTCGGGCAGGAGTGGGCATACTTGTTGCTCCCCATCTCGGCGCCTGTACCTTGGGGTTTATCCTGGTGAATGAGAAGGTAGCCTCCCTCCGCCTACGGGTGGGGGGACGGGTCCTGACTGTCGTTTGTGCTTACGGGCCGAACAACAGCTCAGATTACCCACCCATTTTGGAGTCCCTAGAGGTGGTACTGTAGAGTGCTCCTCATGGGGACTCCCTTGATCTGCTGGGGGACTTCAACGCTCACGTGGGCAATGACAGTGAGGCCTGGAGGGGCTTTGTTGGGAGGAACGGCCCCCCGATCTGAACTCGAGTGGTGTTCTGTTGGTGGACTTCTGTGCTTGTCACGGATTGTCCATAACGAACACCATGTTCAAGCATAAGGGTGTCCACATGTGCACTTGGCACCAGGACACCCTAGCCCGCAGTTTGATGATCGACTTTGTCATAGTTTCATCGGATCTGCGGATGTCTTGGACACGCGGATGAAGAGAGGTGCGGAGCTGTCCACTGACCACTATCTGGTGGTGAGTTGGCTCCACTGGTGGGAGAGGATGCCGGTCAGACCTGGCAGGCCCAAACGTGTTGTGAGGGTCAGCTGGGAACGCCTGGCGGAATCCCCTGTGAGATGTAGCTTTAACTCCCATCTCTGGCAGAACATCGAACACGTCCTGGAGGATGTGGGGGACATTGAGTCTGAGTGGACTGTGTTCCGTGCCTCCATTGTTGAGGTGGCCTATCGGAGCTGGGACCGCAAGGTTGTCGGTGCCTGTCGTGGCAGAAACCCTCAAACCTGTTGGTGGACACTTTTGGTGAGGGAAGCTGTCAGGCTGAAGAAGGAGTCCTATTGGGCCTTTTTGGCCTGTGGGACTCCGGAAGCAGCTGATGGGTACAGGCGGGCGAAGCGGCATGCAGCCCGGGTGGTTGCTGAGGCAAAATCTCGAGCGTGGGAGGAGTTTGGAGAGGCCATGGAGAAAGACTTCCGTATGGCTTCGAGGCGATTCTGGTCCACCATCCGGCGTCTCTGGACGGGGAAGCAGTATGGCACCAACACTGTCTATTGTGGGGATAGTGTGCTGCTAACCTCAACTCGGGATGTTGTGGGCCAGTGGGCAGAGTACTTCAAAGACCTCCTCAATCCCACCAACATGCCTTCCATTGTGGAAGCTGAGCCTGGGGACTCTGGGTTGGGCTCTCCAATCTCTGGGGACGAGGTTGCCAATGTAGTCAAAAAGCTCCTTGGTGGCAGAGCCCTGTGGGTGGATGAGATCCACCCGGAGTTCCTCAAGGCTCTGGATGTTGTAGGGTTGTGTTGGCTGAAGCGACTGCAATATCGCATGGACATTGGGGGCAGTTCCCCTGGATTGGCAGACCGGGGTTGGTGGTCCACCTGTTCAAAATGGGGGACCGGAGGGTGTGGTCCAATTACAGGGCGGTCACACTCTTAAGCCTCCCTGGCAAGGTCTATTCACGGGTTCTGGAGAGGAGGGTCCGTCGGATAGTTGAACCTCGGATTCAGGAAGAGCAGTGTGGTTTTCGTCCTGGTTGTGGAACACTGGACCAGCTTTATACCCTAGGCAGGGTTCTGGAGGTGCATGGGAGTTCGCCCAACCGGTCTACATGTGTTTTATGGACTTGGAGAAGGCATTCCACCGTGTCCCTCGGGGAGCCCTGTGGAGGGTTCTCTGGGAGTATGGGGTACCGGGCCCTTTGATGCGGGCTATCAGGTCCCTGTATGACCGGTGTCGGAGTCTGGTCCGCATTCCGGGCAGTAAGTCAGGCTCGTTTCCGGTGAGGGTTGGACTCCGCCAGGGCTGCCCTTTGTCACCGATTCTGTTCATTACTTTTATGGACAGAATTTCTAGGCGCAGCCAAGGTGTTGAGGGGATCCGTTTTGGTGGCCTTAGGATTGCATCTCTGCTTTTTGCAGATGATGTGGCTTCATCAGGACGTGATCTGTAGCTCTCGCTGGAGCGGTTCGCAGCTGAGAGTGAAGCGGCTGGGATGGCGATCAGTGCCTTCAAATCCGAGGCCATGGTCTTGAGCTGGAACAGGGTTGAGTGTCTTCTCTGGGTCAGGGGGGTGTCCTGCCCAATGTGGAGGAGTTCAAGAATCTCGGGATCTTGTTCACTAATGAGCGAAGAAGGGAGCGGGAGATTGACAGGCGGATTGGCGCAGCATCTGCCGTCAAGCGGGTGCTGTACCAGTCCGTCGTGGTGAAGAGAGAGCTGAGCCAAAAAGCAAAGCTCTCAATTTACTGGTCGATCTACGTTCCCACCCTCATCTATGAGGGTGGGAACCCTCATAGAGCTTTATTAAAGACTCCTCAAAAGAACGAGCGGCTGAAATGGGTTTTCTCTGTAGGGCACATATGTCAGAGTCAAGGCCCGCGGGCCACATCCGGCCCGCGAGAAGATTTTCTACGGCCCCTGGGATGATCTTGATTTATTATTAGAACCGGCCCGCAGCAAGCCGGCACCCCGTCTGAAAAAATGCGAGATGCACACCCCCCCCCCGTTCGATCCTCTGGCACTTCACCCCCCCCCCCATTCGATCCTCTGACAACCCCGTTCGATCCTCACAGCACCCCCAGGTCCGCAGGAAATATACGAAGGCTTGGGCCGGTCCGCTGCACTAGACCAAATGCGTCATTTAAAAAAATCTCAATGAACATTCGATCAGTCCGGCCCTCGGCTTGTAGCTAAATTTTTTATTTGGCCCTCCTTCCATTTGACTTTGACACCCCTGCTGTAGGGTGTCTGGGCTCTCCTTAGAGATAGTGTGAGAAGCTTAGTCATCCGGGAGGGACTCAAAGTAGAGCCGCTGCTCTTTCATGTCGAGAGGAGCCAATTGAAGTGGCTCGGGCATCTGGTCAGGATGCCTCCTGGACGCCTCCCTGATGAGGTGTTCCGGGCAAAGAGGCCCCAGGGAAGATCCAAGACACCCTGGAGTGACTGTGTCTCTCGGCTGGCCTGGGAATGCCTTGGGATTCCCCCAGAGGAGCTGGAAGAAGTGGCTCGGGAGAGGGAAGTCTGGGCCTCCCTTCTGAAGCTGCTACCCCCGCGATCCGACCCCAGAGAAGCGGAAGAAGATGGATGGACGGATGGAATAAAATGCACAATGAGGACTTGTAGTACACAGAAAACTATTTTCAAAACAAAAGATAACTTAAGCGCTCTGATGTTTTGCAAAACAAATTGCTTTGTAATAGAATTTCAGGACAGAAATTTACCATGTCTAACGGTAGTTGTCTAAGGAATGTCTGTAGTTGTGTTTCAAGGGAATTTTTCAAAGACTACACAGCAGCTAAATGTGTAACAAGGACATTTCTTATGTTGTTATGTCTGTAAAACAGTTTGGGTTTCAAAACATAAAATAAGTTACATCTGAGCTGTTTTCTAACAACTCAGATGGTGAGAATAGAACCTCTCTTAAAATTTAGAGCAGTTCATCAAAAGTGATAGAAATTGTCTTCATAGCAGTCTGTTCAGTTAGCTGGAATAGGAGAGGACCAACATTAAATACAAAACCGAAACCCATTTCCTCCATTATTATTATTATTATTATTATTACAGTTTTGATTACATCACCACCATCACAAACAAAAGTTTCTCATATTTTCAGCATCTGTTGAATTTATTCGCTTTCATGTGAATTTGTTTTGTCTATATATTTGCAGAGTTAAGATCACAGACCTCTCAACGTCATCGATATAAATACATATAAAACAGCTGAACTTTCCTGCTAAAAAAAGATTAGCGACGCCAAAGCTTAACCTAAATCAAAGAGTGAAGCTGATCACCAAGTTCATTCCAAATATCAATGTGAAAGGTTTGCGACAATCGAATTGTTGAGAATCAAAGGTTTTGTGGGTTAGGAAACACTGCCCTATAGAGACACCAAAACAAAGTGACAGGACCACAACCAGGTACAATTGCTCATGATGCATAGAGGTCATTCACATGGAATATTGCTAATGTAATTGGAAGTACAGTCACACAAACCCCTCACCTCTCACCATTTTTGGATATAAAATGAAAAAAAAACACCCACTCAGTGTATACAATGACATTTTGCACTTATGCATGTACGGTTTATAAAAATACTTCCCATATTCTTTATGTTGTACCACATTTAAGATGGATAAAATGTATTTTATTTTTTACAACTTAGTATTTTTTTTTCTTTTTCTGTCCTACAGTAAGATTGAGTTTTGTAGAGAGACATATGATTTGAGGGAATCACCAAGTGACATAATACAAACAGCCACAAGGACAGTGTGCATGCAGAATGCAACCAGTCATTTCCAAGTTAGAATGTTATGCGTCAATCTTACAGGTATGATGTGTGAATGTAATGGGATGGGCATTGTTTTGGATTACACAGATGTCAGAGTCTGAACAAGACAAGTTTCCTCCAGGACAATAAAGTTAATCTTTATGGTTCATAAAGTTCATATGAACTTTATTGTTCATGTATTTATTTAACATAAGTATATGTTAAATATAAATATTTGGATCAATATAAATATATAATCCAGTGATAAGTAGGATCATAAACTATGATCCAATTTATCGCATCATAAATTGGACATATCGTTTTTAATTCTGATGTTGGTAATCTTTGCGTTTTGTGTAGAATCTCTCTAACAAGGCTCTCAAGATGCTCCCAGGAATCTGCTGGTGTTTGTCTATCAAGGACTGGACCGCCTGCTGCACCTAGACAACAAAAACAGTTATAAGACTTGTATCAATACAACCATTAAAATAGTATTCAAATTCACAATGTCAGACGCACAATTTGGATTGTCAAAATAATCAACACTTTGATGTCCTCAAAAAAAGTTAATTGTACAAATATACTTATTTGCATTACAATTGGACTGGGGTAGAACCAAACTACATAACTGGGTAGAGTGAGACTTGCCAGTGTAGAAGTGCCTAAAGTGTGAATTTTTTTTTTAAGAATTCTTCATGTTTTCTCAAGGACAAACCTTCTATGCGATGTATTTCCACTGTTAGCTTTGATTTACTAAATAATGGAAGTATAATACAGTCTTTGGGGATAGCTGCTTTTGCCTCAAAAGTGAGATTCTGCTGAAACAAGTCTCTATTTAGACTCATGACACAAACACCTACCTCAGTTTCAAGATTAATGTTTCAGGATGGAGTCCCAATAATTAATTCAATAATATCAGTAGGAATCACTAAATAATGTAATTGTGAGCAACATGGGGTCCATACATCTACAAATATTTCTGCAAATGCTGCCTTTGATGAATTGGGACACAACATATGTTTATGAGGATCAATGTTGTACTTCTTCTATGCTCTAGAGACCATCTTCACTAATTTCTTTTCTGTCATTGGAACTGTGGCATTTCTGCCAAACTTATGGGAATCTCTTACCACCTTATTCATCATTTGACTGTTTCTTTTATTTTTTTTATTTTATTTTTATCTATACAGGTTGTTGCACTGAGATCCAAGATCTCATCTACACCTGCCTTCATATTTTTATGTATTTCACCAAAGCATGATATTTATCAATTAAATTCAGACAGACAGAAAAAGATGAAAAGAAAAACTCACTCTTTCTGCTAGCTCAGCTGCATTGATGTTTGGGTCATATGGAATAGGATCACCAAGGAAGGTTCGAAATTTCACAGGAAATCCCCCATAAATTGGAGCTACAGGAAGACGAAATCTTTCATACAGCCACCGAAATAATCCTGAAAAGAAAAATACAGGCTAATAATTATAAAGAGATTTCTTGTAATGTTGCAGTCCAAGAAAATACAGGTTACAAGTACCTCACATCAATGAATGTTTTCACCAGGTAGGTTCATCTCAGTTTTGTGGTAAATTAGATTTTCTGACTGGCACATTCCACTGACCCAGAGAGCAAAACAGATCTATGTCCCCACTGTACCTTTCGGTCAGTACTCATGAGCTTAGATTAACAATGCTCCTGCCATATTTCAGCATCTCATGAATAGAGTGGTGTCAGACCAGTATGATGCCATGGTCTAAGATCAAGATGGCAGGACCAAGAAAGATATTTCAATGTCCTAGGTTCCTAGGTGTTCTCTGCCATACACTTGACTTGAATAAGTGGGTGATTAACAGGCTTCTGCAGCACTTGATACATGAAGAGAGGAGCTGTTATCATGTGAATCAGGTGTTCTGGAACAGGGACACATCTAAAATATCGAGGGTAGTAGTCCATGAGGACTGGAATTGAGAAACATTGGGCAAGAGGTTAGCTGAGGTTGGTGATTGTGGTAAACTCAGAAATTAACTTTAGACATTATGGTGATGACCCCACTACTAAAGGGTCTGTTTTGTTTTTCTGCCCCATTATTGGCATGAGATACACCTGGGCCAAATTTTCTCCTGTCTGCTCATCAGGGTGGCTCCTCAGTTCAGTAGAGTGTTCACCCTGTTTAGTTTTGGTTGTGTCTGGGTTTCTACATTAGATACCTTTCCACACATCCAGATATTCAGACCATACTGAGAGATTATTTTTTTTGTTTTTAGTGCTGACAACCACTACCTACGAAGGTAGGTAGTGTAGGAGCCACTCACACTCTCCCATTTGCTCTCTACCTTGCTATAGCGCCTTCCAACAGTAGAGCTTGCCATGAATGCTCAGGCTAGTTAGTATGGCCACTGATGGCCTTACTAACTAGCCATCAGTGGAAACAAAAAATTGTTTCTCTGAAATTAGTACACTGAGCAGCCCTTACATGAGCCTGCACAATCTTAGTCTTGATTGCCAGGACTAAGACCTTCCTCCTGGCTCTGACTGGCTGTTCTTGACCAGGAGCAAGAAATTTATGCAGATCTTGAAAGTAGCTCAGGGAGGAGATGGAGCCGTTTGATTTTTTTTTTCACAGATTTTATGTCTCATAACATACTGTCACAACAGTGATAGTTATAACAAATATGTAAAACACATATTTTAAAAAAAATAAAAGCTACATTAGCTTTAAGATAGATATGCATTAAACTGTGAAAGTATGTCTTTCACAGTAATGGCATTATTATGCCTTTGCCATTATATGACTTGAAAATGGTTTCAAAACAACAATATTATTGCTTGTTATAAAAATTACAGGGACAATTTATTGTCTAGCAAAATTTGTTCTTGTGACAAGACTACCTACAACAGCTAGCAGATTACACCTTAAAATTGATAGTTTACATCATTAATCTGAACATACATGTCATCCATTTCCCTAATAAGCCCAACAAGGGGGTACATCAAACTGCAACAAGAGGCAGAGGTGCAAACATATCCCATAGGATCCAGGTACCAGACCAAGAAATATTAGAGGATGAAAGATCCCAGGATGAAAAAAATCAACTGATAAACAAAATTGTATCTACTAGTACAAATATCGTTAGAATGCTACTGATAAATAGACAGACCGACAGACACAGAAACATGCCATGTTTAACAAGCACAGAATCCTCAACACTTACTTATACAAAACACACAAGATCTTCCTCACTTACTTAGTGTCCCAAGAGATCTGAAACCCTCTCGTAGATTCTGAGTAAACATAGGAATTATTGGCTGAAAAAAATACAGAATAAGCTTAGAGATGGAGATATGACACCATGATCAATCATATATTCATGCATATTGGAGTAGGTTTTGTGAGCACATTTAACTGGATCAAAAATAAACGTCTCAACTGAAATCTGATTTCCCAATAGGATTTAATCAACCAAATGACACAAAAACATTCTTGCAGATTTCCCAAATGATTAAACAGTAGTTGTGTCAGTCTTGAAAACTATAGGTAACAAGTGGGAAGCAGAATCGATTAGGATTTCAATCTGTTTCCATGGCAGCAATTATCCTCAACAGGTCACTGTATTTCAATGAGCTGCACAATTATTTTTTTTTTCAAAATAAAGCTCACAGATGCTGTTCAAGATAAAGGACTAGCACTTCCATGAGAAAGATTATTGAGAGAGAACTTTCAAAGTAAACCATTGGTCTACAGCAGGAGTGTCAAACTCCAGTCTTCAAGGACCGGTGTCCTGCAACTTTTAGATGTGCCTCTGCTGCACCACACCTGAATAGAATAATTAGGTCATTTCATACCAGCGTTTTGTACCTGTGGCACATCTAAAAACTGCAGGACAGCGGCCCTTGAGAACTGGAGTTTGCCACCTGTGGTCTACAGCATAAAAGAAACAAGGTATGTTAGATTTTCAAAACAATGAGAACTCAAAACAGAACTCTTGTTTTGTTACTGGTCGGTCTGTAGCTGAAAAAGGTTCCATATTTCAAATGACATTGAAAGAACAACGCTGATGTGCAATTAGGTTCAAATGTATTTGTACCTCTGCTTTTTCTATTCTCAATTGATTGCTGGTGGCTAGTCTGAAAGAACTAAGTGGGGGAGTTGCAGAGCAGGGTTGCTCTGTGAGGTGGAAACTCTGAGGCCTGAAAACTGCAGCTCTGAGAAGAGCTGCGTGTCGAAGACAGTGCTCAGTTCACCCAGGCATTTTGCACAGCTGAATGGTTACCATGGAGATTAAAGGATTTCTCAAACATGCCCGAAAGAATAAAGCCAACACTCCAAGTATGTTTTTGATGAGGGAATAATATTAGAACATGGTGTAGAGTTAAAAAAAAGTGGATTTTACATAAAACGGCCCCTTTAACAATTTATCCGTTGTCATTTTACTATGCCTAACTATGAAAGAGTATTGAAGTATGAACTTTATGTAATAACCTGAATAAAGAAAATATACTGCCATAATCTAAGTATAAGGAAGTTTGCCATAACGCACCACTTGACAGTCAATGGCAACTTGTGCAAAGCCTTTGCGTTTTCCCCAAAAAAGACGGTAGGTCTCATCACTAAACATTGCTTCCCGCACTCCTCCTGGAGAAATACCAAGCAAGTGGCCATTCCTCAGAGCCCGGACACACTCTTCCTGAGGACCGTGGATCACTGAGAAGACCTCTAACAGCAACTTGAAACCTGGAAGAAGAACACAAAATGGAGAAATTAGATACACGCAAAGGGATATCTTGTTAAATATGTTCAGAACCTTATAAGGACAAGAGGAAGGAAGTATTATGCACCATTAGTAGGGATGGAATACTTAAGATCACCAGGTGTTTGCTAATTGCTGCTGGCTATTCTGGAGGAGCTGAGTTGGGGAGACATGTGAGAAGGCTGCTCTGTGAGGTGGAAGCTCTCAAGCCTGGAAACTGTTTTTGTTTGGCCTTGGGCTTGCATGTGAATGTTTACAACAACAAACAGCATTCTCTAATTTGATTTGAAAGAGAAAACATCTGTACACATATGTTGCCATCAAGTTTTTGCTGGGCAAATGCTTCTCACTGCAGAAAATTATTACATTTGCTTTTTAAAAACAAAGAATTTTAAGAAAGGAGAAAGAAAAAACACAGGACAGCTTGTAAATTTTGTAACTTATTTATGTCATGTTAATGATGAATAGCTGAAAGTTACCCGGTCTATCAACTGCTGTAGCAATTCCACTCCAATTCCTCTCATTGTCATTTCTATGGATATTCCTTGAACAAAATGTTGAATAAACAGTCATGTTGTTTTCACAAATAATCTCCAATATCTACTGGAACAGCTGATGCGCCACATCTGTTCTTTGTATGGGATTCCACTCCGTATTTATGTTATTGCACTTTCTCATTGGCTACCTGTTGCATTCAACAGGCTGCGTTCTCGCTACCAGTCAGGTAACACCACACATGCTATGATAATCAGGCCAAGACAATCCAACATGTTGAAATGCCCAATGTCAGCTTGGAGTGGTCTTGACATTCTACCTACTGGACCCGGTCAGTCGTAGCACACCACACACGGTAGGATGATCGGCTACGATTATCGCAAGAGACAATTTTAGAACGCCAAACGTTATAAGATTATGGTAATGGGAAAATCACGGCAAAATGTGTACTGGGGTTTAGCCATAAAAGCAACCTTTAAATTATTTCAATTTAATTCAAAAATACTTTTATGATCGCAAAAGGAAATTTAATTATTCTAGCTTATTAATTTAGATCCTTCAAAGAGTTATTGACGATAGAGATGGCTGTTGGCAGGAAAGATCGTCTGCAGCGGTCTGTACTGCGCTGAATCTGAAGAAGCCTCCGACTGAAGATGCTCTGCCTTCCCAAGACAGTTTCATAAAAATGATGGTCAGGGTTGTCCATAATTTTCTTGATCCTATGAAGAATCCTTCTTTGCATCATCATCTCCAGAGTTTTCATAGTCAACCCCAGAACAGAACTAGCCTTCCTTATCAATTTGTCAAGCTTTTTTTATGTCCCTGGCACAGATGCTGCTGCCCCAACAGATGACAGCAGAAGATAGAATGTTCCCAACAACAGACTTAAAGAAGATCTGCAGCATCTTATTTCAAACCTTAAAGGATCTTAGATTCCTCAAAAAGTCCAGTCTGCTCTGTCCTTTCTTATAGATGCTTCATTGTTGCACCTCCAGCCTAGTCCGTTGTGCAGATAAACTCTGAGGTATTTATATTCCTCAACCACCTCCACTTCTTCTCCCATGATGGAAATGGAGTTTGATCTAACCCTGTACTTCCTGAAATCAACAGTCATCTCCTTTGCTTTGTTCACATTTAAGATTAGATGATTGTTCCCACACCATGCCACAAAGCGGTCCACCAGCTCTCTGTACTCGGCCTCTTGTCCATCTCTGACACCCAACAACTACACAGTTATCTGAGTATTTTACTAGCTGAGTATACAATAAGCTGGAAAGTGTCGTTGAACAGAGGGAGGTTTAGCTCTTTCTACTGAATTGGTTATCTCTGCGATCGGATCTCAAACAAGTAAAAGACAAAGGATGAATGAACGGACATGAACGGACAACATAGTAAAGCAGACTGCTGTGGACTAGTAGCTGTTAAACTGTCCAGCAGATATGCCTTTTCTTTGTATAGAAATGACTTCAAAACACACTCAGCAATATTTCTGAATGACAGTAATGTGCCTTAATTTTCAGAACAAATAAAACAGTTGAAATACCAGGAATCTTGAAGAGGAAGTGGTCAGCTACAGAATGGCAGGTACGTCCTTTCTGAATGATGACACGGGCCAGGAAGTAATAGTAATCTATAGGTATGGCTCCATGATAGTACACTATTAGAGCTGGTCCTCTGTTGGGAATCTTCTCCATTCCATGGATCTCATAACCTGATGCGCAGATTATATCACAAGATACAATAATACATTATAGAGATTTTTACATTTGCAGTCAAGTGCTATAAATAAACACATTTTATATGCTTTGGGGAGTAGTTTACATTTATTCATACCATGCCATATGGCTCCATGTCCATCCCAGAGGGTAGCCAGTGTTTTTCTGGCTCCATCCCACAAGTTGTTGCTATAAGCTTCCTTTAGCTGATTCTTCCTCTGATAAAAGCAAGCATGAGAAGATGAATACATCCAATGAACATAGTTCATGCTTTTGTTTAAAACCTCGTATTCCAAATTATCTTACTACAGTCATATTTATGGTCAGAAATATGCTTAGAACCTTATAAGGTCAAGAGGAATGAAGTATTATGCACACACTAGTAGCGATGGAAGATTTGAGACCACCAGCTATTTGCTAATTGCTGCTTGTTAGTCTAGAGGAGCTGAGTGGGGGAGACACTGGGAAGGGCTGCTCTGTGAGGTGGTCTAAGTCTTTTGAATACATTTAGTAACAAATATTATATTACAGGTTAAGGTTATAATTCTACATGACAAACAATAGTTCACATTGTAATGTGTGCATTTGCAAAGCTGTTTTCAAAGTGTTCAGACTAATATTGTATATTATAATTTTTACTACAGTGACGTGAAAGAGCATTTGCTTCCTTTAAGATTTTTTCTGCTTTTTTTCTCTGTCACAACACATTTATATTTTGGACAAGGATAATTGAGCAAATACTAAAAGAGAAGTCAAGAGAAGTTTTTATACTATTTAAGGTAAATACCTTAAATAGGTATTTTCCTTAAATACCTATTTAAGGTATATATATATATATATATATATATATATATATATATATATATATATATATATATACATACACACACACAATATCTAATAAATTAACATTTTCCTTAATACATTCAAACTCTCTCCTCATATATCTTCTCTCTCTTTTATATTTATGACATTCTAATATAATATGTTCTATTGTTTCATATTTTCCACAGTAATCACATTTGCCAGTAGTATGCTTTTGAATTTTAAAAAGTGTATAATTAAGTCTTGTATGCCCAAATCTTAACCATGTTATCACTCTTTCCTCCTTTTTATTTCGTCTTCCATTTCTTTTTTCTCCTAGTATCTTCTGAATTTTATAAAACTATCTTCCTGTTTTTTTCCTCATCCCATCTTTTATGCCATTTTTCCATCAGTTTTTCTGTAACAATACAATTACTTGTTTTAACTTTAAAACTAATGGGATTTTGAATTACCTTCTTTGCCAATTTATCTGCCCTCTTATTTCCTTCTACTCCAATATGTGCTGGAACCCACTCAAATATAACTATCAAACCCATATTTTGTATTCTGAATAATGTATGAAATATTTCTAATAAAATATCCATCCTACTATCTGATTGATTATATTTTAAACTTAATAATTCAGAGTTTGAATCTGAACAAAAGACTGTTTTTAATGGTTTTATGTCTTCTACCCACTGTAAAGCTAATAATATTGACAACATTTCTCCTGTGTATACTGATAATCCGTCTGTAATTTATTTTTCTATTTTTATATTAAATTCTGGTACTACAAAAGCTATTTCTATTTTTCCAGTTATTTTTGATGCATCTGTATAAATTTGAATATATTGATAATAATTGTTTAAATGTAACTGTACTGAAAAATTATCTACGATGTAAGATTTATCTTGTTTCTTTTCCATTATTGAGATATCTACTGTTGCTTCTGGTAGAATCCATGGTGATAAAATTGATATTAGTGTTGTTTCAGTAATTTCTAAATCAGTCATTTTAAATTCTTTTATTTTCTTTCAATTGTCCATCCAAACCCCAATTGCAACACCCTTATAACCTCTTCAATATATTTCATATTTTTACAATGAAATCAAAATTTTTCCCTCTTTTCCAAACAGCACCATCATCTGCAAAAAGTGAACCTCCCATTTCTTTTCCAATATCTTTAAATTCATCATTTAGCATAATAAATGATGAATTTATTATGATAAATAACTTTGTTTATCATAATTGAGAACAGTAACGGACTTATAATACTCCCCTATGGAGTTCCATTTTCTACTATCTGTTTTTCTGAGATCACTTCACCAATTCTAACTTGTATTTTCCTATTTGTTAAGAAGTCTTTAACCCATTTAAATATTTTCCCTTTAATGCCCAATGTGTATAATTTAATAAATAATCCCTCAACTCACATCATATTATATTCTTTTTCTATATCAAAAAATATTGCCACTACACTCTTTATTTACTTGTGCTCTTCTAAGTTCATGCTATAGACATAGCGTTGGATCATTAGTACTCCTCCCTTTTCAAATACCACTTTGATATTTTGACATATAGCCTTTATTATTTAAATAATATACTAGTGGTCTATTATTAATCATTTTTATCCATTATTTTATATAGATTTGATGTTAAAGCTATTGGTCTGTAGTTTCCTGGGTTTGAGTTGTCTTTTCCTGGTTTAGCTATTGGTACTATAATTGATTCCTTCCAGTTCAATGGTAATTTTCCATCCTCCCAAATTTTACATAGTTGTCTTATCATTCTATATCAAATTTAATCTTAACCTGGTACTGTATTTTTTTGTCTTCCTAAGTGCTTTTGTAAACTCAACATTCAACAAATTAGTTGTTTCTTCAACACTCTCTAATAAATCTTTATATTTATATTTCTCTTCCCTTTCTTCCCTCTTCACTATTATTATTATTAAATTTACATCATTTATATCCATTTTCATATCTACTTTTCCTAAGTTTATTTGACTCAAATATCTAAATTTAATCCAGTCTGCCTTAAAATTCAGTCTTTTATTGACCATTATATTCTTATTATTTAAATTTAATCCTACTCTTATTGTTATGGGACAATGATCACTACCTATTGTTGAATTTTTATCAAATAAGCACTCACAAATACCAGCTAAAACATTTTAGAAAATTGTTAAATGATTCCATCTCTGTTCTTACATTGACTCTTGTTCCCCTCCCATCATTAATACATACAAGAGTTTTCATTTCCATTAATTCTTCTATAACTTGTCCATTTTTATCATTACATTTACCCCACAATGTGCTATTTGCATTAAAATCCCCACACCAAATTATTTCCCCTTCCAAATATTCATTTAACTTCTCCATTATTTCAATTGATAATATTTTATATGGGCTATAAAAATTTATAAATTTAAATGTACCTTTTTTTTCCCTATATCTCAATTACTATATAATCAAGTTTTTCCCTTTCTCTAATACGTGATATTGTATCCCTTGCTTTATAAATATCCCACATCCTCCTCCACCTCCCTCCTGTAGATCTCTTCTTACACTATCATATCCTTTGATCACAAAATCTAATGTTTTAACCATGTTTCCTGAACACAAATAATTTCTGGTTGTTCTTCAAGACTACCAATATATGTCTTTTAGCAATTAAACTTGTTGCATTCCATTGTAATATTAACATGTACTACTTTCACCCGATGGTGAAAGTAGTACTCTTTAAACCACAAAAACTTTTCAGCTCCTCTCACTATTACTTTAATCTTCTCAGTTTTATGCTTGGCTTGGTCAGTGCAGTTGATAACATATGCTACAAATAATATTAGTTTTTCTACTGATATTGTGATATTTTCTTCTGACTATACTTTGCCCTGCTGTGGAATTTGACTCGCTGTTTGTTCACTCTTTCTTGTTTTCTGTTCCTTCTTATTTTTTTAAGTGCTTCAGCAGAGCATAGGTTTTTAGTCATTTTAATCTGTATGATTTCTTCTGCCTTCTTCCTTACTTTACGTCCTCCATACGTAACTCTATGTTGCCCTCCACAGTTACAACATTTTTCTTGTGCTTCTTCTTCACAATCTTCTAACTTGTGATCTTCACTACCACATTTTGGACAACTCTGCTTCCCTTTACAAACTGCTGCTATGTGTCCATACCTTTGACATTTGAAACAACAAAGTGGTGGAGGACTACTGACCTGAAAACTGAGATAACTTATTTTGATGTTTTGTGGCAACTCGTTTTTTATCAAATTCAATGAGGATTGACAAACTTCCTTTTTTTTCTCCATTTATTGTTTCTGACAATCTCTTCAAGTTATTCACTTTGGCACCTACAATACTTCTGTTAATTTTATCAAGATCTTCATCTAGAACAATGCCATAAATCACTCTAATTTTTTTATTTTCTCCCATGATTTCTTTCTCCAACACAGTTTTTTTTTTTTACAGATATTATCCACATTTAAAGCCTTAAATGAGAGATGGAAAGCCTTATAGGTGTCCATCTCTCAAGATCTTTACCATTTCAACATCTCCGATTTTCGTTTTAATTTCTCTTGACATTGGGGCTGATGTGATCCCGTTCTTCCTCGTTCTTAAGTTTTAATATTATTTTAAATTCCTCCCTCACAACTTTCCTCCTAACTATCCTTTCTTCTTCTAAACTACTTCCTTCCAGTTCTCGTTTATTACCTTGAATATCATCAATTCCCTTTTCTTCATCTATTTTATTTCTTCCACGTCCTCTCCCTCTTCCTTTCCCCACTGGCGTCCACCCTTTAAAATCCATGTCATCCTCATTTTCTATCTCCACTTCCAACCGAACCATTCACATACCAGTTTATGCCTAAATCTGCCTTTTCCAAATCCGATATATTTCTATTCGTTTTGTTTTTCCCACACTGCTCCAAGTCCTCTTTCACCGGCTAAACCCAACCGCTCTTGACGCAATCAGTCATCTCATCTAGCTAGGACCTTTGTTCCAAATACCTCCCAATATTTAATCTCCTCTATCTCAGTCACAACTTGCCAATCTGTCTCGTTACCCTGCTCACCAATATGCTTGTCACCTTCTTGATCTCTTCCTGTATCTTTAGTTTGGCTTTATTTTTGGATTTTGTTTCCCTGGACTCTCACAATTTTGTAAGTTTGATTCTTTGTGTGTTTGTTTGTTTGTTTGTTTTTAAATTTTAATTTAATCTTTAAACAAAACTTGACCACATCACTCGCCTGCTGCTTTTGGATCCACACCTCAACCACAAATGAAAAGTAGAGTGACCATTCCACAGCAGTTTACAACTATCACAGCAAAAGACTTAGAACTGGCTTTATGTAAATCTTTAAAGACTAAAAGAAGTCTCTAAATTAGTTTCCCATCTGCTTAGGGTTTTTTTTTTTTTTTAGATAATTTTATGCTGTGCAACTTTTTCAGGTCTTGTAGTCTATAAAATCTTATCAGACAGGTTTTGTGAGAGATTACTGGCAAGTTCAATTGTAAAACGTGCTCAAAGAAGATTACATCTCTAATTTAGTTCATTACATTCACAATTTTCTTTCCTCAATCCTTTTCGAAAAACTAAAACTAACAATAACTGTATAATCAGTCCCTAAAAAAACAATAAGCATTGAGTAGCAATAAATTTCAGCATAAGTTTGATTTTCTATAAACATTTAAGTTTAGCAAGAAGAAATCAATAATAAATTCATTTGTCTTAAAGTTTGTAGCAAGTTACATATTTGTTTCATTTTTGAAAGAGTTGAAGTTTTTTTCGTAAACAGGAGTTGCATTTAGTGACGCGTTTCTCCAAACCAGCAAAATTTTTCATTCAGAGCTATAATCTCCTAATTTTATTAACATGAAATTAAACGTTTTGTTTCACAATTGACTGTTTATACTGTGGACAATATTGAATTTATACATACCTTATAGACATGAAGGAAGAGAATTGAAAGATAAAGAAGGATAACAATGAGGAATGGCACAAGGAAAACAACAGCGAGAGGGGTGAAGACCCACAAGAGGTATTCCAGAAAGCTCAGGTAGTCCTTGAGCTGCTCCAGGCTGGCCCACTCTTCCCACACATGAAACAAACATACCTGTAGGCAAAGATAAGAGCTAAGAAGGAAAGGCCAGTTTGCTGTTTCAGTTTAGACACAAAGCTCTAAAACGTTACATTGATATCTGCATATATATGTTTTCAAAATAATAATTAGCAACCTTCTACGGCTGGCACACAGCATTTAACAGGTCTAACAGATGCAGTTACCTTTAATACCGCTTCTGGATAGATTCATAAATCAACAAAAATACTACATCACAGCTCAAAAAATAGCCAACAGCAGACTAGTAAGTGGGTCCAAGAACTCGCAAAGAGCTGTTACATGTCACAGTTGAGCCCAAAAATTACTCACCAAGATTTAAAATTCTTTTTGTTCAATATAGAACTTATTTTTCTCTGAAAATCAGACAAGCAGCACTCAGAAGATAAACACTGTAAACAGAGTTTTTATTCACATTTGGTTCAGAAAAGTCATGTCAGTCATGTTTCTCCAAACTGCTTAGTGATCAATGGCAAAAATTTTCAACAGCTTTACAACAACAATATCCTATTTATAACAGCTGTTCAGTTTTTTTTCCCAAAGTTTTAACTTGAATAAATATTTAGGTGATGAGTAAGTTCTTGAAGTTGAAAGACCTCTTTGCCATCACCCTCATTTTCAGCTCCCTCTACAGATTCTCTCCCAGTCTCTAATCAGTACTGAGGAGGTGCCACTCCAAAACATGACAAATACTTCCAGTCAGAAGAAACATGTTGGTAAAATGAAAGGACTTCTTCAAACCTAAGTCAGCCAGGGGTATAAATAATTTTTAACTAGGCTATCTAGTTAAGCTGAAAAATTACTAAAGTTCATTCAGAATGGAATTTACCTTAATAAACATGTAAATTAAAATAATAAAGTTTAGTGTTTAAGAGAGATTTTAATTTTAGTTTGTGTTTTTGATAAAACACCCGGATTTCATAGAAAGACTGCAGTCTAGATCTATCCTAATCACATTGCTTAATGCAGTGTACGGAGGCCCTACACATACTGTGCATTCCTGCACTGCATCAACACATTTGAGAGCCTTGAAATATTGAAGCTGCATAATATTTTGATTGGTCAAGCTCACTAATTGTGTACCTCCTCATGCCATTGTATTGGTGGGCCAGAAACCTGGGAGTAGTGATGGACTCTGACCTTAACTTTCAGAGCCACGTAAAGACAGTCACAAAGACGGCCTTCTATCACCTGAAGAACATTTTCAGGATTAAAGGACTAATGTCTCAGCCAGATCTAGAGAAACTCATCCATGCGTTTATCTTCAGTCGTATTGATTATTGTAACAGCGTCTTCACAGGTCTGTCCAACAAATTAATCAAACAGCTACAGCTGATCCAGAATGCTGCTGCTCGTGTTCTCACTAAAACCAGGAAGATAGAGCACATAACACCAGTTTTAAAGTCTCTCCACTGGCTCCCTGTAGCTCAAAGAATAGACTTTAAAATCCTGTTGTTAGTTTATAAATCACTGAATGGTTTAGCACCACAATACATTAAAGATCTGCTGCTGTTGTATCAACCTTCCAGAACTCTCAGGTCTTCTGGTTCTGGTCTGCTCTGCATCCCCAGAACCAGAACCAAACGAGGAGAAGCAGCATTTAACATCTATGCACCAAAAATCTGGAACAAACTTCCAGAAAACTGTAAAACAGCTGAAACACTGACTTCCTTTAAATCTCAACTAAAAACCCACTTGTTTAGAGTTGTATTCGAAACGTAATCAATGGCAAATTTATTGATGTTGTGTTTTTATTGTTGATTCTATGTTGCATTGTATTTTGTGTTTGATTTGATGTAAAGCACTTTGAAATGCCTTGCTGCTGAAATGTGCTATACAAATAAAGTTTGATTTGATTTGATTTTGGTGGTGTCACAAGTGTTTGCCATGGCACAATAGTTAGCCCTGTTCTGCATTGAGACATTGGTTGCACTGATTCTCTCTTGGTACTCTGGCTTCCTTCTACAGTTCAGAGACATGTATGACAGCTTAATCCAGCACTCTACACTGCCCTTAGTGTGTGTGCGTGCATGTTAAAATATCCCCTTCTATAGCAAAACAAGTGATTACATGGCGTTTGTGTCATGAAATGCAATGGTGGGTGGAGAGGCAGACGCGATGGAACCAGGTTGCAGTGATAATTATGATATTTAATAGTGAAATAATCCAACACAAAAATCCAAAAGCCAGGCAGCACTGCCAAGCGGAAGACCAGGGCTTAACACAGGACAGACGATGGACTGAGAACACATCAGACAAGGACCCGACAAACACACAGAGACACAGGTGACATTAAATACACAGGAGGTAATCAGGGAACGAGACACCCCTGGGAACAATCAAGGGGAGGACAGGACAGCACACAGACTCAGAGACACAGGAACTCAAAATAAACACACAAAGAACTCAAATCAACACAGAGAAAAACCCAAATCCTTACTGTTTGTTTGATTCTCAAAGATTCTATAACTCTCATTAAAAGATTCAGTTTGAGATATTTTGAAAAATCCCCAACCAGACAGTTTCCACTCATTTGCAAAGTTATTACACAGTACTGTGACTCAGTATCTGCTCCTCCACATTTCCACATTAACATTATAAATTATTACAAAAATAGTACTTAGAATTTTATTTAAAAAGTTCAATAATATATATTTTTACCAATTTCATAAAGTGAATTTTATAAATTCATTACATATAGAGAAATATTTCAAGAATTTATTTCTTGGAATTCTGTTGATGTGTTATCTGATATTTATCATCTGACATGTGCAAGAAATAATATGCTTTCATAGAATCATATTGTATGTTGAAGTGTGAGTGTTGCACTACTCATACCAAGAAGGACAGGGTGTCTTGTGATCCTTGTAGGCAAGACTGGTTTCCATTCTCTGCCATCCTGTGGAGCGTGACTTCCAGAGGCTGATGATGACCAGATCAGCAAAGCATCCAAGCAATGAGGCGGAGATCTCACAGTGGCAACATGTGTTACCTAAGATAGAATAGAATAGCATTAAGATTGTTCCAGTATTTATTCAAGTCATTCTTACAGTCATATTCAATTGATTAGAATGTTCATCATCAGGCCTGAGCAGCAAAGCGCTGCGAAGGCCTATTGTAACGGGGTCTTTGCAAGTAAGGTGCCGACGTCACAACTGAAATGCGCCTTTCTTGTTTCCGCTTTGAGTTATCATGACAGCTATAAAAGACAAAGTCATATTTCAGAGGCAAATAAAGCAACAATATGAATATTGTTATCTTCCAAATATAAAGGGCTGTTAAGTTTTCATGAATTTCCAAACGATCCTGAATCGAGAAGATGGTAGCTTGTAAATATTCATCCCTACAAGTTAAAGCTAAAGCGGCACAGCAATGTTTGCAGCCTTCACTTCACACCGGATTAGCTTCTTCAACCTAAAACTATCAGGGTGAAACGGATGGTAAATAAAGGAGCCTGTGTTATTTCCATGGAATCACTTCTGTATTCAGCCTGAAAGAGCGAGTTTTTTGGAACAAATGATCAGGTTTTAGTTTAACAGTAACAATACATGAAGTTACCTTTAAAATTAATCACACAAGTAACATTTAGACCCAACAGTAGACTTAAACTTCAACAAAATCACTCAGGTTGTGTGTGTTGTTTTTGTCTCATGCAAACGTTGCTTTAATTTTTTTTTTTCTATTTAATCATAAGAAATCATAGTCAGGCAAAGAGAGTGTCATGAAACAGGAAAAGCAGGCTTCCTGAAAAAAGAGGAAGTAAATTTTCAGCTTGCAGATTTATAAAAATAGTTTAAACTGTTCTTTATTTCAAAGCATAAACGTTTTAAAAAATGAAATCTAAACATTTTGAGTAATTGAATAAAACCCAAAGTAAAATACTTATATTGATATTGGTTTACTTGTAAACCAATATCAATATCAACATAATTGGTCAACATAATTGGTTTACAATTATGTAAACCAATTATGTTGATATTGGATACAAGTAAGTACTTACTTGTAAGTACTCATGGGAATACTTACAAGTAAAACAAGTAACTGTACCTTTGGTATCAAATGATTAGAAAAATAGATTATTCTTGGTTTCTTTTTAGAAGACCATCCGTAATAACTCACATTAGGATTATAACAACAGGAACTAATAAGTTATGGTTAAGAATATTATGAATTACTGCTAAATCAAAGAAGCTAAAGACATTATAGGTGTGATTTTGACATTTAACTTGAAATGGTGTAAAATGTGTAGATCACTGATGTTGTATTGGAGGTAGATGGTAGATGAAAGGTTAGGTAAAAGTGGAACCAACAGCAAACCAGAGATGACCAATGCCTCAGAGATTTGGAAATAGATTGTTGAACAACTTAAACTGTTGAAAGAAAAGGTTGTGTAATGGATGTAGGATGGCCTTTGAGCAACCCTGGGACATTAGCACAGACATCAGGACATAATGTCTCTAAGACAGTGATGGATATGTGATTATCTATACAAGCAGTCAGCCAATGAAATAAGCACAGCAACAGTGTTAGTCAATGCAAACACATCTGTAGGGTGGATAAACCCTATAAAAGATGAGTGTAAAAAGAGGAACCTTTGGCTGGATCCTCCAGGCAGCTTTGAACCAAGATTGAGATGGACAAAGAACTGTGCAGCTGAAGAAGAGCCGGGGCCAAGGAGCCAAAGACTGTCCTGCGTAAGGGGACCAACCCGTTAGCCCAGCAACATGTGGCTTCAAATTGCACTTCTCTCATCGCTGGGGTCAGACCACAAATACAAAGACCAAGAAAAAGGCAAAGATGAAGAAAAAAGGCAAAGAAGAACTGGCGCTTTCCTGCAGTTCTACATCTCAACAGACCAGAAAGATCGTGAGACAAGGTGAAGGGACCTTCAGAGCCACAAGACAAGAACCTGAGGAACGCTACACACATGAGGAAGACACCCTAAGATCCGAAACCTGCTGCTCTAAGTCAGTACTCTTCCTGCCAGCACCCATGTACTGTGTGACATCACCATCGATACAGAGACAAAAATTTATCAGACCTACAGAGATCCCTGCCTCATCGATCAACATCCTCCTCCTGCTGCAATACTTCTTCGTCATCAGGCCATTTCTGGGGTCCAAAATTCCATACTCCATCCGACTCTCTCAAAGGTTCCCTTTTTAGTTCTCAGTGTCAGCATTAGGGAAAGTTAGAAAAGATGATTGATTTTACTTATTTGATTATTTCTGCTACTGAATTAAACTGTACTGACCCTTGCAAAATTGCCTTACTAATAAAATATTTATCATTAAAAAAGAATCTAAAAGATATTGTGGACATTCAATTAATGAGTCACCTCAAAATTTTTGAGAATTGTAAAATAGCTATGACATTTGATTCTGGAGAGGAAAAGGTAGAAAACGGTTTATAGGTTACTTTTGGTCCAAAACTACATGTAAAACAACGTCCTTGGGACGCGCCCGAGTCACTAAAATCAACCTGGTTCAGTACAAAGGGGACATTGTAATCTTTGTAAAGAAAGAGGGTTAGGGTTAACAGGTGTGTCCTGTGAAACTAGTTGGCTGCAGGCTCCTCAGTCTGGCTAATTCACAGGGGGAAGAAGGGTGGGTAGATCGCCCAAAATTGAGAAAAAAAGTCTCTTGGAGGTACACCTAAAATGCTTTAACCTAGAATTCTAAAACTTGGTACAAATGTGTGTCTTGTCAGGACCTACAAAAAAGCCTCTTGGAGCCATGGTCCAAATCCAACAGGAAGTGGGCCAATTTGGATCATAGCCACCACATTGTCTATTTTACAGACATCGTATCTGATCAAACTTGTCCTACAGAGTTTGACATACAGACTTTGGAACCACTCAGCAGAGGCTTGAGGCATTGAAGGTCAAAAGTTATCCTACAAATTTTTGTACATCAAAGCACGTGGGCGTGGCTAAGTGTCAAAATCTGACTATTCGCCATGAAACATCAAGGTGCAATAACTTCCACATACAAAGTCAAAACTGCATCAGACTTTCTGTCTCATCACAGACCAGCCCTCATTACATTTACATATTTAGTTGGCGACATCACCTTAGCCCCACCTGTTTCCAACAGGAATTTCCCTGTTATTTTCTGCTGGAAGTATTACTTTTACTCTTTGATTCATATAGGCTTCAATCTGTGCCAAGTGACATAAAATGGCATGAAGATGAGTTTATGTCAACGCTACCTGCTGGCTGAACTGTGTGGGCGTGACAGAAAGGCGAATTTCAAGCCCACGCCATATGCACACAGTTGGCACAGATGCATCATCTGATTTGCACCAAACTGGATACGTATGACTTTTGTTCATCTCTAAAGAGCCCAATAACATTGAATTGTAATTTGACTGCACTGCACCCCCCATGTTAATTCATCAGCTATATCTCCTCACTATGTCAGCTGATCTGCACCAGAGTGATGATAGTTTTATTTCCTGAGCACTTGTGGACTATACAGAGAAACGAGTTTGAATAAGAAGTAGTTCATGTTGTTACCTCATGCTCCAGTGAAATAAAAGAAGTATGGCTTTTCAACTGACGATTGCTTCTCCTGTCTTCCCTCATATCATGACATGGTGTCAGAATTAAGGACTTAAACACCTACAGAGAAAGGACAATGACAAAGTTTGGACCTCTGGAGCCATTTGATTTTACGCAGCGGGCCGACCTGGCGGCAGAGATTCTCCCACTGCAGAGTCGTGTCAAAACTCGACAGGGAGAGTGGCGAGGTGCAGGTAAATTCACTCCTGTACTCTATGGGGAGAGATGCCCTGATTAGCCCTTATGAGTTACCACTCCACACCAGTAGCAGCAACAGGTTCCAGTCCAGTGCAACTTATGACTGACCGACAGATCTGCACCACCGTTCCTATCCAGGAAAAATCATTGAAGCCAAACGCAGTCGACCGCAGATATTCAGCTCGTCCTCTTCCCAACCTTCTCCCTGGTTGGGAAGAGGTTTCACTCTCAAAATGTGAGAGTGAAACTGTCATGGTTTGCGGAGTGGAAGTGAGGCAAAAACGCTGATGAACCGGTTTGAGTGTAAAAAATTATGAATTTAATGGAAAAAACCAGAACACAGGGAACAGGACGACGAAGTGTGACGAGTGACGAGACGTAGAGGAGGATCCGACAAGACACAGAGACACAGGGGGCACTAAATACACATAAGGTAATCAGGGAACGAGACACACCTGGGAACTAATCAAGGGGAGACAGGACAACATAGAGACTCAGACACACAGGAAACTAGAAATAAATACACCGAAAAACATAGAACCTGACAGTACCCCCCCTTAAAGGGCGGCTCCAAGACGCCCAAAAACAGTCCAAAACACAACAAGGGTGGGCGGAGGGGCGCTGGACGGAGGACCAGAGTCCATAACAAAAACACACCCAACCGAGTGGGCAGAGGCCAAGAGTCCAAAACATACACACAAAAAAAAACTACCCACAGGGTGGGCGGAGGCACAGGAAAGGCCAAGGGTCCAAAAATAACAAAAAACACACCCAACGGGGTGGGCGGAGGCACAGGAAGGCGGGAACCACAGAGGCGGTCCGGCGGCGGTCCGGCGGCCGTCCGCGGCGCAGGAGGCGGGAACCACGGAGGCGGTCCGGTGGCCGTCCGCGGCGACAAGGAATCTCAGGAGGCTCGGGACTGGCACTGGGAGCACTGGAGAGCTCGGGACTGGCACTGGGAGCACTGGAGAGCTCGGAACTGGCACTGAGAACACTGGAGAGCTCGGAACTGGCACTGGGAACACTTGAGAGCTCGGAACTGGCACTAGGAAACCTCACACTTACTGGGGCCGGCAGCGGAGGAAGTCCGGCGAATCGCCTCGGGGCGGGCAGCAGAGGAAGTCCGGCGAATCGCCTCGGGGCGGTCAACGGAGGAGTGCCGGCGCGGCGCCTCCGGGCCGGCAGAGGGGGTGATGGCTCCGTGAGGCGACCAGGGGCCGGGTTCACCGGCGGCTCAGGTCGCTTTCTCGGGGCTGGCAGTGGAGGTTGTGTTACCGGAAGGCGATGAGGGGCCCGATCCACCGGCGGCTCACGTCACTCTTTCCGGGCAGGCAGAGGATGTGGTGTTCTTGGAAGGCGACGAGGGTCCGGGTCCACCGGCGGCTCACATCGCTGTTGCCTGGCTAACAGCGGAGGTAGTGTTCCCAGAAGGCGACGAGGGGCCGGGTCCACCGGCGGCTCACACCGCTTCTTCCGGGCAGACTGCGGAGGTGGTGTTTTCGGGAAGCGACCAGGGGCCGGGTCCACCGGCAGCTCAGGTCGCCTGCTTCGCTGGCGGAGGTAACGGAGGGGACCAAATCCGGGGGGTGCCAACACCAATCTAGTCCCCCGAAAAACCTCCCGGTCCAACTGGGCCAAAAAGGTAGCGACCTCACCTCGTTTGTGGTCGGATCCTTCTGTCATGGTTTGCAGAGTGGAGGTGAGGCAAAAACGCTGATGAACCGGTTTGAGTGTAAAAAATTATGAATTTAATGGAAAAAAACAGAACACAGGGAACAGGACGACGAAGTGTGATGAGTGACGAGACATAGACGAGGATCCGACAAGACACAGAGACACAGGTGACACTAAATACACATAAGGTAATCAGGGAACGAGACACACCTGGGAACTAATCAAGGGGAGACAGGACAACACAGAGACTCAGACACACAGGAAACTAGAAATAAATACACCGAAAAACATAGAACCTGACAGAAACTTGATGGGACAAAGGGTGGACAATGCCTGCCAAAGTCATCAACAAATCCAAGGAGCCGAGATCCTACCTCGTAAAATTAGCCAAAGGGAGCATGAAGCGTTGCAACAGATGTCTCCTTCCGGAGATTGCTGTAACTGATATTCCTGCAGCACAACATATGGCTGAGTCTGCAGTGGCACAGCAGGACTGCAAATCCCTAGCTACAGATGTGGCCATTCCATCTGAACCACCATCAAATTACCCAGTAGCGAGCCCTCTTTCAGGATCCTCCTTCCCACCATATACTCCTGTGAGAACAACTGCCTGGGAACGTGAAATAAAGCTGCCTCTGAGATTCAGTGAGTTATAAGCTTCAAAAGGGCTTAATATTCCCTATCAGGGTTGAGGGCAGTCTACCCCTGTGATGTCCTGTATTGGTCTGTATGGAATTTGATAAGACTGTTATTAAAAAAATAAATAAATGATGTGGGAAAGTTCTTCTGAAAGCATCCAAGTTTTATGTTGGAAAGAAGCCTTTCTTGAAAGAGATGTGACAGCTAAAGATTAAGTTAAATGGAGTAATTAATTATATGAGAATGTACCATTTAAATATCATTAAGACATTGAACTAAGTTTCAGAAGTTTGGGATCTTGCAATGTTTAACTTTAAAAAAGGGAGATTTTGTGAGATTAGCTTATATTGTAAATCTAGAGTAACAGTAGTTTGGTTTCCTGACCACTGGGGGAGCAATTGGAAAGTATACTGAGAAACAAGTTCGAATAAGAAGTAATTCATGTTGTTACTTCATGCTCTAGTGAAATAAAAGAAGTACGGCTTTTCAACCAACGATTGCTTCTCCTGTCTTCCCTCATATTATGACAGTACCTAATAAATCCTATAAATAACAAAATTACTTTAATAAGCAACAACATTAATTTGGGCTTATTGTCATTAAGCTCAAATTAATAACATTAATTACATTTAACATTAGAACATTCTAATGTAATATTCTGTTAAATGTTTTTTTGTTGTAAACAGAAAATCATCAGCATTAACAGAATGTATAAATCTATGTTTCACTGAACTACTGAAATAAATTAAGTCTTCTTTATAGAATATGGCTTTGTATTGCAAGAAAAAATAAATACATAGCATCTCTCGGAAGCAGCACAAAATAGATTATTTTCTAAAAGCAGCCGATATTGATTATAAATAAAAGCACATCACTATGATATGGTCAGATTTTCTCTGCACTGATTCAAACGACAACTTTGCTGTTTCAAGACGGACATATATAAAAAGACAACCTTATTTCATCAAGCAATGTGGTTGCGTCGTTGCTTAATGTACAATCAACACGTACTGTGGAGAGTGAAAACCGAACATAATACCAGCAAACTGGATGAAAACGTGTCTGCTGGAAACTGAAAGTTGACTAAGCATACATCTACATCGAACAAATTTAACAAAACAGAAATATAAAGCAATACCTGGATGATATTGTTACTTTGTGAAAAGACAGACTAAATGGCCATTCCACCGCATTTGTCCGACCTCAACCCAAATATCGGAAAGTTAACATCCATCCCAGAGCCTGAGGTTTCTGTTTCTGATTCTTCTTCTTCTGGAGTGTAATGGCAGTTGACAAACAACGAAGGCGCATTGCTGCCATCGACTGGTAAGGAGTGTGAACCAAGATATAAACATATCTCGTTATTAAGGCAGTTACTGACATATAACGACCTTGTAATAGCGTCATCATCGAAATTAGTTCTTTGATTAAATTGTGTATTTGATAAATTCAATAATTACGTGTTCTATTGTTTCATCATGATTTATAATGTACGTCTGCTTGTATGATGTCCCATTACTGTATGGTAGCAAAACGTCCAGTGTTCCTAGTTTAAAATCTAGTGATCATTCTCCTATTTCTCTAACCTATCTTTAAATCCTGTAAAACTAATATTAATTTAAGTCAAATCATCCTAAGCCATGCTGAGGATGGATGGAGTCTTTTGTAAACGAACAAGCCCTGGACAGGCAGCCAGTGCAGGCAGTGTCAAGATGGAAGGAAGCTTGGTCCCAATGATTCTCTAAGCTGTCCTCACTATTTCCTCTACACACCATGTTCTAAATTATTATACAAATTGGATGTCTCATAAAAAATTAAGTTTTTGTTGTTCCATTAAACTCATAGATGGTATTGAGTGTCTGGACTCTTTGAATTAATTTCAGAGACCTGGGCTGATTAGTTTGCCAGTCTCAATTAAAGAAAAACTACTCAAGAAGGATGTTTCACATTAATAAGCAGGCCACAGGTTTCAAGCAATATGTGAAAAAGAAAGGGTCTTTCTGCTGCCGAAAAGCGTCTCATTGTGTAGGTGTGAAAATGACCTTGGCAAAGTATATAGACTTTCTGACTGATCACTTTCTCCCATGGTACAAAAAGAAGAGATGTACCTTCCGTAGCAAAATCATCTTTATGCATGTCAATGCACCATCTCATGCTGCAAGGAATACCACTGTTATTGGCTGCTATGAATCTAAAAAGGGAGAAACTCATGGTGTGGCCACCATCCTCCCCTGACCTCAACTCTATTGAGAACCTTTGGGGTTTCCTCAAGCAAAAGATCTATGATGGTGGGATGCAGTTCACATCAAAACAGCAGCTCTATGAACCTATTCTGACATCCTTCAAAGAAATACAAGCATTATTTACTTCATTATTTTCTGTCTGACGATTAGTGACTATCATTGCAACTACAAAATCACTTCGCTATTTTTTTCCCCTGTCCACTTGTCCCTCTCTTCTATTTCTCTCTCTCACTTTATGTTACCTTTGATTTCTCTAAACATTTTTATTTGTTTGTTTATAATATATATATATATATATATATATATATATATATATATATATATATATATATATATATATATATATATATATATATATATATATATATAAATAATTTCAATTAATCCTTTTAAACGCCTCACAAATAAAATGACACATTGTCATGTTTCACAGGGAGTTTCTTTGACAAAGGTGCTTACAAAATTATAAATCCAGTATTACACATGCATAGTTTCTTTTGACACACACACACGCACACACACACAGAATTGGTAACACCTTATTTGACGGGGTGTGAAGTAAAGTGTCTAGTAACCCAGAACAAGGATTAGAACTAGGAACCCTGAAAAACTATTCTTCCAAATCAGAAAAAGACTTAGACCAGAGGATACTTACTTATACTTATCTACCAACTCTGCATAGGAGTATCTAGTTTATTTACTTTGGATCAACATTATTACGGTAGGTTTTTTCTTCTTTTGCTCTTTCCTTTGGTTTGTTATTTTGTTTATATGTCCTTTTAAATCATGTAAAGCACTTTGATTTGCCTTGATGCTGAAAACATGCTATATTAAAAAAATTCCTTTTACCTTTACCTTTTCTCTGATATATATGTATTTAATAAACCCATTTGTATTTTCTTAATATTTCTGTATGCATATACCCACAAATTTAAAACTATCCGGAGTTGCGGACACATTTTCTTTGTTTTTCTTTTGGCTTAAAAATTATGTTTCACAGATACAACTATCCAACAAATACAACTATCTACAGTTACAAACAAAGGTGCTTACAAAATTATAAATCCAGTATTACACATGCATAGGTATTTTGAGACTATTTTCTGTCCATAAATACATCTCATAGAATGCATCTCATACAATCGAAATATCATTTAAGTAACAAAGACTTACGTTGTACTTCCCTTGATTGTTCTATATTAATAAAATTTTCCAGTTATCAAAAATCACCTGGCTGCTTACAATTTTGACTTGTCAATTATATAACACATACAGCTTAGATCAAATATCCATGACTATGACCTTTCCATGTTTAAAAGTTTACAATTAGATATAGAAAAAAGGGGCTGCACAGTGGCGCAGTTGGTAAAGCTGTTGCCTTGCAGCAAGAGGGTCCTGGGTTCGATTCCCAGCCCGGGGTCTTTCTGCATGGTTTGCATGTTCTCCCTGTGCATGTGTGGGTTCTCTCCGGGTTCTCCGGCTTCCTCCCACAGTCCAAAAACATGACTGTCAGGTTAATTGGTTTCTCTAAATTCTCCCTTTGTGTAACTGTAGAATGGTTGTTTGTCCTGTATGTCTCTGTGTTGCCCTGTGACAGACTGGCGACCTGTCCAGAGTGACCCTGCCTCTCGCCCGGAATGTAGCTGGACATAGACACCAGCAACCCTCTCGACCCCATTAGGGACAGGGGTGAACAGAAAATGGATGGATATAGAAAGAAAAAACTAAAGCACTTTTCATAAGACAAAACAGCTTAGTGCCTTTGTGGTTTGCTTTGTCTTATCCTGTTGGTTTTAGATGTTTCCTTGTTAATACAAGGAACCTAAACTAGTAATGTAGTTGTATGGTAGTTTTAGGTCGACTCCTAAAACCTAATCATGAACTTGTTCTATAAACTAGCCTTTGTCTAAAAGGGCCTAGAGATAACTGTCCCTTTTAAATCTAGCAGTTTTGTCTCGTCACTGCTAATAAATCTAGATGACTAACTATATTTCATTCCAACAAAACTCCTAAGTTATACCAAAACCATCAAATCTGCTCTTATTTCCCCAAATACTTAATTCTTACACTTGTCCCCACCCTGGGGTTGCATCACACCCTAGTATTATATCTCTATGTATCCTTATAACGCCGGGTCCAGACCGAGAGGCGTGCTTTGGCAGGCCCTGTTTAAATTTCTTCAGAAATTTTCTACTAATACATTTACTACTTTTAAGAAAAGAAGACTCTCAATGAATATTAAAATGTTTCTATTAGTCTGTAAAGAATAGAATTATCTGATTATTCATTGAGAAAGATAAGTAAGGACTAGGCCTGTCACGATAGTAAATTTTGCTTAGCGATTAATTGTCTCAAAAACTATTGCAATAGACAATAATATTGTTTGAAGACCTTTGCACACTGATTTAATGGAAATGATGTAATAATGCATGCTATTTCCTGCCAAAGATAGATACACTTTATTTTCAAAAGAACACTTAACACTGGAACTGATAAAATAAACAAACAACCAAAAACAAAAATAAAACATATTCTCAGTCTCCTCTAACAAAATGTACTTGAATAAAAACTAAACATAAAGCCAAAGTGTAAATAAATACTGCATTCAACCAAAAGAGTGCAGATTATGAAGGCTGTATACTATGTTGCCCTTCAGTAATCATTAAATTTAAATAGAAAAGATGGGCACATCCGACTACCTGATGCAATAGTTCACACTACAAGTTAGTTCACACGTACATTTTCCCCTTACATACAACCCCTTACTTGTGCTTGTGATTACCGATCATCTTGTAATGTGTTGTGTGTTACGGTAGATCATTGAGGCCGCTCCGATCTAAATCAGGGGTTTGCCCGACTGGGAGCATTAACGCAGCCAGTTGAATGTGACAGGTAGCCAATCAGAAAGCACGGATTCTCCTCTGTGCTTTCTGAGGGGAAATTACAGAGGGGAATCCCAAACAGCTGACACAAAGTCCAGCAAATATTGGAGATGATATGTGGAAACCACATTAATGTTTATAAAACATTTCGTGCAAAGAATATAGAAATGACAAAAGGAAGAGTTGGAGCAAAATTGCTACCACAATTGATGAACCCGGTAACTTTTCAGCTGTTCTTTGTTAACATGACATAAATAGGTTCTAATGATTTTCATTCAGTCAGGACGTTACGCTGACACTAGAGCCACATGCATTGCAGGTAGATTGTAGTAAAGCATTGATTAATGCCTGGTTTTAAAATTAGTTAACTGGACTTGTAGCCATTATTTTGTGCCCATTGTTGGACACCACATGGCACGATGGAATCCGATTGAACCGTTATACCTAGGATTTCTGTCGGCTAGTTTGTGATCTCTCAGGTTTTGAAAATGGGCCGATCGTGCAGTGTGCGCTGGGCATTACACTAAGGATATAAGAAAGGGAGAGGCCAGTGGAGAGCACCGGAGTTTAGCCTTTTTTCATTTAGTGTCATCAATAGAAAGAGAAAAAGGCTGGAAGAGACGATAAAGGCAATAATTAAAATGACGTCTATAGTTTAAATTGATCTACGATTAATAGATTTATTGTTTATCGCGACAGGCCTAGTAAAGACTATTTCATTTTAAAACATGATGAGAATATTTTTTCTCTGAGCACATACCTATGTCCCCAATGTTCTCAATGCCCCATCACCATGGAGACTCACTGATCTAAGACACCTGAAGTTCCCCTTTTTGTGATTTTACAGTCTCCTTCCCTTTTCCTACAACGTTCACACACAAAATAACAGGTGAATATTCATTCACTGCATGAATATATTACGTTACTTTTGATTCTTTTAATTAAGGGGAGAGTGGAGGGACATGTCGAATCTCAAGTATTTTGACAAAAGGAGACGAGACAATAGATCACTACAGGAATTACTGGATTCAGGGAAACAAGTTAGTTAAGAATCTTAGTAGTTAGGCCCGAAAATTAAATTGGACATTGTTGATTTATTGCAGAAAGATTCAGAAAGCAGATATCAGGCCATATTTGATTTTTTTGTATTTCTTTATGTCGTGTGGTCCACACTGCTTACCGGCTGGTGGCGGTAATGCTTATCTAACGGTTTTGCCAATCGCCAGTAAAACTTAAGAAGAAGGAGAAAGCGGAAAAACACTGCTGTTACTTAGACGTAATCGGGACACTGAACTGGCTGGGTGTGTGAGTCACTGTACCGCTTCAAAAGCAGCAGTGAAGTATATCGTTAAGCTATGAACAAAACGTTCAGTCGGATTAAGACACAGAGTCTGAATAGGCTGGACCTGAGTAAGAAAGGCAGCGTGGATGAAGACATTGAACATGTGGTGTCTCTGCTCAACAGCTGTGAGCAATTCTTCACCACCAGCTCATGTTCCGGCAGGATCATCCTCATCGATAAGGTCAGACATGCTTTTAAAGTTCTCTTAAGCCTCCCTGGCAAGGTCTATTCGGGGGTTCTGGAGAGGAGGGTCCGTCGGATAGTTGAACCTCGGATTCAGGAAGAGCAGTGTGGTTTTCGGTGCCTCCAAATCCGAGGCCATGGTCTTGAGCCGGAAAAGGGTAGAGTGCCTTTTCCGGGTATGGGGGGGTGTCCTGCCCCAAGTGGAGGAGTTCAAGTATCTCGGGATCTTGTTCACGAAGGGGGGAAGAAGGGAGCGGGAGATCGACAGGCGGATTGTCGCAGCATCTGCCGTCAAGTGGGCGCTGTATCGGTCCGTCGTGGTGAAGAGAGAGCTGAGCCAAAAAGCGAGGCTCTCGATTTACCAGTCGGTCTACGTTCCCACCCTCATCTATGATCATGAGCTTTGGGTCATGACCAAAAGAACGAGATCGCGGATACAAGCGGCCGAAATGGGTTTTCTCTCTAGGGTGTCTGGGCTCTCCCTTAGAGATAGGGTGAGAAGCTCAGTCATCCGGGAGGATCTCAGAGTAGAGCCGCTGCTCCTTCACGTCGAGAGGATCCAGTTGAGGTGGCTCAGGTATCTTGGTCAGGATGCCTCCTAGACGCCTCCCTGGTGAGTTGTTCCAGGCACGTCCCACCAGCAGGAGGCCCCGGGGAAGACCGGGGCACACTGGGGGGACTATGTCTCTCGGCTGGCCTGGGAACGCCTTAGGATTCCTCCGGAGGAGCTGGTGGAAGTGGCTGGGGAGAAGGAAGTCTGGGCCTCCCTTCTGAAGCTGCTACCACCGCGGCCCGACCCCGGATAAGTGGAAAAGATGGATGGATGGATGGATGGATACAAGTGTGAATCCTTCTGTGCATATTGCTTTGTACATACATGAATCATCTTGTGCATGTGACTCGTCCTGTGCACATGTGAATAGTCCTGGCATTTGTGAATTGTTTGGTGCACTATTGAAACTGTTCTAGCTCCATATACTTGTTCACATTTAGTTAGCAAATTGAAATGAGAGGTTTAAAGTATTCTGCATAGCTTAGAAGTTCAGATTAAGCTGAACATGAAACTACTTGTTCCTCTGTAGGCGGCAGGCAGCAGTGATGCCCACAAACAGAACTGTGTCTGGCTGTTTGTCTCACACCAGAAGTGCACCTGTGATGACCTGGTGAGATACTGTGACTTGTGGCCCTGATCCAGTGCTTCTCAATTCCAGTCTGCAGCCCCCCCTGCTTTGCATGTTTTAGATGTGCTTCTATTCCAGAACAGCTGATTCAAATGATTGCATGACCATCAAGTACTGCAGAAGCCTGTTAATCAGCAAAATATTCTATCCAGGTGTGTGGCAGAGGGGAAACACCTAAAACATTCAGGGCAGGGGATCGGGAGGACCAGAATTGAGAAACACTGCCCTGATTACACATGACAGTATTACATATGTGAAAGTATTGTCATGTGTCTTTTCACATGACAGTATTTGTCACGTGGAAATATGACAAATAATTTGATATTTTCTGCATCACATTCAGTCAGTGATGCAGACTACTTGTGATTCATCAGTCTGCATCATACTCTGATGCAGTCTGAAGAGTGTGTATTTGTGTTTTTCAGATGTCAGGTCTGAGCAGATCCTGTGGAGATGCCGTGTTGAAGTTTGAACCCTTTATTCTCCATGTTCAGTGCCGCAGGCTAGAGGATGCACAGCTGCTGGTGAGGATAGCACTCATAGGATTAACATTTGTTCTGGGAAAGAAGCAGGAGCTCCACAGTGGTTCTTATCAAATTCCATTAAAAAAATTTAAAAGTGAATTACTTAACAGTGACATACTTTGAGGAGAACTAAGATTCAGGCCCCAAGAAAGTAAGAATGTTACATAAGTAAAATATAAACTGAAGTGGTTTGACAAGGGTCATAGAGAAGACATAGGACATTTTAGGTATTTCCATCATTTTAAGAGTTTTCTGCCAGGAGTTTTTAACTTGACTTGCCTATGTAAGAGAGGGATTTCTTTTTCTAGGTATTCTAGAAATTCTATTATTTATAACAAAATAATTTTTAATAACTCCAGTCTGACCAGGGTGTATAATCTAATGGGTTATATTATCAAGCAATGATTTTATAATCTGTATTAATTTATAAGAGCCATTGGGAGGTAGCTAATTGGAAGTAGGGTTGCACAATAAATTGGATATATGTTGTCAACGTAATATCGGTGTTCAAAACATTCATATTCATGTTCAAACATTTCTGTCGCAGAACAGAAATGTATTTTTGATGCAAAGAACAGGAAAGTGATTTTTTTTTTTTCTGTTTGTAGGTTTAACATGCAGCTTTTCTTTCAGCATTCAGTGGCTGTGAACTCGGGCTTCAGGAACTCTGGGCTCACTGTTGGCAAGACAGGGAAGATTGTATCGGTAAGCCAAGAAAGGTGGTGATGCAAATAAGGCGTAATTTAAAGTTAAACCAGCATTAGGTTTTTTTATGTATTTCACAAGACTTTTAATGTTTAAGTTCATCTTACAAACATAAGATATGAAGAAACACTGAGATTGAATGTAGTTCTGCTGTGTTAATGTCATTACTAAGATTTTCTGTGTGTTATACAAAAGAAATCATTAACCGTTTAGCATTTCTTAACATTTCACAAAGTGATCTTATCCAAAATGCAGAACTATTGGATGAAAAAAATAAATAAATAAATTTACTTGTATGGACACCCTGCATGTTATTGTTTATATTGGGAAATTTCATGTATGTGCATAATGCTGGAGAGCAAAAAGCCTATTCTTTTACATACTATCCATAGCTGGGCTGCTGGGGTGGAACAATTTTATTATCTAAATGAACCCTGGAGATGTAAGTATTAATTTAAGGCTATGCGCCACAGCAATAAAAAAACACAGAAAAATTGTTGAAGAACAACTCAAACACATTTTTCTTGCTCTCTGTGTTGGCTACGCTACACATAGACTCATTGCGATACCTACTGACAACACCACCACATCTGTTTTACTGGATTCAACACCAAAAAACACTCAAACATTTCTCAAACAAAATCCAGAATATTCACTCCGTTACAGTATTCTATTTTTAGGCTTGACGTTTATTTTGCGATTATTAATAAGTGATCACTGTGGTAGATTAGCTACTGCTGTTATTAGCTATTCTAACAGCAGTGGTTGATTATTTAATTGTGGTTGATTAATAATTTAAACACCTGCTCTATTGATGATCTAAGTGTTGGTGTTTAGGTCGCTTTTATTATTTTGCAATTGAACCGAAACATATTGAATTCAGAATCAAATTTTCAAAGTCAAGCAAGAATAACTGAAATATTTGCCTTTCCCTTGCTATTGTTTTTTTCCCCCTAAAACTTCTTTTCTGACCTTGTTATCTGGTTGTCATAGTGCAGCAAAGCTATATGTCCCTTTTTCTTTTATATATATATATATATATATATATATATATATATATATATATATATATATATATATATATATTATGTGTACATTTAAGATTTAGCACATTATGTTGAGAACCTGAGCTAAAACTTATGGTAGTTATCATCAGCCGGCAGCTTTTTACTCTCCAGCAGGGAGATGGGGAGAGATGTCATGCTGCAAGGGGTAGCCCTTTACAAAACATATCTAGGGTCTAGATATGGTAGATATTTATCTAGAAAATCTAAATAAAACACAAGAGACAGCAGAATAAAAATATAAAAAGATGATAAAACATGTTACACTTAGTCAACATTAAGCCATGTTGAACATACATGTCTTCAATCTTGACTTGAAGAGACCCAGTCCTCTTATTTCAGCCGGGATTTTATTTGAGAGTCTAGGAGCTTGATTGCCCCAGTGCTTTTATATCTAGACCTCGGCACTTCCAATAAGCTCTCATTTGAGGTAGTAAAGCTGCAGTTCGTAACTTCTATTAAAAAAACTAATTTTTTTACATATTTGTTGAAACTGTCTCTATATTATGACAGTAAGTTATGAGACAGATAATCTGTGAAAAAATAGAGCTCCTCTCCCAGCTCCCAGTGCTAACTAAAAACAACCAGTCAGAGCCAGGTAATGCTGTGTCATGGAGACTTTCCTATTCAAAGATAAGACACAATTTCAGTTAATGACAGAATCAATAATCTTGAATTTTATTGAAGAAACTGAAAACAGATTCCTGAAGGCTCCAAGAGGCTGAGAGTGAGCTTTCACAGTACACACATGCTTTTTATGTCTTCTTCATCATGAGACATACTTTTCCTTATAGAAATTCTCACTGAACTTCTAAAGTGAGTTTGCTGCACTGAACGTAAAGGGGCCAAATAATATTGCATGCCCCACTTTGCAGTTTTTTATTTGTTAAAAAAGTTTAAAATATCCAATAAATTTTGTTCTACCTCACGATTGTGTCCCACTTGTGTTGATTGTGTCCCACTTGTGTTGATTCTTCACAAAGTGATAAAAATTTTAGATCTTTATGTTTGAAGCCTGAAAAGTGGCAAAAGGTTGAAAAGTATTAGTGACGCGCTGCCGCATTAGAATAATTCCGTTAATGAAACATGGAATTTTAGGCACTATTAATTTAGCGCTATGCTCCACATTTGCACGAAAAGTGCATCTCAAAACCACGTCTTTCTCACTTTCTGGATTGGCCAGGCTACACACAGACTTTGTGAATTATGTCAGAGTTGCTACCTGTAACTAGTCCGGCTCCTTCGCTGGGCTGGCAGTTTTGGCAGGTCTGAATTGCTGCCAACAAAAAAGTCTGGTTCTGGTTTCCTTGCTCTGTTTTTCCATCCTTTTCACTTTGCCACTCCATGGAGCTCCACTCATGTCAACTTAGTCCATAAAAACGCTCTGTCTAGTTTGCCATTTGTTGCCAAGTGACTGATGATGACGTTTGTTGACGGCTGGTGACAAGCTTTACCCAGAATACACTTGGAGACAATATGGATGATCCACTTGTAACTTTGTATGTCATAAAGGTAAATGTAAATGAAGCCAGTCATGTAGCAATACATGTTATTCAATATTTTAAACCCGCCATGCCACTAAATCAGTTTATGTTTGTGTGAAACTTGCCAATCTTATGTGGTTATTTGAGTGTGCAGCAGTGTATTCACTTTCCAATGGAAGGATGTCCTTTGCATTACTTGCATTGTACTTGTTATTGGAATGTTGCTTATATGTTTGCAATGATGCACCCCTGCAGGCGGTTCGCAGCACCCATGGCCTGGAGGTTCCCCTGAGCTGTCATGGAAAACTTTTAGTTGATGAAGACTACATCCAGTTCCTGACACAAATAGCCAATCAGAAGATGGAGGAGAACCTCAGACGGGTACAGAGGTTAGCATTTTGGTCGCTGCAAGAGAACCAACACCATCTAATGTGAGCTCATGTCAGACTGTTTCAATGTGTCTGCTCCAGGTTCTTCCAGAACCTCCAGTCAGCCATGTCAGCAGAGAGACAGCATATCTCAGACACCCTTGGCACACAGGAACATCAAGATTCCCAACACACACACAAGAAAGGAAGGAGGGGAGAACAGGGGACAAATAAACAGAACGAAATAAATGTGAACAAACGAAGACCTCAGCACGAGACTGATAGTTGTCATGGTTATGAGGACAGCAGCCTGCCAGAGCTGGATGATTGTCTGGACCTGTTTACATAAACAGATCCTGTGTTTAGAAAAGTTCAGGACTGAGCAACTGTGTACTCGGCAGTCCAGGAGCAGGTTTAAATTGTTGAGTTGGATCAATTTTCTGGAGGTGTCTGCAGAGTTGCTGATGTTACTAATAAAGCAAAATGTACTGCATGGTTGTGTCCCATCTGTAAATCGGTTTCAGTTGGACATAACTGAAACACTTACTCTGCATGAAAAGAGAGATTTCCGGCAGCCATTGACACATTATGTTGATGCTTGCTGAGGTCAGCAGAAGCTTTTTTGTTATAATAGAAAACTGTTGGAAACTGAAGAACTGAGGTGTACTTTGTGTGTCGGTGTTACACCGTTAACTTTCTCCCCCTTGGGTGCAGGAGAGGCTTTCACATTTAAAGGAAGTTGCTAGAAATCATAGAAATTCAAATCAGCTACTCAGCACTAGCCTACCTGACTGCCTCTCCTTATGCTTACATTTTAACAATGATTTGTTTATACATGATATGGTTGTAACCTAAGTAGCATTTTTATTTTCGTTTGATTTATAAAATCAGAGATTTACATTCTTTATAATTTTTCGCCTTTTTCCATTTAAATGGAATTATACAAAATTATAATACAGAGGAAATATTAAAGCAATAGTAAATTCACAAGAAAACAATCTAATATGTATAATGAATTATGCCATTTTAATGTATTATAAAATTAAAACTATTGATACATTATTTGGGAAGGTTATGTCACCCTGGTTAGTTATGCAAAACTGGTTAAAATCCAGAACCTTTAGGATTTCTTAGATAATGACATATCATTATTTTTAAAACTACATTGTCATTATTAAAACATTGAGATATTTGCAAGGAGATATAATTAGTGTGGATAATTAAAGTAAATCCTTTCCTCATGTCTATATTGACTGCCTGATACAGTATCTCAATCTCCCAGATTTCCACCTCTGTGCAGAGTGGGATAACGACTGCCCTGCTTAAACATACAGTGGATGTGTCAAAGGTTTACACCACCAGTCAAATGCAATATGATGAACTACTACTCAAGTAAAATTAGCCTTCCTGTGTTTACGCTGTAGATTCTAGAATGGACCAAAACGTGTCGTCAATCCATTGGGTGAAAAAGTGTTGACCTCCATGGGTAACAAATATAACAAAAGATGTAAATATCTGAAGTGATTATGAGTTTTGGTGAATCACAAACAGCAATTTTTAATTAAAAGGAAACAATCTTGAACCAATCTTCAACTAATCTTGAATCCCTATAAGATTCAAGATTAGTTGATTTACAGCAATTACAGCACAGTAATTGCTGTAATCACCAGCAATTACAGTGCTGGTGATAGACCAGCACTGTAATTAGGCTTTAATAAATTGGACTGATAATTTTAACTCACTGACTCTTCTGGCACCACCTACATTATGAGCTACAGAAGGAAAAATCTCCACAAGGACAATTTAGTAGACCTACAGGCAGCTTCAAGTCAGATCCATTAACCAAACCTTTAGAATCCCCTCCAGATTTCCTTCTTCGGGTCGCTGTTTCTATGCACACATGTTGATATCAAACTCCATATTGCTGTTGGCTAATTAGAGGCTTGGAAGCGGTCAGTCACATGGAGCCCTGCCCTCCATTAGCTGCAGCCTGTGGTCTAAAGCTTCTTGCAGGACTCCATCCATCTGACACAGAGGATCCAGCAGCAGCAGGTAGGCTGAGTGATCTGCTTTTTCACACAGAATGGAGTTCTTGTCTCAGTTTATTGATTATCTAGATGGGATTGGTTGTGCCTGTTTTAGCTAATAGGGCCTTATAAAAACTATATGTTGAGTCATGAAGCTATTCCTAATTTATCTATGTTGCAGAAACGTTTCTTCCATTCTTCTGAGCTGTTAGTAAGCATACATTTAGAAGTAGATGTGTCATAATGGTCTTTCCTGGTTTGCTGTTCCTAATTAGATGACTCTAATTCCATTGTTTTTTATGGAGGAAACATTCCTTGTATATCTTTTTCACATCCCCCCCCCCCCCCCCCCCCCTCAGGCTTGTGCTCAAATATAAATATTTACATATTTATATTTTATATTGTATTTTATTTTATTCTGGAGTAACCTCATAACATTGGAACCTCAAAACATTGTCCTGAGCCGTATGCAACAAAATTTCGTTCTGTATGCACCCTGTGCATGCAAAATGATAATAAAGTCAGTCTAACTCCAAGTCTAAATATAAACACTAACTATGGTGTAAAAAAAAAAAATTAGTGCACATTGTAGGTTTATCAAGTAGGCAGACTGAGCACATGGTGGTTAGCAAGCAGATGGTTTAAAGAGATTACCTACATAAGAGCAGATTAGCTTGGTTTTCCACTTTTCTATTCACTGGTTACCTGATAAACTGATGGACTGCTGTAAATCTCCCACTGTTTATTTTCTAGGAGAGAATATGGCCAGTTTTGTAATGATATTTTCATGTGACTCTACCATGTTGGAATGACTGAATGAATTCAGACCTACCTGGGAGTCTGGTTGGATTAAATCCCTCTCGCAGGTTGACAGGGTATGTCTCTTGTTTGAAGAAGTCAGGGCAGAATAATTTGCATGTCTCTTTCTACGATTGAGTGTTCCCTTCACTAAAGACTATTAGACTAGTTCCAATATTAAGGCTACGAGAAGATAAAGTAAACAAAGCCTCGACATACTCCAGGAGTTAGCAATGGGAGCGTCGAATAATGTCACTGCACTGTAACACATTAGAAGGTGGTCTAACTTGAAAAAAAATTCAACCTGCTGCCTTGAAAATGCTATTTCTGTCAACAAAAAAGTTAATGAAGTTGATTTAACAACAAGAAACAAGTTGTCTAAACATTGTTTTCTGAGTTCATTAATCTTGAATTGAGTTTTAACTTAATGTTTCAATTTAAACCAAATAACTGTTTAACACGATGTAAGAAAAAAACTGCTTTCTTTAACTGTTCGTTAAAGAGCACACATTTTTCTATTATTTTAACGTGCAATATCAAGTTAAAATAACTACTTATTTTACTTTATTTGCTTTACACATGAAGTATTTATTATACTTCATATTCTTGTTTCAAGCTGGATGAACTACATTTCTGATCTGATAATGAATTTTATTAAACATCTCAATGAATTCTGTTTAAAATTATTTAGTGTGAACAAGGCATTATCCTGACCAGTTTGACTCTTGCACAAGAGTCACATCAATGTAATACACTTCCATCTCACTCACGGTGCAACACAGGATACAAAAACATGCTGCTAAGCACACTGGCAAATAGTTCCCACTTCTGTCTTTTTCTTCAGTTTTTTAAGTGCCAATTTAAAAACTCTAGATTATTCAGCTGTTGGAAGTTTAACAAAATTAATAAAAAGTTAACACTGTTTATCGTCGACAAATTCACACATTTAGGTTCAAAATCTAAAACTCACTAAATTTATTTGACTTAAGGGGTTGAAGGTGATAGACACAGCTAAATTCTTCTCAAATGCTTTGGAGCAGTGGTGCCCAAAGTGAGGGCCGGCATCCTGCATGTTTTAGTTCTCTCCCTGGTTTAATGCACCTGGATCAAATGATGGCTCATTAAAAGGCCTAAGAAGAACGCTGACATGCTGAAAAGCTTGTTGGTACTACCAGTGAGAGAATTAAAACATGCAGGATGCCGGCCCTCAAGGACCGACTTTGGGCACCCCTGCTTTAGAGTGTGAATGTATGTAACGTGTTCCCCAAGATGAGTTTCAATCAGAAGTCTTCTGTAAAACCCCTCTCGATACTGGTGGAGATTGCTAAAGCACTCATCTATAAATGCTCCGCAAACACTTTCCCCACTGATGTGAGTGCATTCCCGAGAAGAAGAAAATTTAACCAGAGGCTCTGATGAATCTTGTGCTTTGATAAGACCTAGAGCCAAACATTTTGACTTGCTGCAAGGATAAAAGATAGTAGATTCACAAAATTGATTAGCTGGACATGTTCTTGTTTAGTAGTTCTACAGCATACTTAGACAAGAAAATTACAAGAAAATGTTATAGTGAATAGAGAAAAATTAACAGACCGAAAAATATAACCCAAAAAGAATGTTACGATATGCAGCATCCATCCATCCATTCTCTATACACCCTTCATCCCTAATGGGGTCAGGAGGGCTGCTGGTGCCTATCTCCAGCTGTGTTCCGGGCGAGAGGCGGGGTACACCCTGGACAGGTCGCCAGTCTGTCGTAGATATGCAGCATCGGAAGAGAAATTTTAATGTCTCAACGGGATCAAAAAAATTTTAAGGGCTAAAAGAAAAGGATTTTGTGTGATATGTCCCCAGTAAGTGAAATGTGTTAGAAAAAGTTATTGCACACAGACTGATGTATTTCTGACAACTAAGATTTTCTGCTTTCAGTTGATACAAACATGGCATTTAAAATTATGAAGAAAAACTGTTTTGTGGGCGTAATGAAAAGTATCTTCAATACATGCTTTGTCATGTTTTTTTATATTTGTCTGACCCACATGCGGAGTTGCTCTAAAGAGACCAAAAAAAAAATTTAAAGGCTTATTTGCAAAAATGTATGAAAAGTGCAACAGTGAAGGTGGTAGGAGATTGGGTACAGGACCAGGGGAAAGCCTGAAAGACGGGAGCACTGGAGGTAAATGAGTCAAGGTGAGAAAAGTGAATTGTGTTCATCCTGAAATGCTTCAGATGACGTTTACTTGCGTGGACTGAGATGTCCGCTAGAGAGAGCTGAGTGGGATCAACTGAGATGAGTAATAAAAGTTCGGAGAAAGATCTGAGTGTTGAAGAGACATTGTTATTGCACAACATCTCCCCCCCACACTTCTCTCTTTACTCTCTCACTCTCTACTTCCTCTTCTGAGAGGGGAGATGTGCTACCAGCTCTCCATCTAACGGGTTAATTGAGTTTCCTAAATCTGCTGAGATTTACCCTGTCCAGAACTGAAGTAAACTCTGTTTATGCTGGCATCGAGAAACGATTCGCCTGGTTTCTGACGACCTCCATCCAGGTGTCCCATCCTTCTTCCCCCTGTAAATTAGCCAGACTGAGCAGTCTGCAGTCAACTAGTTTCACACAGCACATCTGTTAACGGTCGCTCCTTCTCTTTATTACAATTTGCTCTTGTTACTGAACCAGGTAGGTTTTAGTGACTCAGCGAGTCCCAAGGATGATGTTTTAAATATGGGCTATCAGGAACCAATAAAACATTTTCCAGCTCTTCCTCTCCAGAATTCAACATCATAGCTATTTTACAACCATCAAAGAACTTTAAGGTGACTGTGACGGCCCTGCTGTGCGGTCCGGTATGAATGTGTGCTATACTTTCAATTAACCTATCAATTAAGGTCCTCTAAGTGGGAGGTGCTTCCATCATCCGGCCACCTGGGTGGTATTTAAGGAGCGCCGTTCCATTCACGAGAGGCTCTCTCGTCCTCCGCAAGCTCGTCGCCATCCAGACCAGACCAGACCAGACCAGGTTGGGGTCCGGACTTCCTGGTGTGAAGGGACCAGTCATGATCGCTCCATCCAAGCTGCCATTTTGATTCCGACGCCTAGACATTCTTTGACTTTTTTTAAAATAAATGCCTTTTAGGCTTAAAACACTGCCTGTTTTCCGTGTCCCCCCAGTTTTTGTTGCGACCAGTCGAGCCGGGTCGTAACAGTGACTCATTAATTGAATGTCCACAACATCTTTTAGATTTTCTTTATGCTAATTATTTTATTAATAAGGCAATTTTGCAAGGGTCAGTACAGCAGGAATAATCAAATATGTAAAATCAATCATCTAATCTATCTTTCCCTGATGCTGACACTGCAAACTAAAAAGGGAACCTTTGAGAGAGACGGACAGAGTTTGGCTTTTTGAACCCCAGACCTGGCCTGATGATGAAGGAGGTGTTGCAGCAGGAGGAGGATGTTGGTCGACGAAGGCAGGGATCTCTGTAGGTCTGATGAGCTTTCTTCTCTGCATGGATGGTGAGGTCACACAGGACTTGAGTGCTGGCAGGAAGGAAGACATCAGTTCTTCTTCTTTGCCTTTGCCTTTGCCTTGGTCTTCATCTTTGTCTTTGGGGTCTGAACCCAGCTGATGAGAGAAGTGTGATTTGAAGCCACATGTTGCTGAGCTGACAGGTTGGTCCCTATGATCAGGACAGTCTTCGGCTCTTCTTCAGCTGAAGAAGAGCCAGCTGATGAGAGAAGTGTGATTTGAAGCCATATGTTGCTGAGCTGACAGGTTGGTCCCTATGATCAGGACAGTCTTCGGCTCTTCTTCAGCTGCAGAGTTCTTTGTCCATCTTGATCTTGACTCAAAGCTGCCTGGAGGATCCAAACAAAGGTTCCTCTTTTGCTCTCACCTTTTATAGGGTTTATCCACCTTTTGGTTCATTTACATTGACTAACACTGTTGCTGTGCTTATTTCATTGGCTGACTACTTGGACAAACGATCTCATGTCCATCACTGTCTTAGAGACATTGTGTCCTGATGTCTGTGTTAATGTCTCAGGTTGCTCAACAACCTGTTTCTAAATAAGTCGTTGACCATCTCTGCTCTCCAATTAGTTCCCCTTTTTCCCTTAACCTTTCACCTTCCATCCACCTCCAACACATCAGTGATTCTTTAATTGCAGTTACACCTTTTACACCATTTCAAGTTCAATGTAAAAATCACATTAATAACTTCTTTTACTTCTCTGATTTATCATTCATTTATAATGTTATGATAACCATGACTTATTAGTTACTCTTATTATAAGTTTAATGTGAGTTATTACAAATGTTTTCTGAAAAGAAACCAAGAATAATCCATAAGTGTAAGTGTAAGTATTATTACAAGCAAACCAATATTAATATAAGTATTTTACTTTGAATTTTATCCAATTATTCAAAATGTTTAGATTTAAGTCTTTAAAACTTTCATCCTTTTAAATAAGTAATAGTCTCAACTATTTTTATAAATCTGCAGGCTGGAAACTTACTTCCTCTTTTTCTAGGAAACCTGCTCTTCCTGTGTCATGACTCTCTCTGTCTGACTATGATTTCTTATGATTAGATAGAAAAAAGTAGAACTAAAGCAAAGTTTACAGGAAACAAAAACAACACACACACACACAACCAAATTGATTTTATTGACATTTAAGTCTACTGTTGGGTCTAGATGTCACTTGAGGGATTCATTTTAAAGATAACTTTATTTATTGTTAATGTTAAATAAAAATCTCCAGCATGGGGAAGTGGGATGATCTCGGATTTTCTTGACAACATGGTCCAGTATTTTATTTTATTTTTTTAGGTTTTATTGGCATTTAGTGGCCAATAGGAGTGGTTTGTAAGGAAAGTGGGTAATGAGAGAGGAGGAAGGTCACCAGGCCAGGACTCAAACCTCCTTATGTGGATTGTGCTTTACCCCTGTGCCACACTGTGATTGCTAACATAGCATGGTTATGCTATGGGAGAAATTTTTTAAAGTTTTATTTAAAGTGCAACAATGCCAGTTGGGAGGTGTTTTTACCCAGCAAATGGAGGCTCATAAATGCTCATGAACACAGAATGAGTTAACCCTAACCCTAACAATTCCTTAAGACAAGATCCTACTTAAAAACCATGGCTTCAGGCTGCTCAATCTCTGAGGAGAAATGGAAGGAAAGGTGCGACGAAGACAATGTCAGTCCACAAAAGAAAACCAAAACATACAATGTAAGAAAAAAAAAAAAACCCAACTAATCAAATTGAAAAAAGCAAACAATAAATTCAATAGTGCAAGCAAATACAAAGAGTCAGAAAATAAAACAAACAACTACTAGAAAAAATTGTTATAGGAGCAAACTGTCAATGTCCAGTTCTACACCCCTTTACAGCAGAGTGAGAGGAGGCTTGCAGCAGAGGTGGGGACTCAAGTCACATGGCTTGGACTTGAGCCAGGCTAAAATCATTAATATTAAGACTTTAGACTCTACTTGAAAAAATATTCTGAAACTTGGACTTGACTTTGACTGTTACATTAATAATTTGGAACTTGAATTGGACTTGAAACTGTTTACCTGAAAATACTTGATAATTTACCCAAAATCTGGTTGCAGCACAACCAATCAAATTAACAAGATTTAAAATAATAAAAAAAAAAATGGGTGAAAAAAATGAGCTAAAAACATCTTTCAAAGCAGATATGCTCCCCTGAATAATTTATTTTGGGTACATCAATTATGAAGTATCAAACAAAAAAACGGAGTGCAACATGCAAAACCTGAAAGAAGAGGATCTCGGACAGATGCAACCACCTTCACCTTTATTCATTTGAAGTAGTACTAAGAACTGTAGCATGTTATGTTATTTTGACAGAATAACATGTTATGAGATAGCTGACTTTAGCTAAGTTTGTGTTGCTGGAGTCTCTCAAACAGTAGTTTTGCTTTTCTCACCTCTGCATTAACTTGTATTTTGCATCTTTGTAGCTGTAGCTGTCTCTGTCCCTGCTCTTGAATGCTACCTTTCTCCTGCCAGGTTTTGTCAAGATTTGAGATACATAGAAATTAAAAAAAAAGAACACATTACATTTAACATATAATTGCAGCATTGTTTGAAAAAAAAGACTTGAAAGATGCAGGTGAAGTGTCGCATATGTTTGACAGAACTGTCTTATTTAAATAAATCCACCTCCTGAATGCTGAGGCATTATAGGGCCAAGCATGAGAATGAACTACGATAAATTCAGGTATACAGCAATTCTACAAATTACTCAGTTGAACCCATGTTCAACTTAATAAAGCACCAAGCACCAAAAAACTTTGGGCCAATAAAACTTTCGAACTGCTGCTTTTTCTCTGTGTGAGTCTCTGCAGATTTAAATAACCTTGTGTGTAAAATAAATCATCCCAAACCATTAACACTGGTGGTATTGGACCTGAGGTTAGACTTTATGCAGTGTAGTGGGAAAAATTACAGTAAGGTCATACCTGCTAGTTGTATTTTTATGTTTCTTCTAAGTTCCTGAATATTCCCACCAAGTTAAAACTATTTTGGTTACAAGTACAAGGTTGGATGTTGTTTTTCACAGCTGCATAGGAACCAGTCAGATCCGTGCTTTGGATCTCTTATCCCTTTGTATAAAACTCATGTGTTTCTCTGCCTGGCAGAGCTTTTCATCCAGACTTGCTTCATTACTGATTGTCCTACAAGCTCTCTGTATTGTGCACAATATATGAATAAACCTGATTGAGCGATTTTACCTGAACAGTGCTTGGAAATAGTATTTTTTCCACGACATGCAGTCAATCACAACATTTTCTCTAATTCACCCATGATGATAGGCTTTTGCCACAACAAAAGCCTATCATTCATTTGAGGACATTCATGATCTTGATTTGGCCCAAATTGAAAATGAGCCTGACACCTCTGGTACAGATACAGACACAGAAACTCTCAGATGTTGAACACTTTATTGAACATGTTATCATGAGACAAACGTTTTTTTCATTTGGCAATAATAATAACTGACTCTCAAGGCAAGTTGTTCTAGTACACTTAATAAATCATTTCAGTGAGGAAAAGAGCAATGAATTAAAGATTAATAAAATATAATTGTGACTTCATCTTTACAAAATAACGTTTTTATTTAGATGGTTTGTTCACTCATTTTTTAATTCTGTCGCTGTAGCTTACACACAAGTGTTTACGCATGTTTCATATGAGGGGGGCCTCAGCTGAAAATGTACTGGTGTAGGGGGCCTTGGCATGGTAAAGTTTGGGAACCCCTGGAATAGATAGACTAATCAGTAGAGCATTTTAAGTTAGATGTAATATTCATGATTTAATCAAAATTAGTCTAATTAGTAGAGTTCTTCATATTAGACCAAATTCCTAAAAGTGTGTAGGTCACATATACTCATTTTAAAATGTTTCTAGTTCATTCTAGCCAAAATAAGCAGAAAACTAATAAGAAAATCTTGAGCATATTAGATAGAAGTTTTAATCTGTTCTAATTTACAATGTCTGTTCTGTCTGAATTGAAAATATCATATGGGATGTGTGTTAATCGTTTGTAACTAAATCTTGATATTTAACGTAGTAATGGCAAGAGCATGAATGCTGAACTAAAACAGCTGCACTGATCAACCCATCACTATTTTATTATGAAGCCTGGGCGCAAATTCAAACTGGAAGACTCTTTAGCCCCACCTGGCTCGTCCTATCGGAGCATCCCGCCCATCACCGCTGTCCTATCAACGCTGGACCAAGCCACGTCACGTCCAATCGCCTTCCAAGGCCCAGCTGAAAAGGACCTCCATCCATGGCGTCTTCCGCATCCCAACCGCGCTCAACCCTCCTCCACCCCTCCACCTTCCCTCGCCCGGATCCTCAAGCTCGCATCCTTCTCCGACCTCCACCACCAGGGTCGGGTCCCGGGGGGATGACATTCCTATCCTACATCGGGAATGCTCATCCGAGCTTATTGCAATTCACAGCTTGATGACCACAGCCGGGGCCCGAGCGCCAAAGAACTTTAAATTCATGTCTGTCAATAAACCTTTTTAATCGCTGTTCATTTTCTCTGTCTGAGTCTCTCCAGATTGAAACATCCTGGTGGTGATCACTACTGATCTCATTACACCTTTAAACTTCAGACTTGAGATCTTTGCAGAAACTATTGGATAAGCTTGCAGAGATTTAATGCAGAAACTAAACTAAAGTAAGATAGTGACCAGATGGAAACATGTACACACCACACATTAGAGTTTCCTAAAAATAAACAGGACCTCACATTGTTAAACCTCATTGCTAAGGCAAGACTTTTACAACTGAAAAGGATTTCAGCATTTCTAAGTATTGTTCAGTTAATAAATATATGCATCAAAAATACACTAATTCTCTTTTACAGGAACCCAGTAGGAAATAAAAAAAAATCTGTACAAATCTTCAGTAGAGCTATTTGTTAGAATACTGGTTTCTTTAAATACTTGCTCACTTTGTAGAGCCACAGATGGACACAGTTTGAACAGGCTGCAAATTTTATTGCGGGATTAACTCAACTATCATCAGAATTCGTTTTTTAACCTCCTTTTATTTGCTTCTGCTGACGCTCGCATCCTGAACCTGAAGCATCAATTTTGACAAACATTTGAAGAGCCTTGTTAGCTTACAACTGAACCCATTGTTATTCTAATTATGCTCATGAGAAAACACTGCTATGAAACAAAAACAGTCCTAAAATTTGGACATGCTTTAGGTCAGGTCTCAGGAAAGAGGTATCTGAGTGGCAAGAAATTAAATGAGGAAAAAACCATTAATCAGTGACTTTAGCATGTGAGTACTTCATCCAGACAGTGATTTTCAAAGCCTTACACTTGAAATGCAACGGTTTTCAAAAATTAAGTTTCTTTCTGCTAATAAAGTTTCTGCAAAGTTTCTTCGCAGAAAATGTACTTTAGATGAAAAAATGTAGCTATTACAGTAACAACTAAAAATTGTATTACAGTGAATTATGTTCAATAAACTGAATAAATACATGATGGACAGGTTTTATAATCCATAACACAGGTTACGTAAGGGTTTGTGGCAATTAAAAAGAAGAAAAACACAAGGTAGCATAATGTAGAATATTTGAAGTTAGACAAGTTTATAGCTAAAACCAGTAGAGAAATACAGAGCCGGCCACAGGCAGAAGCAAATTAAGTAGCCGATTAGGCCCTCTACTCTAGATTGGTCCCTCTGAGAACACAGTTTTGGAGGTAAGTAATAATTACTTACTTTTTCTAAGAAGAAGTTTTCTTTTACATCAGTCCTGTTCTCTTCTCAGTGAGTATTTACCTCTCAGAACTAGAATTCATCTTAAAACTTTCAAAAATCTTAAATCTGTTAACCATGCAAAAGTGCTATCACTATAACTCATATGGAGTGGCTGATTCAAACAACACACACTTTTTGTTTTGGGGTTTTTTCATGCATGTTAATGAAATTTGGGCTTATTGTTAAAATATATATGATCAAACTGTGTTTGCTTTAACAGGAGATGTGTTTTTCTTCTTTTTTTTAATCAACCAACTAGCTTGTTAGATTATGTTTTCCAACATCTTCTGTCATGTGGTTTGTAAGACTGGCACAAGCTTTATCAGCTGTAGTTCATACAGTATTTGATCAAACCAGGTTGCAGTTTTCAAGAATTCAATAATCCTGTTGAATTGGACAAAGATTGAAACTTGGATACCTTTTTGAAGTTTCTGTATTTTCTGCCCTCTTTTTATTGTTTAACATGCCATTTTCTGAACTGATCCGTATGACCTTTTTGCTAATTAAAGGAAGATATTAAAAACATAAAAGTCAGACAAATAAGAAAAAAATGTATAAGTCCATATATAAAATTAAGTAAATACATTAAACTTTTTTTATTTAGTTAGTCACTTTTTTTTTGGAATTTTTCTTAACATAAACTAAGGGACATACATGACTCCAGAAATTCAGTTTTAAAACACAATTTTATTTTTAAGCTACATATATGATTTAGTACATTTTCAAATTATGTCTGTTTTCCGTTAAATTTCTTTTTATTTGTTTTGACATTAATGTTTTTTAAAAAAAATCTACACATTAGCAGAAATTCTGCACAGTTTTCATAATTGCTGTGATTTATTTATTTTAACAAATTTCTAGGCAGTCCCCAAAGAGTAGCCAAATTGAATGTTATTTGGTGCATTATACAACCTTAGGCCGGCTCTGTGGAAATCTTAGAGATCTGAACAGGCCAGTATGTCAAAAAGAAAAAGAACTGAACAGTATGTCATACATCATCCAGCAAAACACAATGTTACAAGCACTTTCTAAACAGTCTTTAGGGAAAGCAAAAACAGGTACATTTCTATATTTTTTTAAACAAATCTTACTGGTAGACAAGATCGTTTTGCCCTAATGGGTGCAACAAAGATAAACAATGTATGATTCCATCATGGCTTTGAAAAAGTTAAAAATTCTTTCCATTTACTCCTTCTTCTGATTGGCTGAGAGTGAGGCCTCCCACCGCTGTGCCAGGACTTTCTGACGACGTGGAACTGAAGACTGGGAAAGGGAAAACTGGAAGGAGGGGGAATTTTAGCTAAACCACTGAAGCAAAGAGCCATGGCGTATTGATGGATGGATGGATGGATGGATGGATGGATGGATGGATGGATGGATGGATGGATGGATGGATGGATGGATGGATGGATGGATGGATGGATGGATGGATGGATGGATGGATGGATGGAACAAGTATGATTGAATAAAGAATGAAGGTGTAACAGGTAGAAAATTAGAAAAACCATGAACAAACTGATAAGCATAATCAGTCCAACTGATTAACAAATCAGAAAGTTCACAATACAGTGCAATGAGAGAATAAATAAATTAGGAAAAAAAATCTGTAACCTAACATTAAAATTTTATTACAAATAATGAGTCAAGTTATACAATAAATCATTAACTCTTATTAGTTTGAAGAAGAGTGTTAAAAATAGATTATGATTATTTTTGATGCTGGATTATGTGGTTGTCTGTCTCTCCAATGTGTTTGTGAGTGGGGATGGATGAATGTGACCCTAGTGCAGGGGTCTTCAACTCCAGTCCTCAAGAGTGAGTGTCTAGCATCTTTTAAATATTTCTACGCCGCAACGTACCTGGATCAAATGATGGAGCATTAGAGGACTGTGTAGAACACTGACATGTTGAGGAGGCAGGAAATGCAAGCCTCTCCTGGTTACAGTCATATATCACAAACATTCAACAATTTATCGGCATCAATATTTGCATCTCCTCCACTACCCTTCTATCACAAGGTGTTCCCCAGGGTTTTGTGCTTGGCCCTCTACTCTTGATCCTGTAAAAGATAGTCCTAAGTTCCATCATCCGCTGCCATGGCCTCCACATCCACTGCTATGCTGACGATATCCATCAATCTGTCACATGCAGTTTGATGAAATCTCCACCAAATTCATCAAACTGCATGTGACAGCTGTCCCTACCGTCACACCAAGATGTGAATGGTAACTTAATTTCTTCTTGTTTTGAGTTACCAGTTTCCTTTGGACCTTCTGCTGGAATGTAATTTGCAACATTCCCTCTTCCTGGACGAGCACGTAGTGACAATCATTTGCATTGTCACTGACTTCACAGCAATCCCTCATAACAAGCATGTATGTGACAGTGGAGAGGAAAAAGTCCTTTTAAACAGGAAAAATATTCAAGTAGACACTGTCTCGCTACAAGCAGCCATCTGCCACCACCCACTGGGGGTTTGATAAGGCAGAGCAGAATGCAAAAGAAACAGATGAACTGATGCAGGATTATTTTTGATGTTCAACTGCCTGTCTCCATCACATAGGACCAAGCACCGGACCAAGGGTGATAGTTTTCCTTCTCTCTTGCTGTACTCACCTTTGGGAACTCTCTGCCCAAAACATTTGTGACTGAACACATCTATTCACATTCAAATCTTTTCTCAAAACAAAATCACCAGCTTCTGATGTATGAATAGTGTCCTGTTTTTACCCTTCTAGTAAACAATGCTACGTATTTATGTGTTACTTTTTAAAAATTTATTTTGTTAATTGTACTGAAGTGCTCTGTTTGTAATTTTACTTGATTCCTGTAAAGTGTGTTTGATTATTTGAGAAGGGTTATATAAATAAAATATATAATCATTTTTAAACATATAGACATTTTCACAATACAAAGTCATGCCACATCCAAGTATGTTTGCTATTTCTGACTTTTCTCTAATTTTTATAGTTAAGGTGAAGATTGTAAATCCACAGTATTCTTCTGCAACAGAATTGGATACGCTGAATTTCCTGTGACATCACAGTTACATTTTATTTTAGTACTGATCATACTCAATCATCAGGGGTCTCGTTTATAAACATGTCTACACAGAAATTGGGTCTGACACTGGCGTAAGTCATTTTTCACACAAAGCTTTTGATCTATAAAAAAAACTTTATGGGCATTGGTTTTGGAGATTGTGGGAAACTGATGACACATACACTAAGGTGGGGAATTGAAGTCACACTGCATCATAATTCCTCTCAAACATTTAAGTTCATTCCACAGTCAAACTTGTATTACAGAGCAACTTTATTCTAAGCGGTACAACAGTGTTATTTATGTTACCACTGGTGAGCCATTGTTGTACATAAGGACCATTCAAATAAAAAACGGGCCATCAAACCTAATTAAATCTTAAAGTCTACACAACATCTCAGCAAAGTTTTCTCACCATCACCTTCCTCTCCCTGGAAGATAACCAAGGTGATGTGGGCTCCAGATTAACACATAAAATGTGTCAAAGTCTGAGACAATCAAATCTCAGTTTTGGGGCAAATGTACACTTTTCACATAGATCCTATGCAATGTTTTATGATTGAGACCCCTGGAGATTACAATTCATAACGTATATCAGTGCCCCAAAGTGGTCCTGGTTAAGATACCAGGCCCATGGTAAGGATGAGGGGACAGAACCGCGCCCTCTAACTATCAGATTATGGGCAAGAAAATCTAGTTTTTCCAACATTCAATTGCTTCTGAATAAAAACGTAGATCTAATGTTGACGTTAGAAAAATTGTTGTATTTATTTTTGCAAGTATCCTCACAATAGTGGCACTTTTTTTTATTTTATCTCTGCTGAATGGATTATGCAAGAGCCAGAAATGTCAGTTTGAACAATGTGTATGCCTTTTGCATATTTAGATATTTTCTTTACAATAAGGTTTAATTTTTTGTAGAAAAGCGCCACCTAAAGGACGTAATTGAAAATATATGGAAAGTGCTGTGTCACTTACTTCAGAAAGAAAATTGGATGTGATGTGGTCAAGTAAGCCCTACAGTTTTTGACTGTTAAAATTTGGAATGCTGTGCAAGATTAAAGAATTCTCATGTAATGTTGAAGAAAAGTTCATCGTTCATCAGATTTTGTGTGGACGAGTAAGCATAAACCCCTCAACAGCAACGTATACCTATCGATGTAGTTATACATTTGTATGGACTACATTTGTCCCCACATGATGACAGCGAAGCAGTATGAGCCAATTATATATTACATGTTTGATTAATATAGGTTGTTGCTATGTTGTTGTACAATGTTTTAAGATTTTGTTCAACGTGCCTCTTTTTAACTTTGAGCCCCTGCTTCTCCGAAGGTCTCTACATGGCCCTGGAGAGTGGTGATCAAATTGTATAACTTGCATCATCAGACTTGTAAACAGATGTATATTAAATTTTTGTTTTGTTTTACTTTTTACTTCTATGTAGGGTCAGCATAAATACAAGCTCTAATGTTTATGTTTGCATGTGTGTGCATGTCTGCCAACCTTGTGGTCACAAGACAAACTAGAGCGTTCCATTTTCCGTGGTCTGGAAGGCGATGATGGGGAGGAAACAGATCTCTCTGGAACCACTGGCACTAGAATCAGGAATTGGAATAGAATACAAAATGAGAATAAAGGAAAACAACAAATATATCTGCAAACAATATGTGGGTTCTACATTATATAAAGAAACTGTTGCTTCATTCATATATTTTAGATAAACACTACATACCACTGAAAGTGATGTTCTCGTTTAGGCTTGGTGACACCAGGACAGTGTCATACCGCCCTCTCCCTGTCCTCCACTGTTCCTCTTGTTTTCTTTGCCACAGTTCCTCCCTTTGTTTCCTCCACTCCTCTTCTCTCTGTCTCACCATCTTGATCTCTTGCTCCACTAGAGACTGACTGCTGATGGAACGCAACTTGAAGAATGGATTAGAAGCGAAAGTACTCTCTTGTGTCTCTACAGGCGGAGGCCCAGAGCTCAGGCAAAACTCAGAAGCACTGCGAATGATCAAATTGGAGGTCTCCACCACAATGACGTTTTCTGAGGGTGCCACATCAAGACTGGGAGACCAATCAGAGAGGCCACTGTTAGCAGTGGAGAGTAGGTAGTTCCTGGAGCTGGAGCCAGAGGAGTCGGGTTCAAGAATGATTACGTTTTTGGCTGTCATTTCATGATACATTGATCGGGGGAGAGAGGATGAGCAGGAGGGGGATGGAGAGATGGACAGAGTAGGGGTATGGAAGACTGGAGGTCTGGGCACAGATCCTTCTGTCCCTAGGTTGTATAGACTGTACACAGAAAAAAGAACAAAAATTTGTAATCTGAACAGTCAATGCATAGGCTTGATGAGTCCATACAATCTTAACCTGTTTACATTACCTGGGTATCGTCAGGCCCTGAGCAATCATTCCCCTCTCCCTTCGGTGCTGTTCTTCTCTTTCTAATGTCAGTCGGATCTCCCTCTCCACAGAATTTTCCGGTTCTTCCAGAGCGCTGCGAAATGAAGAGTCATCCAAGCCTGAGTCCTCAGAACCGGGGGACAGGGTGAAGGACAGAGGAGGTTCTTTGGATATGGGGGGTTGAATTTCCCTTATAAAGGACAGGAGGAAACCCAACTCAGGTTAGGAAGAGGTTAGCCACACTAAAGACGACAAAAATTTCATATCTTGATGCCAGAGATATGATACAGCAATACAACTGGATAACTCATCCATTTGTGAAATAAGGAAGGCAGGTTTCATTTCTAACAACACAATGACAAATTATCTGATCCACTCCTGGTTTATAATGGGAATATAAACTAAAATAAGAACACAAAAGGTTCAACTGAAAATAAAAACTAAGCTAGAGTCTTAAGGCTTTAAACTTATGATGTTTAAACTAATTCAATTTCACCTGCTATATTCTTTGTAATTGAAGAGAGTATGATCCCTTAGTGCCAATTATTTGTTCAAACCATTAACTAAAGTTTTACAAACATTAAGGTGTGTAGTACCAACTAAAAAGCTGTATTTGCTGCACCACCAGTAGTCATTCTAAATCCAGTGTTTGGAGCAAAAACATTACCTCAGACTCACTGAGGATTATGGATGGCTGAGAGTGTCATGATCTGGGATTGTTTGGGTTTTGCTTGCTTCTGTGGTACTTAGTTCATCTGTAATTTAGTTCAGTCATGTTTCTTTTTCATCAATGTTTTAAGATTTAAAAATGGAGGTGATTTTTAGAAAGCGGTATTTGTGAATAAAAATTTAGATAGAGGATTAAATTGTTTTGTCATAATTTAACTCTTCATCCCCTGATAGGAGACAAAATTTTATTATATTAAAATATAAATATGGAATAGATTTCTTGAACAATATTCACCTTTGAAAATCTTTCTAAAAACATTAATGAAGTTGCAGCTGAAAAAAACAAAACACACAGGATATTTATTTTGAATTTCTTTTGCAGAAAGTCACTACAGAGAAAACTTCATACATAATTATGAAATTAATATTTATTTTTTGTGGGGGTGGAATAGAAAGCTATTCTTATTTTCCTAGAGATATCATCATGATTTTTAAACAAATATTTCCAGGCTAAAGGGGATGAAAGTTGTTGTCAGATGTGCCTCATGAATTACTTAGAACATTTTCAATCTCTGAATTCACAACCATTCAGTTTCTTAATTTTTTTAATTAACATTTTTATTAAGAAAGCACATTACAGTACAATAATATGTATATATGTAATATGTATATAATATGTATACACATATATATATATTTATATATATACACACACACAGTGGAGACCAAAAGTTTGGACACACCTTGTAATTGAATTCAATTACAAGGTGTGTCCAAACTTTTGGTCTGTACTGTATATACAGGAATAGTATTTATTATAGATTCATCAAAACCAAATTTCCCAAATACCTGATATAAAAATGACCACCTCACAGGATCAAACACCTTTTCGGCATCTAAACTTAACACTAAAGTCTATTTTTTTGTCTACGGACCTGGCTCAAGGATTTTTTATTTTGTGTATAGTCCTCTCCTCTTGCTGCTTTCTGAGTTTATACAAAAGACGTTTTAGTGATTTCCCTCCTACTTCAATGTTGCTGCTTGTTAATTTTTTTTTCTGTACATCAATCATGTTTAGGTCATCTAATTCTTTTTTTTTGAATTTTACAATATCCTTGACTGTCATGGTTCAGAGTCAAGGAGTGTTGGTGTTGCAGCTTTAGCAGATTATCTTCCAAGAATTTATGTTTTTGCCAATTTTCTTGTTTAAGGTGGATGGAAATACTAATAATTTTTCCTTTACTCACCGCCTTCAGTGCGTCCCTTAATATTTGTGGTGACATCTCCTCATTACTATTTTTAACTAAGGCTGTGTTCACACTGCAGCCTGAAGTGACCCAATTCCAATTTTTTGTCAAATCAGATTTTGTTGCCAGGGCCGTTCACATTGCCACATATATGCAACCTGTATGTGTTCAGCAGTGTGAACGGGCAACGACCTGAAAGTGCAGGAGAGGGCACAACAGCGTCAGTATTCTCAGTGATCTGCTTCTGCAAACACTGAGCACTTGTTCTTTTTATAGCAGCTGCCATAAAAAGAACAAGTGCTCAGTGTTTGCAGAAGTAAATATGGATGTTAACGGTGGAGTACAGCTTGTTGCCCGACTGGAGCAGCATATTAGCAACTTAATTCTCATATATTCCGTTGTCGTTTTTCTTCCTTTCAAAAACAATCGGAATTGGGTCACTTCAGGCTGCAGTGTGCCCGCATGCTAAATAATTTTCTATTTCTTATTTCAAATTTTCTTAAATATTTGAATAGTTCAGAATATTTGTGTTCAACCTCCATCTATTTTTCCTGTTCAGACAAATATCAGCATAAACTGGATTATGGTTCAAAATTGTAAAGGGACCAATTTCACAAGTTTGGATTTTAAACAAATCATTGTTGAACATACAAATGTAATCTAACCTAGAATATATGTCATGTGGGTACAAGAAGTGGGTGTATTCTCTATTAGTTGGGTGGTGCTTTCTCCATACATCAACTAATCCTAAATTGTCCATGAGGTGGCCCATCCTCTTATCAATATTCCATACATCACCTTTCCCATTAGAAGAATCAAATTTGGTGTTTAATAAGATGTTGAAGTCACCATATTAAAGTTCCCTGACTGAATATGTCAGGAAACATATTAAAGTTCCCTGACATATTAGAGAATATGTCAAGCAATATAGAAATTGCTATATTGCAATTCTTATATTGCCATATAGAAATTCTAATTTCTACACCGTGTTCCAAATTATTATTCAAATTGGATTTAAGTGTTATAAAGATAACATTTTTTGTTGTGCTATTAAATTTATAGATTGTATTGTGTGTCAGGGCTCTTTGAATCACTATAATTAATTTCAGAGAGCTGGTTGATTAGTTTGTCTGGTGAGCTCAATTAAAGGAAATCTACTTAACCTCTAGAACCCGACGGACCCACCGGTGGGTCCGTCGGGTTCCACCGGTGGAACCTCTGGGGTTCTAGAGGTTAAGAAGGATGTTCCGCATTATTAAGCAGGCTACAAGTTTCAAGCAATATGGGAAAGAGAAAGGATCTCTGCTGACATAAATCATCAGATAGTTTAGTGCCGTATGACAAGGTATGAAAACATTCGATATTTAACAAAAACTGAAGTGTTATTGTACTCTGAACAGATTTGTGGCTGATTCAGTACAAAGATAAGTTTGTACAGATAAAGACATAATGAGGAAGGTCTCTGTTAGACACATTCATCGGATTAAGAGAGCAGCTGTTAAAATGTTCTTACAAAGCAGCAAACAGTTATTTGAAGCTGCTGGAGCCTCTGGAACCTGAAGGTGGAGGATCCTCCAGAGGCTTGTGGTGCATGAACCTACTATTGGGCCACCATTAACCAGTGCTCACAAGCAGAAACGGTGGCAGTGGGCCCAGCCATACATGAAGATTAATTTTCAAACAGACTTGTTCACTGATGACTGCTGTGAAACTCTGGATGGTCCAGATGGACGCAGTGGTGGATTGGTGGTGGATGGCCACCACGTCCCAATACAGCTGTGCAAATCATTTGCATAGAAGGAGCGGCAAACAGAAAAACACAGCTGTCAACACCAGTTTCTAGTTTTGTGTTGTTTGTTTCTTATCTTTTTATGTATGTATATTTATATTGTGTGTTGTGTATGTGTATATAACCTGCACTTTAACTCGAGTCAAGCACGGTCTCAATCTCGTTGCAATCTGTTGATGACAATGACAAATAAATCTTATCTTATGCTATCTTATCTAATAACGAAGTAAAAATACTTCACTACTTTACTTAAGTATATTTTGGAGTACTTCATACTTTCCTCAAGTATGAACATTTTTGATAACTTTCACTTTTACTTCACTATATTTCCGAACTTAATTACATACTTTTACTCCGATACATTTTCAATGTGTGGTTTAGTTACTCCTTACAAAAAAGCGAGAGAGTGAAACGCAAGTGTTTTGACCCCACCTACTGATTGACTGCAACAAAGTCGGTAGCCTACGTACCTGGGCTTGTTCATCACCACCAATAGGATACACCTGTTTCACTTCTCCCATTAAACAAAAAGCAAGTCTCGCAATCAGCAGCAGCCAGCCACATGGAGGAGGAGGAGACGGAGACGGAGACCACAACGACTGCAACTATGTCAGACACGGCTGCAGGGGAACCAGCAGCTGGTGATGAGAGCCCATGGCCTTATTTAAACACAATATACTCTTTCGTGGGTGTTAAAGATTCGTCGTACAGCATGAAGTGTATGTTATGCCTGCCCAAAGATGTGGAAATTCTATCTTACAAAAACTCCCCATCCAACTTGAAGAAACGCATCAAGGTAACTTCTTATGAAATGGTTATAATTCTCCTGTTTCAGTAACTATAGCTAGGTCACTAGGCACTATGGTGAAATCTTGAGCATATTGTTACCTGTATAAATGAACTTTGTTTGGCATTGTTTCAGTTCCACACATGGTGTATTTAGCTTTGGCCTAATGTTGACAGTAGCAGGCTACCTGTATTTGACAAGTTTACCAAAATATAAAAAATGTCATTCAAACTGCATTTGCCTTGTTTTACTAGAGTACTTCCATTTTTACAGCAATTTCCATACTTAAGTACAAGACGTTTCAGATACTTTAGAACTTTAACTCAAGTAACATTTCAGTCAGTGACTTGGACTTCTACCAAAGTCATATTTTGGAGAGATACCTATACTTTTACTTAACTCTGAGATTTCAGTACTTTATACAACACTTGTCAACACAGAAGTCTCTACTTAAACAATGGTGTCATCCTGCATTTCCAGTTCCTGAGATTCTCTGGGTCAGCTCCCTACCCCTGTGGGTCGTAAACTTTAATAACTTTAAACTTCAGTTTTCATGTCCCTCTAGGTCATAAAACTTTGACCCTTAGTCTTTGATGTACTCTCCGGTTAGGTGTCAGCTCTTATCTGCAGGCCATCTGTCTCCCAATTCGGCTTGCTTCCTTAAAATGCTGACTAGAAAAAAAATCCCCCTCGCCGTTTTTTGCCCCCTCTAGTGCAGCGCCGCTATCCTTAGCCACCTTTTGTGCCACTGAGGCCAGTCATTGTGGTTGCTCGCCTGTGCTGCCTGAAACTTTTACCAATTTAATATATAAAAATAATTAGGTAATTTCCAGAGAGTCTGAGCTCCTTGCCTATGCTCACCTGTGCTGCCTAGATTTGTGTTTTTTTCCTTCATTAATTCATCATGCTAAGCTGCGCCTCACCCTCTGCTTCTGGGTCCAAACTAATAAAACTGGCAACCTGAGTAGATGTAGAGGTTTCATTGTACAATGTTCTATAATCTTCAATCTTTCCCCGCAAAGTTTGTCTCACAACAGTGCTAAGATCGCTTATGTCCTTTCCCTACTGTCCGGGCGGGCATTAGACTGGGCTGAAGCCCGTTTTCCTACCCCCACCAATTATGGTTGTACGTTTGAAGATTTTCTAAAGGAGTTCCGACAAACTTTCAGTCAGGATTCGGACAAATCATTTAATTCTCGCGAACTATGGAAAGTCAAACAGGGTCAGCGAACTGTAGCTGACATCGCTGTGGACTTTAGAATAAAAGCCGCTGCTACTCATTGGAACGCAGCCGCACTAAAGAGCGCTTACTTCAACGCTTTAAATGAGTCGATCAAAGATGAGCTTGTCACCCTAGACGAACCTGCGACCTTAGAGGATCTAATAAACATTTCAATTTGCCTCGATAATCGGATCCGGTCGCGTACTAGGGAGAAGAACCGAAGGGATCCACCTGCAAAATTCTATGGTGGCGCAACATCCATTCCGATAGTTTCCTCTCCTCAGGCATCCCTGAATCACAAGCCTATGCAGCTGGGAAGGACCCGGCTCACCTCTGAGGAGCGCTAGGGACGCATCTCCTCCCGTCTCTGCCTATATTGTGGAGCTCCGGGACATTTCCTTGCCCAGTGCCCAGTCCAGTTAAACAGTCAGGTCCGCCAACAAAAGCGAGGAGGCTGGCGGACCATTTACAAAAAAAAGACTCTCCTCGCCTGTCACTCTCTGCCACGTTAATTTGTAAAAACCAGACAGTCCCATTAACCGTCCTTGTTGATTTGGGCTGTGAGCAAAATCTCATTGATTCCTCTTTTGTGCAGCAAATGATGATCGAAATCCAACCTTTACCGGTCCCTCTTCGAGTTACCACCATTAACGGCGATCCTCTTCCCCAAGTAACTCATCAGACAAAACCATTGCAGTTAATCATTTCAGGAAACCACAGCGAACTTACCTCCTTTTTTGTTTTTCCCACAGCCAATTCACCCATAATTTTGGGTTTTAAATGGCTTAAACAACATAATCCTCACATTAACTGGGTAGATAGAAATATCACGTCTTGGTCCATTTCCTGCCATTCCTCTTGTCTCCGCTCAGCTGTGACTCCAGGTCCACTGCCGGCAGAACCGCAGGAGACAGATCCTCCTCACCTGTCACCTATTCCGTCTGAATATCATGATCCGGCTCCAGTTTTCAGTAAGTCCAAAACCCTCTGTCTACCTCCTCACTGTCCATATGACTGTGCTATAGATCTCCTACCCGGTGCCCCACTTCCTTCCAGTCGTCTATATAACATTTCCAGACCGGAGCGTGAAACGATGGAGAAATACATCAAGGGGGCTTTGGCTGCCGGCATAATTCGTCCATCCTCCTCTCCTCTGGGGGCGGGGTTTTTCTTGGTGGGTAAGAAAGATGGTCCCCTCCGACCCTGTATTGATTACAGAGGTTTAAATAACATAACTGTCAAAAATAAGTAGGCTACCCTCTGCCTCTGTTATCTTCCGCTTTTGAACCAGTTCATGATGCTATCATTTTCTCCAAGCTAAACCTTAGAAACGCCTACCATTTACTCCGCATTTGTCAAGGGCACGAATGGAAGACCGTGTGCAAGACCCCCGTCGGCCATTTTGAATACCTGGTTATGCCGTTTGGGTTATCCAACGCTCCAGCCTTTTTCCAGGCTCTTGTCAATGACGTGTTGAGAGATTTCCTTAATATCTTCGTTTTTGTGTATCTAGGCTATATGACATTCTCATCTACTCCAAGTCCCTAGTAGAAAATGAATGTCTGTTTAGTTCTTCAGCGTCTTTTGGAGAACAAGTTATGCATTAAGGCAGAGAAGTGCGAGTTTCACACAATCTCTGTTTCTTTTCTTGGTTTCATATTAGAGGGCGGACGGGTGAGACCCACAGAGGAGAAGGTCCGGACAGTGGTAGAGTGACCAACTTCCGTGACAAGGAAGCAATTGCAATGATTCCTTGGTTTTGCCAACTTCTACCGACCGTTCATATGAAACTACAGCCTTACCATTAACTCTACCAAGACCCCATTCAGTTGGACCGCAGAGGCCGAGGTCTCTTTCAGGCAACTCAAGAACCATTTTTCTAATGCCCCCATACTCATCCACCCAGATCCCACTAAGTAGTTCATAGTCGAGGTCGATGCCTCGGACACCGGAGTGGGCGCTGTGCTTTCCCTGATTTCATCTCTCGATAATAAAACTCACCCGTGCGCCTTTTTTTCTCGCAGATTATCCCCTCTGGAGTGCAATTATGATGTGGGTGATCAAGAGCTCTTGGCCATCAAGCTGGCCCTAGAGGAGTGGTTGGAGGGAGCTGAAAATCCGGTGCTGGTCTGGACGGATCATAAGAACTTATCATATCTCCAGTCTGCTAAGAGGCTTAATCCCTGCCAGTTTCGTTGGTCCCTGTTCTTTTCCAGATTTAACCTATCCATTTCTTATTGTCCAGGATCCCGTAACCTAAAACCAGACGCCCTGTCTCATATTCACTCTCCTGACGACTCGGCGAAGGTACCGACTACCATCCTGCCCCCCAGCTGCACAGTGGCAGCCATCACTTGGGAGGTCGAGGATGTAATCAAACAGGCCCAACGGTCTGAACCAGCTCCCGACTCCTGCTCCTCTAACAAGATTTACGTACCCATCTCAGTCCGAGCCCTCTTCCTTCAATGGATCCATGCATCCAAGTTTTCTGGACATCCAGGTATTGGTCGCACCATTTCCCTTATCAATCGCAAATTCTGGTGGCCTTCAGTTCACAGGGACGTCAAAGAATATGTGCTAGCTTGCATTCCAAGTAAGGTCAACACTGTTTACCCACTAAATCCCTTATCTCCGACGACCGTGAACTCACCATCTCCGTGCTGTGTTTTTGTAGTGTGCTGACTGCTCTATGAGCCTTTCCCCTCCTGGACCAGACCCTTTTGTTTCTTTTTTTCAATAAATTATCTTTTACTTATTTCGTTTCTCCTGTGTGGTGTTCTGCATATGGGCAAGACAGTTAGAATTATACATGACAGTAGCTTGATATGTTTGCAGTACTGTAGTGTGTATGAAGCATGTATTGTACAAAGTGGCAAAGAAGAATAATAAAAGACATTGATAAGTAACTAAAAAGTGTACCTCATTAGCAATTATAGTAAACCAAATGTGTACTCTGTTAAAAATGTAAATTCTGTATACTCTGCAACACCTCCAGGTGCTGCAACCATCTTCTAATGTCTGTTTATTTCTCGTTTTGTGCTGTTTGTTATCTTTTTATGTATGTATATTTATATTGTGTGTTGTGTATATAACCTGCACTTTAACTCGAGTCAAGCATGGTCTAAATCTCGTAATCTGTTGATGACAAAAAAATCTTATCTTATCTAATTGGGGCATACTGTCATCACACTACTAACATTAAATATGTAATACTTATATACTTAAAAGACATTCTAAATATATTTTAAATGTCAGTCGATCACAAAAATAGTACACTTAAGATATATTAATCAATCACGTTTGTTACATAGGAAGCCGTATACTTAAAGTATACAAAGTATAACATTAGTGGTCCAAAAAAGCATGTTGTAATACACTAAATATACTTTAAATTGTAATTTTCTACAATTTAATTGCTATTAAAATACACTAAGTACAAAATTAGTTGTTCCAAAATAACATACTTGAAGTATATTTATGATTAGTCTGACTTCAAGTATGCTAAAATTTAACATACTTAGTATATTTATTTTTCACCTGGGCAACCAGAGTTATACACAGAGTTGAGAAGAACTATTCCCATAAAGCGCAGGCAATTGTCGTGTACCACAGAGCTCCCTAGGGGACATGGGTAATTCTTTTTTCTTTTGTGTTACCTCGCACAAGGTTTTGCGTTCTCTTGCAATAATGTACTAATCAGTTCCTGCTGCATAATTGAATACTGTAAGCCTTTTCTTACGGTGGCCGCTGTACTTTCTGCTTTAAAATAAGGTTATGTAAGGTTTTCCTATGTATGTTATATCTCGTGAAATATCTGATGTTTTTATATCTTTTTCTTTAGGATGCACCACAAATCTATGATATAAACAGAAACTTTCTGTAAGTAGGAAAGAAATAAAAATATACTTGACTATTTCTGAGTTATTATCGCAGGGTCATCATAAGTCATCTAACAGTTTTGATTGTGTCTCTTTTGTATTGGTAGCCTAAATGCCTTAAAGGGCTGTTTTCATGTGCAGTTCTATCGTAACCATATACAGACAAGAAAATGCAGTGAATAAATACATTTTTAATAAATTTTTTGCACCAAATAGTTAATAATAGACACGTTTTCACTGAGGCTCTTTAAATGTGTATATTTTTGAAATTTTAAATTGATATTTGTGATTGCATACAAAATAGACCAGTAATTATTGCAGTAAACATATTATAAGGGAGCGCAAAACTTTTTGTGAGGAGCACAAAAGTGTAGCGAGGTAACTCAAAAGAAAATTTTTTTCTTATATCCCCTGGGGGGGTTCTGTCCTATAAGGATTCCTTGAATGAGTTGAGTACCTCAATTATTAAAATTCCTTGAGGAAATTTTATCTGCCACAAAGCTTCATTAAGTTATGTTTTATTATTTAGCACACCATGTTCTGGCCGGGACATTATTTGCGTTGCATAGCGCTCTCATTTCTGCCAATGAGTTGTTGACAAAAACCAAGAAATGAAGCCTAAGCGTAAATTCAAGCTGTGAGACTCTCTTTAGCCTACCTATATCATCACCACACTGACTGTCACCCCCAAAGTATTTACATTAAAGTCACTGGGTCCATGAATGTTAAAGGATTTTAAAATAAGAAAATTTATATATTAAATATTTTACTGTTTTTCTCAGTTTTGGTGCATCTATCTAGGGTGCATTTATCAGAACAGAATTTAAATTCTTAAAACTACTTATTCAATCTTCAAATTATTGTGTCAGTTGGCTGATGTCGCAAACATGTTTTGATGAGGAAATGACTCATCATGAACATGGAATTATAACAAGACATAATGAGCTTTATGTCTTGTTATAATTCCATGTTCATGATCTAAAGAAGTGATGGTGATATACACACCAAATAAGAACTGTTCACTGTTTAGATAATCAGCCTTTTTGTTTTTGACTTTTTTGGGGATTTTTTCTGTTGTTTTCGGACAGTGGTATTAGACCAGAATCTTTCTGCATTGAGTTTGTCTCGTCTCATCTATCCTGAATGAGAGGTCAAAAAGTAAACATTTTCCTAAAAGGGAGAGTGGAAGGATGAAGATAGAAAATTCTCTGAAACAGGTCTTCATCTGATGTTTTTTGTTTGTGTTTTTTGTCTGGTTGCAGATGGGCTGATCTTTCAGTCAGAAATGACCACACTGCCTGGTTAAAGTTCCAGTCTACATGTATACATGTGTGCAAGTCAACAAAGGTGAAACAAATATTTAAACGAATGCTGAGTTTATATGATTTTCATGCAGTGCATCATTCTAACTTTTGCTTTGTTTCTGTTTTCTAACTGCAGATCTTGCAGTAAACACCTGATAGACAACATGTGAGTCTCAATGTCAACCTGTGACCGAGAAGACCATGTCCATGTTGCACATCCTCCTGAGCAAAGCCTGGACTCAGTGGCTTGTTACTTTCAACCCAGAACAAGAATCCTTTTATTATGTTTTTCTTCTAGAATAGGTTATCTCTTATATCAGGGGTGTCAAACTCCAGTCCTCAAGGGCCGCTGTCCTGCAGCTTTTAGATGTGCCTGTGCTGCACCACACCTGAATAGAATAATTAGGTCATTAGCAGGGTCTGGGGAACTTATCTACACAAGGAGGAGGTAATTAATCCATTTCAATCCAGTGTTTTATATCTGTGGCACATCTAAAAACTGCAGAACACCAGCCCTTGAGGACTGGAGTTTGACACCTATGTCTTATATGGACACATATGCTAGTTTTTTTTTTTCAGGTCTCAGTAAATACTGTTACAGTGAGGAAATTGTAACTGTCCAGTTATTCTGCTTGCATTATTCAGCATGCAGAATAATGTTTCTGCATGCTGGTGTTCCCGCTAAAGCCTTTTTTTGCCCCGATTTTCCCTTTACAATTTTCCAACATCCTGCAGTGTGTGGTGTGTTAAGTGGTGGTGTGTTGAATATGGCCGATCTAAAACTGGGCATATTCAACATTGTCTTGGCACGATTATCACAGCCTGTGGGTTTGTTCTTGACTGGGAGCGCGAACGCAGCCTGTTGAATATGACAGGTAGCCAATCAGAAAGCGTGGTGACGTAAGAACAGAGGGGAATCCCAAGCAGTTGACATGGCAACTAAGAGAAAATGTTAACTAAGAAAAAACATAACTCACTTCCAAATCATAGTCCAGCAAATGGAGCGGCTGCTTCCATCTTTTATCGCTTCGAATGAGTCCACAAACTATCCTATCACTACTGCTTCTACATCGATATTAGTGTTTTTGTTTATTCAAAATTTATGTATGGTATGTTGGAGGTTTTACTGGATTTTCTTCTGGAATCGGGATGTTCGTAAGTGGATTCGGTTCGTGTGTGGTGTGTTGCTCCTGCCGTGTGGCTGGACTCACGAACTGACCGAACCTGTTGGACTTTTATCGGTTCTGTGGTCACAGAGGTTTGGAAAATCAACTGACAATCCTTAAATCGTGCTGTGTGAACAAGACCTAAAACTCCCAAGCTCTAATCCTCTCATCTTGTCTCAACCACTGCCCTAATGCTCTCTGACTCTGGTCGCTATGGTAACATTTACATATCCCTTCAAAATACAGATGCTCCACAAAAACAAACATTTTACTTTTGTCAAAATTTTAACTAACAGTAAGAAGACATCACTTAGGCCACGCCCCCTGAGAACAGAAGTGTTATATTTTACTGTGAGCGGTCGCTATCCTATCCCTTTAACCCAGGGGTGTCAAAGTCAAATGGACGGAGGGCCAAATTAAAAATTTAGCTACAAGCCGAGGGCCGGACTGATCGAATGTTCATTGAGATTTTTTTAAATGACGCATTTGGTCTAGTGCAGGATCGAAGGTGCGCGTTGTGAGGATCGAACGGGGGTGCATCTCGCATTTTTTTTTCAGACGGGGTTCCGGCTTGCTGCGGGCCGGTTCTAATAATAAATCAAGATCATCCCAGGGGCCGTAGAAAATCGGGCCTTGACTCTGACATATGTGCTTTAACCTAATCAACATGAAACTATGTCCACAGACAGAAGACATGTTGGTGTATCATGATACACTGACCGGTATCAATGAAGTAGGTGGGTTTGGCGGCGTGGCAGACTAACTTTGTCGGGTTCCAGGGGTGTTTGTTTGTTTGTTTGTTTCTTTTTTTTATTTTTCTTTTTCTTTTTATGTGTGTTGGCCTCACTGGTGGCCACCAGGGAGCGCCGGAAGCTGTGCACTGGGTAGGCGTGCCCATGGTTCAGCGCACCGGGCTGGCATCACCTCATCATCTCCTGGAGGTTAAAGAAGCTGCCTGCCAGCACTCCGACGCCGGAGTGTTTTACCTGCATGGTACCCGAGCCCCTCAGAGCTAGGCTTCTGAGTCAGTTTTTTTCCCTTGAGTAAATCTAGTTGTTCTCTGTGCTCTTCAGGTGTCGTTTGCTGGATACCCGAGTCCTGTCTTTCAGTTCTTCCAGCTGATCTCCTGATTCCCCAGTGTTCAGCGGGTGGCATCGGACCTCCTCCACCCCCCGTCAAGACGGTGCTTACCTGTCCGCCCTCCAACGCAGCCTCCTCGTATAGGACCCCATTCTGCCTGGAACCACAGACGCTTCCCCTCGAATCCTATTTCCTTCGTCTGCCTAAGTAAGAGCCGATCCTTCCTTCTCAACCGCAAAAACAAAGATTCCTACCGCACTCGAACTCACCATCTCCTCTTGTTGTCCCGCAGTGACCGCTGTTTTCCAGATTCCCTCCCCGAAAATCCCCGTCATCACTTTGTTCGTTGTTGATTTGCAATAAATATCTTTAACTGATTTTCGTTCTACTTTTGGTGTTCTGCATGTGGGCAAGACACGTTAACCCAAACATGACAAACTTGTAATACTGTTGCCACATGTTTGGCTCTAAATTCCACAGTTTTGAGCCGAAGTGAACCAAATTCACTAGGATTGATCCTTATCCAACCCTCAACACGAATACTTAACAATCTTTGGTTGGCGTGACCTAATTTCTCTATAGCGCCCCCTACAATATTTTAAATAATTGGCCCCTAGCCATGCTTTAACCTAAAATTATTAAACGTGGTGCACATGTGTATCTTGTTAGGATCTATAAAAAAGTCTCTTGGAGCCATGGTCCAAACCCAACAAGAAGTCGGCCATTTTGTATCTAAGCGTCATTTTCTCTTTTTCATAGACGTCATATCTGATTGAATTAGTCCTACAGTTTTTCAGATAAAGGCTTCAGAATCACTCAGCACACTCTTGAGGCATTGAAGGTCAAAAGTTATCAAAAGATTTCTCGTACATCAAAGCATGTGGGCGTGGCTTAGTGTCAAACTATTTGTCATGAAACATCAAGATTCCATAACTTCCACATGCAAGGTGAGAGGTGCATCAGAGTAACTATGTCTCACTACAGTCCCATCCTGATCACATTGTCATATTCAATTGATGACATCACCTTAGCCCCGCCCACTTCCGACAGGAAGGCACCTGTTTTTTCTACTGTATGTCTTACTTTCACTCTTTGATTCATATGGGTTTAATGCTGTGCTAACTGACATGAAATGACAGGATGATCAATGCTGGCTGCTGGCTGAACCATGTGGGCTTGGCCTAATGGCGAATTGCAATCCCTTGCCATAGGCATACGGTCGCCCCCAAATCACACATGCATCATCCGATTTGCAACAAAGTGGATATGGATGACCTTTGTTCACCTCTATAGAGCCCAATAGCACTAAATTGTAATTTGAATACACTACACCCCCTGGGTATGTTCATCAGCTATATCTCCACGCTATATCAGCCAATGTGCACCAGATTTGTTGTGCATCATTGGCGAGTGCTGCCAAACTCATCTATGTGTATCACCTGGCGGACGGGTGCAGGAACTGTGCAGGAGCGTCTGCAGTGGCGAGGGGGCGGTGGTGATGGAACCCACAGTAGTGGCTATGAGGCCTGAGCGGCGCTGAGCTGCGAGGGCTGCCCCACGCTGCTTGCGGTTTTAATTTGGACTTAATTTTTATGGTAAAATTCTGGCAACAACAGCTACTAGTAATTTATCAAAAAGTTGATTTTTTTTTTTTCTTTTTTTTTTTTTTTTTTTTTTTTTTTACAAAATGCTCTGTAGTGCTATAACGTACCAGAGAGAAATGGGGAGGTGGTAAGTAGTGTGTACACAAGGTTTATTAAAAGCACTAAGACCATCCTCCAGACCCTGACTGATTGTTTCTATATGTTGTTTACATGACAGTATGACTATGGGGAGAAGGCAGAAGTTTGTTTTACACATTATCTGTCTCATTTTACACTGTCATGACATAGTGATGGTATTAAGTAAAAAAACAAACTATTTTTTAATAAATGTTGTTTTGGTTGAAGTTTGTGCTAATATGGAATTTACTTTTCTCCAAACAATACCCTGAAACAATGGCTAGGCATTGTCCAACCTTTGTTTGAGACGGGGGCTTCGTGTTGGGGGGTACAAAGAAGAATGGGTGCCTTGGAAGCTCCCCTTAGCTCCCAGTCCTGGTTTGGGGATGGGCAGACCTTTGACCTCCTCTTCCATCTTCTTCCACTGCTGGCGAGCAACCAAAAAGTCCACGTGCTCAGTAGAGACATTCTCACTGAAGGTCTCCTGTTGCACATAGAAATCTAAAGGAATCTGATAAATAAAATAAAAAAGAAAAACATGTAAATGAAGATTTCAAGGCAGTACCAAGATGAAAAGATTAACTATATCTGGATGTGGTTTAAGGAATATTTTAAAACAATGCAAACCCTTGATAACTTATCAGTAATATCAGCTAAGTAACAAAGAAAATATGTTCTTAACCAAGTTAAAGAAGATGATGAAGGTTTAAATCACTGGTACCTATTTCCAGCAGTCATAGAATCAGAGGCAGTGTACACCTTGGACAGGTTGCCAGTCCATCACCGGGCAACACAAAATTACACAAGTCAGACAACCGTAACCTTAAATAATATGTTAATATGTGTTTCATCAGATTAAGTGTGATTATTTTAAGTTACAGCAAAAATGACAAAACCAAAGCACAATAAATATTATTTTCATCAATGCTTCAAGATTTAAAGGTTAGTCAGTTTTTGTCAGCCTGCAAAATAAAGAATAAATTTTCTGCATGTTTTAGTCACACTGACAATCTGTGATGAGCTTTGAAGTTTGTATACGAAAGCAGTATATGGGTATATGAGGAGATTTTTCCTTGAAGACTGCACAGCACTCTTAGTTTGTGATCAACAGACACTTCAGGTAGTTAAAGAGCTGTTCTATAGTGATGGGCAGTAGAATTTTTTTATTGTTTAAGAATTGTTATTTGGTGGTAACATCATTAAAGTCTAATTAACAATGAGGGCAAACCCCAAACACTGAAGCGATTATTACACTCTTTTTTGACTTTTGTTTTGACATTTAAATTTGTGAATGCCAGAAGTTAATGCAGTCTGCTGGGTTTCCTAAGTCAGAAACTTTTTAAACTAATTTGGATAATTGAATGAGTTAATTACTGTTTGATCTTTTTTTGCAAAGTGTCAATGAGATATGTTGTAAATTAGTGCTATAAAAATAAACTGAATTGAATAGAATTTGATAGTGTAAATACACTGCTAAACTAAACAAGATCACTGCATTCAATCATGCTTGTCTGGAAGCCCTTAGTATGGAGCTAATGGCTCATTTTCACTGAGCGGTACAGTATGGATCAGAGCAACCTAAGTGAAGCTGCCTCTGTTCCCCACCTTCTTCAAATTTAACTAATTTCTTGTCAAATGTTTGTGCTGTTTGTGCAGCAAATGTTTTTATTTGCACCACTATCATTTTAGAGATACTAATCAAAAAGTTTCCAGATGTCATCAGAGGCCAACAAACCCCCCACTCACATGTACATATTCAAACAAATTTGGTGTCAATTAACCAGAAAAAATATGTAGCAGAAATTTTAGTTTGTGTTTCTTTTGCATTCATCTTTGCCAATATCTGCTCTCAACTTTAGCTTCCAGTACTTTGGGACACTGAACAGCAGGGGATAAGGCAGCCAGAAACTATATGGATGATGTGAAACATACCCTCTTATCAGGGTCGGTTGAGCTGGCTGTGGAGATCACCAAAGGAGAGTGCAGGAAAAGATCTCTTCTTGACTTCATCTGTTCTTCACTGACCATGACTTTACTCTTCTCATTTTGCTTATCCACCTCTCCTTCCAACTTCAACACTTCAGTTTGTACTTCTTCCACTTCATCATCCATGCTCTGTGCAATGCACGTGTCATCAGCATAATCTCTGTTTTCTTTTGAATGGTCTGTCTCATCACAGCGAGCTAAGGCTAGCCATTGGTCCTCCCCAACATCACTGTTTGAGTACACAACAGCCAGCTCTGCTTTGAGGCAGTCACTGAGGTGGCTTTCACTGAGATCATCTCTGTGGTCTAAGTCATGTCTCCAGGCCTCCTGTAGTGTGGATTCTGGTGGATCTGAAGTGGTACCTGAGGGCTCAGACAACAAACTTTGTGGATTTTCATTAACGAAAATCTGATCTGATGAAGCATCTCGCTTAATTTTTCCCAGACTTCCTGTTATCCATATATTTACTTTATCTGTGCCTTCTCTACCTTTGTCTGCCCCTTCTATTTGTCTATTCCCCAGAGTATAATTTTCTGATTCTTTTTTTTTTGTATCTTCCCCCTCTACTCTCCCTCTGTGCTCAACTATGTTTCTTCCTTGTTGAATATCTTCTTCTAGGTCTACTCTTCCATCATCCTGTCCATCCACTTCCTGTCTTCTTTCATCTTCTCCTTTAGTTTCTACTCTCCCACCATTTTCTTCCTCCTCTCGTTCACTGTCATTCTGTATTTCCCTTCCCTTCTCCTCTTCAGTTTTAAAATAAAGGTAGTCACATTCATCTCTTTCCTCATTTTTGTTTTCTTCCACTGCTTCCACCTTTGGAACTTTTGGATCTGGGAGTTCCTGTGACTCCTGATTGCCACAGTTAAAAACGTTATCCGTCTCTAGGTCAGTTGCTGTACATGAGGGACTAATCTCCATGCCAACCAGAGTCCGTGGATATGCAAGTGTAGAAACGTCACCTGCAAGATTGTTGTTGGAGGAGAGGTTGTTGTCGTGGTTTCTGTCCGTCAGTTCAGGTATTGTCCTTTTAAACCCAGCTGTGGCTCTCTGCGGAAATAAACATTCATAATAATATTCAACAACAGTATTCATTCAGAAATAAATTAAAGATTACAGTACTTCATATCAACTAGAGGGTCCATGATTAGAGCTTGTTTTAAAAATAGTAGATTATTGGGATTTTTTTCATATAATCCCCAAATACGTAGGAACGAGTTTATGATTGGGGGTGGCACATATCAGAAATCTGACAGATCCATAAATAGCTTGAGCAGAAATATCATAAACAACAATTTGATCCCTTCTAACGAGTAGTCAAACATATTACTATTTAAAATCCAGTGATCAGATTAAAGTTATGTATCTAAGATACTGTGTTACTATATTTGTAATTTTAGAATTTGTCATCTTATATTACGGGCACACTTGTCTTTTTGTGTGTGCTCCGGTGGCCAAGCAATGACATTTCATTGCCAATTTCACTTATGTGTCTTTGTGCAATGACAATACAATAAGTCTAAGTCTAATTTTATTTAGTAAAAACATATATTGTTGCTTTCTTCTTTTTCCTTGGGGAGTTATGTCTCATGTGTAACACCAGTGACACAAACATAAACTTTGGAGGTAACAGAGATGTGCATATTCTAGTTGATGGATTTGTCATTGAGTGACTAAGTTACTTTTTCAAAGTAACTATGTCACCCCTAGTATTAAATTTACACTACATACTGTACAGACCAGGGCTGCACAGTGGCACTGTTGGTAAAGCTGGTGCCTTGCAACAAGAAGGTCCTGGGTTCGATTCCCGGCCTGGGGTCTTTCTGCATGGAGTGTGCATGTTCTCCCTGTGCATGTGTGGGTTCTCTCTGGGTTCTCCGGCTTCCTCCCACAGTCCAAAAACATGACTGTCAGGTTAATTGGTCTCTCTAAATTCTCCCTATGTGTAAGTGTGTGTGTGAATGGTTGTTTGTCCTATATGTCTCTGTGTTGCCCTGTGAGAGACTGACGGCCTGTCCACGGTGACGCCGCCTCTCACCCGGAACGCAGCTGGAGATAGACACCAGCAACCCTCCCAACCCCATTAGGGACAAGGGTGAACAGAAAATGGATGGATGGACAGTACAGACCAAAAGTTTGGACACACCTTCTAATTCAATTAGAAATCACCTTCTAATTGATTTCAATTAGACTTTACAGCCCTGCCCTGCCCGTCCGCTGGTCCCGCCAGACATTTACACAGGCTGACAATCCGTGACTGACATCTCTCTGTGTTTATATGTAGACAGAGGTACAGAGAAAACCCCCAACACTGAGAAATTATAGGAATTTGTACTATCACCCAGCATTTAGAGTACTAACAATTATTTTACATCTTCTCGGTCTTATATTGACTGACATGTTCTGCAAACATGTCAATAAATGTAAACAGTTCTGATATCACCCAAACAAATTTTTTACTCATTTAATGGAACCTTAACTGCACCTTAACTGGGCTGCAGACGCAAAGCTGTGCAATTTGGTAATTTCACAATATCCTTACAGTTAAAAGTTTGCTTGGTAAACCTATTAAATAATATTACCTCCAAAACGTTGACATTAAGTGAATATTATTTTTTTAGACAATAAAATAAACGGGTCCAAAACGTGAATTAGACGATGGGCAGCGGGGGGTGAAGAGGATCTTACAATGTCTTGCAGTGTGTGGTGTGTTATGTGGTGGTGTGTTGAATATGCCCAATCTAAAATTGGGCATATTCAACATTGTCTTGGCTCGATTATCACAGCCTATTGGGTTTTCCCTGACTGGGAGCAAGAACGCAGCCTGCTGAATGTGACAACCAATCAGAAAGCGTGGTGACGTAAAAACGGATGGGAATCCCAAACAGTTGGCATGGTGCAACTGAGAGTTCGGTGGACATCGGAGGTGAAAATGTTTATTACTATATGTAAAGGTAACTTTAATATATGTTATCCGTTATGTTTATCCATCCATCCATCCATCCATTTTCTGTTCACCCTTGTCCCTTAATGGGGTCAGGAGGGTTGCTGGTGCCTATCTCCAGCTACTTTCCGGGCGAGAGGCAGGGTACATTCTGGACAGGTTGCCAGCCTGTCGCAGGGCAACACAGAGAAATACAGGACACACAACCATTCACTCACACATAGGGAGAATTGAGAAAGACCAATTAACCTGACAGTCATGTTTTTTGGACTGTGGGAGGAAGCCGGAGAACCCGGAGAGGACCCACGACTAATATGTAAACATTCACTTGAAAAATACAGGGTGGCGCTGTATGGCTCGCCTGTGTCATCTGTCATGGAGTTGCTGCTCAGGGCTCATGAACTGCATGCTGTACTGGGACCTGATAGCCACCAGAATCTTCAAAAAATACAATGGAAGCAGCAGAGAGCTGAGCCACACTGTTATAAGTGCTCAAGCCCTGGATATACATCGAAAACGTGTCCTGCCTGTAATCAGGACCATAGTCAACAGCATGTGTCATCTCAGTTCCATAATGAGATCACTCCCACTACGTCCTTTGACACACCTGGAGCTGAAACAAACAATGGAAAGTCAAGCCCAGCAGTAGACACAGCACCCCAAAGGCCATTGGGAAACTTCAAGAGGGGGAGGATATTTCATCGAGGCAATCCTACCTCCAGACGATAACTGAGCCTCACCTTTCTGCAAATAAATTCCACATCCTTGGTCATGTGGAGGACAATAATTCTACTGCTACCTGAAACACTCCATTTAAGACTAAGCTGAACTTTAATGGAACCTGCACCGAGGCGACTCTGGACACAGGCGCTTCACTTTCGGCTGTACGTGCAGATCTCATTAACATAAATGGGGTTTGTCCACAGAAAATACGTCAGTGGTAGAGGCCGCTAGTGAGCCTAGCGGACAACGTTTCTTGCCTTCCAAATGGCTTGGCTGAGTATCGGCTTTATGAACAAGTGCTTTAATCAACACTTCGCCATCATCCATAACCTGTCTTCCCCTTTCATATTAGGGATGGATTTATGATGACAGCCTCAGTAACCATGCATATACCGACAAGGACAGTTTTTATTGATGACAGTCTCTGTCCTGCCCAGTGATGGCATAGTTACTTTGAAAAACTAACTTTAATCAGATTACTGATTACTCCTTGAAAAAGTAACTTGGTTAGATTACTGACTACTTGATTTGGAAAGCAACTAAGTTACATTAAAAATAACTTTTTTAGTTACTTTCAGCAGCTGCTAACAATGCTGTGAAAATTATATTGAGCTTTGCCAATACTTAAATGTAAGCTATTTTATAATGGTAAGATCAACAATATGTCTCCACTTATATGTTTGAACTGAAGGGGAAATTGTTTAATGGTTACAACAGTGCTAAAAAAAAACATTAGTAATTTGTGTGTGTTTTTGTGTTGTCCACTATAGTCTGGAAAAATCTAAGAAGCATTTTAAAGCCCTCAGCTCTCCCCCCAGCCTCCAGGGTTACCGGAATTGCCAAGCCCATAAATCTTCCCTCCTATCACTCATCACCAACCAAAAAATTTGATTGAGGATCAAGTGCGACAAATGCTGGAGGACAACATAATCGAACCCTCTACCAGTCCATGGGCTGCTCCAGTGGTGATTGTGAATAGACCTGGTTCTGATCCAAGATTCTGCGTGGACTATAGGGGTTTAAACCAAGTCACACAAAAAGACTCCTATCCATTACCTCAAATTGACGAATTTCTCGACTTTCTGGCAAAAGGAAAGTAATTCTCAACCCTGGATTTGGCTCGAGGATATTGGCAAGTTGCTGTTTCAGAGAAATCCAGAACAAAAACAGCTTTTGTGTCTCACTGTGGCTTCTTCCAGTTCTGTGTGCTGCCATTCGGCTTATGCAATGCGCCAGCAACATTTCAAAGGGTCATGAATTCTGTTAGCAGGCCTGATCTGCAGGCACAAAACCTGACTATGATAAAATCAAAGCTGTTGATTTTCAGTCACCATCCACTGACACTGTTTTAAAAGACCAAATCACGTCAGCCCCTGTGTTAAGATTTCCAGACTTTGCTAGACCCTTCTATGTTCATGTTAGTGCCTGTGATCTAGGACTGGGCGCTGCTTTATTCCAAAAAGATGAAGAAGACCGAGATATTGTGGTCGCGTATGCAAGTCGTTCTCTACACAAAGCTGAAAAACCATACTCAACCCCTGAAAAAGAATGTTTGGCCGTCATTTGAGATCTGGAATACTTCAGGCCATATGTTGAGGGCCTTCACGTTACTGTTTTCACAGACCACAACAGCCTTAGGTGGCTTATGTCTCTGCCAAACCCCTCTGGCTGGCTGGCTAGATGGTCATTGAGACTACAAGACTTGGACTTTTCAATTGTCCACAAGCCAGGACAACACAATGCAGTTCCTGATACTCTTTCCAGGAATCCCCTGCCAAATCAAAGTGACATGCCCACTGATATCCTGCCAGAACATGCTGTTATAGGCAATTTGGACCTCCGTTCCCTGCCTCCAGTGTTATTGTTGGATCATTTACACTTGACTCATCAGCTCAAATGGACAGTAAATGAACAATATACTGTCTATAACAGTTTGCTGTATTACAGGGACCGAAAGACTGTGTGTGGTTTACACCCATTAAAAGAACTTGAACTTTTTGTCCCAACATCTCTTCGTGGCACCCTGCTGAACTATTACCATGACCTCTCCACTGCTGGCCATCTGACTTTCCAAAACACTAATGAGACTATGACACAGGTTCTTTTGGCCTGGCATGGCAGGTGATGTCAAACGTTATGTCACTTCTTGCTCGGTCTGCCAACTCACAAAACCAAGTCAACAGAAACAAGCTGGTCCTAAGGTCCTTATTTTGCTCCAAAAACCCTGGAAATACACAGGACTAGACTTTGTGGGTCCCTTGCCCCGTAGTCAATCAGGGAATGCTTATTTGCTGGTCTTTGTGGACTATATTTCGAAGTGGATTGAGGTATGTGCAGTTAGAGAGGCCACAGCTCAGGTTGCAGCTAGCAAGTTATTGAGTGAAATATTTGCTAGGCATGAGGGAGACGTGAAAAACAACATAGCCAGTGGATCTTTTTAAATGTTTTATTTTAATCCTATGACTCTTCAACATTTATGTCGGGTTTCGGGGATTATACTTTCCTTTTAGATCTGTTTATGGCATCTTGAGAGCTACTTTGATCTTCCTTTGACGAGTTTCAACCTCTGAAGCAACACATAAATCAGGACAAGTTCTGCGTGATTTATGTTTTCGCGATTTTGCAGATGAATGTAAAAAAAAAAGAGAAGGCAACATGTTAGACCAATAAATGTCTTTTTAATTAGTTATTCCCAAGATCTTAATGGGTGTCTTACAGAATCAGATAGAATTTTTGCAAAAATTTGTAGTTTTTAAGCTTATCGCATTGTTTACTTCCTGGTTCGGTAAAGGAGTCCTAAAAAGCCACGCCCACACAAACATCAGTTTTTCCCAGCTGCCGCCACCAGTTAATCCATAACACCGGTTTCTGAGCTTTTTTTGTGTGTGTGTGTGTGTGTGTGTGTGTGGGTGCGCATGTGTGTGGTATGGCAAACTGAACAGCTGACAGGTCACCCGGTTGGACAACTGTTTCACCCGCCACTGGTACGTTCACAACAATGATGTAATGATGATAAAACCTTCATACAAACACGGTGTTTTAATACAGTCAATCTCCGTATTCAGCTGTTCTTAGGTCGGCTACAGGCGCTTATACATCTTTTACATTTTTCCAGACTCGAGTTTGTAAAACGGAATAAACTACTACTATATGGCAAAAACAGACACTGTTTTCAGATAAAAGATAAGATATTGTTGAAGAACCATGGGTTTGTTGAGACCACATCTAAGAAGAAACATATTTTACAGACTATAATAGGGTAGGCTACTGTTAAGTTCATTATAAGGAACTTATCACTTAGATTTTATTCCATATAATTATTTCGTCAATATTATTTTTTATGACAGTTTTAATGTCATGATGCTGTTAAGTGACTCCATGACACTTTCAATATGAGTCACTAGAATTTGGTTAAGAGCCAGCTTTGTAATTTCTTTACAGTAAAACAATTAATCTATAAATTAGCAGACATGTCTATTGAAATTATGTTATTCATATTTCTGTCCCATTTGTATGACATTAAAAGGATCTGGACGTTTTGTTTTTCCACTAAAAGTACTGGTTTGCACAGTAAATGTGGGTGAAATTTTTGGGATGATACTCTGATGTCCCATTCTCCTGAAGGCAGCACAAAGCTGCACCAGAACCTGACAGAAACACTGTATGGAAGAGTTGTTGTAAATCTTTTATCTGACCATTTTATGCAACCTGTAGCAACTAACATAAAAAAGGCACAGAAATCCTCTCTGAATGACTATTGATAGGCCTGCTGATTTTAAGTTGAATGTCTGTTGCATTTTTCTTAGACACTTGCAATTTCTGTTCATGTGGCTTTTTTATTATTTGGGAAATTAAAAAATTAGTAATGCGTTTTTCTTTTAAGGATTTTTGATGATAAATACATAAACAGCAATAAAAATCAAGACAGCGACAATAATGATAGCATTTTAATAATAAAATAATATTCAGTGCAAGTATTTCCAAACAGCATCAATTAGAAGCTCTGAAACGGAGAGGTTAGGAAAGGCTTTTTGACATAACAGTACATTTAAAAAATATATCTGGATACACTCTACTTTTTTAATGATGCTGCACAATGGGCCATGTTCACACAGAAACATTCACTAACAGAAAACAGCACATAAACATGTCAATACAGAGAGCAGATTAAAATAGCCTTTGTGACCTATAAACTAAAGCCTTTTCATTGTTGTCATGGCAGCGCTACGTCGGCAGTGGGTGGGTATCCAGATTATTATGGTCTGTGTTTTTAGCCATGTGCTGTTGACAGATGGAACAAGTTGCTATGGTAACACTAAGTATAAATGCAGAAGAAGACAAGTGCAAATGTACATGTATCTTGTTTTTTTTCTTTTCTCTTTATTTTATCTGTCCCTGAAGGATAAGTGTTTGTTGCGACATGGTTTTGCTAATTTATCTCCCACCGGAGCTTTGGAGGTTTGGATGAGCACGACACATTGCATGAGCATATTACCGATGAAGCGTGACCTACTGCAACCACCAAGGGTCCACCAGTGGTATTACATAAGAGCGTGTCGGAAATTTGGGACCAGCTCATGACACATGAGTACACAAGCCCAGAAAACCATGCTTTTGATTATGCCGTAAGGTAAAAACCTTCCTCGCGCATCATTCTCAAAATACCACCAAGCGTCTCTAATGTTGTCCACACACAGAAAAAGAACAGAAGTCATTACCACGCTTTGTCCTCATCAACTTCATGTGCTTCGTGGGTTTCTGTATCTACCTACCAGCAGCTTCCAGCAAAGCAGCCAAAACGAAATCATTTCCAGACAGCCACAGTGTGCGCATTCGTCTCTCCCTCTTCCCAACTGCAGCGCGAATAACCAGGCGGCCACTTGCTGGCGCGAGGTGGAACGCATATGAAACTCACGGCCACGGCGCATGTTTGTGTGAGATGGAGATAGGTAGAGAGAGAACAGAGAGAGAGAGGATGTATCGACGTATGCTATTCCACTGCAGGTGAATTAGAGCAGAAAAGATAAATCTCTATTGACAGGCTATTGTATCTCTCTCTGCCCTCGTTTTCTCTCTCACCGACGCACATCCTGCATTACCACCCTCCAATTAACCTTTTTCCACAAGTAGGATGTAGAAATAAAAGATTTTAGCCCTCCTTCAACTATGATTTATGTTACATAGAAGGCTGTAGGAATCGCCAAAGTCAAGAAAAACAGAAATATAACCTTGGCTTAAAAAAATGGTATTATCAAAGCAATAGACCAACAAATACAAAATTAAAATTACATTTGTTGGCATAAAGAACTTATGAGATTAAAGTTGATCAATTATATTTGCTACAAATTTTGTTGTATTCTTGCAACTTCCTTTTGTCCACTTCACTTTTTCCCAATACTTAATTCGCCCACTTATGTAACTGGGTAAATATTAATAGTTGTATATTTACACAAATGTGTTCTTTAATGTATTTTCCGCTTATACTTGACTGTTCTTGTGTTCTTCTGTGTCAATATGAGGTTTGGTCGTCCAGCTCCTCCTTACTTTCTTCTTGTTTTGTTCAGGGTTCTCCAGGACTACTATAAATATTAAGTTATTAATTTCCTCTTCCATTTTGTTATTCATGACAAAATGGAAGGGGGCTTGAGCCCCTGCCTGTCATGTTTTGAGGTGGTGGAGGTGAGGCAGAAACGCAGATGGACCGTTAAAGTGAAATGATGAAGTTTAATGACAAAAAAACCAGAACGCAGGGAACAGGATACCACAAGGGAACAGGACGACGAAGTATGACGAGACATAGACGAGGATCCGACAAGACACAGAGACACAGGTGACATTAAATACACATGAGGTAATCAGGGAACGAGACACACCTGGGAACTAATCACGGGGAGACAGGACAACACAGAGACTCAGACACACAGGAAACTAGAAATAAACATACAGAAAAACACAGAACACGACAGTACCCCCCCCCCTTAAAGGGCGGCTCCTAGACGCCCCAAAAACAGAAAACACAACAAGGGTGGGCGGAAGGGAGCTGGACGGGGGGCCAGAGTCCAACACAAAAAAAAAAAAAAAACAAACCCAACCAGGTGGGCGAAGGCACAGGAAGGCAGGAATCACGGAGGCGGTCCGGCGGCCGTCCGCGGCGCAGGAGGCGGGAACCACGGAGGCTGTCCGGCGGCCGTCCGCGGCGCAGGAGGCGGGAACCACGGAGGCTGTCCGGCGGCCGTCCGCGGCGCAGGAGGCGGGAACCACGGAGGCTGGCCGGTGGCCGTCCGCGGCGCAGGAGGCGGGAACCACGGAGGCTGGCCGGCGGCCGTCCGCGGCGCAGGAGGCGGGAACCACGGAGGCTGTCCGGCGGCCGTCCGCGGCGCAGGAGGCGGGAACCACGGAGGCTGTCCGCGGCGCCGCCCGCGCGCAGGGAGGCGGGAACCACGGAGGCTGCGGGGAAGCGCCTCGGGGCCGGCAGCGGAGGGGTGCCGCGGCGCTCGGGCCGGTAGCGGAGGGGTGCCGCGGCGCCTCGGGGCCGGCAGCGGAGGGGTGCCGGCGTAGCGCCTCGGGGCCGGCAGCGGAGGGGTGCCGGCGAGCGCTCGCCGGGTAGCGGAGGGTGCCGCGGCGGCGCCGGGCCAGCGGAGGGGTGCCGGCGGGCCGCCGGGTAGCGGAGGGGTGCCGCGGCGCCGCCGGCAGCGGAGGGGTGCCGCGGCGCCTGGCCGGGTAGCGGAGTGCCAGCGCCGCCGGGCAGCAGAGGGTGCCGCGGCGCCTGGCCGGTAGCGGAGGGTGCCGCGGCGCCGGGCCGCAGCGGAGGGTGCCGGGCGCTCGGGCCGGTAGCGGAGGGGTGCCGCGGCGCCGGGCCGCAGCGGAGGGGTGCCGCGAAGCGCCGGCCGGGTAGCGGAGGGTGCCGGCGGCGCTGGCCGCAGCGGAGGGTGCCGCGCGCGCTCGGGCCGGTAGCGGAGGGGTGCCGAAGCGCCGGGCCGGCAGCGGAGGGGTGCCGCGAGCGCGGGCCGGGTAGCGGAGGGGTGCCGCGGCGCGCCGCCGGGCAGCGAGGGGTGCCGCGGCGCTCGGGCCGGGTAGCGGAGGGGTGCCGCGGCGCCGGGCCGGTAGCGGAGGGGTGCCGGGCGCCTCGGGCCGGGTAGCGGAGGTGCCGCGGCGCGCCTCGGGGCCGGCAGCGGAGGGGTGCCGGCTGAAGCGCCTCGGGGCCGGCAGCAGGGAACGTGTTCCTGGAAGGCGACGAGGGGCCGGGTCCACCGGCGGCTCACGTCGCTCTTTCCGGGCAGGCAGAGGATGTAGTGTTCCCGGAAGGCGACGCGGGGCCGGGTCCACCGGCGGCTCACGTCGCTGTTGCCGGGCAAACAGCGGAGGTGGTGTTCCCAGAAGGCGACGAGGGGCCGGATCCACCGGCGGCTCACGCCGCTTCTTCCGGGCAGACTTCGGAGGTGGCGTTTTCGGGAAGCGACCAGGGGCCGGGTCCACCGGCGGCTCAGGTCGCCTGCTTCCCTGGCGGAGGTAACGGAGGGGACCGTATCCGGGGGGTGCCAAGACCAGTCTAGTCCCCCGAAAAACCTCCCGGTCCAGCTGGGCCAAAAATTTAGCGACCTCACCTCGTTTGTGGTCGGATCCTTCTGTCATGTTTTGAGGTGGTGGAGGTGAGGCAGAAACGCAGATGGACCGTTAAAGTGAAATGATGAAGTTTAATGACAAAAAAAACAGAATGCAGGGAACAGGATACCACAAGGGAACAGGATACCACAAGGGAACAGGACGACGAAGTATGACGAGACATAGACGAGGATCCGACAAGACACAGAGACACAGGTGACATTAAATACACATGAGGTAATCAGGGAACGAGACACACCTGGGAACTAATCACGGGGAGACAGGACAACACAGAGACTCAGACACACAGGAAACTAGAAATAAACATACAGAAAAACACAGAACACGACACTGCCCTTTTTATCCGTGATGCCCCTAGTGCCCTTTTTGAATTTTTTTTTTTTTTTTTTTCAAAAAAATTCACAAAATAAACATCAGAGAAAATATTGTAGCAATAAATTGAATCGCAACAAAAAGCCAAACATGCCACAATGAAATGAATCAAAATGTCTCCAAAGCATCGGCGGACTGACAGGGGCCACCAGGGGATTCCAGGTAGATTCCAGAGATGTGCATCGCAGCAGCTGCTCATGCAGAGCCGGTCCAAGGTAATATGGGGCCTTAGACAGAACCCCCCTCCCTCCGGAACCGTCCTACTAAGAACCTCAGCATCACTAACATGTTTAAATAACGATAAGGTGAATCTGTGAGAGGTAGGCCAGGTTTATTGGCAAAGTTTAAAATCAATCACTGATTATTGGTTATTTGCTGTGATGTAGTTGTGAACAAACTTAATTCAAAGACAAAGATCGCACCATATTGTAGCCATGGTAACAACAATCAAACTATCAAGATGATTCTTTAAACTTCTACAAAGTAAACATCCTACTTAAATCCTAAATGTACTATTTATTTTTCCCAGCTGAATGCATTAAATAAAATTTAGTAACATTGTCATTCTCTATAAATGATGCTACAGGTTTAAATCTATGGCCTGTCTTACAATTTCTAGGGCCCCCCCGAGTGTCTGGAGGCCTCTGAATTGACCCTACCAGCAGCTACTGAGTTTTCTTTGCCTTGATATTCCAGTCTTATAATTCTAGGTTTGAGCTTTTTTGATCTATAAATCAGTCTGCAGCCAGGTTGTTCTAGAGGTTAAATTGATATTATTAGGGCTTAATTAGTAAAATGGCAGCAAATTAGCTTATTTCATAACTTTATAACCAGAGACCTTCTCTCCTCTGGTCTATTTAACAGCTACAATCTCAGATCAACTCAGCCCTCCAGTATTATCAGCAGCAGAAACAGCAACTTTATACCTGTTGGGGAAAATATAGACTATATTTGCTTTGCGTTTCCCTGGATGATGGCAATAATATAGTAGGATCCAATTAGATTCTTGATTAATATGGGTTGTTGCTATGTTGTTGTACTGAGTTTTTGTTCAATGTGCCCCTTTTTTAAATTTGAGCCCCTGCTCCTCCATAGGTCTCTGCACGGCCCTGTGTAGAAGGTTGGAAGTTGTTTTCCTAAGCTGCATCAGAACCAGACTGTCTCGCCCCTTGTTGTTAATTCTTTATCTCTGGTATAAAACTCATGTGTTGTATGAGCTGACAGAGTTTTGCAAGCTTTTCATTCAGACCTGCTTCATTACTGATTGTCATACAAGCTCTCTGTATTGTGCACAACATAAGAATATACCTGACTGATTTTACCTGAACAGTGCTTGGAAATCGTATTTTTTCCACAACATAATCCTTTCATTTATATTGTTTAAATGTTTATTTTTCCTTCTGCATTAGTGATAGGTGTTTGGATATTTTTATTTGAGTTGCTATTACGCCTTTATATCATTTGATGCATGCTAACATTATTATTTTGTATAGAGAACTGCAGCACATGCTATCTGCTACTACTGATTGACAGATCAAATAAAAGGAGACCACCTCCAAACCCAGACTTGGTGTCCGGGTTTGGAGACCAAACTTCTGCGATACACAAAACGCAGAAGTCCACCAGTCACACTTACTTAACGTTCTATACATTCTTTGTGTAAATAAATACATTTTTCTAAAAGTAATTTATTTATAGATAACTTTTTCCATTTTCCTCAGTATTTTTACCCTACTCATTTCTCTGGCTTCTTTCTGTTTTCATGTCATAGTTCTGTGATCTGTCTCTATTTGTCTCTGCCGGCACCTGTGGATGTCAGAATTTTACTGTAAAAATACGGCAAAGTCCTGGCAACCACAACTCCTGGTATTCTACCATATTTAATAAAATACGGAAATACCGTATTCAGTAAAAATACGGTAAAATATCACCAGCTGAGGTTGCCGCACTGTTAAAAAAAAATAAAAAGAAAAAATAAGGCTCTATTTTATGATGAAATAGTGGCAGCTGTGGTTGCCAGATCTTTACCATCTTTATACATTAAAATTCTGGCAACCAAAACTGCCAGTGTTTTACCGTATTAGCAAAAATATGGTAAAATACTGGAAACAAAAACTGCCAGTGTCATGGAGCAGGGGTTTTTTGGGCTTTTTTTTGTGGGTTTTCTTTTTCTTTTTTTTTTTGTTATTCACCGTTCAAACACCAGATGGAGTCAGACTCACCTCATCTCTAGAGATCAGTGCAATTACCTGTACAAGAGGAGCGGGCTGCCAGTACTTCCACGCCAGAGTGTTAGCCAGCAATGGTATTCTGACCCCCTAGAGCTAGTCTCTGTGTTTTCTCAAAAATATTTTTCCGAGTGATTCCTCTCATGTTTTTTCCCTTCGCCTTCAGGTGTTCCCTTCCGAGCCGCTTTGGATCTTCCAGTGACGATCAAGTCTGATTCTCCTTCTGGATTCTCTCCCTCATGACGCCGTGGACAGTACCCACTGGTTGGCCGAGTTCCGTCTTCTCCTTCCCGGTTGGATCACAAGTTTTTCCTTGTTTCCTCCGGGTGGTTGCTGAACCGCTCCTATGTCTTCGGTCTGCCCGAACATACCTGCCCACCCTCCGCCGCGCCTCCACGGTCTCCCTAGACCCGGGGTCTTCAAACTCCAGTCCTCGAGGGCCGTTGCAACCTATGGGCTTCGTTGTGCATCAGAAGACCAGGAGACACAGGACAACACAACAAGACATCTTGTAGAACGTCACTTCTACGTTGATGATAGCCTTGCCTCCTTTTTAACGAGTGATGAGGCAATTTCCGTTGTCAAAAATGCTCAACAAACGTTGGCTGCATCCAACTTAAAGTTGCACAAGATTGTATCTAACGATATTGACGTGATGAAAGCATTCCCCAAGGAGGACCTGGCAAAAGGCCTTAAATATCTCAACCTTGGAGCAGACCCTCCACCAATGCAATGTAGCCTTTGAATAAGTTGGGACATTAACACAGACGAGTTCACCTTTCAAGTCTCAAATGAAGAGAAACTCTATACACGTAGAGGAGTGCTGTTAACTGTAAACAGTTTGTACGATCCGCTTGGATTAGCAGCCCCAGTGAGTATTCAAGGTAGAGCTGTTATCAATGAGAATTACAAAGTGGTCCTATATAAAATACCGGTGTCCCTTAACTTTCCTTTCTTTTTTGAAATTCTATGCTGAGTTAAGTAAAATATTACTAAAATTTTTTTCCTTTTGTGTTAAGAATTACAGATCCTTGTTACTGCAGTGCTTATAATGTTTTGGTATACCATATAATATTTGGTTGCGTTTAAATTGAACAAAAGGAAAGTTTCTATAAAATACAGCTGTGAATAAATTTTAACTTAGAGTTTAAAAGGGTTTTGTTGTCCTGGAACTACTAGTTATGGAAAAAGAAATATTTTAAAATTAAATAATTAATGAAGCGCTTCAGCAAAAAACTTGATCAACTGGTTGCTATGATCCTAAATTTCTACCTTAATCTTCACTAACTGAAATCTTCTGACTAAACCAAACTTGATGCATTTTGTTGATGGTTCTGCATCATGTGACCATGCTATTGATTTGCTTTTTGCATAAATCACCTATGCTCTATGTTCAAACATTTTCCTGCTAAAACGTCTGCGCTAGTAGCACTAACTGAAGCATGAAAACTAGTTGCTTGTGTGCTATTATTCTCACTGATTCCAAGATTCTTATTATGTTGTCTTATTGCTGAAACTTGTCCACTATGCTTTGTCGAGCCTCACAGACAGTGAAAACCTTCCTGCCATTTCCTGCCAAAGTGCTGCTGCAGCCATCAGACCGGCTGACGGGTTATGATGAAGGATTTTCAGAGGAAGGACTGGAACTCCAAACGCTGGCAGAGGCCGTTCCAGAGGCTTTTCCAGGTGTAACTGGTGACCAACACACCTGCTGAAGTCCAGGAAGGAACAACCTGAATCCACACTGTGAAGGACTACCTGTCTGTAACATGACTCTAGATCACAACTCTAAATCTGAAACAACAACAGATTGGTGTTAAGTGCTAGTAACCTCTGACACCCAACATTCAAGAAGAGGAAAGAAACGGAACGAGGGAATATGGAAAAGACGGAAAATAACAACAAACATTGGTTGCTTTTGTACGTCAAAAGGCTCCCCAACCAAAGAACTATTGCTGGTCCACTGGCGAGTGGCCGAAGTGGGGAGTGAAGACTGAAATAAATATTTTAAAAAAGTTCCTGAGAGAGAAAAAAGAAAAACAAGGACGTTCATTATTCATTGTTCCAGTTACAGACATTTGTGTTGGTTATTTCTAATATTTTTTGGTTATTGTTGTTTGTTTTTCTTTATAAATGTTTTAATGTTATTTTTTCTCCTCCTTAATTAGTTTTGTATTACGTTTTTATTTTATTGTTTCTTGGATTTTTATGTCTTCAATCATTGGTATGGTACCTCCTCACGTTTCCTGGTCAGAACATATACCGGGCCGCCTCCCTGGCAAAGAGGGGCTGCAAGATAAGTTTTCCTACCCAACACAGTCATATTGTTATGGAGTAGACAAGGTTACTGCCGGGAGGTTTTTCGTATCTTGCGTTTATGTTCCTTTTGTTACGTCTTCCAGGATAGTGTTGTGTTATGACTGAGGAGGGAAATGTGTTGATTAATATTAAATATTATCAGATTTATTCACAATCAAAAGGGGGGAAATGTCATGGAAAAATTACAATAAGGTCACATCTGCTGGTCAGGTCATATGAAAAGTTTATGAACTCTCACCAAAAGAACTATTTGGGTTTCATGTAGAAGGTTGAAAGTTGTTTTCCACAGCTGCGTCAGAACCAGACTATCTCTTCCCTTGTTGTTAATTCTCTATCTTTGGTATAAAACTCATGTGTTGTCTCTGCCTGGCAGAGCTTAGACAGCATTTCATCCAGACCTGCTTCATTACTGAAGCTCTCTGCATTGTGCACAATATATGAATAAACCTGAATATATGAATAAAACTGAACAGAGCTTGGAAATAGGATGTTTTCCACGACACCATCAACTGGGATTACCCACTTCCAGAGAGGAAACCACAGGAATGGAGTGCATGGAGGAACTCTCTAAAACATCTGGAACAAGTGAGGATCCCTAGACAGTACTCCTCCCTTTCCTTTTGAAATGCAACAAACAGAGAATTGTGCATGTTCTGTGATGCCTCTACTAAGGCAATTACTGTTGTGGCTTATGTCAAGATTTCAGATGCAGAAGGCAAATGTGAACTTAGTTTCATGTTTGGCAAAGCGAAACTTGCTCCACAAATAGAAGTTACCATTCTGAGGTTAGAACTTTATGAAGCTGTCCTTGCCATTGAGATTGCTGACATGATATCTGAAGAGATTGATGTTCCCTTCCACTCAACAAAGTTCTTTACCGATAGCAAGGTAGTTCTCAGCTACATTCAGAATGAGTCCAGGACATTCTATGTTTACGTCTGTAACCGGGTGCAAAGAATAAGGAAGTCATCTAATCCAGACCAATGGAACTACGTTCCTACAGAGCTAAATCCTGCTGATATAGCTTCAAGATCCATCCCAGCTAAAGCCTTGGAGAACAGCAAGTGGCTCACAGGACCAGAGTTTCTACTCAGGCAAAACAGGCACTCTGAACAAACCGAAACCTCTTTCAACCTAGTCGACCCTGTATCCGATCCAGAGATTTGTCCTACAGTGACCTGTTGTCTAACAGTACTAACAGACTCTTCCATAGACCCAAGTCATTTCGAGTCATTTTCATCATGAAAGTCACTGTTGAGGGCCATAGCCAGACTGGTTCACATAGTCAGACTGTACAAGAAGGAGAATCAAACAAGCAAATGTCAAGGTTGGCATATGCGCAAGGAACTGAGCCTAGATGATTTTCTAACGGCAAAGCGTGTCATTTTGAGCAGCCTTCAGCGCAAGAGCTACCCTAAATTATTTGCAAGTATTAGAGATCAGAAGGAGATCTCTAAACATAGTCATCTCAAGAAACTGTCACCCTACGTTGATGACTCGGGTTGCATCAGAGTAGGAGGTCGTCTTGCACAAGCCAATCTTCAAAGCAATGAAGCAAACCCATATATCATTCCTAGTCATCATCATCTGATGACCCTTCTGGTACGTCACTATCACCAGCGTGTACAGTATCAAGGACGTCTATTTACAGAAGGTGCTGTGAGGTCAGCTGGCCTTTGGATCATTGGTGGAAAACGATGCATCAGCTCGGTTATATACCACTGTGTATTCTGCCATAAGTTGAGGCGCAATACGGAAGAACAAAAGATGGCAGACCTGCCAATGGATCGTACTGCAGTTGCTCCTCTGTTCACTTATATCGGAGTCGATGTATGTTGCAAAGGTTGATGTTTGTAAGGTAGATTGTGACATGTTATTTACACAGTATTAAGCATTTGTGCCCTTACTATTTGTATGATTAGAGTACTGTTGTATTCTAATTGATGTTTTTCATCTTTATTTGTAGTTTCACTCTTTGGCATTGGAAGCAACGTCAATAAAAGCGACATACGCCTGTCAATCGTCTAAGAGTTTATCTATCTGCACAACTGTTATTTGGAAACAAAGTGGGGGCAGAACAAAGTGAACAGGCTAAAGCCAGACAGCCGAGCAACTGATCCGCCTGTACACACTAGGGGTTGAACGACTACATATTTTTTAAGGTCGACTACATCATGATAATAGTCGAGTCGATGTCGACTAGTCGCGGTGACGTCATAGTGACGTAAGCGCAAAAACCCTTCACAACTACTTGGAGGCTTTATTAGCTATTTTCACGGCAAATATTAACCCCCCACACACACACACACACAATCCCCTTCTCCTGCTTTTACTAAGTCTATTATGGAGAATTAAAAGAGCAATAAACAGATCATTCTTCGTGAGCAGCGGGGAAAAGTTTGTTGCACAGTCGGGTCTGACTTTTTTTTTTCTAAACACCGGCTGATGCTGATGATCTCTGGATAGTTACTATAGGAGTCAAATTATCACACTGACTACATGGTGCTTTTGGAACATCACAAGCCAAACTTGTTATGAACGGATCCCGTTTGGTTACAGCTGAATTCAACGAAACCACCTGCTTCTCCTCCGCCCGATGCGCGGCAGGAAGCTCTGCTGACTCAGCAGATTGAACGATTTAAGATATTTTCTAGTCAACGTCAACATGATAAAAGTCGAGTCGATGTCGAGTTGTCTAGTCGTTGTGATGTCATAGCAACGCAAGACGCAAACTTTGGAGTAACGTACAGGCTTTATTACCCGTTTTCACGGAAAAATACGGCATTTACACAGAACAGCAACAAGTGAAACAACAAAACATCGGGATAGTTTATGATAAATAATAAGTTGCTGGGAAACCAACATTCAAAAGGAAACGCACATCTTTTAGATGGCATTACCACAGATCTTTATTTAATCAGCAACATAACATCATAATGTATTAGTTAGATCGTCGTGACAAAGACATTCGCGAGCCGGCTAAGTGACATCCTTAGCGGGAAGGGGGCGAGTTTTAGACGGCTCGTGTTTTGTAGTTGACTGCAGCTGCAACTCCATCTCCTTTTAAAAACACTGTAAAACCACAAATATGCATCCATCTACATATCATTTAAACTAATGTATTAACTTATTTTTCTTGTGTCTTGTGACGTATAGCCTACTGTGCTGTCAGATCAGCACAGGCTGTCACCACCGGCAATCACATGACTGCGACTAGTCGACATGAAATGTAAAAACTCGCGAGATGTCCTAGAGTCGACTAGTCGACTAATTGGTTCAACCCCTAGTACACACTGCTGTAAACACTGCTGTAAACACTGCTGTAAACACCATCCTATTTGAGCTCTTCACAAGAAGCATGTAAATGTAATAAAATGAAATAACACGGAGACCTTAAGGAACACGGCCATATTTTTCTAAAAGCAATCCCTTTGAACTTGAACAGTCAAGTTCAAAGGGAACTCTGATATCAGTGCTGCCCTACTGCTAAGCCATTGGGCATGTTGGGCTTCTTCATACTTCTGAAGCAAAATGCAACCCCATTAGTTGGTCTCTGTTTGAGACAAACAACAGTAAAACACACATAATATACTTGAAAATAAATACAAAATGAAGTAAAAACATTGTCCGTTAGAATGGATTAAACTGTTTACATACTTAAATATCACATTTGTATAATGAAAATGTCCAAGAATATTTCCTAGTAGCATGAGCTATAGTTAATGTTAGCCACAAAGTTGTAACCCAGGTGGCCGCCATGACGCAATCACCTTTCCTTTAAGCTGTCCCTTTAAGTTGATTGTCGTGTGCTTCCGGGTTTGTCCTCTTTTCTCCCCACATTGCTTCTGCTCACTGTTGGTTGTTGCATCGGTTGTTTATAAAACAACCTGAGAGTTCTAAATCGACTCATCACTCATTTAATCTCTAAAACTTGAAGATTTGCGGTGAGTTGTTAAATACCATCTGACTTGACGTTGTATAGTATTTGCAATGATAGTGCCGCTAATATTTCCCTCCCGTTGAACCACTCGCCAGGTTGTGAGCCATTGACAGCAGGTATACCTTCCTGATTTGAACATGTTACCATTGCATCCACCTCAGACAATCCATTACTCGACGGTGAGTAAATAATAGGGCGTTATTTTCGCTCTGCTCCGCTAGTTAACATAAGCTACCAACTCAAGAATCAGTGGTCCACATCAGTTTAGTCTACTTATTAATTACTTACTTAATGTAGAATCACATTGTTGCAGCCAAATTTAAGACCACACCTTTAATATTTAAGGGTTTACCTTTCAACTTTAGATTTGATTATTTTTTTTCCCCCTGATTTCTTTATTGGTGTTGCATTCCATGTTGGTGTAGCAATGAAATTTGTAGCTTGTTTGTAGGTATTTTGATCAATCACATTTTTAAGTTGATTGATTTGATTCAATATTAGTTGTCTGTAACAATTGCTAATTATATTATTTAGGCAATTTTGAACTTGAATTATGAAGTGCACTTTTTAAAAGGATTTCTTTTTTTATTTTTATGAAGTTGTAAAAATATAGCAAGTATGTATTTAATTGTCTTCTTGTCCCCCCATTTAGTTATATGAATATAATGTTTATATATGAACTTAATGTGTGTTATCTGGCCTTTTAGGTCAGGTTTCTCGCCCCCACACCCCTCGCATAGACTCACTTGATGATGGAAGATGGGAGCTACCCACCCACCATCTGGTGATAGAAAAACAGAACTACACTTTCCCTACAGGAAACGAACTAAAGTATTGAAAAGGGAACATAATTATTCTCTTTGTTCTTGGACCTTTTGTGGACTCTATTGGGTTTTGAAGTATCACTGATTATTATTATAATTGTTTTTGTTGGTTTTTTTTTTCTCCTTCTGTTTTTTGGGGGAAATTTATTGTTTTGGTATTATTATTATTATTATTTTTATTATTATTATTATTATTATTATTATTATTATTATTATTATTATTATTATTATTATTATTATTATTATTATTATTGCCACTGCAAAAAACCTTACTTTTTTGCATCAGTTGTATTAATTATTCACCCCAATCATGACTTTGTGTCATACCTACTTCTGATTATACAAACTGGTTAACACTACGCCTTGAAGTAATATCTGCGCAGTTGAGAAAAGCGCTATAAAGTTCTAAGAAAGTAAAACTCAACTTCATATCTGTGAATGTTTAACGAGGAGTACATCTTGAAACCTTTCTCCAGCTTACTTGTTAGGGCTCCGGATCGATGTACATTATTGTTACCTTGGCCACGCCCTGCAAACACCTAGTGTAAAATGCCATTTTCAATAGACCCTTAGTGACCGAGTCGCTTATCTCTGTACGCGAAAGCTAATGTGCAAAGAGCCCATTAGAATCTATGCACTATCCCACAGTGACCTTGCTAACAGGTCTCTTTCATAACATGAAAACAAAAGCACAGATTGATTCACCCTTTTGGCAATATCCATTGAATGCGATGCATTTATCAATAGAACACTTTTGATACATCTCATGAATGTGTTATTAGACCCATGCAGGTTAAAATGGAATCAGGTGATAGATATCTGTAACTTTAAGTCTGACCATTCATCTGTCCATCTCCTGAGCCAGCTTAATGCTGTGTGATTTCATGGGGGGTGGCTGGTAGCTGTCTCCAGTACTCGTTGGAGGTTGAGGGCAGGGTGTCTTGCACTCTACTCCATCTCTGGACACATCAATTTATGAGCTGATGTTTTTATCCATAAGCTATCTTTTTTATTTTTATGTTCTTAATGATTGTTCAATTTCAATCTATGTACTAATCTTTTTCTTGATTTTCTCAGCTTATATTAAATTGGGCAGGTGATATTTTGGTTTCCCTCATTTGCAGTTTAAACATGTTCTTTATGTTTAAACTCTATTTCCATTGTCTTATGTTTGTTCTTTCTTCATCACTGAAGCCAGATCAGTTCAGAGGTGTAGGAACAACCTCACATTTTTCTGAAACAACTTGAATTCATCCATCATCATCAATTAACTGGACAGGATAACTATCCCTAGCACTCTTTGAGTTAAAGGAGGATACACCATGACAATTTTCTTTGAAACTTTTTGAACTACTTTGAATAATTCATTGAGCATACTATACTGTTTAATTAATAGTATCACTTGGAATGTATGCGTGATTGAACTGAAAATATTTTTTTCCTCTTTTTCTTTGTAAAGTGCCTTGAGACGACATTTGTGAATTGAAGGCGCTATGTAAAACTGAATTAAAATTGATTTGAACCATGTACAGTTTGTCAGTCTATCACAGAGGAACATAACACAAACAACCTACACAGTGCACCACCATGAAACTGCTGATTTGTCTCATTTATATTTAAAATATCAAAATATAATTTCCAACATCATATGGAACTTATATTTTGAGTTTTCAAAAAATAAGCATTTTTTCACTTTAGGTTTATTTCAGACTTTGTAAGAATAAAACAATCAAATGGAAAGACAATAAAGGAGAATCAGCTAAATAAATAATATGGACTAATAAATCTTCAAGATATCTCCTCTGCCCATTATTCAACAGTTTCTTGTTTGAAAATTAGTGGCTATAAGTAAACACTTCCACCCTTTATGCCTGTTAACATCTACTCTACTCAAACAAAATGCCAGTTAAAACAATAAATGACCTATGAATTATATTGCAAATTAAATAAATGTACACAATATTTTAAATTTAATATTAAATTTGTGTCATCTTTCCTATGTTGATCAGAAACTATCCCTTTATATATTATTTTAAACTGCTTTAGGCTTACTCATTTCAGTTCAGCCTTTAAACTATTCCAGAGCCAAACTCCACATATGGACACACAAAAGGTTCTTGTTGCACATGCTGGTAATACTTTAAAATTTTAATTACCCCCCAAAACATATCCTCCTTCTCAAAACTTGAACCTGGAGCATCGTGTCCTGCTTTGAGAAGCCAAGCCACAGACGATATACAGACTATACCCCAAGATACATAACAACTGGAAATGGATTAAATAAATAATTTTTTTTTTTTTTTTTTTTAAACAACTAAGAATGACAGCTTTTGGTCATCTTAGTGGTGAATGACTGACAGATGTAAACTAGAATATGTTTTTCCTGCATCATTCTCACCAATATTTTTGTCTTAAATGTGTAAATGAAACTAAATATATAAATCTCTGTCACAGAAAATGTTCAGTGATCAAGCTAGCATGCTTAAAGAGAGAAAAACAACTTTAAAGTCAAAAAACAAATGGAACACTCATAGACTCTTACCTGCTCTTCTAGCTGTAGAATGTATGATCTCACCTGGCTCAGAATAGATTTGCTCTTTGTTTGTGCATTGCATCTTCCAATGTCATTCTCTCCCCCGCCTCTTTTATATCTCCCACTAACCCTCTCTCTTTCCCCATCATACACAAATCTCAGAGCCAACGGGTACATACTGAATATGTGTAGGCAGCATCCAATCAGGAAACGGCAGCTTTGGTAACATTTGCCACACACACATGTTTAGCCTGACTTGATCACATGGAAATTATTATGGGATGGATACAGGCACACATAATATTGTCTCCATCCAGCTACTCTGTCTCTCTCTCATTAATACACACAGCCACAGATGCTGTCACACAAGTCAAGTACAGCTGTCATTTGTGACCATTTTATCTAACCAAAGGATTAGTATTTCCTTAGTAGTGAGAATCTTTCTGCACCAAGATTCTTACTAAAATATTGCCAGTTTTCCCCTTTTTACTTGTGCTCTATATTGCCTGCAAGCTTCTGCTGCACATGTCATAATTTACATACGAAGGTACCGGAATTAAAAATGTTATGCAAGGTTTGGATGAGCACATTTATCTGGCACAGATGAAATCAGAGTGCTGATATTTCTCCCTACAAGTCTGCCACATTCATGTTTTTCCATGTTTTGTTAGAAGTCTCCATTTACAATAATGAAGTGGACCCTTACAGCCCTCTTCCTCATTCAATATCCTGAGTGTGATCAGGATTTGTGGATGAAGGACGGATTAAGAACAAAACAGTATTTGGCCAAACATCATTTTACCAAAGCCATAGCAAACATATGGCTCTGGCACAAAACCACATAAGTATTAAGTAGAATATAATAAATATAACAATCTAGGCCTTTTATAAAACAATATCTTTTACATAACATTTTTCAGCTTTTCTTCAAATATAATTTGAAGAATTATATTTGATATCTATGGTTGTCACTCAGTACATAGACATTCCAACATATTCTGATATTGTAAGGTTAATTATGCAAACATGTGTGCAGGTGTCTGAAGTGTACAGTCTTCTGGTTGACTCCCAGAAAACCGTGGAGATCATTATTTCATTCACACACTTGCTAGAAACTTATTGCATCTCTGGCAATGCTATTTACATTATAGACATGTATAATACAGGATACATTTATTGGCCAACTGATTTATTGACCAGTTGATTTCTGGGCTCCAATTTCCTTAATATTGGGGGATCGTGATCTGCTGATTCTTACATGTGAAGCCCATCTTATCCCCTAATCTGATCTTCGTCAGCAAAAGTTTAAAAATCAGTCTCTGTCCTCTTCTGCTCTGCAGTGAGAAGTTTGACCAGGGGCGCAACTACATATTTTTTAGGTGGATGCGAACATCTCACCGGCGCCCCCCACCCTCCCAGGACATAAACTTGCAGAAGTGAGCCAAAGAGTTAGCCTGTGTCTAGAACCTCCTATGAGCTGCAGGTCTGAGGCTTTTTGTTAGCATGTTTTCTATCATTCTTATAGCTTGATAGGAAGCCTTATCCAAACTGGCAACCCACATTAATAAAATGGTGAAATAATATTGACCACAAAACACTATTTATAAAAGATATCAACATTTTTCCTACACAATCCTAACAAACGTTATTGATGTTCTCTTCACAATATTTATTTATTTGCTATTAATCTATTTGGATGATTTGTTCATTAAATTGCCATCTATATTATTTTTTGGTCTCAGGAAATGACTGAGGGATGAAGAGTCTGATGCCTGGTTCTTTAGGTTCTGCGTTTCCTCACCTGACCCATTCTGTCTGATATCAAACCCACTGGGTGACAACTGAATATGTACATGACATATTCAGTGTATTATTATTATTATTATTATTATTATTATTATTAATAATAATAATAATAATAATAATAATAATAATAATAATAATAATAATAATAATAATAATAATAATAATAAAAATAAAAATAATGGAGGAAGTGGGTTGCGTAAGAGAAAAATTCAAATGATTGAATTTTTAAAATAATGCCCCTATTCAACTTCACTGTGATTGTTGTCTTCCCACTACCATCTATATTTTTGCCAGAGGTTTTATTTCTAAGTGTAGTGTAGTATCGGGTGGACATTTTAAAAAGACACTGGTTGATAGCAGCTCACTGCGGTTGCGTAGTGTCCGCTAGGTAACCATGACAACAGCATCAGTTCGTGGAGTCCTATTTAGGTCCCGTAAGTAACGACAATTTAGCTGACCCCAATATTTCGCGTGTTTTGTTATGGTCATTATTATTACACTTGTTGTTGAGATGTGTGTGATCGGTGTGTCTGTCAGACATTTATAGCAACTACTTTACTACAAATTTAAAAGAAAAAAACGCGCCTCAGCGCGTTCTCGAAGGGACGCTGCCCAAGCTACCTGTATGGGAGGGGAGAGCGGCTGGCAGGGGGGGAGGGGCGCCTAATCAGTGCTGTTCCTCTTTTATTGATCATTTCATACACAAACTGCTGTTAAGTACTTAAAATGCTGACTAGAAAAAAATCCCCTTCATCGTTTTGCGCCCCATATAGTGCAGCGCCCCTATGAGTTGCATGCGCTGCATAGCCACCTTTTGCGCCAGAGTTTGACTGACAGAGCGGCCCACCAGGTCAAGTCTGAACTTTTACAATTAACAATATTCACCCCACTGTTGCCCACTCAGTGACGTTCAAATTTAGCAAACAAAAAAAAAAAAAAAAAAAATACAAATCAGCCAAAATCAAAATCGGCAGGGACTAGCCAGAAAACTGCAATCGGTGCAGCTCTACACAAATATTCATGACATTCTATGATTAGATTTATTTTTCTTAAGCATAACTCCAATAGCTACAACTTTAATTTATACCAGGTGAGTCTTTCTCCCCTGAGAATGTGGACCAGTACCGGGACTGATTCTGAGCCTTCAAATGATTTTAACAGAGATTTCACATATCTTATTAGTTGATGTAAAATAATGTTTGTTACGCTCAAAATAATTATGCAAAATAACTATTCTCAGCAGGAAACAACATATCCCCAACTACGTAGCTCATCGATGTAGCAGCTATGTAGCCTGACATAAAAATATTTTGCTAGACAATGTCACACATTGAAAAGCTTTAATTAGTGTTATCAAAAGTTATCAAACACTGCTTTTTGAGGCCAAAAATATCTCAGAAATATACAGAGCCAACCGAAATCAACTCATTTAAAGTTTGAACTCAGCTTCCCACAAAGACCATAGCATAAATGTTTGGCTGTTGAACTAGACCGTTCAAGGTCGCTATCAAGCTAATTTTATATTAGCAGCTTTACAAATTGTTTACATTACATAACGTTACATTACCAAGACAGATTAAAACAAACCTTTATCTTGGCTTTTTCTATTCTTCCTCTTTCTTTTCTTCCTCCCTGAAGGAGAAGTCCTTTTTTGAGACATTGTTTTGCTTACTTAACTTCTGACTAGAGCTGTGGACCTTTGGATGCGCTCTGCTCATTGCACTGCAGCTCATGTTACCGGCAAAGAGTGCAGAACCTACCGCAGCCACCAGGGGCCCCCAAGAGCATTTTATTTTTCTTTTTACCAATAAAATAATAATTTTGACATACATTATCAAATATATATGATTGTAAAAACAAATCACTTCATAATAAAATTGTCTGTTTCACATATTATAATGATATAGAAATTATTACAAAAAATAAATAATTCAGCTCCACTGAGGCTTGGAGCCCTAAGCGGCTGCTTAGTTCGCTTCTGCTTTGGGCCGGCCCTGACTCCACGTTAACAAACCGGAGTTTTCCCCTGTCCTTCAGTTAGAATTCCTTTCGTGAAAAAGGGAAATGAATGGATTTTCTGAGTTGGAACCTGCAGGAAAAGTAATTTTACACACACACGCACCGACTGTCTGCTTCCGTGCGTGTTGCACAGGGTATTACGGTAATGGTGCAACCCACCGATCTGGACCCCTCCCCCTCAATACAGCAGCTGTTCACCCAAGGTGGAACGGTTACTTTGCAGACTGTTCTACCGTGGCTGCGACGAACCAACGACACATCTGACAGGTAAATACAGATGGACATTAGAACAAGCTTTTGTACTGCATTGCAGGATTCACCTGATATAGCTCACTGTTAGGAGTGACTACCCATGCTAATAGCTGGTAGCTCGGCAGTGGTATCAGCAGCTACATTAGCCACCGGACAAAGGTTGAGCTTCCTCTTGCAACCTTGACTGTAACATGACGCTTTCAATGTAGAACTCGGTAACACCTTATAAGGGTAGACAGGTTGAGGTTGGTATTTCGATTCAGCATATCGGAACTATTACCATTTTCGCCCTTTAAAGTTACTTATTAATGTTATGTTGCTAGTTTGCGAAAATGCCCAGTGCTACCTGTCAAACGTCAGCACAGAATTTAGCTTAATCTTTCTGCACCTTTTGGTGAAATTCTAAACGAACAGCACCGCCCACTGCTGATGATGCATGGCTAACAACAACAAAACACAAACTAACCTCGCGTTAATTGAACTTTTTTTTTTAAATAAGTAAGGTGCAGTTGAGCCCACTTGTTTCGAATCATTCGGTAGACGAACCAAATTAACTGAAGAATTGAAAGTATGTTTTAAAATGTTTCTGACTACATTTACATCGAGTCCGGAGTGCAGCCATAAAGGGGCATTCATGTTGAAACGGGTGTTACAAGAAAATCTGTGACCCATAATTTTCTGTGACAGCAGGGGGCGATAGCGTGCAAGTAGGTCTGGAAGATTAGCGTTTTAGAAGAATATTTACTTATATACTGCATAAATACTGATACAGCTGAGATTGTAAGCTTCAGGGCTCCTTAATTACAATCGCATTGTCAAAGAAAATATAATGTATTATTTTGTATTTGAGGCTGAACACTGTTTGACCGACAATCGCACTGATTGCTTATGTGCTGTCGATAAAATATGTTAACCAACTGTGGCCGCTTAATAAATCGATAAATGATTAAGAAATTATTCTAAGAGCTCTGGTAGTTTTCTGGTAGCTAAAATCACACTGGTCACAAATTGTGATGGGCAGAATAATTTACAGGCCTGTGACCTGACTGCACAGCTCTGTAAATAATGTGATTATAGCTATTTGAGGGTTAAATATTGTTGTAAATACACCCAGCTTGTAGTGAAAAGGTAGTAGAAGTCTGGAAAGCAGTTGTTTTAAATGTTGACTTAAAACAACTGCTACAGCAATACTGGTATGAACAGCAATACTGGTATGAACCTGGTATGTGCTTAAAGACCTGAATAGTGATGAGAGCTTTATAAATAGATAAGACCAGAGTTCTTGACCTTCTCCTGATCACAGCAGGCTCTGAGTGGGGGGTTAAGTGGAGGCTCCAGCTGGGTTCGGTGACTGAGGATGCATTCACCTGCTTTGATCGTTACAGAACTGGACCCAGACTGTCGGGCAATTTTTCTGGCAAAAATTTGAGAGCACATATTTTCAGTCTGAAAGCAGGATTTTATGTTTTTCGTTCTCAAAACATTTAATACTTATGCTTACATTTTTATTTTGAAAGCAGGACTTCATGTCTTTCTTCTCAAAACTTGGAATGCTCGTACACAAAACGTCTCCTCATGCTCAGAAATAGTCTGTGCTTGGAGCAAATCTTCACTTGCAATTTAACTCTCTGCTCGCTTGAGGATTATTTTTCTGCCATAATCCAAGACCACACATTTTCAGTCTGAAAGCAGGATTTTATGTCCTTTGTTATCAAAATTTTTAATACTTTTAATAATGCTTGATGTCTTTCTTCTCAAAACTTGTAATGCTTGTACTCAAAACTTATATAGATTTATAAATATGTACAACTTACATGTCATTGTTTACATACAGAAATTTTGTGCATGCATTTATGAAACTTGGAAATTTAGGTATTATTAATTTCATGCTATGCTCCACAGCAAAGGGAAAAGTGAAGTACAACTTGAAACATATTTTCCTCTTTGTGTCAGCCAAGATACATACTAGTTGCCATAGCAACTGACAACAATGCCACTTTATGTTTTAGGATTTAACACCAAAAAATATTTTGCATAAAGAACAGAATATTCAGCTTGCTGCTGCGATATGTTTTTAGGCTTAATGTTCTATTAATAAGTGATTGCTATGGTAGATTAGCTACCGCTAATCTACCATAGCATAGCTAGTAGATTAGCTATCTACCATAGCTAATCTACTAGCTAATCTAACAGTAGATTGTGGATTGTTTCTTTATTGAATTCTTTACTCATAAACTGCAGCTCACAACATGCACATTTTCTTTTACAAAAACTAAACAAAAGAATGTTATTGCCTTTACTTACGGATAATATCCGTTCATCCAAAGCCAAGTCTATCCTTGACATGTCTTTTCTTGCATACCACTCAGTTTGAGTGTCATCAGTCTGTCTCAAAGCAAACCTTTCAGCTCTGATGTTGATCTTCCTTTAGTTATTTCCAGCTTCAATTGAAAATCCACTTTAGAAAACTGTTTAAGTGTAGAAATGTAGTCATCCATGTTGATGTCGGAGAAGAGGGAACAATAAATAAACATAAACATCACTGTACTACTTTATTTATTTTACTGTATGGCTAGCTCACTGTCACTTACTCTGCAGTTGTGGAGTCACAAAACCAATGTCTGTGATAACGAATGCCCTCTGCCATGAGGCAAGAAACCTGCCTGCTTCACCGCTCCCGTTTATGATTGGTTCTCAGCATACAAAACACATAACACACACAGTTGGTGACAAAGAACCCTGTACATTATATTAATAAGCTAAATGATGGAAAATTAGTTTATATATTAAATGTTTTAAAACTATTTTATTGGTGTCGTAAAGACAGGGGGAACATGCTCCCATCAAATGTCAGCCAGTGCAGTTAGCGAGAATCCAAGGAGAGGCTCAGCTTGCTGCTGCCTCACCGCCTCTGCTTCCTAGCATTTGAATGGGAAATTGCGAAAATTAAGCAATTTTGAAGAAAAATTATCAAAATTTGTTTAGCTAAATGAAAAATAAACACTTTACAAACCACAGAGTAAATATAGCAATGTAAATTATTTTTATCATTATCATATATTATTTTTTTATGATGACAGGTGAGGCTCTACCTCACCTGCCTCCCCTGACCGCACATCACTGATCTAAATATCAGTTAGATACATTGAAGTTCATATTGTCTGTCTGCACCAGACAATCTAGCAGAGTGTTCACCACACTAGCAGACAATACAAGTCTGATTAAACTCGCAGACAATATAAGTTCATATTGTCTGGTGCAGGCAGACAATATGAACGTCACAATCAGGACCTTTGACCTAGTAACATGGATTTGACTGGTGCATGTCAAATCAGTTTGAAGCTTTATGTAGTGTTTTTCAAAGATCGTGTGGTGGTTATGTGAAGTGTAAGACCTACTTCCTCATATTGTCAGAAAACTTTGCACAAGCTGCATGTCTCAATCACCATTTAACTGAACTCTTCTTATCTCAATATCAGTAAACAGTGTTTGTTCACATGCTGGATATATATTGAGCCAAAAGTCTGGACCCTGGACCTGGTCTCTCTGCAGTATCTCCTAGGGTCATTTCGCATTCTGCTGACATGTGCTCACTCTTCTCTGGGGGAATAGGTTGTTATTGTTGCACGTCTTAGCTGGGTTGAAACAATTGTAACAAATGATGTTTATTGATGTCTCCGTTTCTCCATTCTTCTGAGTGGAAAGCCTGTAAACATCAATAGCTTCATTGAATGAAGGAACGACCGCAGTCTTCTTCCCCAAACTCTGTCTTTTTATTACAAATTCTCAAAATCATGAAATCATTAAATTGTACAATGAACCTTTCTTTGTGCAGTCATGTCCAAGTATCCTTCCGTTGTTCTAAAACAACCATATACCATCCACTTCAGTAAACAGCATCAAAGGGCCAAATCAAAACAATTCAATAATAAATTTAAATCTCACAGATTTACATAAAAAGAACATCAATTTCTCAAGTGCAGCGAAATTTTAAGGCTGCTAATTTCTTTGAATTGTAATAATTCTGAAAGACTTAATCATGTTAAATATATAATTTAATATGGACATATTTAGATGACCAAATCTACTTTAAGCTCTCATAAGCTTTGAAGAACTATATGACTGACTGTACAGTGGAATCGAGTAGGGGAAAGTTGTAACGTCTATAATAAATGTTTGAAACATTTTGGGTTCTTTTTTTTCCTTTTTGATTTGACATGGTATTTTGGTCAATTTCAGTCTAAAAAAAATTGACTGAAATTTTTTTCAGTCAATACATATACATATAATGTATGTATATGTATTCCAATACATATACATACATTATATGTATTGGAATACATATAATGCATTCCAATACTAATAATTTATGTGGTGGGGAGCAAGGGTGCAGGGCTTGTCACTCTAGGCCTCCTGGTGAAACAGTCTACATTTTGATTCCTTTTTTTTTCCCTTTTTGATTTGATATGGTATTTTGGTCAATTTGGTCAAAAAAACACTTATATAATGCATTACAATGCTAATAATTTATGTGGTGGCTTACACTCGTAAATAGATTCTTTTGACTATATAAACAAGTGATGATTAAAATCTCCCACTTTATGGTGTATCACATTATCAATAGGCATTTTTCCACCGGCTCTTTGCGTACTAACCGGGTGATGTGCAATTCAGTTATTTTGTTATACATATAAATATATTTACATTCTGGAACTTTATCTTTTTAAACATGCAACCGGGACCGAACCGGTTAGAGGCAATCTAGTGGAAAACTGCTTAATGTGATGTTACTGAAACAGCTGGATTACTACATTTTTGTACAGATACATCTAAAGATACAATCCCAATTTATACTTAAAAACCACTGAAAAATTAGATGTCTTTATAGATTATGGATCATAGCATATAACATCTCACTGGCTGTAGACAGAGAGATGTTAAACTGAAATTTTACCTGTGTTAATAGAGGCTGAGTTGCCTTCAGAAACCCATCTACATACTAAGATGGATTCTCTTAGTTTTAATAGTTTTTTTTTTTTTTTTTTTACTTCCGGAAGCCAAAAAAGCACATTTATTATTATTATTATTATTATTATTATTATTATTATTATTATTATTATTATTGCAAGGCCAAATTTATTTATTTAGCACTTTTAAAAACTGGTTTAATACTGCACCAAAGTATACAAAAACAATAACGCAATAGAATAAGTTGATGAAAAAAAAAAAAACTTACAAAAAATGAGTAATAATAAATAAGTAAAATAAAAATAAAACATCTTTGTTTTAATGAGGTTTTTTTTAACTTCCTGAATCATTTTCTTGCACTCTGGTCTTTATTATTTTCATTAGCTTATTCCCAATATCAATTCAAGTAATGTAAAACCAGCAAAGAACTGGTACTGATAATCAGTCTTATACTTGGCTGAATATAGAAGCTCAAACGTTGCAGCCCAATATCTTACCAGTAGCCTATGTGCTTTTAGGTTTCTTCTTCAGTTTGAGACTCCTCTTTGTAATCTGTCTAATGCCTGTCTCTTTGGTAAGTTAATTTTGCAACTGGAATGTTATATGTTGATTTTTTGGGACTTCCTCTCACAAAAGTTGTCTGTTGCTCAGTCAAACCTCATTGTTTTGTAACATGTTGCTTCAGTGTATAGGCTACTCTATTTATCCTGCTGTAATATCCCCAGTTTTGTTGTTGCAGCTGAGCAGATCTTGTCCTATACATTGTATCACATGTTTGTTGATAACTAACATCAACAGGCAACATTGTTCATTTCAAATAGTTTTACTGAAGTCATATTAAAACTTTTCACATTACTTTTCTAAACAAATATACAAGTGCATTCAGGTAGAATGTTATAATAATAATTTCAGAAGGTTGACGTATTGTTAAATTATTTCACTAATGAACTTCTGAAAGTCAAACTCACATCATTTCATCATGTAGAGTGATGCAGAATGTTTATTTCTGTTTATTTGAAGGATTCAGTTTTACAGCTAATGAATGAATCCAAATTGATTCATTTAATGAGTGTCCATGGCTGCAGAAGGAAGGTCCTGGCTTTGGGATGTCAGCTTGGTGTCTTTCTGCATGGAGTTTGCATTTTCTCCCTGTGCATGTGTGATGTCTGTGTGGGTATATATTCAGTTTATTCCCTGCGTTGTACATCAACAATATGCATGTTTGGTTAGTATCCCTCAGGAGAATGAGCTTAGATGTGTGTGTGTGTGTGTGTGTGTGTGTGCGTGCGTGCGTGTGTGTGTGTGCCGTGCATGTTTGTTTGTCCTGTTATAGATTAGGAACCTGTCCTGGGTTTAGCCCACCTCTTACACAGTTAGACGTGCCTTTCACGAAAACATTAAATCAATTAATCGCACAATAAATTAAAACCATTGACCTAATTTTAATTATCGGCATTATCGTTTCTTCCGGCCTTTTTCTCTTTCTGTTGATGACACTGAATGAAAAAAGGTTCAACTCTGGTGCTCTCCACTTACCTCTTCCTCATTTCCTTTGTGTAATGCCCAGTGCACACTACACAATCTTAGAGCTGTCACCCGATTGTCGGCCCCTTATCCAAACCTGAGAGACCACACATTAGCCGACACAAATCCTTGGTATAACGGTTTGATCAGGTTCGATCGTGCCTTGTGGTGTCCAACAATGGGCACAAAATAATGGCTGCAAGTCTAGTTAACTAATTTTAAAACCAGACATTAATCAATGCTTTACTACAATCTACTTGCAATGTATGTGGCTCTAGTGTCAGTCCTGATTGAATGAATATCATTATAATCTAATTATGTTACCGTACGTTAACAAAGAACAGCTGAAAAGTTACCGGGTTTATCAACTGCAGTAGCAATTTCGCTCTAACTACTCCCCTTGTCATTTCTATATTCTTTGCACGAAATGTTAAATAAACACTAATGTTGTTTCCATATATCATCTCCAGAGTCAGACCAAGGCATAAGCAAACTAAGCAGCCACCAAGGGGCCCTGTCAGTAGAGCTGATTTTCTTTTTTTTTGTAGTGATTTCTGTGTCATAACAAAATTTCATCTTGAAGTGATTTGTTTTTACAGTAATATATTTGATAATGTATGTATAAATCATTATTTAATGGACAAAAAACTAAAATAAATTGCTCTTGGGGGCCCCCTCGTGGCCGTGGTAGGTCACTCAAGCTTCGCTGGTATGAGCTGCCGTGCAATGTTCAGAGCCATCCAAACTTCTAAAGCTCCGGTCAAAGATAAGTTAGCAAAACAATGTCTCAAAAAAGGACTTAACCTTCCGGGAGGGAGAAAAGAGGAAGAATAGAAAAAAGAAAAGATAAAGATTTCTATTAATATGTCTTTGTATTGTAATGTTTATGAAAAAAAATTGTGAAGCTGCTAATAGAAAATTAGTTTTATAGCAACCTTAAACAGTTCAGTTCAACAGCCAAATATTTATGCGAGTGTCTTTGTGTGAAGCTCGGTTTTAACTTGAAATGAGTTGATTCTCCTGCTTGGCTCTGTATATTTCTGAGGTTTTCTTTTGGCTTCAAAACAGCATGTTTGATAATGTTTGAAAACAATAATTAAAATTTCTCAATGTTTGATATTGTCTAGCAAAGTGTTTTCCATCAGGCTACATGGCTGCTGCATTAATATATAAATGAGCTGCTCTAAGCTGTAGTTGGTGATATGATGTTTGCTGCTGATCATTTATGTGGCTAAAACAAACAATATTTTTACATCAACTTCTAAGTTATGTAAAACTTCTGTTAAAATCATTTCAAGGCTCAGAATCAACCCGGTACCGGTCCACATTCTCAGGGGAGAAAAACTCACCTGGTGTAAATGAAATTTTTAGCTATTGAAGTTATGCTTAAAAAAAAAAAATTATTTAATCATAGAATGTCATGAATATGTGTGTAGGGCTGCACCGATTGCAGTTTTCTGTCTGTTACCAATCTTTAAAGAGCCTAACCTACCGAATTTGATTTTGGCCAATAACAATTTTTTTTGTCTGAAATGTTGCTAAATGTAGCAAGAAAGTCACTGAATTGGCAACAGTGGGGTGAATGTTGTTCGCTGTAAATAGGCAGACCTATCCTGGTGGGCCGGTTTGTCAGTCAAACCTCTCACTGCAGAGCAGAAGGGGACAGAGGCTGATTTTTAAACCTTTGCTGACGAAAATTAGATCAGTGGATAAAATGGGCTTCACATGCAAGTATCACCCGATCACGATCCCACAAAATTAACCCAGAAATCGACTGGCTGATAAATGTATCCAATATTATACATGCATAGGGTATAATGCAAACAGCACCATCAGACATGCAATAAGTGTATAGCAGGTGTGCGAATGATCTAATCATTTGCATCTTGAAGGGCAATAATGTTGATTCCATCAATCCACATTGTTAGCAGAAATAGAGGGCCCCAAAACCAAATTTTGCTTAGGGCCCCATAGAGGCTTGTGCCGACCCTGATCATCTCCAATGTCTGCTGGACTTCGGGTTGCACCGTGTCAGTTGTTTGGGATTCCCCTCCGTGCTTTCCCCTTAGAAAGTACGGAGTGGAATCCGCGCTTTCTTATTCACTACCTGTCTCATTCAACAGGCTGCTTTAACGCTCCCAGTTGGGGAAAACCACTGATTTAGATCAGAGCGGCAATGATGATCTACCGTAACACACCACACACTACAGGATGATTGGTTACAAAATCGCAAGTGACAATCATAGAACGGCCAATGTTCTAAGGGGAAAATCGGGGCAAAAAAATCATGTAGTGTGAACTATTGCATCAGGTAGTCGGATGTGCCCATCTTCTCTATTTAAATCTAATGATTACTGAAGGGCAATATAGTATACGCACTTCATAATATGCACTCTTTTGGTTTTAATGCAGTATTTATTTCCACTTTGGCTTTAAGTGTTCTTTTGAAAATAAAGTGTATGTATCTTTGGCAGGCAATCACATGCATTATCACGCCATTTCCATTAAATCAGTGTAAAAAGGTCTTCAAACAATATTATCATTTCTTGCAATAATTTTTGAGACAATCACTCAGAAAAATTTGTTATCGTGACAGGCCTACTTGTGTGGTGCAATCCCTTTCATTAAATCCGATGCCAGTAAATTTCTCCACTTCAGTGGAAAATTTCTGGCGTCTCTGTATGGCTTATTCAGACATGTTGGAGTCCAGTGAGTACATTAATAAGGTAACTTGTTTTTTTTTCTCCCCTGACAGGAGACTAGGGTTCCCTCCAAGTTCAGGAGAACTCCCACGATGCTGGCTCAGCACCTGAAGCAAATCAGAGTCTTCATGCTTAACGAAAAGGAGAATTTAGAGAGAACTTTGTTCAGACTTGAACAAGGTAATTATTCCCTTGCTTCATATTTAAAATACTTAAAATTATGGACATTTTTTATGTAGAGATTTTGGTGACACTTTTGTCAAATAAAGTGTTACTAAGATTTTACATGTTGCATGTTGTTGAATAGTTTTTTATGTGGGATGTTATCACTGACCTATTCTGTACCCACATTCTCTGCCATTAAAACTGACCTGCACCTGCTTTTTGTGTTGACACAGAAAGAGAAGCTCTCGCAAAACTCCACACATCGACACACTTTGACACATACACTATATTGCCAAAAGTATTCGCTCAACTGCCTTGACTCACACATATCTCATAAAACATATTTATGTGTTGGAATGGTAAGTGCAAAAATATCAGTCACTATATGAACAAAGCTGGTAGAGACAAACCCTGAAGACTAGCAGCAGGAATTACAGCAAAAGATAGTTCCACAAAGTTTTGATTAATTTTCCTTCTACTTCACAATTGTACACAACTTTGTGTTGGTCTTTCCCATTAAATTCTAATAACATATATTTGTTTGTGATTGTAGTGTGATAAAATATGGAAAACTTCAGAGTATGGATACTTTTGTGAGCCACTGTATCTCATGTAACTTTTTACATCTGTCGCTGACATGATTTTTAATATGGTTTCATGTGACTTAATTACATTTCTTATTTAATGGAAACTCCACTATTGTATTTTTGACATAGCAGAATAATGTCAAAGATTTGCACACATTTGTAATGGAAGCACAGTGACTGTTTTAGCAGCTTCAGCAGAATCTACATGAGGTCTTTGGCTTTTGTTTTGGGGTAAATCTGCACATTTTGGACCAAACACATTCATATTTGGGACTCAGAACCTGTCTCGTTTCTAAGCGGTAGGATAACTGGATATTCCCGTCATGTTTAGGCTTGCACATAATTGTTTTATCAAATGAGTACGACACCTTCAAGTATCAGTAAATTGTTCCCAACGATGAACCAGACTTGTGCAGCTCCATAATTCTCTTCCTGAGATTTTGATCGATTTTCTGTCCTATCATGTCAGACTAGAGAGCAATGTGTCTAAGGCGTAGCCTTAAAAACATCCACAGGTGTGCCTCCAATTATCTTAAATATGTCAATTAATCTATCTGAAGTTTGTAGAAGATAACCCAAAAAGTCATACGGTTTTAAAGACAGCTATCTTTGATACTGACCAAATGTATGTAAACATCTGAATTCAAAGAATGTTGCAAAAAAATTCTAAAAGATGTTATTGCCAAGTTGTCTGGCATTTAGCTTATAATTAATTCAAATTAGATAAAACAGGAAAAGATTGGTCTAGTTTAACTTCAGACAGTGAGAAAAAATTTATTTTTATTCTGTGATTGTAAATATCTAGTATTAGTTGTGCTGTTTTGCATTAACCAGATTTACTAAGTTTAGATTGTTTGAATTATGTCATAAAGTAATCTGCAGAACCATAGAACAATTGCATAATTTTTTAGTATCCTTATTAATTAACCTTTTTTTACTTTATGAAATTGACTCAGTGCCAGAGGTTGCGCTAGACTTTTTATCTGTCATCTTGACTGACATCATTAAAAACCCTGTTTTCATAATCATATTAACATAGGCTACTTAGCTGCATTTTCATGCGGTTTTGTTAATTTTCACTTAGTTGAACTGTGAATTCAGATCCGATCACACATAAAGCAGATAGTGCTTTCCGTAGTGCTGTTTTGTGCAAACCTCCTCCAAACCTGCTCAATAATCCAGGTATGTTGTGATGAGTGAGCTGTAGAGCATTTGGAGTGAAAATGTACAGAGATGTACATAATGCTTGCTCATAAATAAAATATTTCTTGGTAGTTTGTGTGTATGTTACATGTAGTTACCAGGAAGTATTAAAAGCAGTTGTCAGCATTAATAGAATTTGTATTTTTTAAAATGTAATGATAAATTGATTTTACACTAGGCCTGTCGCGATAAACGATAAATCAATTAATCGTACAAAACTATCGACATCATTTTAATTATCGGCTTTATCGTCTCTTCCAGCCTTTTTCTCTGGAAGAGACGATAACGCTAAATGAAAAAAGGCTCAACTCTGCTGCTCTCCACTGACCCTCCCTTCCTCATTTCCTTAGTGTAATGTCCAGCGCACACTGCACGATCTTGTCGGTCCATTTTCAAACCCTGAGAGATCACATATTAGCCGACAGAAATCCAAGATATAATGGTTCGATCGGGTTCGATTGTGCCGTGTGGTGTCCAACAATGGGCACAAAATAATGGCTACAAGTCTAGTTAACTAATTTTAAAACCAGACATTAATCAATGCTTTACTACAATCTACCTGCAATGCATGTGGCTCTAGTGTCAGCGTAAAGTCCTGACTGAAGGAAAATCATTAGAACCTATTTATGTCACATTAACGAAGAACAGCTGAAAAGTTACCGGGTTCATCAACTGCGTAGCAATTTCGCTCCAACTCCTCCCCTCGTAATTTCTATATTCTTTGAATGAAATGTTTTATAAACATTAATATTGTTTCCACATATCATCTCCAATGTCTGCTGGACTTTGGGTTGCGCCGTGTCAGCTGTTTGGGATTCCCCTCTGTAATTTCGGAGGAGAATCTGTGCTTTCTGATTGGCTACCTGTCACATTCAACAGGCTGCGTTAACTCTCCCAGTCGGGGAAAACCTCCGATTTAGATCGGAGTGGCCACAACGATCTACTGTAACACACCACACACTACAGGATGATCACAAGCGACAATATTAGAACGATCAATGTTCTACAATTGTCGTAAGGGGAAAATGTAGGTGTGAACTAACATGTAGTGTGAACTATTGCATCAGGTAGTCGGATGTCCCATCTTCTCTATTTAAATCTAATGATTACAGAAGGACAACATAGTATACAGACTTCATAATCTGCACTCTTTTGGTTGAATGCAGTATTTATTTACACTTTGGCGTTTTTATTCAAGTACATTTTTGTTAGTGGAGACTGAGAATCCATTTTATTTTTGTTTTTGGTTGTTTTGTTTATTTTATCAGTTCCAGTGTTAAGTGTTCTTTTGAAAATAAAGTGTATCTCTTTGGCAGGAAATCGCATGTATTATTATGTAATTTCCATTAAATCAGTGTACAAAGGACTTCAAACAATACTATCGTCTATCGCAATAGTTTTTTGAGACAATTAATCGTTCAACAAAATTTGCTATCGTGACAGGCTTATTTTATACAATCACTTAACCAATTTACTTATTTAATGCATAATATCTCTGAAAGCTGTTCATTTTAACAAGCAAATAATAGCAGCTGCTTTACAGTTCAGGACTATTATATATTTTAAATATGTTGAAAAGTGAATCTATCTATTTTTCCTATTCATCTCAAGTCCTGCTATTAAAACCCTTTCTGATGGAGCAGGGCTTGCATGTGCATACATACATTCCTTTGGTAATTCCTTTATGTTTTACCACGACAATGGAAGCATAAAGGTGTTGTGTGTAGGGCGGTTGTAAACAAATATTTTAGTAATCGAGTAATCTATCAACTATTGATAGATTGATCAAGTAATCGGATAAAAAAAACCATTATATAAAACATTGTAAGTCTAACATAAAAGCAGTAGTACTATCGCACATAAACATAAGTCCAATTTTTCATATTTGAGATTCCCTAACAATAACTTTTCTGTAGTTTAGAAAATTAACCTATAACAATAGTAGCTCACTTTCTAAGAAAAAGTTTTACAAAAATCTGAAATTATATTCAGTTTCATAATAAAGAGGCAGGCTCACAAATACACTTATATAAAAAAATGTCAATACTCCAGTTTTTTGTTTATGTATTCATCTTCATTCAGTTTAATAGTTGAACTCTCACCTTGCACATTTATAGCTTTTGTGTTCATGTTGGCAACAAGATTTGACACCTTTGTTCGTTACACACAGAAACATCTACCAGGTATGTAACATCACAGTGAGCTCCGCCACCAATTTGTTGAGACCGGGATGAAATGAAATAAATTTTCTGGTTCATCTATAAAGCTACACTTATGTTAATCAAATAATGCACACCCTCCATGTTCAGTCTACCTGCTCACCTGCATAAATACACCTGCAGCGTTCTTCCTCACCATTCTCTCTGAACCAGCCACCAAGCAGCAGCTCTTGGAGGAGAAAAGCTGACATACTCCATGCATTGCGGTCATTTTAAGGATGCTTATTGGTCCTCCGCAAAACGACAAATACCCGGACATTATCATGAACCAATAAAATCCTCCCAGGACCAGTGATGGCATAGTTACTTTGAAAAAGTAACTTTAATCGGACTACTGATTACTCCTTGAAAAAGTAACAATGTGTCTCCACTGATAAGGTTGAACTGAAGAGGTGATTGTACAAAAAAAAATTAAAAAACGTGAGTAATTTGTGTGGTCCACTGTTGTCTGGAAAACTCTAAGAAGGATTTTAAAGACCCCCCCTCCCCCAGGCTCCAGGTTCTGCGTTACGGCCCTGTGTTTGATGTCGCAGCGCACAGAGCTCCTCCTGCGGCTCCACAACTCAGATGGCTGCACAGATTTGTGACACTTATCTTAATATTAATAATTATAATGGCTTTAAGTTGCCATTATAATTATTGGCAACTACGGACACGTTTATTCGTGGCTGGTTTCACGTTTATTGCGCTGTTCATATTGGAATCGATGTTTGCAGTTTTCTGGAGCGCAACGCGAAGCTCGACGTCATTCAGAGGTAATATATTATCTTGACATTAACAAAGACACAGCGGGACGGATTATCCAGGAAATGATGGACAGGGAGAGACTGAGTAAGACTACCTTCATGACGGACAAATTCTGGGATTTATTATGAGTCTCTGCTTATTCCAAAGCCCAAATGAGCAACTTCACGTTCAAAAACGAGCCCAAAAAGGCGTAACCCGCCGCTTATTAAATTTGCAAGCGACTTTAAAAAAATGAAGCCCAAAGCCGCTTGTAATAATCAGACTTGGCGACAGAAACTCAAAATAGTTCCAGTTTTTCCACCAACAAAATGCGCATCTCCCTCCATTGTTTACATTTCTGTCGCATAGAGACGTCGATCACTCGACAAGACAAGTAGAGGAAATACGATTAAATTACAAAAGAAGATAGTAACGCACAGTAACGCAAAAGTGATTTTGATAAGTAACTGTAGTCTGACTACTGGATTTGAAATGGCAACGCATTAGATTACTCGTTACTGAAAAAAGTGGTCCGACGTCAGTAAGGCGTTACAAGTTAACGCGTTACTGACATCACTGCCCAGGACGAACTTGAAAACTGGACAATATGCTGCTAACACTTAGCTTTCATTAACAGCTCAGGCTGAAATGAGAGCGCTGCGCAATGCAAGTAAAAACCCGGCCAGAACACGGAGCACTAAATAATAAAATATTGCTTAAGGAAGCGTCAAGGCAGATAAATTTTCCTCGAGAAATTTTAATAATCAAGGCACTCGAATCACTTGAGGAATTGTTTCAGCCCTAGTTGTGCGTTTATAAGACGGAAAAAGACCACTTTCATGAGGCAGTGTGCTGTACCCCAGTTGTACCCTGAGTCTATGGAATATATTCAGTGAAAAAAGACGTGCTGCATGCTGGCTGCAGTTAACTGACCAGAAAAGTGTGGCTCTTGACATTTACAGCTATTTGAACCTGGTAGAGATTTGTGAGCTGGCTGTAAATCTCAACTATATATAGACTAAACTGTGAAGGGCCAAAATGGCTGCAGACATTCAGTGTGTGCTTGTTTCAGAGCTGTGAGATTCTCCCGTATCTCTTCATACCAGGAGTGAGATTAAACAAGCTTCTATTTTAGGGAGGGAATGCAGTACTTGTGTATTGTTTTTTGTTTTTTCATTTGTAGTTCTGATGCAAGAAGTTAAGCAAAATTTGACAGGAAAAGTTGTGTGTTCTAAGTGTGTGCTAAGTATGATTGTGGAATTTTTCACGCAGATTTAAATAATAATACATTTTGTCCAAACTGCATGCCATGGTTAAAACAAAAAGATAAAGACTAAGACAAGATCTACAAATGTTATGTGCTGGTTCTTTCTTGGGTTTAGCTTCCCACAATGCTGTGTAATAAATTGAAAGCTGTTGTGTCTCCTCAGGTTTTGAGCTCCAGTTCCGCCTGGGTCCAAGCCTTCAAGGAAGGAGAGTTATAGTTCACACCAACTACCCACTTGATGGACAGAAGTTCATTCGAAACAACTTCCGTGTTTTAGCCTGGAACTACCCGACAGGAAGGGAGGATGACTCGGATAAGTACTGCTCCATAGAGCTCAAGATTGCTGGATCCTACCAGTACTACTTTGGATATGCGTAAGAGTGACTCATATTGGAATTGTTAAAATCCATAATTGGAAAATTGTGGTACAATTAACATTGCTTTGGTACATGAACTTTCTTTAGTTGTCGGCAGAGAAAAAATTGGGGGAAAAAAATTACTAAATCAATATTGAGATCTAACAAAACCTGAACAGGGTTACTGTAAGTGCATCTCCATTGACCATATAATTGCGCAGCTATTTCAAAATTAAATTTACTGCATGAAAACACAATAATGTTGAATAAAAACTCTTCTTTTTTGATTCAAATGTTTTGGGGCCAGGACGAGGTGTGTTTTGGCCTTATCAAAATTGGTCCATTTCACAAAACTGCAGTGGAAACACCTGTTTTTGCATCATATGAATCACATGATCAACAAGCGGATGTTTCCACTGAAGAAAACAAGAAGTAGTAGCAGGATGATGCTGTGGTATGGTTTTTATTGACACATTGTGTGAACAAACTTATTCACATGTGATTTTTAATTACATTTGTGTTCTTTTAACACTAATGGATTATTGACAAAGTTTTGTGCACATTTGTAATGGAAACGCAGCTAATGTCTCATGGAGTCTCATGGCTAAAGTATAACGCATGTTGTGCTATTTCAAAAGTGTTTAGAGGATTTAAGGGCCATATAGCCTGAGCTTTACTGTGCCTGTAAAAAGTACTCACACCCTTTTATTACTTTTAGAAATGAATCATGATCAATAAAATTTGAATTTTTTTGACAAAAATAATTTTACTGTTAAAGTGAAAACTGATTTCTACAAAATAATGACATGTAAATAAAAAATATTTAATATTAGTGATTGTATAAATACTCACACCTTTCAACTCAGTATTTAGTGGATGTTTTTCTGGCTGCTGTCCCAGCAGAGAGTCAGAGTGGATCGCTTTCAGTCAGCTGCTCATTTGCAGCTGAAGTTTTTTCTCCATTGTTCCTGTTAAACTGTTCCAGCCCTGTCAGGTTGGGGGAGACGAGCTGTGAACAGCCCCATTCAAGTCCTTCCACAAATTCTCTATGGGATTAAAAAGTCTTGGCTTTGACTGGGCCACTCCAGAACCTTCATCTTGGTGTCTCAGTGTTTCTCAATTCCGGCCCTCAGGCCCCCTGCCCTGCATGTTTTAGGTGTTCCCCTTCTGCCACACACCTGTATTGAATCTGTGGATGATTAACAGGCTTCTGCAGGTCTTGATGACTGCAGAAGAGGTCATGCAATCATTTGTATCAGCTGTTCTGAAACAGAGACACATGCAGAGCAGGGGGGCCTGAGGACTGGAATTGAGAAGCGATGGTTTAGCTCTAGATGGATGCTTCAGATCGTTGCCTTGCTGGAAAATAAATGTTCTCTGAAGACATAGTTCCTGTGCCATTGTTCTGCCCACATGCATCACACAATACATGTATGGCACCAACTTACCAGAGGGACGCCAAAAATCCAGGGTTATGAAAAAATATTTAAATAAAAATATATGAGACATAGGCCTGTTGCGATAAACAATAAATCAATTAATTGTACAATAAATTAAAACTTTCGACGTCATTTCAGTTATCGGCTTTATCGTCTCTTCCGGCCTTTTTCTCTTTCTGTTGATGACACTGAATGAAAAAAGGCTCAACTCCAGTGCTCTCCACTGACCATCCCTTCCTCATATTCTTAGTGTAATGTCCAGCGCACACAACACGATCTTAGAGTTGTCGGCCGAATGTCTGCCCATTTTCAAAACCTGAGACACCACATATTAAACGACAGAAATCCTACGTATAATGGTTCGATCGGGTTCGATCGTGCTGTGTGGTGTCCAACAATGGGCACAAAATAATGGCTACAAGTTCAGTGAACTCATTTTAAAACCAGGCATTACTACAATCTACCTGCAATGCATGTGGCTCTAGTGTCAGCATAACGTCCTGACTGAAGGAAAATCATTAGAACCTATTTATGTCACGTTAACAAAGAACAGCTGAAAAGTTACCAGGTTCATCAACTGTCACAGATGTGGCACTCAGGGTTTTGTTTGGGGTGACTTGGTAACTCTTTGTCGCATTTATTACTGGGTCTCTCAGCCTCTTTGGATGGCTTCACAATTGATGCAAATACTCAGGGGGTTGATGGATGCATGCATTTGGGAGAGGTATGGCAAAGCAGCTGTGGACCTATTGGCGTCTGAAGAGACAACACATTGCCCGCTTTGGTTCTCCCTGGCATTGTCTGACCTAGGACGCACTGGCACACGACTGGCCGAGAGCGCTGCTCTACACTTTTCCACCGCTTCCCCTGATAGGCCCAACACTCCTGTGGGTCCTTCAGGAGGGGCAGCAGGTTCTTCTAATGGCCCCCCGGTGGCCAGAGAGAACCTGGTTTCCACTGCTGTACAGGCTCTGTTGCACCTCTTCAATGCCTCTTCCCAACAGGAAGGACCTTCTGTCACAGCAGGGGGGTCAGATCTTGAAACACAATCCCAGTTGCCTCCAACTCTGGGTTTGGCCGCTACGGGGCCCGGCATTTCCTTCTCAGAGTATGACGGAGACATCGGACATACAATGACTACTGCCAGGGGCCCTTCCACACGACTGGTGTAAACCCATAAGTGGAAGGTTTTTAGCAGCTGGTGTCATGCAAGATATGATGACCTTGTACACTGTCCTGTTTCTGTTATTTTAACCTTCCTTCCAGCGCTGCTTTCTCAAGGTCGGTCTCCATCCACTCTGAAAGTTTATTGCTGCCATCTCTTGTTGGCATATGGTGGTGAGTGGAGAAACGATAGAAACAAAGAAGTATCCTTGTTATGGCCTGAGAGGTCCCTGACGTCTGCACACTCCCTGTCGTGCTTGTGTGGGACCTCTCTCTCGTCCTTGCTGCCCTGCGATCTCCTCCATTTGAACCGTTGGCAGAAGCGAGCCTTGAGTGTGTGTCAAAAAAGATAGCTTTTCTCCTCGCCATGGCTTCAGTGAAGCTGGTGGGTGCACTACATGCGTTGTCTGTTCATGAGTCCCGTTATTGTTGGAACCCATCTGGTTCTGGCATTACTCTTTGGCATGATGTTGTGTTTCTCCCTAAGGTGGCCTCATCTGCGAGCCACTCTGTGCCCCTCCAGTGTGCTTGCCTTGATGTAGGTGGGCCTGATGAGCCTCTCTGCCCTGTTTGGGTATTGGAAGCATATGTCAGACTCACAGCTTCTTCGTGGCAGTCTGATAGTCTGTTTGTTTGCTACACAGGTCCCCGCAAGGGGCAGGCCCTTTCTAAACAGCGTCTTGCACGTTGGATTGTGGACGTGGTGAAACAAGCATACAATCTACAGGGACACAACCCCCTGCTGGTGTATGGTGCCATTTCACCAGGAGCATCAGTATGTCATGGGCTGCTATGACTGGGGTCACTCTGGAGGCTATATGTGCATCAGCCTCTTGGTCATCCCCAAATACCTTTGCTAGGTTTTACAGGGTTAACTTGGCCGCCTTTCACCCATTGGAGGGGATCCTATTCCAGCGCGCATCATCATCCCAGTGAGGTGGGCATGTTTTGGGGGTTGTTTCTTTTCTGTCCTCAGGACTTTGTTGGTAATTGTCATCCAGTGCTTTAAGCACTGCCTCTGGCGGTCAGTAGGGATAAAGTAGAACGAAAGTAACAACAGTAACTACGGTTCTATGAATCCCAGATGACCGCCAGAGCCCTCGTTCCCTTGGAATCATCTTGTTTCACGAGAAGATTAAGGGACTGAGCTGACATTGTCACATGATTATATAGACTTACCGGTGTCACCGGGGGTCACACATGACCATGTTGGTATAAGATACTCGACTTGTACATGCGCAAGAGTGATCATTCAGTCCTTTAAGTACCCCCTCTGGTGGTCAGTAGGGATAAAGTAGAACCATAGTTACAGTCGTAACTTTCGTTTCATTGAACCATAACTCAGAAAATCAATTTGTTCATTGACATCAAAATTGCTGCTGATGTGTGACACTGGTGATAACATATCACCAATGGCTGCAGAGAACTGAGCGGTGGTTGACGAGGTAATCCTTTGAGAAGTTGTGGATCTTGTACATTTTTTAATTACAGTGGTTGAAATAGCAATTGAGAACAGAACAGGTAAATGATTGGAAATGCAAGTTTGACAGACTTCATTGATATTTAAACAAAAGCAATGAGATAATGCAAGGTCCAGAGTATGGCCTTTTTCATGAGTTGGGCCAACCAACCAACTTTTAATTGAATAAAATTAAAGGAATCACTCAAGTTAAGGAAGTCCTTTACTAATGGTTTGTTATCACAACATACGTGTATGTTGAAATCTCCGACAGTTAGTATCTGATCATGGTGATCCCAGTCAATCCGAAAATTCAGAGACTAAGTCCTTATTAACTCCCAACTAACTTAGCAGGATGGTAAACCACTCCACACAGCAATGAAGGAGTTTAATTTCAAATTATTGAAGCTCAAAACTGAAGTATGGATTTGCAGAAATTTGTTGACAGTGAAAGCTAGATCTAAATACTGTCTCTTGTACTCTGCCTTTACCAGTCTTATGTGGAGAGTTAAAATAAGCACAGTCTGAAGGAAGATGTCCTGAGAATGGGTGGGTTTAGGGCGGTTCATGGCACCAGCATTTGTGTTCCATTTCACGCAAATTGGGTTGTATAAAGAAAAGTTGCAGAAATCACCTGTGTGCGCATGGTTTTATATGTCTGAATTTTTTGTGCGTTGCACTTTTAAAAATTTGTCACTGCACAAACTTTTAGAGTGAAAGCTGGGCACTCTTTTACACTAGGCTCCTGGTGTCCTCTCTGGTCTCTTTCCTGCACAGTCACTCAGTGCAGTAGGATGGCATGATGTAGGCCAGGGGTCACCAACACGATGCCAGCGGGCACCCGGTTGCCCGAGGGGACCTTGTCAGTCGCCTGCGGAGCAAGTTCTAAAAATAGCCATTGTCATTAGGGAGCATTGCCAAAGAAATTATTTAATGTTTTTACATTGAATTAGTAACATTTGTTTATATTTAGATTTTTAAAAAAGTAAATTATAAAACATGTTTAAAATAAATTGCTTTATGCATAGAATTCTTTTCTATGGTTAAAGTCCAGAACTGCGCAGACGCCTGCACGATTTTATCGGAGTGCAGCAGTGCCTGCAGCTGTACGGCTGCACACACTCTGCCTACCTTAAGATTTTCCTTGAAGTAAAAAATAGAAAAGAATAATTTCTGAAATTTTTATTATGGAACCCTCTTTATAATTAAACTTGTGGAGAAAAAAAAGATCCTATGTTTCAAAACATCTTGTATGTAGCGCACGTCTGAGCCTTTGGGGTCTTTGCGCACACCAAAGCTTAAATCTTATTGGTCAGTTTGCTTTTATTTATTTGGCGGCTTGGCACTTTTTCTGTAAACTAAAAATTAATGAGCAGAGTTTGAACGTCCCGTAGTTCTAAGAGCGGTTTGGATCCTGGCGGCGCTTTTTACCTTGTGCGGTTCTGGCAGATCGCTGGTTTATGAGCTTCTTTGACGTTTCCTGAACGAGAGAGTTGATTGGTCACCCGGTAGCTGGCATCTGCTGCTCTTCTTGAGCATCGCGCTAAGACTGTGGGTTAAACAATTTAATCTAGTCGAAACATTCCCCAAAAGAATAAAAATTAAGCCAACATTGTTGCTTCACCTTCTCCTTTTGGACGTCTGACACCACCTGAACCTGGGAATCAACACCCTCCTCTTTCCGTGGATCTCACGGGTAGGCTTCGCTTCCATGTCTTTATTATTTAGTATCGTATGGGGAAGAAAAAGGGTGCACTGCTTTAGTGGTTTAGGTTTGTGCTGCTTTTGTGCGATGCGCACATGAGGTGCGTTGGAGAGGTGGTTGTGCTCTTGCAGGTCAGGTGCAGTGATAGCTTTGTACCTTCCGATCTGTCTGACTTTTTTTTTCCACATCTGCTGGTGTCAACCAACAGGTGACCCGTCAGCTTTCAAATTTGCGAAACCACGCAAAAAGCTAATAAACCGGTGACCCGCCAGACTGTAAAAAGCTCAGGCGGGATCTTAGAACAACGAGAGGTTCCAAACTCCACTCATCATTTTTAGCTCACAGAAAAAGCAAACTGACCAATAAGATTTAGGCTTTGGCATGCACTTTGACCCCCAGAGACTCACACTGATGTGGGCTACATACAAGATGCTTTGGCACAAAATAACTTTTTCTTCTCTCCACAATTTTGTTAATAGTAAAGAGGGTTGGATAATAAAAAATACAATAACATTACTTTGCTTTTTTTATTTAAAGGAACATCTCACATTGCATACGGCTGCAGCTGCAACAATCTATACTCTCCAGTCACTTGTAGTCACTTGTATCCATCCTCTGACTGATACTTTTCAACAACCTTTTTGCTGATTTGCTTGGAGTGTTTTCTAGTGATTATGCCATAATGGTAACCAGGAATAACAAATAAATGGAGCCTACAGACACATGTATCTTTATACTACAATCACTTGAGACACTCAGCTGATTTCCATTCCACTCATTGTGAGATGTTTGTTGGACTTTTGTTTAATTAGATCAATCCCTTTAAAGGGGTGAATATGTCCCTTATTTGACAATGTCTTTTATTTGTCATTATTTTGTAGAAATATGTTACACTTTGAATTAAAGATGTTTTTGTGATTTTCTTCTTGAACATCGATTTTAATTTAAGGAAAAAATGACCTCTTTGTTTGGAATCCAACAGACTATGGAAAAATTTATCATTATTTTGCCTCAAAACAAATGAAGTTGAAACGCAAATCTTTTTTTGATTTGCTTTTCAACTTGTGCAGTCAACATTATAGAGTGCTCAAAGCTAATGAAGGTTGTCTCTCTTGACCATGCAAGTTTCGAAAAGGCAACATGTTTGTTAAACTTTGGTTGACCTGGATTTGTAAGAAAAGCAACCCTTCAGGTTTTACTTCTTGATAAATCTACTACAATTCAAATTCATCAATGTCAAGAAATACTAATGGGAGCATTTTACTTCGTCTGGTTCAGATTCAGTATCTAGATGAATGAAGATGAGCCAGACATGGCAGGAAGAGTGCAGAGTTAGGTCTCCTGACACATTTAGGGTAACATTGGAAACTAGGTTAAATCTCAGCATGGTTGACCTCAAATCGTATCTTCAATGGCTGATCTGTTTTTCAGATCAGCTGAAAAACATGTTCAGCCGATATGAAAATTAATTTACTGTTTATAGCTTCAACAAAAAAAACTTTAAAATATTTTTATTTCAGCCTTTGGGAGGTTGCAGTAGTTCTGTAGGCTTGAATATGATTTCTAGCTTAGAATTCTTGCATGTGAAATTGTCTCAGGATCTCTTGACAGACTTCAGACCTTTGCTCTAAGTCAGGGGTGGGCACTCCTGGTCCTCGAGGGTCCTGCAAGTCTTAGATGTCTCCCTGGTCCAACACACCTGAATCCAATAGCTGAATCACCTCCCAAGTGCAGTCAGGCTCCCCAGAGTCCTGCTAATGACTTCATTATTTGACTCAGGTGTGTTGAAGTAGAGATACATCTAAAGGGTGCAGGACACCGTCCCTCGAGGACCAGGAATGCCCACCCTTGCTCTAAGACAAGACATGGAAGCTACATGTTTAGAATGACATATGTTAGTGTTTGTGCTGAATGAAATACTGTTTTCACAGAGGTGTGGAGAGGTTGGGAGGAGGCTACATCGTCGTTGATCCTATTCTTCGTGTTGGAGCAGACAACCATGTCCTCCCACTGGACTGTATCACCATCCAGACGTACTTGTCCAAATGTCTGGGATGCCTTGATGACTGGCCAGACAGACTGCGAGTAGCCAAGGAGTCAGGTGGGTATGGTCTTCAGATCCAAATGCAAACATGCAAACATCCCACAGAGGTTTTATAGCTCATTTGTTTTTTTTGCCTTGAGATATTTAAAATATAAAGGCTAACTTGTTGTAAAAATATAGCTGCAATGATTCAAGTTTAGTCATGTTTCTTTGTGGAGTAAAACAACAGTCCCTGCAACCAAAACTATTTTAAAATACATATCTGACTGTCAATATAATAGCATCTCCATTAAAACCATATCAATTTGGCTATTTCAGTTTACTTCTGAAAAGTAAATTGTTAGTGTCTATTTCTGTTTCTAATCACAGTACAGTGGATGAAAATCCTAAATGTATACAATATTTAATAGTATCAAGTATAATCCAGAAATGTGGAAGTATGTGATACATTTGTCCTTGATTTTTATGTTAGTATTTTATGTAAATGTTTTCCTGGTGTTTTTGTATGAATATTGATTTTATGTTCGTGTTTAAATGTATGCCATTCATGTTGCTTGCAAGACAAATCTACCTAAAGTCCAGATTACACAGAGATCCAGCCAGTCATTTGCACACCTTCAGTGATCGGAGTTTCTGACACTGGCATTGGCAGAGTGGAACTTTTTGGCAATGACCCAAGTGGAGGTGTGAAAATCCATGGCTGCAGGGTTTGTTCTATCAATTAAAAGGCAGATAACAAAAATAATCCATCTATTTTCTGTACATCCTTGTCCCTAGTGGGGTCGGGAAGGGTGCTGGTGCCTATCTCCAGCGAACGTTTCTGGCGAGAGGCAGGGTACACCTTGGACAGATCGCCAGTCTGTCGCAGTAACAAAAATAATGACAGAATTGTATTTGTGTTATCAGAACTTCTGATAAGGAATATCAGATGACTGTAGGAACTTCTCATTTAATTTCCCAAGTAAATGTAAACTTAACTTATATCTGAAAAGAGACAAAGTGCAGCCCAAAGGCCCCCAATGATGAATAAAACCTTTGGACTCGGCGTTCCCTCGCCCAGACGTGGGTCACCAGGGCCCCATTCTGGAGCCAGGCCTGGAAGGGGGGCATGATGGCGAGCGTCTGGTGACCGGGCTTTTACCCATAGAGCCCAGCCAGGCTCAGCCCGAAGAGGAAACATGGGCCCCCCCTCACATGGGCCCACCACCCGGCATGCGGCTCAGGTGGTCGCTGAGGCAAAAACTTGGGCGTGGGAGGAGTTTGGAGAGGCCATGGAGAAAGACTTCCATATGGCTTCGAGGTGATTCTGGTGTACCATCCGGCGTCTCGGGGTTGGGGAAGCAGTACAGCACCAATACTGTCTACAGTGGGGATTATGTGCTGCTGACCTCAACTCGGGATGTTGTGGGCCGGTGGGCAGAGTACTTCGACGACCTCCTCAATCCCACCAACATGGCTTCTATTGTGTAAGCTGAGCCTGGGGACTCTGGGTTGGACTCTCCAGTCTCTGGGGTCGAGGTAGCCGAGGTGGTCAAAAAGCTCCTCGGTGGCAGGGCCCCGGGGGTGGATGAGATCCGCCCGAAGTTCCTTAAGGCTCTGGATGTTGTAGGGTTGTGTTGGCTAACGCGACTCTTCAATATCGCATGGACATCATGGACATCAGTCTGCCAATCCCCTGGATTGGCAGACTGGGGTGGTGGTCCCCCTGTTCAAAAAGGGGGGCTGGAGGGTGTGCTCCAATTACAGGGGGTCACATTCTTAAGCCTCCCTGACAAGGTCTATTCTGGGGTTCTAGAGAGGAGGGTCCATTGGATTGTTGGACCTCGGATTCAGGAAGAGCAGTGTGGTTTTCGTCCTGGCTGTGGAACACTGGACTAGCTCTACACCCTCAACAGGGTCCTGGAGAGTGCATGGGAGTTCGACAAACCAGCCTACATGTGCTTTGTGGACTTGGAGAAGGCGATCGTAGCACAGCTGAATTTGAATTCACAATTTAAAGCTGCAGTATGTAACTTTTACAAAAATGTTTTTTGCATATTTGTTAAAATTGTCACTATATTGTGACAGGATAATATGAGACAGATGATCTGTAAAATGATCGAGCTATTCCACTTCCTTTTTGAGTTACTATTGCCATCTGAAGAACTGCACCAGGAACAACCAATCGGAGTCAGGAGGAGGGTCTTAGCATTGTTATCATGCTTATTTAGCTGCTGCTCAGTGTGCTAATGGTGGAGAAACAACCATCATTGGTCGTGCATCATTGGTCGAGCTCTGGCTCGCAAGGAATGCGAGCCAGAGCATTCCTTGAAGGCTCCCTTGTGGCGAATCAGCTGTAGCACAGCTGAGAGCAAGGGAGAGAATGTGAGCAGCATGTACACAAGCAAGTTTGACAGAATTAAGATCCTCCTCTTGGTTCTGATTTGTTGTTTCTGACTGAGTGGGTGTATTTCTGGGGTTAGTACTGGGAGCACTGGAAGGAGGCAGATTAGCTTTTTTTCACAGATTATCTATCCCATGTTATACTGTCAAAACGTAATGATAATTTTAACAATGTTTTCTAAAAGTTAAATACTTGAGATTTAAGCCTCTCGCAACGTTAGGAGCTTTGTACTGAGAAGTATTTCAGGTTTTAGCTCATTTCTGCTACCGCTAGTCTGAAAGAGCTGAGTTTGGGAGATGTGGGGGAGGTGTACCCTGAGAGTTGGAAGCTCTGCTTGGGAACTGGAGCTCTACTGGGGATAGGGTTTCCTGTATTATAAGCATGGTTGGCCACCAGATGCTACTTGTCCCTCCTTTGGAGTAAGCTTGTTTTATTTTAAATAGGTTTTTTATGCATCTGCAAATCTGATCTGCACATGCAAGTTTACCTCTACAAGCAATATTGTGAACAAAAGGTCATGTGTGGCATACATTTTATATACTTGCCCAGTACATATTCTGGCACGTGCTTGGCTTTAATATACATTAAAGTTAATGTAAATTAAACATTACCAGTAAATCACAGACAGGTCTTGTCTTTCAAGAGTATTTCTTTCAAATTCTGCATTAGCTTGGATAAATGATTTGATCATCATTCATTTTTTCTGTTATTTATTTTAGTTTTTAAATCTGACCAAGGCTGGCCCAAGATTTCATGGGGCCTTGAACAGAATTTGGTGGAATCTGGGAGAGGGGGCCAAGTTTAAAAGCAATGAGTGATAATTGGTTATTATTTGCTGAAATGACTTTGTGAAAGCACCCAACTCAAACACAATTAAAGCTGCTACTCTGGCATCTTTGGCACCAGAACGATGCAAGATGTTTTCCACATCAAAGGGACCCTCTGTAGATTCTGGATCATGTTGAAGGACTCCACAGAGCTAAATAGCACAGGATTTGAGCACCCTCGGACTCACACCATCAGGGCCTGCAGCCTTGCCAGAGTCTCACAGGGTGGAGTCTTCTAACATCTTCAGGGCAATGTTTACTGTAGAGGAGATCGGTTGAGGTCCGAAATCAGAGAGTCCCATGGTATGTGATGAGATGGTGCAAAATCACATGGGGAAAGACTGAAGAGGGGCAGCACCTACCCCTGCTGCTGTGGACAGTAGCAGGTGTAGGTGTAGGGGCCGATGTGTCAAATTTGTTAAAAAAACAAGTTGAGTTCATTGGCTCTGTCAACTTTGCCCTCAATCGTACTACTGCCTGCTGACCTGAACCCAGTCATTACTCTCCAGACCGCTGGTGTTTTTCTGCTGGAGTTTCCTTTCCAGCTTCCTCTTATAATCCTCCTTAGTTCTTCTGTTCTTCACCTTCAATAACCTCTGAATTACTTTAACATCATCTGTTGCCATCTCTGAAAGTCCTCTGCTTCTCATTCAGGATGGTTTTGATCTCCTTTGTTACCCAGCGCTTGTTATTTAGGTACATTAAATTTCTCAGTAGGGATGATGGAGTCAACACAGAAGTTAATGTAGTGTGTTATGCACTCAGTGAGCTCATCAGTGTCCTCCTTGTTCGGCTCAGAGTGCCTGCCAGTTAGTGGGCTCAAAACATCCCTGCAGTGTGTCCTTGTCTAGTGTTGCTGACTTGATGTAGGGCTGCCATCTTGGAGTGGTCATTCTCTCAACTCAGTTTTATTTGTTTGCCAATGAAGTATAAGTGAGTTTAGTCTATAATAATTTACTGAATACTGAGCTGATTTTCATGCTTTTTTGATAACCTTCTTTCTAAATCTTATTCACAAAGCTATCAGCTACATGTGTAAGGACACTTTTTTTAAGCATTTCTGAATTGGATTGATGCATGGCTCAGTAAGTATATATTATATATTTTCTCATTGGGGTTAACAGAATGGAATATTGTGATTTGATGTAGGATAAGCATTTTTAAAAAACACATATCCTTCTGTCATGTTATTGTAACACAGTAGAGAAGGGTAGTATATACATTTTAGATAAATGGGCCAATAGATTTGGCTATTGGAGCACAGTGGAGTGTTTGAATGACACACAAAGGCAGTTGGCTTTAGTGAAATAAAATATACAATTGACAGTTGCACAAAACACACAATTATGAAAACAAAATTACACACAATAAAATACATAAAATAATGACAATAATACTTGGCCAAGTGCTAACTCTTAGTTTCAAATATTTTGGGTGCACCCTGTTAATCTGCACTCTAAATTCAGTTAAAGTGCCCCACACATCCGGACTGAGAGCCACTATACAGTTGTCTGAGGCGTGTCGCATTGACATCGGTCAGGTTTTTTTTAATATATGCTGGATTGTTCCTGAAGTGGATCCTCCTTTGATCTTGATGGCGATCCTCCCCACCTGGACCTAAAGAAAGAACCGGATTTCTTCTGTTCCAGTTGGAGTCCTGCTGCACCCTGTGGTGTGGTAGGCGTGAAACACACATCTTCACACACAGTTGGTTATGTGTGAGACCACCGACTGACATTCTTCATTCTTATTGATTTTTTTATTGGAATTTTGGACAATACCATTTGGACCAATTTTATTTCAGACATTATAACAAACTGCTGTGGTGGAAATTCTCCTCTGTGAAAGATGTCGAGTTGCAAATTGGAAATGAATTTAATTAATCTCTTGACTAATAGAATGGAGAACAAGATGAACCAACTGCTAGAAAGAGCTAACGGCTCCTAACGCCTTCTGGCGCTGCACAGCTCAGAGTCTTATTACGTCGTATCTCTAGGGCAAACCAACAGTACTGCAGACCCGGGGGAGCAGGGCGGGACCCACAACGGCAGTCTGCATTCTGATTGGTTCAGATGCTCTGGAAACTAAATTTCCTATTGGCCAGGTAGACCACCAGCTTCCTTAACCTCTGTCTCTTAAAGAGGCATACCCACTTTATGTGGGTTACAGTATATCCAGCCCTAACCATGTTTTCCTGTAGAAGAGTCCTGGGTGCAGTGAATCCCCTTTCTCTTTAAAGTGGCTTGGCATGCTTTCTGGGGGAAACCCTTTGTGGAAAGGTGGAACTTAGCGAAAACAAACATTCATGCACCCGCAACGATTGTTATGGGAGATTCAAAAATTTCTCAAATATCCATTAAAGAATCAAAGCAACTGCATGGAAGTTTTTGATGAGGAATAACATGATGCAAAGCTCAAAACCAAATTTTTTACATAATATGCCCCCTTTAACTTGAGATGAGACAGTGTATCCTGGATACCATGGGACTCTCTGATTTCAGCTGAAATCCATACCTTGTGAATCTCAATCAACTCTTAAATTGATTATTCTTTTCTCACCCCTGTTGATAAACACTTGAAATGTATCACTCTAGGTGCAATTTATGTAACTGTTGCAGACTCTGGACATATGTGCATGAACCACATGAGATCTTGTACTTTCTTTCCTTCAGGTTACAACATGATCCACTTCACTCCTCTGCAGACTTTGGGAGAGTCTAGGTCCTGTTACTCCTTAGCTGACCAGCTGACCTTTAGCCTGGAGTTCAGCCCAGATGGCAAGAGTTGCACCTGGGAAGATGTGGGAAGACTGGTGGAAAAACTGAGGATGGAATGGAATATGGTATCAATCACTGATGTGGTGTATAATCACACTGGTGAGTGGATAGAGATTATAGAGATTTTTTATTCCTGTTGGTAAACTTTTGTTTTGCACCTCTGCCAAGCAAAACACATGATTCTGCTCTAAAACAATTAATCTGTCCTGATGAAATAATTTCTATTGTTCTTCATAAGACCCCTTATTAATTTAAAAAAAAAATTGGAATAATATGTACAACATGTTACATAAACAATAACTAAAAGAACGACAAGGCTTAAAGAAGGTAGAAGAGCAAAATTACTGGCAGGAAAAGGTTACATACAGCAAATTACGGCAGATTACATGAGAATTTTTTACAAATTGAAGTAGGCTTTAAAGCTTTAGTATTGACACAGTTTTTTAGAGAATGCAAAAATAAAGAAACATAGGCACAAGCATTCAATTTGGGTTTCAACTGAAGAAATTTGCATCTGTGGATATTAAAGTTTGATAAAATTAGTAAGTTTATAACAAAAACTATTTTTTGGAGTATTTAAACAGAAAAAGTCACATAATATAGTTTGAAAGTTAAACGGTATGTTTATTTCCAATTTTCTTTTTAGGAGTAAAAAAATATCTTTCCAAAATATTTGAATATAATAGCAGTCAGAGAAAAGATGAGTGATGGTTTCCTCAGAATTGTGACAGAATGGACATAGAGGGTCTACATTTGGGTAATGTTTAAATATTTTTCTATTAACAGGATAGCATCTATGTAGAAACGTTAGAGACACTTCTCGAGTCATATTATTTATCAAGTATTTCTTCAGCAATAACCAAACATCTTTCCAACAAATATCATTAAAGATACTGTATCGTCCCAAAAAAAGTAGAAGCTGGTTTGCTTATATGATGTCTTATTATTAGCTCTCTAATACATTTGTTGTTAGTTTTTCTACATAAAAATGGGTCAGAGTTACCAATGAATAATTATTCTGTTAAGTATGGGGTTGAACAGAGGATGACAATAACATTTTCACTCCAGAAGGAGTGGCATCAAATACAATTGCAAATTCTTTAGGTAGTACAGGAAAATGATGTGGTCAGAAATTCATTAAGAGTCATTACCTTCTTTGTTGAAAAGTTGATGTACAAAAACAATGCCTTTTTCAAACCATTTTTTAAGAAAAATAGATTTATTTTTAAAGCAAATGTCTTTGTTATTCCAAATATAGTATTTGTGTGGGGAAAGGTTATGTTTTTGTATTAAATTCCGGCATAGGAATAGCTGTTTATAAAAACTGGAAAGTTTATGTAACCCAGTGTTTAAAAACGCAAGAAAAAAAATAATAGATGTTGATTCAATGTCTTATTCTACCAACATAGCTAAAAGGTAATTACGTAAATCTTCAAAAAATGTGAAATATGCTTTCAGCGTTAGCTTCTATTGACAGATTAGGCAGCCAATGGCTGGCGCGGTCTGGTTTCGTGTCGGCCAATGGGGTTGATCGTCCTGCCCCTTTTTAACAGCTGGCGGTTGTTTCGTTCGGAGCGCGACAGACAGGCTTGAAAGCTAACAGCTGATGGTTGCTTCGCTCATAACGCTTGAGAACAGCTGACGGTTGTTTCGCTGAGAACGCTGGAGAGCTAACAGCTGACGGTCGTTTCTGTAAAGAGCTAGAAAGAAATTGACGAATCTGGAAATTGATCTCAGAGGGTTTCCCCCGTGAACAGCTGAAGCCCGAAAAATAGCCGTTGAAGGCTCAGAGCATCGGTCAGGTTTTTTGAGCTTGTACGGTACACTTTTGGCCTGGAGGGCCAAAGATTCCAAGACCCTCTTCTCCTGAAACTGGATGGCGAGCCCCAGCCCAGAGGACCAGGCGCACGGGTAGATAGTGACCCGACTGGTCACCAGCTGAGAGACTTTGAGACTCATTGGAGTCTCATTTGATTCATTGGAGACTGAAGTATTCAATTTATTTATTTATTATTTTTTAAAAGCGCGCAGTATTTGTTTGTTTGTTTTAAATGTGGATCCACAATTGTTTATTATATTAAATATTTGCTCTTTTCTTGTAGACACTGTGTGTTCTGTTGTTGCTCACACCTGGGTTCCCTCGAATTTAAAATCTTCTGATTAGGCCCAACTTCCTATATATATATATATATATATATATATATATATATATATATATATATATATATATATATATATATATATATATATATATATATATATAGTATAAATTAATTAACCTGTTTTTGTAAGTTGCAGGTAACATTTAACTGGATTTTTTTTCTTTTTTTAAAATACTTATTTATTTTTTAATGATCAGACATTGACATCAACATTTTGCATGGCATACCTCACAGACAAAATTTGTAGGTATAGTTTATCCAAAGCTATGACGAGTAAGCATGGTTCATTTTGAAGTCTGTGTATCATTGCCTTCTGTCTCTATCCAGGTTTTGTTTGTGGGAACATAAAAGGAAAATATAGAAAGAAGAAAATAAAAAAAAACCCAAACTAACAGGGTCAGAGAGTATAGCTTTAACAGGTGTACCAATATATGAAACTGTAAATCCACAAAACAATTTATTGAATCAATGAGTTTTGTTTATAAAGTGCAAGCTAAAGTCAGGTGGCATCCTTTCATATTGAATTATTTGTTTTCCTCAAAAAAAGCTAAAAACAAATATGTATATATAAAAACAATCCTATATTATTTCTGGCATATATTATTTGAGATATTGTTCCCATTTATTCCAGTGTTTAAATAAGTCTATTTTTAAATTAACTGTGATTTTTTTCCATTTTGTAAATATCTGCCACTATTTGAGCCCATTCTCTAGCAGTAGGTGCTTTCTGTACCATCTATTTTTTTGTAATTGCCTTTTTTCCAGCCGCTACAAGTATATTCCACAGGTATCCATCTATTGATTGCATTTTGGGGGTTTTGCATCCTAAAAACATGGTTTTGAAATTTGATGGAATGTTGATTTGAAAAATTTTGTTTAATATGACATCTATAGTGCTCCAATCAGGGTTTTTTTTTTCCCCACCAGGGGGTCCTTTTTGTGAGCTCTAGTGTCCCTTATTCAACAGTAGGCTGACAGGAAAGGGGGAAGGAGAGGGGGGAAGACATGCGGCAAATGTCGTCGGGTCTGGGAATCGAACCCGCGACGGCCGCGTCGAGGACTGAAGGCCTCCAAACGTGGGGCGCGCTACCCTCTACGCCACCGGAGCACGCCCCCCAATCAGGTTTTTTGTTTCCGATACCATTCACCCATGAGGCCGATCTCTGCCTATCACCGATCTCTGCAGCAGCTATTCAGTCAAAAGGACAACTGAAAAACCTCCAATCAGTAAAACAATATTTAACAGTAAAGTTCTCAACAACCTAATTTATACATAAATCAAATAAATCTCATAACACTGTCTACATCAAATAATGTGAGGTAAGAAAGGAAATATTCATTCAATGTTAAAAACAGGTTGCATCAAAATAAACAATCTTGAGTTACTAAATCAAAACGTGCCGAGAACATGGCCGTTTAGTTTTGGTTCTGATTGGTTGGTTCTGACTGAGCTGAGTAATTCTGGAGAACACAGGAGGAGGCAGAAGAGATTGATTACTTTTTCTGAGATTATCGGTCTTATGTTAGGACATAGCAGAAGTTTTAATACATATCCAAAATATTTTTTCTGTTTAACTTGCATGTTGCTGCGTTAAGCACACGTTGGGTGTGAGAGTTCACTGTGGGGTGGAGCAGAACTGGCGCTCCGTCTATAAAATATTACTACCAGTAGCGCGTAGCAGCGGTCCAACAAGGAGAGCAGAACCAGCGTCTTGCACTGCTCGCTTGTTGATTTAAATAATTTTTCAAGTTATTTGTTTAGTTTTCTGACCATGATGCTAATACAGGTGAGTGTTAGTAGTTGTGCGCTGCTTTACCTGCTGTCTGTTCGTTTTTTTTCCTGCAGTGAGCCTCAATGTAGCCAAACTCCGTCAAGTGCTTGTTTTTTAAATGTCATACTAGATTTGTTGTGTTGATGCATTTTGACGTACGCAAACGTCCCCATTCACTCTGAGAGCGTTATAGTTCCACTGTGACATAGCTTAGGATTTGTTTCCCCTCGCTTGCATAATGTGAAGGAAAGAGGAGATGATCTGCACACGCAGGTTGCGAAGTGAGATACAGGTAATCGGTTTTGGTGATCAGCAACAAGAGGCTGTGATCTGTCATCACCGATCATACCCTTTTTCACAGAAATTGGACGATTTTGATCGGTGGGCAATCGATCGGCACACATCTAGTAGATATCTATAAAAATCTTCTTATTCCAAATTATAATTTTCTTGTCATGTGTTGAAGCTTTCCATTTGATTATCTTTCACAATCTGGAAGGTTACTTTTATACCTTTTGTTATCCAGGTTTTGATTCTGGGGTCGTTGCTGTTTGGTAGAAAGCTTTTGTCATATGCTAACCAGTTTAACACCTTAATTTCTTTGTTTAGTTTGGTTGTTTTTACACCTTCCCTCCATGTTGTTAGTTTTGATTTATCCCATTTATTTTTCAGTTTGTTTATCAAATTAGCGGAGTGAGTTCTTCTTTAAAGGTTTTAGACCATTTGGAGCTGAAACCATCATTCCTTGACAATTTGTTATTCGTTAGATTCTTAATTGCATATTTTATTTTGGTTTTGGTTATTTCAACACTAAGTTTATTTTCTTCCTCGGTCATTTGTGGGAGAGCAAGTGAGTCTAGAAATAAATCAGTTTCCTTTTCTTCAGCCCTTGTTATTTTAGAAAATAGTTTTTTGTAAAATGATGCAAAGGTGGGTAGTATGTCTTGCTGTTTAGTCTTTATTGTATTACTATGATTGTCGCAAATTTTAAAAATGGTCCTATTTGCTTGTTGTTTCCTAAGTTTCCAGGCTAAGTTTAGAACATTTTGCACTGCTCTCATAATACCTATGTTTTGTGAAAAGCATCTGTTTTATTGTTTCTTGGGTAGCCAAATCATTAATGTAATTTCTTATCTTTCTAATCTCTTGTAATGTTTGTTGGCTTTTATTTTGAGCATGTCTATTTTCAAGCTCTTTTAATCCTTCCTGCATCTCTTGCAGTTTTTTCTCTTTGTTTCTTTTTAACTGATGCTATGGCTATAATTTTCCCCCATAGTACAGCCTTAGCTGTACAAACTTTCTACACTCCCATATGTTGTAACCATGTTTTCCTGCCATCCATATTAGATCCTGTCTTTGCCCAATGGCAGAGAACAGGCTTAAGTAAATTTAATGACCTTTTATATAGATTCTGTTTTCGCTACCTTTGATCCTATTTCCTCTAAATTTAGTTTACAGGGTTCCTCCCTATTTCGATATCTCCAGATTTGTGACTTTGTTCATAACAGCAGTCCTTGCTTTCCCAATTTACCCCCAAAAAGAGATAGACATAATTTTGCAAACTTCTATACAATGTAGAGGTCTCATCTCCAAAATTTATAATTGGATCTCATCATTCAGTACAGTAAAGCTCAATGAGATCAGAGCAGAATGGTCAGAAGAACTTGGAATATCTCTGATGAGACTTGGAATCACGCAGTATGTAGAGTAAATGGGTCAACATCATGCACTCGACTTGGACTAATTCAGTTCAAGGTCTTTCATAGGATTCATTACAGTAGAGTCTCAAGAATTTATTCTACAGTTAGTGAAACTTATGCTCGTTGCCATATAGCTAAGGTAAATTTAACTCACATGTTCTGCTCCTGTAACAAATTGTGCAACCGCAAGCCTCTGGAGGATCTTTCCCATATTGCTACAATTTGTCAGATCCTATCTGAAGCTTTTGAAATAGGAATCCAACCCTGTGCTGAATTGGCAATATTTGGAGTTTCAGAGGAGGATAGATAATTAACACATGATTTTAAAAATGTACTGACTTTTTCAACTCTCCTCGCCCGAAGAAGAATACTATTGGCGTGGAAATCAAAACATCCACCCAAGGCTTCTCTTTGGTTGAAAGATCTGACCCTGTTCCTTAAGTTCCTTAAGAAGATCAAATTTTGTGTTAGAGGTTCAATCCAAACATTTTCTAAAACTTGGGTCCCTCTATTATTTTATTTTTAGAGACTGGATTCCCTCCCTCAAGCCTGAAAGTCACACAGGAGCTGGCTCTGCTGTGTGTGTGCCTGTGCCTCGGCTCGGCAGCCTCAGTGGTTTGTGGTTCTGGCTACTGACAGTGATTGTCAACCTGTGCAGTTTTAAATATCCATGTCCTGACTTGGTTTGTGAACCCATGCTTGTGTGGATGCTTGTTTGCATGCTGTCCACGTTTTTGAGTTGTTCTGTCTTTGTCTCCTGGGTTTTCATGCTTGTGGTCTTTCAGCTGTATAATTATTGTTGATTTTTATCGAGTGCTGTTTTTTTTCTCCATTGTATTTTTCTTATTTTATTTTGTTGTCTCTATTGTTTGCAGCAGGGTATGGATGGATGGAGAGAGGTAGGGGTAAAAAAAAAAGCCATGTTTGCTTTGTCCCTGTGGTCAACAACCTGCTGTTGATGGATGGTTAAATAAAATAAAATAAAAAATAAACAAGTAGTCCAGCCTTGTATATACCAGATAGGGGTTAGAGAAGTGGGTATTTGCCTGGTCCTTGGATTCATTTCCCTCCAAATGTCTATTAGTCTGATGTTTTGCATTAGGTTGCTGAATTTTTTATTAATTGTTATACTGTTAACTTTTTGTCTAGAGGTTTAGCTGAAGGTGAATACTAAAGTCTCCCCAGCAGATAAGTATTCCCTCTAAGTTATTTGCAATCAGATCCGTTATCTTAGTAAAAAAATAAAACATCACTTCCAGGTGGGGCGTAAATATTAAGAAAAGTATATGTCTCTCCATTTATGTTTCCTCTGATTAATATACACAGTGTTCCAAATTATTACATGCTACAGTACAGACCATTAATGAAGCAGAGTTGTGTGTAAGCTCAAGGCCAAATCGGTTGAATTGAATTTTCAACACCTTGGGGAAGACAGTAACTTAAAGAGGGTTACATTCACTGATGCATCCTTTGGAAATCTTTCAGATGGGGGTACTCAAGGTGGGCACTTCATTGTTTTGATGGGTGACAGTGGGCGCTTCTCTCCCATTTCATGGCAGTCAAAGAAAATTATCAGAAGCACACTGGCTGGTGAAACACTCACTATGTCTGAGGGGATTAATAATGCCATTTTTCTTTCCACACTCTTTTCTGAACTCAGTGCTGGTAGTACTGCTTGTCCTCCACCTATAATCTGAGTGACTGATCATTTCTCTTTTGTAGATGCACTTAAGTCTTCTAAGTTTGTGGCAGAGAAAAGGTTATGCTTGGAAATCAGTTCAATTAAAGAGCTGATTCAAAATGTTGAGAAAAAGTAATTAAAATTAGCTTAATTTGGAAAAAGCTTGGCTCTCTCTTTTCCTCTGTCCCAAGTCCTTCCTGCGAGCCGCGTGTGGCAAACAAGGAAGCAACAATGCGTGATGACGTCACAGAGTTTAATTCTCAAAACAAGCAACGCATGAATTAACAAGAAAACTGCAGAGTTACAGAGACATACATTCGTTACCTGAGACAAAAGAGATAGAAAAGGAAAGATAGTGAAAGAGGCAAAGACATGTCCTTGGAGAAAGCTGATGCCAAAAAAGGCAGAATAGGGCAGCTATCTGAATTATTATTACTGAGCACGGACTTTTATTCTGGAGGTGTGACTTAACTTTTTAATGTATTCGAATGTATTCGAAAGGTGTACCTCTGTTTTAACCAACCCGGCGCCACCTCAGGCACCCAGAAAAACTTAAGCCTTCCCTTAACTTCACGCCAAGATCAAAAGCCATTTGTGTCTCCTGTAAGACAAAAGAGCAAGAAGCTGCGTCCTGACCCCATGGGCTTCTAGAGCCACCTGATCAAATAGACCCTTAACATACGACTTCACATATACCTGTGAATTTTAAAGTGTCTCCTTCACAAAGTTAAACTCAGTAATTTGGTTTAAGGAAAGATTACCTTCACAAACCTAGTTTTTTGCTCATCTGCACTCAGCATCTCCAAAGATTTAAATCTTTGCTTTATCACATAAATCCTGAACAATTTTCTAATACTAAACAACACATTTTCATTGAAACAATTTCCATTTGATTCAGATATTATCATAGACAGTACAATTTTCAAATACATTCAGCATTCACCATTCTAAACTTAGATAATACACTTTGGTTAAAAACTTGCTATTAATACTTAGAAAAATATCTTAGAAATTAAATGTTAATGATCTCAACATTCTATGTTGTATTTAGTTTAAATCATGCCAGATGTGGTTCTGGAAGACCTTTGATGTTCTGTGAACCATACAGGCTTCTGTCCTACAAGCAATGCTAATTTTATGGCTTCTTGAGCCCTGATAACACAGCAGGAACCTCCTAAAGGATCTCCTTTGATCTGCATCTAGTTCCTGACCTCCGAATACTTACCGATAGAGTAGTTTTAGTTTCAAATCCCTTACCCCAAAATTAAGAAATTTGTTCAAAATCAGACTGTTCAATATACCTTTTACACCTGGGGTAAGATTAGCTGTATTAAGCACTAAAAATAATTATTGTTCCTTAACAAAACTTAGAAAGTTCAAGTGTTGTAGTCTCAAACAAAAGACCAACTTGCAGATTGTTTAACAAAGAAGGGAGCATCCACAACTTCCATCCTTAAGGCTCTTCATGAAGGACTTTGGATTCTTCAATAAATTAATTTACAAGATGTTTCACATTCCATCATATTGAAACTGTTCCAACAAAATCCTTAATGGATGTGCTTTGTCATGAGTCTTGAAATATATGTATATATAGATATATATATATATATATATATTTTTTCGTTTAAGAAAAGCGGAAGATTGTTACTATTTTGTTTTTGTTTGTATTACATGTTCATCCGGTAGGGGCACTGTTGTGCTAGGAATATATGTTTATGCGTTTGTACTCTTCTTCAGTTGGAGTCGTCTGTTCGTGTGTTGTACTTGGCGGAATAAATGGGTGCAAAGAAACAAGTTATTTTTACTGACTAACACTAAGGACTGTGTAGTATCAGGTGGACATTTTAAAAAGACACTGGTGAATAGCAGCTCAATGCAGCTGCGTAGTGTCCGTCTCTAGGTAATCATGACAACAGCGTCAGTTCGTGGGGTCCTATTTAGGTCCTGCAACGACAATTTAGCTGACCCTAATATTTCCCGTGTTTGGTCATTATTATTTCAATCTGGAGAGACTCAGAAGGAGAAAAACAGCGATTAAAGAGGTTTATTGATAGACATGAATTTAAAGTTCTTTGGCGCTCGGGCCCCGCCTGAGGACATCGAGCTGTAAATTGCAATAAGCTCGGATGAGCATTCCCGATGTAGGCTAGGAATGTCATCCCCTGGGACCCGACAGTGGTGGTGGAGGTCGGTGAAGGATGCGAGCCTGGCTAGTTTAAGCTAACCTGAATATTTACAACTCTCTTGTTGATACACTGACATTACTTACTGTCTTTCAACCACTTTGAAAGGTTTTTCTTCGTCTCTCCAACATCTTTATCCTTCCCCCGCTTCCGCTTTCTGTTTTATGCCCCAGAGTTTTTTCTGCGCCTCATCTTTAGCTCCTTGTTGTCGAGGCATTACGACAAATTTAAAAGAAAAAAAAACGCGCCTCAGTGCGTTCTCGAAGGGACGCTGCCCAAGCTACCTGTATGGGAGGGGAGAGCGGCTGGCAGGAGGGGAGGGGGGCCTAATCAGTGCTGTTCCTCTGTTATTGATCATTTCATACACAAACAGCTGATAAGTACTTAAAATGCTGACTAGATAAAAAATCCCCTCATTGTTTTTTGCGCCACCTGTAGTACAGCGCCCTATGCGTTGCATACATTGCATAGCCACCTTTTGCGCCACTGGTGGTTGGTAGTTGTTCTATATACAGTATACTTTCTGTTAAAACATTCAATAAAAAGGGAACAAGTTGGGTAGAGAAAAATTTGTAAAATTCAGTTAATAGTCCATCGGTGCCTGAGGATTTGTTTAATTTAAGTTTTTTAATAGCATCTAAATTTCTGTAAGAGTTGTATGTGAATCACAAACTGACCTTTTGAGTTCTCCAATGGTTTTAGCATCACCGAGATTCTTTAAAAAATCGTATTTGATAGTTATATATAACATTTTCACAGATCTACCTCACTGTGAAAATATCTACAAAATTGCAATTTGAGGAGAGCCTATTTATATTATTTTTATTCTGTCTTTGTTTTTCTATTTTAAAAAAGTAACTGGAATTCTGCTCACCCTTCTCTAACCATTTTCCTCTTGATTGAACAAGCACACCCTTAGCTTTATTTATGTATAACTGATCTAGTTTTACCCTGTGACAGACTGGCGTCCTATTCAGGGTGTACCCCGCCTCTCGCCCGGAACGCACCTGGAGATAGGCACCAGGCAAAGGGAAGGAAAAACTGTGGTCAGAAAAAGTGTACAAGCGATAGGGATCACCGCGCCCTAGTCAAGATTGTGGAAAAAAAACCCATTCAAAAATGTGGGGGAGATTCACAAGGAGTGGACAGCTGCTGGAGTCAGTGCTTCAAGATCCACCACCAAGAGACGCTTGAAAGACATGGGTTTCAACTGCCGCATACCTCGTGTCAAGCCACTGTTGACCAAGAAACAGCGCGAAAAGCATCTCACCTGGGCTAAGGAAAAAAAGAGCTGGACTGCTGCTGAGTGGTCCAAAGTCATGTTTTCTGACCAAAGCAAATTTTGCATTTCCTTTGGAAATCGAGGTCCCAGAGTCTGGAGGAAGACAGGAGAGGCACAGGATCCACGTTGCCTAAAGTCTAGTGTAAAGTTTCCACCATCAGTGATGGTTTGGGGTGCCATGTCATCTGCTGGTGTCGGTCCACTCTGTTTCCTGAGATCCAGGGTCAACGCAGCCGTCTACCAGCAAGTTTTAGAGCACTTCATGCTTCCTGCTGCTGACCTGCTCTATGGAGATGGAGATTTCAGGTTCCAACAGGACTTGGCGCCTGCACACAGCGCAAAATCTACCCGTGCCTGGTTTACGAACCATGGTATTTCTGTTCTAAATTGGCCAGCCAACTCCCCTGACCTTAGCCCCATAGAAAATCTGTGGGGTATTGTGAAAAGGAAGATGCAGAATGCCAGACCCAAAAACGCAGAAGAGTTGAAGGCCACTATCAGAGCAACCTGGGCTCTCATAACACCTGAGCAGTGCCAGAAACTCATCGACTCCATGCCACGCCGCATTAATGCAGTAATTGAGGCAAAAGGAGCTCCAACCAAGTATTGAGTATTGTACATGCTCATATTTTTCATTTTCATACTTTTCAGTTGGCCAACATTTCTAAAAAAATCCCTTTTTTGTATTAGCCTTAAGTAATATTCTAATTTTGTGACAAACGGAATTTTGGATTTTCATTTGTTGCCACTTCAAATCATCAAAATTAAATGAAATAAACATTTGAATGCATCAGTCCTTGTGCAATGAATACATATAATGTACAAGTTACACCTTTTGAATGCAATTACTGAAATAAATCAAGTTTTTCAAAATATTCTAATTTACTGGCTTTTACCTGTATGTATATCCTTAGGTATACATACAGCTAAGTCAGTCCATCCAACCATCTATTTTCTTCTGCTTAATCCAGGGTCAGGTCTTGGGGGTAGCAGCCTACGGACTCAGACTACCCTCTCCCCAGTCATTTAGACCAGTTCCTCCAGGGGAATGTCAAGGTATTTCCAGGCCAGCTGAGAAACCTAGTCCCTCCAGAGTGTCCTGGGACTTCCTCTGGATCTCCCCCTTGTGGGACGAGCATGGAACACCTCACTAGGGAGGCATCCTGACCAGGAGGCAGCTCAACTGATTCCTCTCAACATGGAGAAGCAGTGGCTCTACTCCCGAGTCCCTCTCCCGACCCCATTAGGGACAAAGGGTGTACAGAAAATGGATGGATGGATGGATGGATGATCTAGTTGTAATGATAGGAATTCTGCTTGGTTCAGATAGGTTTTCTGGCAAAATGGATGATAGAGCAGTAAGGTTCATTATAAAGTATTTTCCTCTACTTTTCTTTCCTTTTTTGTTTAGAACTAAATTCTATAAAAAAAAAAATCTTAGCTCAATTTTTAAAAGTTCCCATTGTTTTTGATAATTACCTTCCTCTGCAGCAGTCCTAAAATATTCTAAAATTTTATTTCTTATTTTCTTTAGAGCTTTATTTTGTAAGAGAGTGTTATTAAGTTTCCAACAGGCTGGATATCTCTGAGTTGCTTTGTTTGGTGATAAATTTAAAGTTAATACAATTGCTTTGCGGTCTGTTATGGGTGTCTGCATAATTTCTGTTTTACAGTTCAGGTGAGTTTGGACACAGAGCTCTGAGAACAGCCAGCCTCTTCAGCAATAACCTTTTGTGTCTTTCCCTCCTTGTGCAATGTGTCGATGGTCGGCTTTTGGACAGCTGTCAAATCTGAAGTCTTCCCCATGTTTGTGTAGGCTTCAGAACTGGACTGAGAGACCATTTAAAGCCCTTTGCAGGTGTTTTGAGTTAATCAGCTGATTAGTTTGTGGCACCAGGTGTCTTCAAAATTTAACCCTTACACAATATTCTAATTTTGTGACACACAGAATTTTGGATTTTCATTTGTTGCCACTTCAAATCATCAAAATTAAATGAAATAAACATTTGAATGCATCAGTCTGTGTGCAATGAATAAATATAATGTACAAGTTACACCTTTTGAATGCAATTACTGAAGTAAATCAAGTTTTTCAAAATATTCTAATTTACTGGCTTTTACCTGTACATAAAATAACCTAAATCTAAAAGGAAGTTTTGTTTGAAATTTTCCACTGGTTAAACTGTCTACTGAAAATGGCCACGTAGCTCAAGTCAGTATTGTTAGTTTCCCTTGTTTTTCTGATGCCCGTTGCAGAATTATCCATTGTTCTAAAGTACCTGGCTTCTTAATTTCTTTTTGGGTCCTTTATGTTTCAGCAGTAAGTGTGTAGCAACTAGTGATGTTACGTGATGAGCCGAGGCTTCGAGGCGTGTGTCGAGTAATGGAGGGGGCGTTTCCGTAAAGCGCGTATCGAGGCTTGCTTCATTTAGGGGAGGAGCCGAAAACGATGACGTCCGAAGCCTCGCTGCCCGGCTGTACCACGTGACTGCTTCGGGAAGTGGCTCAGATTTTGGCGCGGGGTTTATAAACCCCACAGGCTCCATTCAAAATGTGGGTTGTTGTAGTCGAGTTGCGGTCAGTTGAGAGAGTGGATAGAGTTTTGATAGTTTGGATTGTGGTTATTTAGTTTGAGACAGGTAGGGAGAATAAATAAATAAACACTACAACTTCCCCCACCCAATAGGGCAGTTTCACTAGGAAGTCATAGGAAAGCACGGGCCGCCGCACGTCGTCCACAACTCCTCGTCCTCTGAGAGAGAGATAGAGAGAGAGAGAGAGAGAGACAGAAACAGAGACAGAGAGACACAGATACAGAAAGGGGGAGAGAAAAAAGACACAGGCAAAGAGAGAGAAAGATATATAGATCTAGAGATAGAGAGAAACAGAAAAATAAAAAATAGATATTTACAGAGAGAAAGAGATAGATACATACAGACAGAAAAAGAGAGAGAGAAAGATATATAGAGATAGAGAGAAAAAATATATATATAGGCCTATACAGAGAGAGAGGGAGACACAGAGAAAGGAAAAAAGAGAAAATCCTATCCTGTCCCACAGCTATCCTATTTTTAATTTTAATTCTAATATGAAGGATACGTGTGCTTTCACCACTTGATTTAACTTGAGTTACCTTGAACTCCAATACCATCATCACACACATCATAAGCAGATTTGCTCTGGAATAAGCAAGGTATTGATCTAAATGAATTTTTCCCCCCTTCCCCCTTTATTTATTTTTCTGGGATTAATATTTAATGTTTTTAGACTTTATTATTTCAGGACTTATAATTGGGTTATTTATTTAATTTGAGCTTTTTACTAATAATCTCACTATTATAAATAGGATTGGTTAGTTTTAAAGTTCTTCATTTTTATATTAGGATTTTTAAGATAGCTGTGGGACAGGAAAGGATTGTTTTGTATATATATTTCTCTCTATCTCTATCTCTATACATCTCTTTCTCTCTCTCTTTGTCTCTTTTTTTCTTCACCTTTTGTGAAGTCATTCCCAAGAGCCATAATAGACAAAAATTCAATTCATCACTCGTGTTAAGATACAGCTGGTTGTGATTATACACCTGGCCAGTAGGTGGTTTCGTGTGCACATGAAGCCTCAAGAAATGAACCCTTTCTCGAACCAGTTGGCTCAAGTGGTTCAATGCCTCATGAGGCTTCATCTCACCATCACTAGTAGCAACCTCTACATCAGGGGTCCCCAACTCCAGTCCTCAAGGGCTACCATCCTGCTACTTTTAGATGCATCTATGTTGAAACACAGCTGGATCAAATAAACTGCTCATTACCAGCCTATTGCAGAGCTGATTGGATGCTGGTGAGGGAATTCAGACATTTTGGAGCAGAGATGCATCTAAAAGTTGCAGGACGATAGCCCTTGAGGACTGGACTTGGGGACCCCTGCTCTACATCTATGTACTTATTGTGCAGTCCTAAATTAGCACTGTACGTGTGTACTGCATCACTCTCTAACCTTCTCACTGCTACTTCTCTTTACTCCAAGAATAGATCAATGTGAAATGAGACAACCTGAAAGGTTAAATATAGAGGCTCATTTACTGTCTTTCAAAATTCCATTGGGGCTTTACAAAGTCTGTAAGAATTATAATTCAGTGAGACACTCAACAATTTCTTGTTCTTTGCTACTGATTTTATTTTTTATTTTATTTTTTGCAATTTTAGTTGAATAGTTTCATCGCCATCCCCAAGCACAAAGTTTGAAAAATAAAAATATTATTAATAATTCATGATCTTAATATCTGAACATTTGTTTTAATTTGTTTTACGATGAACCACTTCCTGTCAGTAATCCAACCTATCTGCTTGTATTTAGCTGCAAACAGTGTGTGGATAAAGGAACATCCAGAGTGTGGCTACAACCTGATGAACTCTCCTCATCTGCGTACTGCCTGGGTCTTGGACAGAGCTATCTGGCATTTAACCACTAGGGTAGCAGATGGACGCTACAAAGAGAAGGGACTTCCTTCTGACATTACCAATGAGAGCCACCTAAACGTGAGTGCAGAATACACCTTGTATATTTAGACACAGACAAATTTATTGGGAACCATGATAAAATTGTGTAAAAATCCTTAAATGAAACAGAATTTTAACATTCAAGTGGCATAATTTCACACTAGTATATTTAGAAATTAAATCAAACTTTTATTTAAGTCTGTTTATTCAGTGGAGAAAAAAATCCCAATTTAAATTAAAGATTTGTCTATGTTAAATACACAGGGCTCATGATTTCTATAGTCACCCAGTGGTCCTAGAATATTGCTTCTTTAGTGGAGATTCTCGTTATTCTCCCTTATAAACAAATTTCCCCATCTTTTTGAAAGCACCATCCTAACTAGAACTAACAATTAATAAGTGGCCATTTTCTTAATAATTTGTTTTATTTTGAATCTATACCATGAAGTACTATTTTTTAAATGAATTACATTTTTAAAAAGAATTGAATAATTATATTTACAAAAAAATAGGTTGTATTAAATATTGACTGAATAAAAACATTTTGCTCACATTATTAAACTTGGTTATATTTAGAAAATTTAACCAAACAGGAACCTCTTAGGTAGCTTAGTAGAAAAGAAAGAAATCTTTGAAACAGTTAATCCCCCAGGACACAGAGATGTAAAACTGTAATGATTTTCTGTCATCATGTCTTTGCCTTCATAGCAATGATGTGATTGTAGTAATTTTTGGTGGAGAGATTAACCCACATTCATAACTGGATAGAGCTCATGAACTGATCTAACAGCTGAACTGTTAGATCAGGGGTGTCAAACTGCAGTCCTCAAGGGCCGCTGTCCTGCAACTTTTAGATGTGCCTCCGCTGCACCACACCTGAATAGAATAATTAGGTCATTAGCAAGGCTGTGGAGAACTGGTCTACACAAGGAGGAGGTAATTAAGCCATTTCATTCCAGTGCTTTGTACCTGTGGCACATCTAAAAACTGCAGGACACCGGCCCTTGAGGACTGGAGCTTGACACCCCTGTGTTAGATCCTATTGCTGGAGGCAATGTGAACTGAAGTCAAAGCTTCACAGTTCTCTCCTCATTTACATCTGAAATTTAAAACACTTTCTGAGATGTTTGATAAAGGTTTTTGATTAATATGAAAAAATTAAGTGGTGTTACAATGATGATTATGTTTTGCTGCCTCTGTTAGGCTCTCCGCAGGGTGTTTTGGGAGGACATTTTTCCTCAAATCAAACTTTGGGAGTTCTACCAGGTCAACGTGGAAAATGCTGTGGAGCAGTTCAGAATTCTGTTGCAAAACGGTGTGTATGTCTTTGAAGACTGAAAGCACTGCTCTTCAATAATGGGAATCTAATAGCATTTCTTTTAAGTGAAAGAGTCACATATTGTAGAATTACATTAATTTTCAACTATCAACAAGATAGTATATATTCTAGCCTAAAAAAGAAATAAACTTTATAGCATTGTTAGGATTTTTTCCCATTATTCATAATGAAATATTCATTAATTTCACCTTAGTTTGGGCAAATTAAGACAATAATTATGTGGTGTAAATTTTAGGCACAAAGCCAGATCACAGCAAGACTGAAGGAAATAAAGGCTTAGAGATCATTCAAGACTTCCATTGCTGTCGCTATGGTAACAGAGTGAACATGGACTCAGCTTTGGAGACATTTGTACCTCACAGGTGAGACCGTGATATCACACCTTCCAAGTGTTTTATTTAGTATCTTTGAGGCACTTATATATTTGTGTAGAGTCTTGCTATGTTCTGCCAAAGTATTTAAACATTTTGAACTTATTCATATTTTGTCTTGTTATGGCCAAAAATCTCTGTGTTTTTATACAAAAAAAATCCAAACCTACATGAATCTGTGGAAAAAGAGATTGCCATGTCCTCTCTAGCCACACAGCATTAGCTGATTACTGCTCAATCAACACATCACTTAAACAGGACCTGCTGGATGAAGTGAAGTACAACAAATGATCGTCAAAAGCTAGATATTATGCTGAGACCGAAAGAAATTCAGGAACAAATGGGAAAGTAATTGAAGTCTGTAAGGCTGGGAAGGCTTATAAAGCCATTTCTAAAGCTTTGGGACTCCAGTGAACCACAGTGAGAACCGTTATTCACACATGGAGAAAACATAGAACAGTTGTGAAGCTTCCTAGGATTGATTGGCCATGTTTGTGAAAGCCTTAAATCTAAAACATATTTAGAAAGTCTTCTAAATGTAAAAGCATTAAACTTTTGGTTAATTATAACTGCTAACGAAGTACAATTTCTTGTTACTTATCAATGTCTTTTGTTATTCTGCTTGTCCACTTTGGACATTACATGCTTCATATACTCTACAGCACTGCAAACATATTAGGCTACCAGCATACAGAAGTATCAATTACAACAAACTTTCTGATTGAAAAAAATTACAATGTGTGTTCAATTGTACAAACTGTCATATCAAAAATTTATAGAATAGAATAGAATTCAACTTTATTGTCATTGCACTGTCACAAGTACAAGCAACGAAATGTAGTTTGCATCTATCCAGAAGTGCTATACAGGATATAAATATTTATTTACAGGTGTACAAGACTAAATATAAATATAAATATGGGAGCTATATGCACAGATTATACAGAATATACAAGAATGTTAGGAAATTGATTATATATGTGTTAGTAGGTTTATAATACAAGATAAATAATGGCAGATGAGGTTTACAGATTGCATATGTGTGTGAGGAAAACAGTTCGTGGTGTGTGTGTGTGAGTGCAAGTATTTTCACTGTAAAGACAGTGCTTATACAAACTAGCACAATAATAAAAAATACACTTTAGAGGAAATGTGAAAAATTTTTCACCAAGGACAGAATATTGTTAATTCAGTCTCACAACATTCCAGTATTACTCAAGACAAACTGACATTTCTCCTTCTTAAGAACAGTGAGGATCAACAACAGAACATTCCCATTCACTGCACCACTGAACTTTACAGAAACGTACAATACAGAACAATAGAACAGGTGTGCTCAAGTCCAGTCCTTGAGAGCTACCCTCACGCAACTTTCAGATGCATCCTGCTCCAACACACCTGAATCAAATGCATGGCTCGTTACCAGGCCTGGTCAGAGCTGAATTCATGCTGTTGAGGGAATTCAGCCATTTGATCCCAGCCTGTTGGAGTAGAGATGCATCTAGAAGTTGCAAGACAGTAGCTCTCGATGACTGGCCTTGAGCACCCCATCAGAGAAAGTACTTGTATTTTAAAGAGCACAGAAAATTTTATGATGTTTGTAATTCCTGGTCACTGGCTTCATCTTTCATATTGATTTACTTAGAATGCAAAAAATATATTTAAAATGAAAACAATTCTTACAAAAGCATCCTCATAATATCAAAGTCGCTTTGGCATACAAAGCTTAGAACCAGGTTAAGTTTATGTAAAAAACTGCATATGTATGTAGTATGTATGTAGTGAGTATGTGACGTAATTAGACCTCTTTAAATTTTCACTGCATCATTGTAGCCATTTTCTAAACTCAAAAAAGTTAATATTTGTCATTAATGCACACTCAGCATGCATCTTGATATAAAAGCCCCCAGAAATATAACAAATTTATAAGCTCACCTCCCACAGAAATATCACATGGTCATAAGTATTCAGGGGCCTCATGCATAAAGCACAAAAATGGCACAAAAATTGTCTGGCGCCATATTTGACACATTCACTTTGTGTCAAATTTTGCATAAATATACGCACACTTTTTCCCTGGCGTGAAAATGGTTGGCAGCCACGCAAACTTTTTCTGTGGACAATATCAAACTACAAAGCGTCAAAATTATCCTAAATACCAGTGACGTGCAGAGGTTCATAGCTGGTGAGGCACTGACTTAATCATAATCAAATTTCCAATAATAGACTGCCTGCATTTTATTGTTTGCATGAGGAAATTTTGCGTATGCGGACAACCCTGGAGGGCAAAAAGACCATTTCTTTTATGTCATGCATAGTCATGCTGCCAGCTTAGACTATCTCTGTTAACTCGATCAAACCTGGACATGTAAATATTATTAATTTCGTGCTATGCTCCACATTAAAGGGAAAAACCGTTAAAGTACAGCTCAAAACCACTTTTTTTTCCCTTTTTTTTTTATTGCATCAAAATGTCAATACAGTGTATAAAATGGGGGAAAATGAATAAAATGGGGTTTCTAAGAATAAAAACAATAGAAAGTATAATTAGGCCTGTCACAATAACAAATTTTGCTGAGCAATTAATTGTCTCAAAATTATTGCGATAAACAATAATATTGTTTGAAGACTTTTTTACACTGATTTAATGGAAATGACGTAATAATGCTTGTGATTTCCTGCCAAAGATAGATACACTTTATTTTTAAAAGAACACTGATAAAATAAATAAAACAACCAAAAACAAAAATAAAATGGATTCTCAGTCTTCACTAACAAAAATGTACTTGAATAAAAACACCAGCGTATATATAAATACTGCATTCAATCAAAAGAGTGCAGATTATGAAGTCTCTATACTATGTTGTCCTTCAGTAATCATTAGATTTAAATTGAGAATATGGGCACACTACACATTAGTTCACACATACATTTTCCCCTTACGACAATCTTAGAACTCTGGGTGTTCTAAGATTGTCGCTTGTGATTTCGTAACCAATCATCCTGTAGTGTGTGGTGTACTACGTTAGATCGTTGTGGCCACTCTGATCTAAATCAGGGGTTTTCTTGGACTGGGAGCGTTAGCGCAGCCTGTTGAATGTGACAGATAGCCAATCAGAAAGCGGATTCTCCTCCGTGCTTTCTGAGGGGAAATTACAGAGGGGAATCCCAAACAGCTGATACGGCAACCTGAAGTCCAGCGGACATTGGAGATGATATGTGGAAACAACATTAATGTTTACAAAACATTTCGTGCAATGAGTATAGAAATGACAAGGGCAGAAGTTGGAGCGAAATTGCTATGTAGTTTATAAACCCGGTAACTTTTCAGCTGTTATTTGTTTTGGTTTTTTTTAATCTTTTTTTTTCTTCTCTCCGAAGAGATTTTGCAGCGCTAGTGGCTCGTATTTTTGCGACACTAGAGAGAGAGAGGGTGTGGAGAGGGAGGAAGACATGCGGCAAAGGTCGGGACCGGGACTCGAACCCACATTGTCTGCGTTGAGGACTAAGGCCTCCAAATGTGGGGTGTGCTAACCCCCTGCGCCACCACAGCACGACCCCAGTTGTTCTTTGTTAACGTGACATAAATAGGTTATAGTGATATTCATTCAGTCAGAACATTACGTTGACACTAGAGCCACATGCGTTGCAGGTAGATTGTAGTAAAGCATTGATTAATGCCTGGTTTTAAAATTAGTTAACTGGGTTTTGTGCCCATTGTTGGACACCACACGGCACAATCTAACAGTTATACCAGGGGTGGGCAATCCTGGTCCTCGAGGGCCGGTGTCCTGCAACTCTTAGATGTCTCTCTGGTCCAACACATTTGAATCCAACAGCTAAATCTCCTCCTCAGTGCAGTCAAGTTCTCCATAGTCCTGATGATGACCTCATTATTTGACTCAGGTATGTTGAAGTAGAGATACATCTAAAAGTTGCAGGACACTGGCCCTCAAGGCCTGGAGTTGCCCACCCCTGAGTTATACCTAGGATTTCTGTTGGCTAATGTGTGATCTCTCAAGTTTTGAAAATGGGCCGACAATCGCCGACAACTCTAAGATGGGGTAGTGTGCGCTGGGCATTACACTAAGGATATGAGGAAGAGAGGGTCAGTGGAGAGCGCCGGAGTTGAGCCTTTTTTCATTCAGTGTCATCAACAGAAAGAGAAAAAGACCGGAAGAGACGATAAAGCCAATAATTAAAATGAAATCCATAGTTTTAATTTATCGTACGATTAATTGATTTATTGTTTATCGTGACAGGCCTACATATAATACATGGAGCACAGAGATGAGACAGTGTTTCAGGGAATATGGTTAAACAATTTTAGGGCTTCAAGAGTCTTTACAGCTTTGGGATTGGTAGAAGATTGTAGTTACTGCATAGTGTTGTAATTTAGATAAAATAGAGTTTTTTTGCCAGAAAATTTGCATTTTATATACATGTTTTTTTATATAAACTTCTTTCTTGCTCTCAGTATCAGCGCAGTTGCACGCAGACAGTTGCCATAGCAACTGACAACAATGCCACAAAAAAACCCACACTCAAATATTTACCACACAAAGAGCAGTGGTATGGTTTTAGGCTTAATGTTTATTTTGCAATTATTAATAAGCGATTGCTGTGGTAGGAGGAGAAAACTATAAATATATCGCTGCCCTATTACTGTTTCTTACTCTACCGTTGTGGAGTCACAATGTCTGGGATCATGAGCACCCCCTGCCATAAGACAAGAAAACTGCCTGGCTCATCTCAAGTCTGTTCTCTGCCGTTTATGATCACTCCTCAGCACATGAAAGACATTACACACACAGTTGGTGAAAAAAAGCACTTTACATTATATACATGAGCTTAAATGCATTAAATGTTTTTTATCCATTTAATTGGCGATGTACAGACAGGAGCAACATACTCTCACAGAATGACAGGCAGCGCAGTCAGCCAGAAGTTGCGCAATCCCAGGTGAGGGTCAGCTTCCTAGAATTTGAATGGAAAATGTGAAAATTCAGCAATTTTGAAGAAAAAATAATCAGAATTGGTTAAGCTAAATGAAAAATAGGTACTTTATAGTACAAACCACAGGGTGAAAATAGCAATATAAATTATTTCATATTGCTCTGCCTCCCCTGACCATACGTCACTGCTAAATACACTGGAATCTTACAAAATTCAATTATTTAGACCAAGAAGCATCAAACCCAATGTTTTTTTCATGGTTTTAATATTTCATTGTTTAAATGTAAACGAGGAAACTGAACCGCATTTATTCTAAGTTAACACGCAGACAAAATAAAGAAAGCAAAAATAAAAGGACATGAAAACTTCACTCAAATGTAAATAGCACTTTCCCTCAGTTTTTGTCTCATAAAGATGTAACATTGGTCTGTGCGCTGAAGCTCATAAAATGCATCTATGGGGTAATTTCATTCTCACTAAAAAAAAGTAAACAAGGTTGGACCAGCAGATTAACTCCAAACAAGTTTGATTATCTTAAGGTGATCAAGGTGTGTATACAATCACACGTACATAAGTAGCTGCGCAAAGGGGCACACCTTTGCGCTTTGCCACAATTACGCAGCACTACGTAATTGTGGAGTGCTTTGGCTATAGTGGAGAACATCGCCAATGGAGGGAGCGATTGATCAGAGATTATATTGATCTGCTGGGAAATGTTCATGATGGTTTATTAGCCTTTAGATGGGCTGGACTGATCATCCTGGAGCTCTGAGCAAAACTTAAAAAAGGAGCCGTACGGTAACGCTACAACAGTAGTCATCCTTCAGTTGAGCTGCCTGCTTTGTGAATGCGCCTTTATGGACAGAAAGCATCATTATTCTGTAAATTTACAACTTCTGCACATGATTCTACTATTCTTATGCTTTATTCTGCTTTTTCTTGCATTTTCTGTAGCAATCATTCTGCAAATATGCATTCTCAAGGCTTTTTCGCTAGGAACAGCAATTTTTCTAGTTTGGATTTATTTTTCTATAAAATGTATTATTTTTGTTTTTGTGAGGTGACTTTGTGCCCTGAAAGCACATTTTAGATAAGGTATAGAATTATGATTATTATAAATACTTATACTGCTACAAACAAGGACATTGCCATGGTTACTGCTTCATGTGGTGGCAGACATCTGGGAATTTATACTAATTTACCTAAGTATTTAAGGGTGGTGACAGGGCGGATCAGCAGCTGGGCTCTATTTTCCTTAAATTAGGATTAATAAAGGAAAGGTGTGCAGCCATGTGCGTGTGCACGGCTTTATGTTTCCGATTTTTTTGTGAGCCACACTTTTCTAAATTTTTCCATACGCCAAGTTTTAGTGTGAAAACTGCACACTCTTTTATGCATGAGGCCCCAGAGCCTTTGCTCAGTATTGCGCAGACGCACCCTTTTGAGCTAGCACAGCCATGAGTCTTCTTGGGAATGTTGCCTCAAGGTTTTCACACCTGGATTTTAGGATCCTCTACCTCTTCCTGCAGATCCTCTCCACTTCCATCAGTTTGGATCTTGAACATTGGTGGAGCCATTTTCAGAGATGCTCAACTGGGTTTATTAGGTCAGGGGTCAGGTCAGGAAGGGTCACAGAGTTGTTCCAAAGCCATTTCTTTGCTATTTTAGCTGTGTGCTTCGTGTCATGTCTTGTCAGAAGGTGAATCTTCAGCCCAATCGGAAGTCCTGAGCAACCAGTCGTCCGGCAGCTGAAAAACACTTCCATAGCATGATGCTGCCACCACCACCATGTTTCACTGTTGGGATTGTATTGGGCAGGTTTTGACCAGAGTCTGGTTTTCTCCACACATACCACTTAGAATTAACACCAAATGTTCAATCTTCATCTTATCAGACCAAAGAATCTTATTTCTTTGTCTAAGAGTTTTTTATGATTTTTTGGTAAACTCTTTCACGTCTGGCACTGAGGAAAGGCTTCCGTCAGGCCACTCTTTTAGCAAAGCCCCGACTGGTTGAGGGCTGCAGTGATTGTTGATTTTGTGGAACTACTGCATTGCTGGAGCTCAGACACAGTGATCTTTGGCTTCTCCTTTACCTCTCCCACCAACGCTCTTCTCTCACGATTGCCGAGTGTGGCTGTACAGCCAGGTTGGAAGAGTTCTGGTCGTCCCAAGCTTCTTCCATGTAAGCATTATGGAGGCCACTGTGCTCTTAGGAACCTCAAGTGCTCCAGAAATTCTTTTGTAACCTTGGCCAGATCTGTGCCTTGCCACAATTCTGTCTCTGAGCTTGTTGGGTAGTTTCTTCTACCTCATGATTCTTATTTGCTCTGACCTACACTGTGAGCTGTGAGGTCTTATGTAGACAGGCGTCTACATAAGACTTTTTCTCAACATGATACCAAGTGTTTTTTCACTTCTTGAAGAAGGTGAAACCTTTACATTTCAAGGCATCTTTAGCTTGTATGCTAATAAATGAGGATTCCATCCAGACATACTTAAGAGTGCCAGTGCCATCCCATCACCGTTGAAATGCAGAGCGGCTTCCAGAATGTTCTAGTTCTCTGTCTGGTGGTAGTAACTTCTTTCTCAGCATGTCTCTTGAGGTCTTCTAATGAGCCACCATTTGATCCAGGTGTGTTGAACCAGCGAGACAACTAACACATGCAGGATGCCTGCCCTCCAGGACTGATTTTTGGACACCACTGGTATAAGATAACCCATGAGATCAGGCCGAGGTCTGGGGAACACTGGTCCTACGTCACTGCATCCAAAAATATCAACTTGCAATTATCCAGCTTGCAGACAAAACTAAAGACATTTGAATCCAATGTGTTGTTTGTAACCTGGGTGCTTTGCGCATTTTCATACGAGATAGCCTTGATTTCTATAAGTCTGAAATTGAAGAGACAATCCAGTGATATACAGAAAACAACAGAATGGCTGAAGTGTCATATTCAATGTTAGTTTTGTAAAATTAAAATTGTCAACAATAATATACTGTTTGAGATAGAGATACTTCTTACTTAGAAAATAAATAACAAAAATAAATAATGCAAAAAATAAATAAAGTAAACTAAGAATAAACTAACAAAATTATAGTTGATAAAGAAATAAAACATAAATAGATCCAACAAGCATTTTTAAGCAAACCAACCACCAGCCAGCAACACTTTAGCAGGCTTTGTCCACATTTTATTTCCATCCAGTTCTTGTCCTGCTGTGTTATCTAAAATCGGACTACGAGGTCACCAGCTTGAATTTACCAAAACTATTGACTATTTCCGAGGTGCTCTCTACTTTTAAGGTAATATTGTGCAAGTAAAAAATAGCTTCATGGTGATGCTGTTGTCTATGTAAAGACAGCTTCTGTGTTTTAAAGAGCTGAGAAAAACATATCTTCAGAGATGTAAAACTAAAGATAAATTCTAAATTTAGCATTAAGCACTAAATTAACAGTTTTTGCTTTTGATCCTGTCACTGAACTGTTGTTTTGAGGCATCAAACTTTTAATTAACAAATTAACTATTTGTTATTAATGTGTAATAAATAAATTATTTATTACTTTGCTAAATAGTGTTTCACTATAAGGATATTTTTTTTTTTTTTTTTTTTTTTGCCATTTCAACAAAATAGTAAAAAATTAAGGCACCTGGTAAGACTTACTTAGTTAGCATAAAGTAGCATGTATGTAAACACTGAAAGTGTTTCATTGAAATATAATTAGACACTATTTACAAAGTACTTAAAAATGTTATTGAAATTTATTTATTTTGAGATTAACTAAGGTTTATGAAAATATATACAGAACCTACTTGAAAATATTACCCAAAGTACAATTTCATAAAAGTATTGTTTATATATACTTGTAATATATTTTTAAATTGTATATTTAAAATGTACATTTTTACAAATGCATGCCAAGAGTATTTTCAACAGAATTGTCCAAAGTATAATTTTAGTAATATGTTTGATTAAAATTTTAAGTATATTTTTGAAAAATATTCTTCTAAAACGTGTACCAAAAGACATTTTTAAAGAGAATTAGGACCATGATTTTAAAACATATTTATTTTAACAATTCTAGAAATCAAAAAGGCCTTCTCTTCACTCCAATCTGGTAACTGTCCAGGTGATAGTTATGCTTTTGAATTTTTTAAAACTCTAAAAGGCAAAATTAGCCCATTATTACAATGAGTCTTTAATACATCTCTTTAAAAATCTAAACTACCTCATATTATGTATATGACAATATGATTGTAATCCCATAAAAAGATAAAGACCCAGAACAATGTTGATCATATTGACCAATTAGTTTACTTGGTGTTGACATGAAGATTTTATCCAAGATTTTGGCCACTAGATTGGAAAAGGTAGTGTCTAACATAGTCAATACCGACCAAGCTGGCTTTATAAAGGAGCGTCTGTCATCAAATAATTCCAGACAACTTATCAATATTATTCAACACCTTAATCGGACACAAATACCAGGCATCTTTGTCTCAATGGATGCTGAAAAGGCCTTCTATCGTGTCAAATTGGAGTATATGTTTAAAGTGCTTAGAAGATTTGGACTTGGAGAAAAGTTTATAAACTGGGTAAAACTTCTTTATAAAAAGCCCACAGCATCAGTCTTGACAAATGGCCTCTTGTCTGCAACGGTACAGGGAAGCCCTCTTTCTCTGCTACTTTTCTCCTTGGCTATTGAGACACTTGCAATTGCAATTAGACAAAGCAATTATATTAAAGGTATATTAATAGGAACAAAATTGTATAAAATATTATTATATGCTGCTGATATTCTTTTAACTTTGATATTCTTTTAACCTGTGAATTCTATTCTTGCTCTAATTGACTGTCAACAAATTTGGTAAGGTAAATTATGGAAAATCAGAAACAATGTCCTTAAATGCCTGTGACCAGGAAGAACCAGCATTCATCAAGCCATTTCGATGTGTTACTAAAGGATTAAAATATCAATGAATACGCCTTACACCTAGAACTATCAATCAATCAATCAATCAATCAATCAGATTTTATTTGTATAGCACATTTTAGCAACAAGGCATTTCAAAGTGCTTTACATCAAATCAAACACAAAAACACAATGCAACATAGAATCAATAATCAAAACACAACATTAAGTCAAATTCCGTCAATAAATTTGTAATTGATTACGTTTCAAATACAACTCTAAACAAGTGGGTTTTTAGTTGAGATTTAAAGAAAGTTAGTGTTTCAGCTGTTTTACAGTTTTCTGGAAGTTTGTTCCAGATTTGTGGTGCATAGATGCACCACGAACTAGCCAGCTGTACCCCGAAAACATCCATCCTATGATTATTCATATTAAGGATAAGTTGGTAAACTGTTCCTTTCTGGGAACAGTTTACCTTATTAAGATGATAATTCTCCCTAAGTTAATTTATCCAGTGTCTAAGTTGTTTTTGTTTGACTCCAAAGATTTAGCTCGGATCAATAAAGCAATATCAGAATTTATTTGGGCAGACAGAAAACCTAAAATTAAAACTGAAGTCTTACAACTTCCCAGAACCTTGGGTGAATGGGGCCTGCTCAAGGTTGAGAACTGTGTACTGTCTTCACATGCAAAAATTATTTCACTGTGCGCTACCCAAAAGCAAGCATCTGTGGCTTGAGATTGAGGAAAGTGTTTGTTAAACACTATCACTTTATAAATCTGTTAAACAAAACTGGGAACTCCCAGTCATTGTCAAAGATAATTTTCTAATTACTAATACTATTAAGGCATGGGGCATTCTGAGAAAAATGTTTGGACAGAATAAAAAAAATTTCATCTTTGACGACATTGGTAGACAACCCGGATTTAACAGTAGAGGGCACTGGTCCTGATCTTAGGTCTTGGCAAGATGCTAGCATTACTAGGTTACATGATCTATGGCATAATGGAAACTTCAAGACATTTGAGGACAAATATGACATTTTCTTCAGGGACTTTTATAAATATCTTCAGCTAAGCCATTACGTTAAGGCAAAAATGGACTCACTAGAGTACCCAGGGGACTATTATATATGGAAAAAACTATTCTTGATTTTCATAAACGTGGGAAATTTGTGTCAAGATTCTATGCTGAATTATAAGCCCTAAAGAAAGACAGTATGGAAACTTTAAGGTCAACCTGGAACATAACTCTGGAAAGCACAATTGATTCGGAAGCATGGGAAGACATTTTGACTCTCCCTTCCAGAATCTCAGTATGTAACTGATATAAAGAAATGCAATATAATATTTTACACAATGTATACATATCTCCATACATATATAGCAAGTACACACCAAGAAGTTCATCATCAAATTGTCCCAAATGTAAAGTAACTACAGGGACTAGAATTCACTGTTTATGGGAGTACAAAATTATAGAGGCATTCTGGCGAGCAGTATGTCGGAAAATTCCCACTGCTGTAGGACAAACACTTCTCCCTAGCCTATTCCTGTGTCTCCTTGGGTTCATAACCAGTCACCTGGATACTCACAAAGAGACTGTGCCAACATCGACTTTCTGATGTTGGCCAGAAAGTCGATAATACTTAAGTGGGTTAGTTGCAATGTCCCTTCATTCCAACTATGGAAAAACTTAATTTCTGAAGTTATTATATTAGAAAGATTGCGATACTGTCTTAATGGAAAATTCTATTCATTTAAAAAGAGATGGGAATGTATTTTTGAATATTTCAAATTTAAAAGACCAGTAATGTGAACCTGAATGATGTATATCTTTCAGTTTATATATAAATTGGTTACTTTTCTCATATAATTTCTGTAACTTATGTACATGCCTCCTGTTTTTTCTGTTTTCTGTATCTTTGCTGTATAAGTTTTGTCCTGTTGTTGCTCTTTTTTCTTTTCTGCATTAATTTTCGAAATATCTAATAAACATAATATTTAAAAAATATACATATTTATTTTACATTAATATAATCTTAAGTATATCCACTACTAAAAATGTATTTCAGAAAAATACAGTATATTTAAAATATACTTAAATATATTTTTCCACAAGGGTTTCTATGAAGTTCATCAGCACCACAAACAGCATTTCAACAGAGATTTAGTCAAATCTGGGAGAAGGGGTCTAATTTAACTGACTGCACTTCAAAGCAATCGGTGATCATTGTAATTTGCTGAGAGATATTTGTTGAACCAACCAAGCTCAAACACAAAGTCATAGCACTAGATAGTAGCTAAGGTAATAAGACAATCTAACTATAATTTTTACAAAGTAAACTTGCCAGCTCCTTAAAATCTTAAATTTAAATGTTAAACAATTTAAAATCTTTTAATTTAGGCTTAGGGTTATGGTAGGGTTCAATCAAATTTAACAGCATTGAGATTCTCAATAAACCAATGTTAAAATTCCATATGTGCTCTTTGTTAAAATATTAGCATTTATGGGGTCCCTTAATGTCTGATAGGCCAAAAGCTGCCTATGATTTAATCTATGCCTTGGTTTTGTTTCTAAATATGACCAGCATTACATGATGTTTTGATATCCGCTGGCTGATTACTTAATCGGGATTCAACAACAGTGCAAACATTGATATTTATTTTTTGTTTTGTTTTTGAGAGTACGGTTGTGTGTGAAAGCATTCCAATAATGTAATTACCCAGCAATATTTTTACACTTCCTGTCAAAGTAGCATTTTTTAATACAAAGAAAACTGTGGTCTAAAATCTTGCTACAGTTGGGGAAAAGTATTTAGTCAGCCACCAATTGTGCAATTTCTCCAACTTAAAAAGATGAGAGGGTTGTAATTGACATCACAGGTAGATCTCCGGTATGAGAGACAAAATGAGAAAACATATCTAGAAAATCGCATTGTCTGTTTTTTTTGTTTTTTTTTAAGGATTTATTTGCAAATCATGGTGGAAAATAAGTACGGTATTTGGTTAATTAGAAATAAGCAAGATCTCTGGCTCTCACAGACCTGTAGCTTCTTCTTTAAGAGTCTCCTCTGCCCTCCACTCATTACATGTAGTAATGGCATCTGTCTGAACTTATCAGTATAGGAGACACCTGTCCACACCCTCAAACAGTCACACATATCTTAGGTGTCTTAATAATTACAAAAATATAGTGCAAATACTTTGAGAATTATTCTTTGTAATCCAATCCATATTGATATGTACACATGTTTGTCTGATATTGTTGCTTCATTCCTATCCTCTTGTTCCATCTCTCTCCAGCTCCTCTCCACAGCACATTGGAGAGTGCTGTGGTTGGCTGAAACAGAAGTTGACTGAGATGAATGAAGAACAGTACCGCATCATACACCAGCATCAGGAACAGGTAAGGTTAAAGGCGGGTCAGCTTACACACAGAAGAATTTATCTGACTGATTGGATTTCTACATATCTTAATTTGTCTGATTAATTTAAATATGAAAAACACATCATAACACTTGTACATTGGGTGGCTTCTCTGTCAGAAAACCCCCTAAAGTTCTGGGACCTCATTCATAAAAGAGTGCGCAGTTTTCACACTAAGACTTGGCGTACGGAAAAATTTAGAAAAGTGCGGCGCGCAGAGAAAATTGGATGCATAAAGTCATGCGCATGGACGCACACTTTATGCATCCTATTTCCTGCAAATTCTGATTTGCAGGAAATAGAGCACAGCTGCTGGTCCGCCCTATTGCCACCCATAAATACATATGTAAATTAGTATAATACCCAGAAATCTCCCACCACCTGAAGCAATAAACACGGCAACGTTCTTGTTCGAAGCAGTATAAGTATTTCTAATAATAATTATATATTTTATTTAAAAGGAGCTTTGTGTCGCCTCACAAAAATAAAAATACATAAAAAAAAAAAAGTAAATTAAAAAAAGAAAGAGATCCTGCAAATGCCTGTTTGAACAGTAGCGCGTTCAGCCGGGATTTAAAGACAGACGGCGTGTCAGAGTCCTTTGAGTGGGGAATGTGGATGTTTATTCTAAATACTAGAATGCTTTATGTACATAGGCGCATTCACAAAGCGGGCGTCTCGACTAAAGGTTGACAGCAGCTGGACCGGTACCACACTGCTCTTTAAGTTTTGTTCAGAGCTCCAGTATGATCAGTCTGAGCAATCTAAATGCTCATAAACCATCATCAACATTTCCCAGCAGATCAATATGATCTCTGATCAATCGTTCCCTCTGATTCCTTCCATTGGCGATGTTCTCCATCAGAGCCAAAGTGCTCCACAATTACACGGCTCACCTTTACGCAACTACTTATATACGTGTAGCTGCGGAGCTGTGTATTGCATACACACCTTGATCACCTTAAAAATAATCAAACCTGTTGATTATTTTTAATCAGCAGGTTGGAGTTAATTTGCTGATCCAACTCCGTTTTCTTCTTTTAGTGAGAATGAAATTACACCATAGATGCACTTCGGTGCACGGACCAATGCGTTACATCTTTATGAGACAACAACTGAGGAAAAGTACTATTTACATTCGAGCAAGGTTTTCACATACTTTTATTTTCTTTATTTTGTGTGCGTGTTAGCTTATTGTCTGATGATAAATGTGGTTGTTTACGTTTAAACAATAAAATACTAAAATCATGAAAAACATCGGGTTTGATGCTTCTTGGTCTAAATAACACAGAATGTAGTCAGATTTCAGTTTATTTAGGTGAGTTTTGACATTTTGTAGTTTGATATTGTCCACAGAAAGTTTGCATGGGTGCCGAACATTTTCATGGCGGCAAAAAAGTGTGCGTATATTTACGCAAACGTTTACGTAAAGTTAATTTTTATACACGCCGACTTGTGTGTGAAATATGGTGCCACACATTGTTTGTGCGCACTCATGTGTTATGCATTAGGCCCCTGCTGTTCATAGGAATATGGGTGTTATTTGGATGAGAAAACATGAGAAAAACTGTGGCCTTTATTGGAGTCAAATATCTGTGTGATTGCAATATTTATGTATTTTTAAATGGTCAAAATGAAAATGCTAGACCTGCTGCTGTGTCTTATTATTGGGAATTCACATGACTTTGTTTCCTCTGTCTTGTGATTCCTTTTGCTAGGCAGTCAACTGCGTTGTGGGGAATATAGTGTATGAACGTCTAGCTGACCATGGCCCTAAACTGGGTCCTGTTACCAGGAAAGAACCTCTTGTCACCAGGTAATGACTGATAGGGAAGGAACAGAGTACATGGTAAGCAAAGCAGGGAGCACTGGAAAAGTAGAAAGGACATTTTTGTCTTTTAGAGACAGTTTTGCATTACCATTAATGTGTACATCATTATGCTAGAAACAAATGCTATTTTTCTTTTAAAACTTGCAAGATTAAAAGCTAATCATCTTGTATTTGCAACAGTGATGTGTGGTGAGGTTCATGACTGGTGAGGCACAGATTCCACCAGCGTCAGATGTACAAATACAAAATCCAGAATAGAAGCTATATTTTAATTTTGACCATAACTAATTGAACAATACAATGACAAGAAAGATTTAAAAAAATATTAAATAAGGTCACATTTTTTTAATTATTTGAAGATTTTCTTTGGCTGATTTCTCTTTTTTAAATTGAAAATTGTGTATGATCTTACCTTTATTTTATATGATGTCCAAAGTCCATGTAGCTATCCTTTTCCACAAATATCTCTCATTCTGTTGCAAAAAAAATCTTTGTTTCTAGTTTTCTTTCATTTTCAAAAATTGGTCAGTCATAGAGTGACCTTGATCAGTTCTGGTCCACCTGTATCTTTTTCCCCTAAATATTTTGAGTCTTTTCAATGTGTAGAAGAAGAGCACCTGTTGCTTGTTGTGCGTATGGGCCATAGCAGTGCCCTTTATTAGTGAGGCACAGGTACTTTCTCCCGCACCCGCCACATTTTCACTGCACAGTGATGAGAGAGACTGAATAGATCACACACATAGATATATCAAACAGACTGTGTCGTCAAAAAAATAGAAAATGTGTAATGAAATAAGTACATTGGCGACATAAAGACAGGCAGCAATGGGCATGCACCAATTGCCTGATTCATTCACTTGTGTGATACAGCGGTATCACAGAGGTGGGGCACTGCACTGCCTCACCCCTGTTTTTATTCATGTATTTCAAGAGGCAATGCATAAATTCTGCAATTTTGACCATATAAATTTTGAAATAACCAACAAAAAAAGCAATTTATAGAAAATTCAAGTGGACAAATTGATTTTCTCTCATTGTTGTTGGCATCTATTTTACTTCTCATGTGCTTATTTTTTCTTAACGGGATTATAGGTGAGGCACTGCCTCACCTAACCGGATGTCACTGATTGGTAAAAGCTTTATGTAACCAAGATATGTGGATCATCATACCTCTGTTCCAGGTATTTCACCTTCCCCTTTGAGGAAATGACTTTAGAGCAGGAGATGGAGTTTTTAAACCAACCAGATAAGATGTGCCACTTCTTGGCTCACAATGGCTGGGTGATGGGCGATGATCCACTGCGCAACTTTGCTGAACCAGGTAGAAGTCACAAACATCAACCTAGAAAATAGAGGTTGGTTTTGGTCAAATAGTGAGCTATATTTTAGGGTTGTTGATATTTGTATTTTCTGTGTAGGATCCAATGTGTACCTGCGTCGAGAGCTGATCTGCTGGGGGGACAGTGTCAAACTCCGCTATGGGAAAGGACCTGAGGATTGCCCCTACCTGTGGGAGCACATGCAGAAATACACTGAAATTACTGCCAAATATTTCCATGGAGTCCGATTGGACAACTGCCACTCTACGCCCTTGCATGTTGCTGAGGTACTGTCAATTGTTGATCAAATTATTACAGAAGTACTTCATCCTAAACTTATACTGTGTTACAGTTCAGTAAGACAATATTGTAATTAGGGATGTCCCAAGTCAGAGTATTTTAATTTTGGGCATCAGCCGAGTCCCAATCCGATACTTCAAAAATACATTTAAAAAGTGAAGAGAAAAGAAACAAATCCCTTATTTTTTTATTTTATCCACCTCATTTTTCATTTGACTGATGGCGCTTCTGTCATTCTGCCCCAAGTCAGCTGCAACTACAATCCAGTAGCTTACCATAATTCAATTGGACATATAAATGGCATTATAAATAAAATTCATTATTATTTTATTTAACAGAACACCAATGCTGTGTAAATAAAATGCAGGTTTTTCTTTTTGGTGCAACAATTTCAGTTAAAAAAAATCAATGGGCAACATGAAAAACTATATTTATGTTATATTAAATGCAGAGCGTTTAATATAACGCGTGATGTGCAAAGCTGCACATGCGTGATTCCGTTGCAATGTGCAAATACAATGAAGTGGGTCTCCTCTCTACTCTACAGCAGGATGCCTCACAACCAGCCTGCTGTCAGTCAGATCAACTGCCTGCAACTGCTCCCGAGGTGGAAGGGACAATTGGCAGCTCTCACCGCTCGCTGTAGCTGTAGGACTATCGATGCCTTCTGATTTTGTTGCCAAAATCTTCAATAAACCAGATAAAGTTTCTATATTTGTCACTAAATATACAGTCATGGCCAAAAGTATTGAGGATGACACAAATATTATATTTTCACATGATCTGCTGCCCTCTGGTTTTCATGTGTGTATGTCAGATGTTGTCATCACATACAGAAATACAATTACAATCATATTATGAGTAACAAAAGCTTTTAATGACAGTTAGAATGAGTTAATGCAGCAAGTCAATATTTGCAGTGTTGACCCCTCTTCTTCAGGACCTCTGCAATTCTCCCTGGCATGCTCTCAATCAATTTCTGGACCAAATCCTGACTGATAGCAGTCCATTCTTGCACAATCAATGCTTGCATTTTGTCAGAATTCCTAGGTTTTTGTTTGTCCACCCGTCTCTTGATGATTGACCACAAGTTTTCAATGGGATTAAGATCAGGGGAGTTTCCAGGCCATGGACCCAAAATCTCTATGTTTTGTTCCCTGAGCCAGTTAGATATCACCTTTGATTTATGGCAAGGTGCTCCATCATGCTGGAAAAGGCATCGTTCATCACCAAACTGCTCTTGGACGGTTGGGAGAAGTTGCTCTTGGAGGACATTCTGGTACCATTCTTTATTCATGGCTGTGTTTTAGGTAAGACTGTGAGAGAGCTGACTCCCTTGGCTGAGAAGCAACCCCACACATGAATGGTTTCAGGATGCTTTACAGTTGGCATGAGACGAGACTGGTGGTAGCGCTCACCTCGTCTTCTCCGAACAAGCTGTTTTCCAGATGTCCCAAACAATCGGAAAGGGGATTCATCAGAGAAAATGACTAGTGATGTTACGTGATGAGCCGAGGCTTCGAGGCGTGTGTCGAGTAATGGAGGGGGCGTTTCCGTAAAGCGCGTATCGAGGCTTGCTTCATTTAGGGGAGGAGCCGAAAACGATGACGTCCGAAGCCTCGTTGCCCGGCTGCTTCGGGAAATGGCTCAGATTTTGGCGCGGGGTTTATAAACCCCACAGGCTTCATTCAAAATGTGGGTTGTTGTAGGCGAGTTGCGGTCAGTTGAGAGAGTGAATAGAGTTTTGATAGTTTGGATTGTGGTTATTTAGTTTGAGACAGGTAGGGAGAATAAATAAATAAACACTACAACTTTCCCCACCCAATAGGGCAGTTTCACTAGGAAGTCATAGGAAAGCACGGGCCGCGCCCGTCCACAACTCCTCGTCCTCTGAGAGAGAGAGAGACAGAAACAGACAGAGAGACACAGATACAGAAAGAGGGAGAGAAAAAAGACACAGGCAAAGAGAGAGAGAAAGATATATAGATCTAGAGACAGAGAGAAACAGAAAAATAAAAAATAGATATTTACAGAGAGAAAGAGATAGATACATACAGACAGAAAAAGAGAGAGAAAGAGAGAGAGAAAGATATATAGAGATAGAGAGAAAAAAAAAAATATAGCTATACAGAGAGAGAGGGAGACACAGAGAAAGGAAAAAAGAGAAAATCCTATCCTGTCCCACAGCTATCCTATTTTTAATTTTAATTTTAATTCTAATATTAAGGATACGTGAGTTTTCACCACTTGATTTAACTTGAGTTACCTTGAACTCCAATACCTTCATCACACATCATAAGCAGATTTGCTCTGGAATAAGCAAGGTATTGATCTAAATGAATTTTCCCCCCCTTCCCCCTTTATTTATTTTTCTGGGATTAATATTTAATGTTTTTAGACTTTATTATTTCAGGACTTATAATTGGGTTATTTATTTAATTTGAGCTTTTTACTAATAATCTCACTATTATAAATAGGATTGGTTAGTTAGTTTTAAAGTTCTTAATTTTTATATTAGGATTTTTAAGATAGCTGTGGGACAGGAAAGGATTGTTTTGTATATATATTTATCTCTATCTATATATTTCTCTTTCTCTCTCTCTTTGTCTCTTTTTTTCTTCACCTTTTGTGAAGTCATTCCCAAGAGCCATAATAGACAAAAATTCAATTCATCACACGTGTTAAGATACAGCTGGTTGCCACCTACCTGGCCAGTAGATGGTTTCGTGTGCACATGAAGCCTCAAGAAATGAACCCTTTCTCGAACCAGTTGGCTCAAGTGGTTCAATGCCTCATGAGGCTTCATCTCACCATCACTAAAAATGACTTTACCCCAGTCCTCAGCAGTCCCATCCCTGTACCTTTTGCAGAATATCAGTCATTTTGTGCAGTGCAATGATGACTGCACGTGTTTCTTTTGAGATAACCATGGTTCAGAGAAGAGAAACAATGATGCCAAGCACCAGCCTCTTTTTAAAGTCTCCAGTGGTGTCATTCTTACTTAATCATGACAGATTGATCTCCAGCCCTGTCCTCATCACCACCCACACCTATGTTAATGGAGCAATCACTGAAACGATGTTAGCTGGTCCTTTTAAGGCAGGGCTGCAGTGAAGTTGAAATGTGTTTTGGGGGATAAAGTTCATTTTCTAGGCAAATATTGACTTTGCAATTAATTGCTGTTATGCTGATAACTCTTTATAACATTCTGGAGTATATGCAAATTGCCGTTATAAAAACTGAAGCAGTAGACTTTGTAAATATTAACATTTGAATCATTCTTAAAACATTTGGCCATGACTGTAAATATAGCAATGTCATTAAGTTAGCAACAGTCCTCCCACTTCAAACTGTATTGATCTGAGACTGTAGTTTTTAAGGAGACCATAGCAAAGAAGGTCACTGGTTATGAAGTATTATGAAATAAGCAAATTTGCTGTGATTTTACTGAATAAACCCTAATTAAATCTCACTGTTTAACCTTCAAAGCAAGTTGGCTGCAAACTGCTTTAATGATTAAAAAAAAAAACTCACAGAGTTTAACTTTACATCATTTATGTTAGAACCCCTGAGAGATCTAGGCCTGGTCCCAATACCAATGGGACAATATGCCACTGTATCGTAACTTTAACATCCAAAATGACAGGACTGGTCACTGTTTAGGCATTTTGCTGCTTAAAAGTACAACAAAAATATATTTTAAATGTACAGTATAGATATTTTTGCTGTCCATAGTCATTACTGGAGATATTTGACTGTTTAAATGTGCTTTTTTATGTCTTCTTGAATACAGAGCAAAATTTGATGCAATTACAAATGCTCTGTAGAGGCAAACAAAAATTATTTCAATACTTTACTTTTGAAAACAGATTTTGTTTATCCTTTTTTTTTTCCACAAAAAAAACTGAACAGTGCCATATTTCCAAGGTGACAAAAAATACACATTAAAATTTACTAATATTTAATTTAACTGTTTGCAATTTAACTAACTATAGACACAATTACATATTCAGCTGTTACTTGGGAAATCCATCTCTTTTATGTGGCTAAAAGTTAGTTTGGTAAGGTGGAGCTAATGTGCCAACAAAGATCAAGTTAAGGACAAACATATGGTATGTATAGAAAAAATAGGAAAAAAGACCTGATGCATCTTATTAAATTTAGGATTTAATTAGTCTTTTTATTGTGAAAAATAAAAAGACTAATGGAAGTACAATGAAACTATGAATGTTGTTACTTCATAAACCAGAATTGTCACAAGAAATTCTGCAGAAGAAATTGTTCCAACATTCTGACATCAGTTTGTGTCCTCTCTGCTTTTAGAAGAAAACATTTGTTTAAAAATGTTTCCGTCTCAAGACACCTCTAAACAAAATAAGAACCAAATAGCTTTCTAGTTCCCTCCCACAAAAAATATTTATTTCATAATTATGTAGGAAATTTTCTCTCTAATGACTTTCTGCTAAAGAAGTAACTATCAATTCTTGTGGGTTTTGTGACTGAAATTTTGAGACCATACACCTTTTTTCAGCTGTAACGTCATTAATGTTTTTAGAAAGATTTTCAAAAGTGAATGTTGTACAAGAAATCTATTCCATCTTTATGTTGTGATATAAGAAAATTTGGTGTTCTAACAGGGGATGAAGAGTTAAATTCTATTGACAATTTACTCACAAATACTGCTTTCTAAAAATCACCTCCATTTTTAAAATGAAATAATTTTATTTGAGAATCCTTAAACGTTCCAACATCACAAAAGCCCAATTTTTATATCTATTTGTTAATAGCTTAATTTTATATTGAAAATTCCTCTTGCATTGTAACATTTTGTTTCACTTTCCTCACAATTAGTTTGTGACTATTCCTTTTTATTCTTTTTTTGGCTTTTTTGTTGCTAAAGTGTGTCTTGTCATAATATTTTCTTTGAATTTTCTATAAAGACAAATAAAAATAAAACACACGCACCCAAACCCTTTGACATGAACATGCATTTGAAGGACATAAGGGCGGAACAAGTGTGGAAGTGCGAGTAATGGGACTGGGCCCTGGAATTGTAACACTGAGCGATATCAAGCAGGATCGGCCCAAGCCTCCATATGGAAGCAAAATTTGGTTTTGGGGCCCTTTTTTTTCTGCTAACAATGTGGATTGCTGGAATCAACACTTAGACGATTAGATCATTCGCACACCTGTTATAAAGTTATTACTTCTCTGATGGTGCTGGGTTATTTTTTAGCAAGAACCAGGGAAGCTGGTCAGAGTTGATGGGAAGATAGGTGGAGCTAAATGAAGAGCTGAAAAAGAAAAGCTGTTAGAGGCTGCACTAGGCAGAAGACTGTGGTCTAGGTATACTTTCTACTGGGACAACTACTCTCAAATCAGAGCCAGGACTTGACTCTGATTTGATCCAAGTCCTGGAGTGGAAGGACTTGGATCAAATCATATGTTCTAGAATAGTCTGATCTATCTTTAATCATGATTCCATGGAAGGATTATGATGACAAATAATGTCCACAGAAACTCCACATTGAGTCTAACTGAAGCCTAAGTTACCCCAAACCCAGTAAAATGGATGAGTTTATTTATAATGTGATAAATCTGTTTGTTATAAGATGGCTTTTTCTAGGCATTTTAGTTTTAAGATTTTTTTTGGACAAATTAATACAGCCAAGGGTAAAAAATAGAAGAAAATCTTGTTTAGTTTGGAGACAATCATGTTGTGTGGATTTTCTGACGTATTTAACCCAACTTAATTTTCATCCAGATGATTCTGTGATAACAGCAGCCTGTTGTTCTCTCTCTGTGATGCTGTCCTGTTGTCTCATTTAGTTCATGTTAGATGCAGCCAGAGAGGTCAGACCCAACCTGTATGTAATAGCTGAGCTCTTTACAGGAAGTGAACTCATAGACAATCTGTTTGTTAACCGACTGGGAATCAACAGCCTCATAAGAGGTACATGCATATATAAATTAACTTGTCCTTTTGTTTGTCTTTTTCTCATCACTGCATCCTTTTGCATGTGACCTTTCCATGCCCTTGGTGTTTTTCCATTGTTTTGTTTCGTTAACTATTCTGCTGCATGTATTACCTCTTATGGTGTCTGTTATATCAAATTGGCTGTTTGTCCCCCACAATACCTGCACAACATCCTCGCTCTCTATTTCCCATTTCTTCCTACTTGTACTTCCTGCACTCTGGCTCTGCATTCGTCCTGCTTTGCTTTGCCTTGCTGTTTCTAGTTCATGTTGGATGTGGCCAGAAGCCAGTGTCCTAACTTGTATGTGGTGGCTGAACTGTTCACTGGCAGCGAGGAGCTGGATAACATCTTTGTTACCAGACTAGGGATTACATCCCTCATACGAGGTACAGTACTATGCATGCTCAATATATACAGCTCAATGTATAGGTGATATTTATGCACCCCATCAGACTAAATAAGTTCTAATAATAAAAATAAATCAAACTTGTTTGGGGAAGGAAAATGTGTGTAATGACTTTTTACTTTGAAATATATTTGCCAATTGTAAAGTTGTCGATGTAGCTATAAAGATGTAATATTTGTGCATGAGTTGTGATAGCGCGTCCTTCTTTTAGCTAACCCTTCTGATCCTCTCTGGTCCTGCTGCCAGAGGCCATGTCTGCCGGAGACAGCCATGAAGAGGGCCGGCTCGTCTACCGTTACGGTGGAGAGCCAGTCGGAGCCTTCGTTCAGCCCAGCCTACGTCCTCTCATGCCTTCTATCGCTCACGCCATGTTCTTGGATGTGACCCATGACAATGAGTGTCCCATTGAGGTGGGTCTGCGCTCTTGTTTGCTTCAAATAAGTCTCTACTTACTGTGTGGCCTCAGGAATCTTGGCTTAAATTTCCCTGTGCTTTAACTTGACAGTTTTTGACCATAAAGCAGATGTCATGTTTGCTTTATTTTGTTGGTCTAACTGTGTTTCCAGCTACGGTCAGCTCTTGACTCGTTGCCCAGTTCTGCTATCGTCTCCATGGCCTGCTGTGCTACTGGCTCCACCAGAGGATATGATGAGCTGGTCCCACATCAGGTTATTTTAGATCACACGCTCAGATACACTTTTTACTACCTAAGCTTTACTTATTATTATTTTATTTTTGTCTATTGTCAGTAGTTAGAAAGCTGAATGTGAGGATGTCTCAATTAGGGATGCAAACAATTAATAAGCTTATTGATAATTGTCGATTTGATGGTTTAGATTTAGATTAAAATTGGTTCCATTCAAATAACTAACAACATCAGGTTAGACCTCCTTTTTGTGTTGTAGTTTGGCTGCCCCCAGAAGAGGGCATCTGTAAGCAGAACCAGTTTATACAGAATAAAAGTGTTTTTTTTTTTAAGCTGTCATCAGTGATGGCATAGTTACTTTGAAAAAGTAACTTTAATCGAACTACTGATTACTCCTTGAAAAGTAACTTAGTTAGATTACTGACTACTTGATTTGGAAAGTAACTAAGTTACATTAAAAGTAACTGTTTAGTTACTTTCAGCAGCTGCTAACGACAACACTGCCTCCTGTGAAAATCACATTGAGCTTTGTCAATACTTAATTGTCAGCTATATTATAATGGTAACATCAACAATGTGTCTCCACTGATAAGGTTGAATTGAAGAGGAGATTGTACAAAAAAAAATAAAAAACGTGAATAATTTGTGTGGTCCACTGTTGTCTGGAAAACTCTAAGGAGGATTTTAAAGCCCCCTCCTCCCCCAGCCTCCAGGTTCTGCGTTACGGCCCTGCGTTTGATGTCAGCGCAGCGCACAGAGCTCCTCCTGTGGCTCCACAACTCAGATGGCTGCACAGATTTGTGACACTTATCTTAATATTGATAATCATAATGGCTTTAAGTTGCCATTATAATTATTGGCAACTACAGACACGTTTATTCGTGGCTGTTTTCACGTTTATTGCGCTGTTCATATTAGTCTCAATGTTTGCAGTTTTCTGGAGCGCAACACGAAGCTCGACGTCATTCAGAGGTAATATATTATCTTGACATTAACAAAGACACAGCGGGACGGATCATCCGGGAAATGATGGAGAAGCAGAGACTGACCAAAACTACCTTAATGAAGGACAAATTCTGGGATTTATTATGAGTCTCTGCTTATTCCAAAGCCCAAATGAGCAACTTCACGTTCAAAAACGAGCCCAAAAAGGCGCAACCCGCCGCTCATTACATTTGCAAGCAACTTTAAAAAAATTAAGCCCAAAGCCGCTTATAATAATCGGACTTGGTGACAGAAACTCAAAATAGTTCCAGTTTTTCCACCAACAAAATGCGCATCTCCCTCCATTGTTTACATTTCTGTCGCATAGAGACGTCGGTCACTCGACAAGACGAGTAGAGGAAATATGATTAAATTACAAAAGAAGATAGTAACGCACAGTAATGCAAAAATTATTTTGATAAGTAACTGTAGTCTGACTACTGGATTTGAAATAGCAACGCGTTAGATTACCCGTTACTGAAAATAGTGGTCCGACGTCAGTAACGCGTTACAAATTAACCCGTTACTGACATCACTGGCTGCCATAATCTCTTAACAGTACAGTATGAGACAGATAAGTTCAATCAAGCTCTAAGGGCTGCTCCTAGTGTTCCTACTGCCATCTTCAGAAATGCACTGCTCCCAGTCAAGACAACCAATCTGAGCCAAGAAAAATGTCTTAGCAGTGTCATTCATTGTGTACGCACCACTTACACATTCCATTCAGCATGTTTAATCTCAGTAATGTTAGTGTACTACAGCTGTGCTAATGGGGAAACAACCTAAAGTTACAGGAGAATTGTCAGTTTTTCACGTTCAAGGCTAGAACCGAAGGAGGGGAGAGTTATAAGGTGCAGCTTTAAACCAAAGATCTAAATACATTCTGTTATTAAACAGAATTTGCTTTCATATCTGTGTCTGAGTGAGAACAGATATCTGTGGTGAAGGAGGAGCGTTTTTATCCCAAGTGGAATCCCTGTTCAGCTCCCAACTCTACTGGTGAAGTTGGCTTTCAGAGCGGCATCATCGCTGGGAAACTGGCTCTCAACAAACTGCACCAGGAGCTGGCTGCCCAGGGCTTTTCACAGGTCTGAGCTCGTAGTGACAACATGCTGTCTGTTCCCAGCATCATGTCTAACTTTCTCCATTTTTCAGGTGTATGTGGACCAGGTTGATGCAGATATTGTTGCAGTTACTCGTCACTGCCCCAGCACACACCAGTCTGTAGTAACAGTGAGCAGGACAGCCTTCAAGAACCCCAAAACTCATCAGTACAGCAACAATGTCCCACCTATGTTCATACCTGGTAGGACTCTATCATGTTTGTTAGATATCAGATATGTATGTGCTAGTGTTTTTGTGCCAGTTCAATTTATGTACAAATATTTGTTTGTGAAGCATATTTTATTTATTCTTCCCTCCTCAGGCAAGATTGAAGAAATTATACTGGAGGCAAGGACAGTGGAGAGAGAGGCTGGGAGTTACAAGAAGGATGAAAAATACATAAACGGCATGCCAGAATACACAGTGGAAATAAAAGAGCATATATCGGTAAAAACTGTTGTGTACACTGAAGATGTTTTCTTTTCTTGTTGTTGTTTTTACATTTTTTCCCAGCTGTAGTGGCCTTTATTTAAGACTAGTCAGATAGGAAAGTGGATTAAGAGAGGGGGAGGGCATACGGAAAAGGTCAAAGGACCCAGAGTAGGGCCTGTGACAGTTGCATGGAGGACTAAGGCCATCGTTGCCCCCTGCTGATGATTTCCTAGATGTTTTCTTTTTCTACTTCTAGCCTGATGCCTTGGCTGAAAAAATGTGGAAGAAAAACAATCTTCAGCATGTTTAATTTTCTTATCTGTGGTATTCAGTTGTTTAAAAAATATATTGATTATCTTTATTGCATATAGCAAGCAACCATAATTATTATAATAGGCCTGTGAAACAGACATATGTTTCATAGTAAAATAATACTGCTATGTGTACAGATGGAGGAGAGTGCAATGGTGAAACATGCTGGAGTGACCTCTAAAGGCCGCTCAGAGTTTATGCAAGAAATTCAGTTCCAGAAATTGACCCCTGGTAGCATCATTGCCTTCAGGTACATCTCCCACAGTTTCTGAACTCCTTCAATTTCCTGTGCATTATTACTGCTTGTCAATGCAACCTTTATTGGTTATTACTAAAAATTGACTTTTTATACTCTGTACAGAGTCAGTTTGGATCCCAAAGCACAGAAGCTGGTGGGAGTGTTGAGGTTTTATCTGTCCCAGTTCAGTCCAAAGTACAGGAGGGGCAGTGTACCTGATGAGAACCCACCAGACGTGCTGCAGAAACCCCTTACGGAGTGAGGATTTCCTTTTTCTCATATTGAATATGGTATCTAAATAAATTGAATTAAATAGTATATCTTTATTTCAGAGAAAAAAGTAGTCCATATCATATATAAAACAATAAAAATAAAATGAATCAAGTAAAAATATTTAATATATATAAATATATTAAGAGAGGGGGAGGGCTAGTTTATTAAATGTATATATTTTAAAAAGACAAGGATTTTGCAGTTGAGATCAACTGCAAAAAACTAGAATCACTATGTGTTGCAGTTGTCGGAGGTCTGACAACTGCAGAGTTGAGTTGATTAATAAATCCAAGCGGCACTTAAAGTTATACATGAAATTCCCCAACAAGGCATGAGAAGTTGGTAAGTTATTCATCACAAACATTTGACTTGCAGATGTCCAACGTGGAATTCTGAGGAGAATTCTAAAAGGGTCCTGATAGGCTAGTTGCAGTTTCTTCATCATAGCCTTACTGTAGTTATACCACAGGTGAGCCGTATAAAACGAGGTGCAATAAGTTCCAAAAAGAGACACTTAATCTCATCTATACACATGCAAATTTTTCATGCCAGCGTATTGGTTTGCATGTACAACTTACAACATTGTCTCTTCATATCATCATCATCACAAAGATCACTCCTCAGAATATGACCAAGATATTATACATTATTAACCAAACTCAACACTTCATTTGCTAAATAAAAGGAAGGAAAATTCATCTTCTGATCCTCCTTAGTTGTAACAATCATAACAGTATTTTTACAATTAAACATTATATCAAACTAGAGACCATATCTAGCATATATGCAGCACTGTATGCAGCAGTACATAGACATTAACTTATGTAATGTCTATGTACATTAAATTATTTACAATATGGTTACCCACCATACAGCTGGTATAATGGCTGCTTTTTCATTATGGTGTAAAGCCACTATATTGTTCAATTAGCTTCAGTTTTCTTGCTTTGTTGATGTTTGTTAGCTTAGCTCTCAATTGACGCATTTCTGTCCAACAATATGCTCTTGTACATTGAAAAAGTACTTACTAGTCCACACAAAGTTTGAAGAACAATGAACTTTTCTTCAACATTACATGAGAATTCTTTAGTCTTGCACAGCATTCCAAATTTTAACAGTCAAAAACTGTAGGGCTTACTTGACCACACCACATCCAATTTTCTTTCTGAAGTAAGTGACACAGTACTTTTCATATATTTTCAATTACGTCCTTTAGGTGGCGCTTTTCTACAAAAAACATAGTAAAATAAAACCTTATTGTAAAGAAAATATGTAAATATGCAAAAGGCATACACAATGTTCAAACTGACATTTTTGGCTCTTATAGCTGGTCTTATAATCACTTAGTTCAACAGACAAAGCATCAAGATACAAGTTAAAAAGAACAGGACTCCAATGGCTACAGAAAAAGGTTCAGAAACCTCCGAGCCCCACTTAACTTGCATAGACTGCTGAATAACAATAATGTTATATCCTGATTAAATACACAGGGACTCTTCTGCTTTACAGCTTAATAAACAACTTATGGTTGTTAATTATGTCAAAAGCTTTAGATGCATCTAAAAAAAACACATAGAAACAGAAGTCTTCTGTCTCTTAAATTTACTTTCAATTTCCTTCAATGAGTAAATACATAAATCAGTACTAAGCTTATGTTTAAAACCAAACTGATTATCAGTTATTGTTGTTATGCATTCTTGAAGGCGATTGTCTATAATTGTCAATACTTGATATTTCCCAGTTTTTTTCTTTTACTGCTGGCACTAAAAGTACTGATAACATGGAGTCGGGTAAAATGCCATGTTGTAGGAAACCTGTAAAGCACAGTGAAAGTAACACCTGAACTCTTTGATTAGCGTACCTCAGGTGCTCTGCAGATAATTGGTCAAGACCGCATGCTTTATTTAATGGAATTTTCTCGATAGCAACACATACTTCATCTGCTCTAACAATCATACCGTTGTCAGTATTATTGTATGTAGTCAGTATTACCAACACTGAACCTCTGACTATTTACATGTTTGGACAATTTTCTTATTTCCAGTAACTTCTTAAATATTTGGTGGCAGCAGAAGCATAATGAACATTATGTCCTCCCAAACCTCAGACACATTATTATACTTGAGTTTATTTGTGATTGATCCTCTGATCATTCCTTTTTAGGATCAGACAGCTTTCTTAAATTCAGCATTTGCAATTTTCTTAAGCTCTAAAATCATTACAGATCTTGACTTTCCTGTAGCAACCCAATCCTCATAGGCTGCTCAAGACTCAGCATGAAATGCAGAGGAATACTCTGTCTGGCCTGGTACGGTACGGACGCATCCTTTTGTGGGCAAGGCACCTGCTGTCATTATTAATGGATTCAATAATCTTCTGAAACACAACACACTTTTATACTCCATATGTTCACAGTTAGTATTGCCATACAACAAAGTTTTCCTATGTATAATAATAGTAATATTGTTGTGATCTGTGTTTTTCTCTGTGTTTTTGAGTTTTCTGTGTGTTTATTTTGAGTTTTTCTGTGTTTCTGAGTCTCTGTTGTCCTGTCTCCCCTTGATTGTTTCCCAAGTGTGTCTCGTTTCCATGATTACCTTCTGTGTATTTAACCCCACCTGTGTCCTTTGTTCCGCGTCAGGTTCTTGTCGTATGCACCAGTCTGTCTTGCTGGCCTTTGTTTACCTTTCCTACCAGTGCTGAGTTTTGTTTCACGCTCTGCTGTGCTGACAGGTAGTGATGGCCAAATGAAGCCTCATGAAGCAATGAAGCTTCCCGGCCCATTGCTTTGCCCAAAAGTTCATCACTCGATGATTCATTCGTTTCTCACTAGTGACATCTTCTGTTCAAACTGTGACAGCCTTGTCATTCAGACAGACATATTTAAAAACAATTAGTAAATGCAATATTGTCTCAAAGTTTTTGTCAAACTCACGTTTAGTAACAGGAGAGTCAAGTATATCCTATTTAACTAATCTTTTTTTAGTTATTCAAATGATTTGTAGCCAATCCTGGTATCTGTTGACTGTTAGTGGGTGTTTTCTTCTGTCGTTGACTGATTTGACAATAGACATTTGTTTTAATGTACTCGGAGTGCAGTGCTTGTTGAGGCAGACACTATTCTTAGAGTTTTGATTTGCCTCCTGAAAAACAAAAATTCTTCAAAAATTCTATTTTTCTTGGATTCCTAGTTGGTACTCTGATTTATCCCTTATATTTTTACTCATCAGGCCAGCATTTTACTCTTCTAACAGCTTTAAGTCTGTTTCTGTTGTGCAGAACAAAGAAATAGTGGAAATTTCAAGAAGGTGAGAATTTTTTGAGGTGAAAGGTTTAATTATTGTTTAAGAATCTTGTGAGTGAATCATCTCAAGTATTCCCTGATGTCAGATTTTTTTTCTTCTTGCTGGCTCCTTTTCAATCAAGTGTATTTGTGTAGCACATTTCAGCAACAATGCAGTTTCAAAGTGCTTTACATAAAAATAAAAAAAAACACAAAAATATAAAGTCACAAAATATACCATAATCAACAATTGAGAAAACCGGTAACAAACATTACATTTTGATGAGTGCCGTCATCAAAATCATTAATACACATGAACTATAAAAGGTTCCTTTTATTTCGGCCACTGCTGAAGACAAATACTTCTCTGAAGCGATCACATACAATAACCCATGAAGCAGCGGCTCATCACGCTTTTATTTTGAAAACTATACGCAAAATGAAGCAGTCACGTGACCCATGCAATGCGAGGCCTCGTTTGTTGCCAGTCACGTGGTTTTCAGTAAGACGACACAAGCCTCGAAGCGGGGCTTCATCAGACACGCCCCCTTATTACTCGGTACAAGCCTCGAAGCCTGGCTTCAGATAGCCCATCACTACTGACAGGGTTTTTGGACTGTTTTGGATATTTAGACATTTTCATCATCAAACTCAGTTTTTTCACTTCTACCTGGGTCCCCAGCGCTTGCCTCACCTCAACTACACTTTATGACAATATTTCTGTGACTTTTATAGAGCAGCAAATTATATTTCCTAATATCCTTGTCAGACACTGTACTCCAAATCAGCTTCCTATTACGTATGCTATTCTCATAACTGAGCAACTCTGGCACTTTCACAATTTAATTCCAGATAAACAGGAATGTGATCAGTTCTTGCCAAGGAATACAACAAAATCTCCACCTTAGTTATGCATTCGTATGCATCAGCAGTACATATACAGTGACCAAGCCATGATGTTGTATGCTGTGCTTCACTGATATATGTATGGCTAGCAGCTTCTATTTAGTAGATAAAACCAGGTTAGTGTTTAGACAAAACTGAACTAAATGTTGCCTGAAATTTCTTCCAACCCTGCTGAGAACCTTGCTCTGAACTTCTCATAAAAGCACCTTACGAAAATCACCTCAGGCCAGAGCTACGGGTCATACAAATCTGTCACCTCATTGCACTCTGCAGATACTCTGAATGAGTTGCATCAACTCGATGCAGTTTTTCTTTTAGATAATCTGCCAGTAAGCTGGGTGTTAACTCAGGGCAGACTTTTGTGGCAAACACACCAACTTTGTTTTTACTGCTTTGATCCTTCCTTCAGCACTGGTTCCCACGACAATATGTTTTTTTTATCTTTATGCATATTCTGTTGGGAACTTAGTTGACCAGAGCCTTTGCCGGGAATGGGTTTTAAGTGGCAGCCTTCTTTAACCACACGACTCCAAGCAGGGGACACCATTCCTCAGTTCAAAGGCTTTGCTCCGTCCGCTCCATCTGACTCTGTCATTCCTTTTCCCAGTCATTTTCCTAAACATTGACCACACATTCTGTAGTTTTATTTCTGAACCTATTGAGGAACAATATTCTCTCCATGTTTTCTTTTTTCAGTCCATTGAAGAATATGTAGAAACATTACAAAAGCTTGGATCCTAATCCTGAGCATTTTCTGTTGTTTCAGTGGCACTCAAAATGGTATGAATCCGATCTGCTTGAATTTCTTTCATATCTAAAAGGCTTCCAGCTGCTGTTACAATTGCTTTTATTTTATCACTTTTCTTCTTCATTTGTACTGCAACATTAATAATATGGCACATAAATGCTACAAAGTTTTCTTTTTTCACCACCATTGTATTTTCATCCACTCTACCTTTATGCAAACATGCATTTTGGATATTTGTTGTTGGTACCAAGATTTGTCTGTGATAATTCTGCCCTTGATTTGTATTCTTATTTGTGTTTCTTTGACCTGTTTCTCCCAACCTCATTCCTTTTTCACTATCTTTCCTTACTCTTTTTAAAGCTTCAGTGTATGAAACTTTTTCTGTTATTTTGATTCTTTGAGCTTCTCTGGCTTCCCTTTGTACTTTACATCCACCATATGTTGCACAGTGTTCTCCTCTGCAGTTACAACATTTGATTTTAGCATCTTTGTCACATTTTCCAAATTCATGTGGACCTCCACATCTTGCACACCTAACTTTTCCTTTACATTCCTTTGCAATGTGTCTCATTCTTTGGCAAGTAAAACATCTGAGGGGTTTCGAGATGTAATCTCTAACTCTATAATTCATGTATCCCAGCTGGATATTTTCTGGCATAATATTTTCAAATTGTAGAATCACTGCCATAGTGTCTTTAAATTCCCCATCTCTTTTACTTTTCATCATGGTGACATCTGTTATTTTCCCTCCTTTGATGTATTTTTTCACATCCTCCATTATCATTTCAAATGGAACTCCTGAAATTACTCCTCTCAGCCTGGTTAAAGACCCTGAAATATATGTTTTAATTCTTTCCCCCATCAGGGTTTTCATTTTGATTGTTTTCAGTTGTTGTGATTCACTGACAGCATGTATCTTCTGTTATTCATGATTCTAGCCGTTTTAATTTTCCCTATTTCTTCCTCTATTGCTTTGGTTAGCTTTATCGGGTGAATATAACCCCCATCTTGCTTGAATTCCACTTCTATGGTAAAGTCATCCTGTTTTCATGAACTCGCCCATTTGTTTGTTTTTGTCCTTTTGCTAACTTCTCCTCTTGCCAGATTTTCTTCCAACCAACTTCTTGCCCTTTCTTGTCTCTTTTCTACGTGCTCTTTTCATTCGTGATGATCTTGATATCATCCATTCCATCTCATTTCCACTATTTCCTCCTGATGTAGAAGTCATGTTGCTACAGTCAATGTACACTTTATGAGATCTACCAAAATCAAATCCTGCCACCTTTGTTTGTTTGCTACGTTCACTCGCTTTGCCTTCCGCCTTCTGTCCCTTCCTTCACCAGCCCATCTGAAAGTTGCAGGATGGTAGCTCTCTTTGGATTTGTGTACCCCTGCTGTAGATGGTTATGGCTGTTGGCAAGAAAGATCTCCTGTAGCTGTCTGTATAGCAGCAAATTGGAAGAAGCTTGTGACTGAAGACACTCTGTTTTCCCAAAACAGCCTCATAAAGAGAATGGTCATGATTGTCCATAATTTTCTTGATTTTATGTAAATTCCTTCTTTGTATTATCTCCAGCGATAATTACTAATACTTATTGTTAGTTTTAGAAATTTCTGAAGTGGTTAAAATTTAGGTTCCAGGCTGCAGTGTTTGTCTTTTATTTATTTTTTATCATTAATATTATAATTATTTAAAGCTGCAGATATGGGCTATTTGATGCAAAAGTTGTGTTTCACAGGTTAATGTCTAAGCTGACGCTAGCCGATATGAACATCTTGCTGTTTCGCTGTGAAGCAGAGGAACAAGAGGACGGTGGAGGCTGTTACAGCATCCCAGGCTGGGAGGGCTTGAAGTATGCAGGACTACAAGGTTCATGTTAAACTTTTCTTACTGATTCAAGTTCAACAGGTGTATACAATGGTCCAAAAGTGTTATGTCTCTTGCAGGTCTGATGTCTGTGTTGGCGGATATCCGTCCCACTAATGACCTTGGCCATCCTCTGTGTGCTAACCTCAGAGAAGGAGACTGGCTCATAGACTTTGTCTCCAACAGACTGAAGCAAAGAGATGGACCTCTGGCAGAGGTGAGCTTTGAATGAGGAGTTCATCATGCTATAAGCACTACAGTAGACCTCTCTATACGCAAAAGTTCAATTTGTACTATATGTTTGCAATGGGTTTATTCGAAATTCAAAGTATTTAACCCTTGGGAATTCTTAAAAAAGCTGCTTGGGGGCGTGCTGTGGTGGTGTAGGGGATAGCGCAACCCACATTTCGAGGCCTTCAGTCCTCTACACGGCGGTCGTGGGTTCGATTCCCAGACTCGGCCGACGTTTGCCGCATGTCTTCCCCCCTCTCCTTCCCCCTTCCTGTCAGCTTACTTTCGAATAAGGGACACTAGAGCCCACAAAAGACCCCCTGGAGGGAAAAAAAGCCGCTTGGGGGTGGGGGGTGGGGGGATCAGAGGGCCCGGTGAAATGGAGCTTTAACTCCCATCTCCGGCAGAACTTTGAACACGTCCCGGGGGAGGTGGGGGACATGGAATCTGAGTGGACCATGTTCCGTGCCTCCATTATCGAGGCGGCTCATCTGACCTGTGGCCGCAAGGTTGTCGGTGCCTGTCATGGCGGAAACCCTCGAGCCCGTTGGTGGACACCTTCGGTGAGGGAAGCCGTCAGGCTGAAGATGAGTCCTATCGGGCCTATTTGGCCTGTGGGACTCCAGAAGCAGCCTGTGGGTTGGGCTCTCTAATCTCTGGGGTTGAAGTCGCCGAGGTGGTCAAAAAGCTCCTCGGTGGCAGGGCCCCGGGGGTGGATGAGATCCGCCCGGAGTTCCTTAAGGCTCTGGATGTTTTAGGCTTGTTTTGGCTAATGCGACTCTTCAATATCGCATGGACATCGGGGGCAGTTCCCCTGGATTGATAGACTGGGGTGGTGGTCCCCCTGTTCAAAAAGTGGGACCGGAGGGTGTGCTCCAATTACAGGGGGGTCACACTCTTAAGCCTCCCTGGCAAGGTCTGTTCGGGGGTTCTGGAGAGGAGGGTTCGTCGGATTGTTGAACCTCAGATTCAGGAATAGCAGTATGGTTTTCGTCCTGGTCGTGGAACACTGGACCAGCTCTACACCCTCAGCAGGGTCCTGGAGGGGATATGGGAGTTCGCCCAATCAGTCTACATGTGTTTTGTGGACTTGGAGAAGGCATTCGACTGTGTCCCTTGGGGAGCCCTGTCGGGGGTTCTCCAGGAGTATGAGGTACCAGGCCCTTTGATACGGGCTGTCATATGACCGGTGTCAGAGTCTGGTCCGCACTGCCGGCAGTAAGTCGGGCTCGTTTCCGGTGAGAGTTGGACTCCGCCAGGGCTGCCCTTTGTCATCGATTCTGTTCATTCCTTTTATGGACAGAATTTCTAGGCGCAGCCGAGGTGTTGAGGGGATCTGTTTTGGTGGCCTTAGGATTGCATCTCTGCTTTTTGCAGACGATGTGGTCCTTTTGGCTTCATCGGAACGTGATCTGCAGCTCTCGCTGGAGTGGTTCGCAGCCGAGTGCGAAGCGGCTGGGATGGCGATCAGTGCCTCCAAATCCGAGGCCATGGTCTTGAGCCGGAAAAGGGTAGAGTGCCTTCTCCGGATCAGGTGGGGTGTCCTGCCCCAAGTGGAGGAGTGCAAGTGTCTCAGGATCTTGTTCACAAATGGGGGAAGAAGGGAGCGGGAGATCGACAGGCGTATTGACGCAGCATCTGCTGTCAAGCGGGCGCTGTACCGGTCCGTCGTGGTGAAGAGAGAGCTGAGCCAAAAAGCGAAGCTCTCGATTTACCGGTCGATCTATGTTCCCACCCTCATCTATGGTCATGAGCTTTGGGTCATGACCGAAAGAACGAGATTGTGGATACAAGCGGCCGAAATGGGTTTTCTCCGTAGGGTGTCTGGGCTCTGTCTTAGAGATAGGGTGAGAAGCTCAGTCATCCGGGAGGGACTCAGAGTAGAGCCACTGAGGTGGCTCGGGCATCTGGCCAGGATGCCTCCTGGACGCCTCCCTGGTGAGGTGTTCCGGGCATGTCCCACCGGGAGGAGGCCCCGGGGAAGACCCAGGACACGCTGGAGGGACTATGTCTCTTGGCTGGCCTGGGAACGCCTTGGGATTCCTCCAGAGAAGCTGGAAGAAGTGGCTGGATGGAACAAAGAAATCCCTGTTCTTTATGTAATATTCAACCTAGTTGAGTACTTGACCAGAGACTCCTACCCCACTCTCCAGTAGTTTCAGTAATATGTTATGGTCAACAGTGTCAAAAGCCTCACTGAGGTCAAACAGAACCAGCACTGTGGTTCTTCCACAGTCCGTATATATATGGTATCACTGAACAAGGGCAGTCTCAGTCTAATACTGAGTCTGCAGTCAAATCAAATAATACTGATTTGTTCTGTCTCACAGAAACCTAACTGCAGCAGAAGGATTATGTTACAAACTGTGTGTGTCTGTGTAGCCTGGTCAATACTGAGAGCGAGAAAGACGGGATTTTGAGCTGTACTTCAACGGTTTTTCCCTTTGCTGTGGAGCACAGCATAAAATTAATAATACCTACATTTCCAAGTTTGATTAAGTTAACGGAATTATTCTACTGCGGTAGCGCGGCTATGGATGGTATGTAAAAGAATTGTCTTTTTGCCTTCGACCGTTGTCCACATGCGCGAAAATTCCTTATATAAACAATAGCATGCAGGTGGTCTACATTTGTATACCTGAACATGATTAAGTCAATGCCTCACCAGCTTTGCACCTCACCGCATCTTACTGTTCCTAACAGAGCAGTTCACTCTCAGATTGCAGATCTGCTCATGGTTCCTAGAATTTCTAAAAGTAGAATGGAAGAAAGACCCTTTAGTTACCAGCCTCCTCTCCTGTGGAACCCGTTCCCAGATTTATTCTATGAGGCAGACACTCTTTCTACTTTTAAGATTGTTGTAAAGTCATTCCACGTGATTGTCACACGTGACTGTGTTCGTGCAGCAGAAGTGAATGCTGAAAGTAACTCACTCCCAAGGAAAGTTTCTTTCCATATAAAGAAATTTTTTAACAGCTCTGAAAAATTAATTGGGCTTACTGTTTGATAACTAGATTTGATTGGAATGTATTTGTGATTGAATTTAAATTTTTGAGACAACATCTGTTGTGAATTGGCGGTATATAAATGAACTGAATTAAATTGTTTTCGAGAGGTAAATTAGAGACTTCAGACTCAACCAGGCAGATGTCCTGAAAGCAGCTATAAAAGCGATCTGAGCTCCCATTGCCACAGGCTGATTGCCTCTATGCCGCAGGCTGATTGCCTCTATGCCACATTGCATTGATGAAGTAATTCTTGGAAGGGGAGGCCCAATCAAGTATTGAGTGCAAAAAAATTTTCAAACTTTTTCTGATGTTTGTGTTTCAAACATCTGCTTTTTATTGGGGCCTCGCAAGTCAGTCACTGCCTCCATGCATTGCATGGCAGGCACCTATTAATCTACACCCAATAGAACGCCTCTTTATTCTTAACTTCTTCTTCCGCGGACATTTATGCGGCTCGTACCGCTGCGAGCCCACCCACAAAAGTGGTATCAAAACGTGCGGCTCGTTCCCTGGAAGGGAGCTATTACTTTTGATGGGATTCTGAGTTACCACGGCGACATAAAAGCAGCATTTAAAATCACTATCACTAACGAGCTCACCAGGTGCAACTCTCGTCGTCAAGGGGACGAGGCAACCACTAAATCTTGAAAATACCCTATTTTTGAGGATTTTCTGTGTCGTCATGACTTCATGTAGGAACGCCATTCAAACTTCATTTTGTAGATACGTCCGTGATCTCTTTTAAAGTGAAGACAGCACGTTAATATGAATTATGGTTTGTCCACAACTTCTTTCTAAGCGACCCAAAGTTTTTGATTTTTGGAAAAACCACAGTATGAATGTCGCTCCGCTAGAGTGAGAGTCAGCGTGACATTTTGACCCCAAATAATTTTTTAACTCGCCCTCACGCTCACAAATATTGCATGATTGGTATGAAACTCGGTCATGACATTGATACGCATGCCTGCTCCGGTCAAATGTTTTCAAAAATTATCTAGCGCTTACGGTTTTCTCTCCAGGTGCTTCAGAGCAAAGTCATGCGCCAGGGTAACAGAAAGATCTCACTGATTCACTTCCATGTATTTCTGAAAAATTTCAGACCTTGGCACACACCTTCTTTATATCATCACTGTTAATACTGTGAGTGAGGTAGAGATATTAGTGGCAGGACTATCGGAGACGACAAATAGCCCTCTCATACGCTTCAAACGGTTTTCGAATATGTATTACGGTTCCCGAACGGGAAAGAGTTGTTTGCAATGCTTTTTTTAGTCAAACTGGCTGGCTCAAACAGAGAATTGTCTCCCCCTGGATGTCTCACTCACAACTGGCAGCTGGCAGAGAGGATTATTTACCATAGCAATGGAACCTAGAGCAGGGAGGGCTGCTTTGGACTACAAATATGCATCACTGTAGTTCTAACTATGTTGGAACAGAGGAGGACTGAGCTGGCCTTTAGAACTACTTGCTGCTTTGGGCTGTATATAACTCATTTAACTCACTCACTGTTACACATGGGATGAGTTTGGCCCTTTGAAATGAAGCTTACTAAAAATTTCTAAATAAAAGCCCTTAAATTTTTACATCAGGTAATTGCTCTTTTTGGCTTTATGTGATTGGTTTATCCAAAGCACTCTTACACATTGGATTAGTGTGGGCATTTAATATGAAACTTACTGCAAATTTCAAAATAAAAGCCTCAATATGCCCCTCTGAATACTGCACCACCTGCGGCGGTGCAATGATAATGATATCATTCTGCATTATCTTTTTCTCTCAGGTTAGGGAGAGAAAGCAAGGCAGTTCATTAGCATTAGCCTTTTAGTTTAAATAAGCTATTACCTATTTTTCAGACTTACTAGCCATGTTTAGTATACTTAATGGAATAAGTAAATGACAGTAAACATTGTAATGATACCCCACATGCTACTGAAAGTATTTATGCTTACATTAGCATATTTGCTCATTTTAGTTAATACACTTACTTTATCATACTGAATGTTGCATGTCCAGCTTACTTAACATTCTTGTGATTCTCCACATGCTATTGATTACATTGCAGCTTTCTTTAGCATTGATGCTAATTCTTAACATCAGAACGCTGGGTCCAAACCGACGGGCATACTTTGGCAGGCCCCAGTTAAATTTCTTCAGGAATTTTCTAGTTGGTCTAATGTGATACATTAACTTTCTCAAACACTGTTGAATTATTAAAATCACAAAAGCTAAAAACTTGAAATATTTGGTTCTATGTGCAATGTGTTTTCTTTTATAAAATTACCGTTTCACTTTCTGAGATGACTGTCAATAGATACTGCAGTTTTATGCAATTTTCAAATTTGTGGAGATGTAATAGTATGTAACTTTACTAAACATTATCAATAAAGTATAAGCACCTATAACTCTGTAACAGATTACCCTTTGCATCATTGTTTCTGCAGGTGGGTCAGTGGTTGGGTGCCATGTTTGACTACCTGAGGCACTTTCCTCGATACCTCATCCCTTGTTACTTTGACGCCATCTTGGTGTCAACCTACACCACAGTTCTGGATGCCACGTTCAAACTCATGTCAAGGTAAAATCTATTTCTGTTCTATCTATTTTGCAGGAATCCTTAAATCCAGTCTTTGAGGGCCAGTGTCCTACATGTTTTAGATGAGTCTCTACTTCAACACACCCAAATAATTAGGTCATTAGTGAGACTCTAAAGAACTATACTGCACTAAGGATGTAATTCAGCCATTTGGTTGAAGTGTGTTGAGCAAGAAACACATTTAAAAGTTGCAAAACAGCAGCCCTCAAGGCCTCATTTTTAGGACCCCTATTATAGAGTTTTAAAGTTTCTGGCCTGTTGATAAATGACAGAATCTTAAGCTACAAAGTGATACTTTAAGTGAACATGTTATATTTAAACAGCTTCGTTGAACGAGGTTCCACGTTTGTCCGTCACCTGGCTCTCGGCTCGGTTCAGATGTGTGGAGTTGGACGCTTTCAAGCTCTGCCTCCCATTTCAACAAAAGTGCAGGATGTGCCATACCGCATCAGTCCCATCACTGGGGAAAAGGAGCAGTGTTGTGTCTCACTGGCAGCAGGTATCATAGCACTTTGTTCATAGATAAAAACAGGCCTGGCAACACAGGTGGGCATTTGGGGGCATTGCCAGAGTCACCCATACTCCTTCGACTGGAAGCTATTTCTTTCATTGGTACCTCAGTGACCAACTTTCTAGAATTCCTATCTCGATTTGATACAGTAGGGGCTCCCACACTTCCTATATCAATGCCCTCTGTTTCCCAAACTTTGTTAAGCCTTTACAACTGCTTAATCTATTTTTAGCATGTCATAACATGTTTTTCTGAGCCACCTATTAACGCAACATGAGCAGGTAACGATAGCTAAATGATAAGCTTACTATCTAATGCTAATATATCACTTTAAGTTTAACAAGAATAGGCTAATTATATTGTTGTTATCTATGTTCAATAGTGGGTAGCTCTTACTGAGCAAGTTGTTTGGGACAAAGGTACTTATAAGAGTAGTTTTACTGCACTGTACATTTTTCTTGTACTTGAGTAGTTATTGCTATTCTTACTTGAATGATTTTGCATTTAAAGAAAGAGACTGGAAACCTTAGATTTCTGCATCATATGAGCTAAAATTTATGTAAATTTGAGCATAATTACTCAACATTTTATACATGTCACTGTTTACATCCTTATTGTTTATTTTGTATTAATAAACATAGTTACTTTATTTGAAAGGTTGCATAAAGGTTTGCTTACACTCTCCGGCCACTTTATTAGGTACACCTTGCTAGTACCGGATTGGCCCCCTCTTGCCTACAGAACTGCCTTAATCCTTTGTAGAATAGATTCAACAAGGTACTGGAAATATTTCTCAGAGATTGCACATCCATGAAGCAAATCTCCCATTCCACCACATCCCAAAGTAGTAATGTTGTAGCTTTGTAGCTGGAGCAGTTCTATTGTGGTCCAGAAACAAAAAAGGCTGAAGTCATTCTTTATTGAAGTTTCACAAATCAGATAAAGGTTTCTGTTATGTCCAAAAAGGGAACAACATATTTGAGGACACATAGGCAAAAATGAAGGTTCCAAAAAAATTATTTTATTTTAAAACTCTCTTGAACTTTTCTTTTGGTTCAACTGCTTTGATTTTCTATGGAGGAGAAAAGAGAGAATTAAATATCCTCAGTTCCCCGTGTCAAAAAAAAAGAAAAGAAAGGACTAGTACTGGACTATTGCAAAAAAGAATCTACTGCGAAGAAAGAATCAAAAACAGGACAACCGGTCCCACCAGGCCAAAATCACAATGTAAACGGCAAACAAACAAAGGCTAACAAAAATTCCGTATGGCAGGCTGGAGACGTCAGCTGTGGCCTACAGACGTGCGTACACCGCGTCAGGACGTGTCCTCGGTGATGGTGGTGGAGCGAGCGGAAGAAGGGCCAATCCCAAACATGTTGAAACCCAGCCTATTTATAGACTGTCCAACAGCGCCTCACATTAACGAGACCAAGTTAATTACAAAAAGGAATTATCCAAACTCCAAAGTATATTCAACTAAAGTCAATACAAAACAATCTAGAAAGAAAAAAATAAACAAAAATAATTATAATGTGCCCAAAGCACATAACAGTTTCACAAATCACAAACATGGTTTTGAATACTCTGGTATTTCAGCAGGATAATCTAGTTCAGGTTTGAAAAGTTTTGGTGTTGTAGTTTTTGAATTGGAGCAATTCTAGTGTGATCCAGATACAAAAAAGGGCTGAAATCACCCTTTGCTGAAGTTTCACAAATCACATAGAGATATCACAAATCACCAAGTTGGTTTTAAATATTCTGCTATTATATCAGAATAATTCAATCCAGGTTTGAAGAGTCAAGGTGTTGCAGTTTTTTTTTTTTTTGTTTTTTTTTTAGAATAGATTAAAGATTCTGAAAGGGAGTGAAAAATTAGGTGGAATCACCCTTCAGCCATTTCCCTAAGGGGAAGCTGCAATTGGAAACCAACTTTAGCTTTGTTATGGATAGTGAGGAGATTCACTGTGAGAAATGGAAGGATAGCAGTCACCTTTTGAGGCTATTTTTTTTCTTTTCTTTTTTTCTTTCTGTCCTATTATTGATGCTTTGTTAATTTTGTGTTCATCACACTCCCCCCTTTTTTTCTCTTCCCTATTCCCTTTATGGGCTACATGTTGGATGCCTCCTTTGCCGAGTTCTGTTTGTGTATTCTGCAAATGATGAGGCACTATCCAATACCAATTTGGTGTGCTGGAATGTCAGGGGATTAAACAATCCTGTCAAGCTCAACAAAATAGTCTCTCATCTTAATAAGTTGCAAAGTTGCATTGTTTATTTACAAAAAAACAATTTGCTAAATAAATGTCAGGATAGACTTAGCAGAGGAGGCTTTACACAATATTTTCACTCTGATTTCAACAGTAAGAGCAGAGGAGCAGCTATCTTAGTACATAAAGATGTACAATATGAAGTGTCTAAAAGGATTAGGGATAAAACTAGCAGGTATGTCATCACACAAGGCAAATTTTTTAGTAGGCCTGTTGTTCTTGCTAATATTTATGCCCCTAACTGGGATAATGTGGATTTCTTTTCGCAACCCTTTTTCCCTCTTATCGGATCTTGAGTTACACAATTTAATACTAGCTGGGGATCTGAATTGCACTTTGAACTCAACATTAGATTGATCCAGCCCAAAAGTTGTCACGTTTAGTAACTTAGCCCATTGTATTAATATGTTTGTTGAAACATTTGGAATGGTGGACCCCTGGAGATTCAAATATCCATCATGCAAACAGTTTTCTCTTTTCTCATTTAAATAAATGAGAATAACCAGACGCACTTTCCAAACCTATGGTTGAAATGGCACATTTAATTTCAGTCTTATATGCATACAGAACAGAGAAAACTAAAGAGAATGCAATGTTATGCTAATCCATTTATAGTCTAAACAGAGGAGCCAGCAGTTTATCTTGAGAAAATAAATAAAGTTAATTAGACCGCAACATGCGCAGTGGCTGCACAGCTAATGCGGACATGGCAGACGTAACATCTGTCCACTCGTAGAGTTCAATTGATCAGTTTGTTCTGACAGATCCACCTGACAGATGAACAAACTCAGATTTCTCCGCAGATGCGGACCAGGAGGAATTTGTGAGACGCTGTGCATTCAGACCCCAGCAGGTTAAGTGCTTATAAATGAAATGGACTTGTTTAATTTCAATTATAAGTTAATGGGGCCACAGTAAGTGGTATTTGTCACTATGTCACTTAGATGTGTTTTACTGCTTTATGTGTGATGGGATCTGGATTCACACTTCAACTAGGTGTATATTATCTAAACCACATAAAAATGGGGCTAAATAGTCTATGTTAATATGACTATAATTTGACGGGTATAAATAGAACATTACCAATTTTTGTTTTTGTAATGCTGTTGGTCAAAATGACGGAGAACAAAAAAGTCTAGTACGACCTCTGGATTTGGCCCTGTTTTCTTCTCTTGGCTCACCATTTTGTACACAGCACCACATGCGTCAGTATAAACAAATAAGGTAACTTCTACCTTCTTTCCTCTTTTACATACTTGACAAGGGAGTCCCCTGAGAACCTTTTGTTTGATATCGCCATTGAACCTCTGGCAATTATGATAAGGAACTCAGCTAATTTAACTGATGTGCAGAGAGGTGGACACGTAAACAAATTGTTCCTTTATGTTGATGAGCTCCTTTTTCTGTCTAAACCCAGTACCACAATACCTATTGCTCTAAACCTAATTGAAAAATTTGGACAAGTATCTGGGTATAAATTAAATCTATCAAAAAGTGTTAAATTCCCAATAAACATAAAAGCGCGTCAAATGACCTTCTATAGTTTCCCCTTTACAATCAGTAAAACTAGTTTTTATTATTTGGGCGTCTGTTTAATATAGGACTACAATTTTTTGTTTAACAAATATTTCACTAAGGCACTGAATAAGGCTAAATTAGACATGGAGAAGTGGTCAAAACTCCCTCTGTCTCTTGTAGGAAGAATGAACTCAGTCAATATGACAATCATTTCTAGGTTCTTATATTTGTTTCAAACCATACCAGTCTTTATTCCTAAGAAGATCTTCAAAGAATTAAACAAACAAATGTTTGTGTTCATCTGGAATAAAAAAATCCCAAAGATTAGGAAGGAATCGTTAGAGACAGAAAGAGGATGGTGGACTAATTTCCAAGCTCCTTCATCTCATAAGCAGTGTGTAGAAGATGTCATGTTCCATCTGAATCTTGTACATCTGAAACATACAGTCAGCGACTCCGTTCAACAATACAATATCACTCGGCACCCATTTTTTTGTACTTTGAGAAAGAGTTCTTCTGAGTATGTAGCCCTTCCTCCCTCTCCCTTTCCCTCTTACTAAATGTGTGATGTCCACAGCTGTTGTCATTTGCTTTTGTCTGTTTCATTGTTATTCTTATATGTTTAAAACAAATTAAAAAGAATTGAATAATAATTTGAGTTACTGTTGCCGATCTATAAGTCACTTACATCACCTTTCTTCCCCATTCTGATGCTCGGTTTGAACTGCAGAGATCATCTTGGGCATGTCTACATACCTAAATGAATTGAGTTGCTGCCAAGAGATTGGCTGATTCAGTATTTACATTAATGAGCAGCTGGACTGGTGTACCTAATAAAGTGGCCGGTGAGTTTATGTATTTATATTAAAGTAAAAGCTTGTTTACTCTGCCCTCTGCCCCCCATCTCCTGCCACAAGATAAGCTAATGCCCTCCTGATAAACTCCTCTGGAACCAGGGCTGGTTAAAAAGCAAACCTATGGTCAGAATTATTTTATATCTTTGTTTTGGCTGTGTTTATAGTCAGACTGTACAATTAAAACAATAAAATAATGTAATGTTTTTTCAGTTTTACATACCTGGTGTGTCTTCAGGTCTTCCTCATTTTTCTGCTGGGATTTTCCGTTGTTGGGGTAGAGATACTTTCATCAGTCTCAGAGGACTCATGCTTATAACAGGGAGACACACTGAGGCACGGTATGTGTGTGATCCGAACTAACACCTAATTTATATAGGAGTCATTCAACTGAACTTTATTGCAAACGATTCTGTCTTGGTATCCATAGCAACATCATCCTGGCTTTTGCTGGAACCCTGCGTCACGGTTTGATCCCCAACTTGCTGGGAGAGGGTCGCAATGCCAGATACAACTGCAGGGATGCCGTGTGGTGGTGGTTGCAGTGTATTCAGGTACATGAATTGTGATGATCCAACTTACTGAACCTCTCAAACATTTTTAATCCGAAATGGTCAAAGGTCTGTGCTTCTGTCTTTATAAATCAAGAAACAAAGGTGATTTATTTATTTATTTTGAACATGATAGCAGTATAAAATAACAGACATGAACAAGAAATGCAAAAGATATATTTTTGTATCGCAATAATCTTAACATGCTCAAAAAGGAGTAGGAAGAAGCAAAAAAGTGATGATGCTGTGAAACAATTGCTTCAGACGTCATTTATAACAGAAGGTTTTTGTCAGTAAATATTGAAACAAAAAACTCCTAAACACACTTTCATAGGGTTTTTATACTCTGCTAGTAAATGTAGTAAATAACTTTGATTTGAGTGCTAATAAAGTGAGTTATCAAGAATAGTTGGGTTAAATTAGCTGTCTGTTTTTCTCTGAAGGACTATACCAATCTTGTTCCTGAGGGACATGAAATTCTGCGTTGCCCTGTCACTCGCATGTACCCCTCAGATGACTGTGAGCCCTGCAAACCAGGGGAGGTGGTACGTACACACAGCAAAAAATTCTTTGTTTTAATTCTGGTCTTCTTGACCAGAATTACGAAGACCTGTCACTGATGGGGGTCACTGTTTTACCTCCACTAGTGGTTTTATACATTACAGTCACACATGATGTTTAGATTCAAGTATGAAGAATTATGTATTTGAGTTTGCACCTTTGCAGGAACAGCCATTGTATGATGTCATCCAGGAGGCACTGCAGCGCCATCTGGAGGGTATTTCCTTCAGAGAGAGGAATGCTGGACCCAAGATAGACAGGAACATGAGAGATGAAGGTACCGTAAGAGCAGTGAGACTAAAGAGATCATTTACCACATTAAAGCAGTTTTTTTTGTTTGCGTGATGGATTATATGAAGTATTGCTTCATCAGTAAATGACTGTTGCGGACTGTTCATTTGACATCACTGTTGCATAGCATGGTTTACTTTAAATGTGACCACAACCTATTCACAGAATAAATAGGGCTGCATGGTAACGTGTACCTCGTTCATTGGTTTGCTGTGTACTTTCCTCTTGCTCAATAATGCCCTCCTCGTCGGGATCCCTGGAAAAAAACCTAAAAAAGCTACAGCACATTCACAACTGTGCTGCCCGGGTACTGATGAGGAGGCATAAATATGAACACATCACTCCTGTCCTCAAATCACTCCACTGGCTACCGATCAAACAAAGAATTCATTACAAACTCTGTTTGCTCACCTATCAATGCATCCATGGCACGGCCCCTGCCTACCTCAATGAACTCCTCATACCACATGCTACCTCTCGAAGCCTTCGTTCCACCTCCTCTCACTGCCTGCATCAACCAAAGACCAAACTTGCCACCATGGGAGACAGGGCCTTTCAGGCTGTAGCTCCGCAGCTTTGGAATGCCCTCCCAGAGAGCCCTACAAGGGGTGGAGGCCTTCAAAAAAGGTCTTAAGACACACCTTTTTAAACAGGCTTTTTAGATCTGTTAGGTTTTCATTTTAAATTTGTAGTTTTAATTTTTTTACTTTGTTACCACTTGGTGTGAGATGTATTATTGTATGTTTTATTGTAAGTTTTATAACCTATTTTCGTCTCTGTAGCACTTTGAGATTTTCTTGAAATGTAAGGTGCGTTACAAATAAAATGTATTATTATTGCTATTATTATTATTATTATTATTATTATTATTATTATTAAAGTTTCTTAAAAAAAAAGAGAGAGAGAATTGACCCTTTCCAACTACTTCACTTAATCATTCGAGGCGCCATGATGGACAAGTGAGGGACAGGAGTATTGAACAGAGCGACTGAAATTGTTTTCCCAAATTGTTTTTGCCAGTTTAGCCATGGCAAACTGCCGTCTATTTGTGCGAGTCGAGCTAATTTGTCTGTGAATGTAACACACCTGGTTGGGGCTTATTGATAGGGGGATTTACAAACGTTTAAAATGACCAGCTTAGAAACCAAACCATACCTCTGCCTCCTGATGTGTTGATCAAATTGCTAAGTTTTCCAGAATTCACACCACATGATTTATTTCACTATATCATGAACAGTGTTTCCCCTTTCACAGGAGAAGCACTAAAATGTACAAAAGACGAGATGCAAACTAGTTTTTTTCCATACATGTTCGGCTACATGATGGTGCAGAATTGTGTACATGGGTAGTAATGGTTAGACGCATACTTTCTCCATAATGCAATATTTGATATCTTTCTAAAAAATAAAAATAAAATAATTAGCTCCACTATTCGCACACAAACGCATTAGCAGAAGTGTGCCCACTACTGCAAACTTATTAACTAGCACTATGTATGTGATAATTTTTATGTATCATACTTACTATCAACTTTCACTTGTATGCCCACGTAAGTGGATTGGTTAGAAGTTAATTGATTTAATATTATATTGTTAGATTACAGTAACCTGTGTATGAATTGGACCGTTTGAGTGCCTTGAAATCTGTTGAAGATCTGTTGTAATTTGACAGAAATGAACTGCAGCTTTCTATCCTTTTAAGGTTTCAATGTGGTTGCTAAAGTGGACCCAGCAACAGGTTTTGTTACCGGAGGAAACCGCTTCAACTGTGGCACTTGGATGGATAAAATGGGGGAGAGTGACAGAGCGAGGAACAAGGGGATGCCTGCAACTCCAAGGTACCTCACCCAGATGCATATCTTAAATCACAGAGAGGTCATTTGTCTGATTTCTGATAGCTTCTATTGATGGCAGGTTTTGAACCTAAGAGCCTTTGTAATTATCAACAAAAAGCTGGTGATTCAAAAAACAGTGTTCACCCGTGTTGTTTTTAGTCTTTGTTACCTCATTTATTGATTTTCTGTTCTGACATACCGCATGGTGGCACAGTGTCTCATTTTATGGCAGTTGTGACACAGTTTCCTTTGCAGGGTACATATTTCTAGAATGCAGTAGTTTTCCAGATTTGGACATTTGTTTTCATTTCCTCTTTTTTCATCTGCTTGCTGCTTACTGTGTTGTGGTTTCCAATGCATGTACCTATCCTTATGGTGGACCTCCTCCACTAATCTCATCATGTCGCCCTGTTGGCTCACCTGAGCAGCCACCTCTTTACATTGTCTGACGGTCTGTATTGTTTGAGCCAAAGACAGACTCGCCATCAACTGCTGCTGGCGGGAGAGTTCTTTATCCTGTGTCCTGACAACAATGAGGTCTTGGATGTTCTCCTCCCTTTTCTCCTGAAAACAGACTCTTTCATGGATTATATTTCTCCAGGGGAAGAAATATTTATTAAACTTTTCCATAACGATAGGAAAATCATCACAGCCCTCCTCTTGAGCGAAGTGAAAGATTGATAAATCTTCTGTGCTTCGTTGCCCATAGCATAAATCAGGCAGCTCAATTGCACTGGTCCATCATCTTTATCCAGTTTTGTGGCTATTCTGCATCGTTCAAACCTCTGTGTCCAATCAGTTTAGTTTGTCAGTTTCAAAGAAAAAGTTCTCCGGCAGGTTAAACTTGGCCATACTGTTGCTACTTTTCACAAGGTGATGTAGCTGCCTGAGTCACTTCTGATACCAGAATAATAATAAAAACAATAATAATAATGCTTTATTGAACCCCTAAGGGGGGAAATTGTGTTTGTCCCAGCATAGTACACAATACATCCATCCATCCATTCACCCATTTTCTGTACACCCTTGTCCCTAGTGGGGTCGGGAGGGGTGCTGGTGCCTATCTCCAACGAATGTTTGGGACGAGAGGCAAAGTACACCCTGGACAGGTCGCCACTATGTCATACACAATACAAATTAAAATACATAAATAAAGTACCATAATAAGAATAAACATAAAACAATAATAAATCACAATGAGCCGTAATAGTCTTAAAGACACACACATATTGCTTAGTGCCTTACTAAATATATATTCAACATTTAAAGCGCACAGCTTTAAAGACTATGTTTGTATTATAAAGTCTGATAGCTTCGGGCAGAAAAGACTTGCTGTAGCGTTCTTTAGAACATCTGGGCTGCAGTAACCTCTGGCTATGTCTGCTCCTTTAGCTGTCCACCATGCTGTAGAGGGGATGAAAGATATTATCCTTGACAGCTGTGATTTTCTTCAGCATTCTCTCTCATCACCTCGTCCAGTGGAGCCAGCTTGATCCCCACAACTGACTCAACCTTTCTTATTAGTTTGTTGAGTCTGTTTAAGTTTTTCTCCTTCACTGCAGCACCCCAGCACACCTCTGCATTGAAGATGGAACTAGCCACTGATGACTGATAGAACATGAAGAGCATCCTACTGCAGATGTTAAAAAACCTTGAACTTCTGCTCATGGCTTTTTTGTACAGCACATCAGTGTTTGTAGTCCACTGTATCCTCCAGTCTAAGATAACACCAAGGTACTTGTAAGATTGAGGCTGCTCCATATCTGTCCCTGAGATGGAGATTTGGAGCAAATGTGATTTTTTACTGCAGAAACTGACAGCCATTTCTTTTTTCTTGTTTACATTAAGCAGGAGTTAGTTCTGTCTGCACCACGTCACAAAATTGACCACCAATGTCCTTTGCTCTGCATCCTGTCCCCGTTCCACACACCCCACAATAGTCGTGTCATCTAAGTACTTTTGCAGATGGTACAGTTTGGAACAGTATTAAAAGTCTGTAGTGTAGGTGGTGAATAGAAAGGGAGATAGCACAGTTCCCTGCTCCAATGTTACATATTTACAGCGCAAACTCACAGTCTGCCTTGCATCTCTGTAATCTCACATACTGAGGTCTGGCTGTCAGATAGTCGATGATCCATGTGATGAGTGATGCCTCTTTGTCCATTTTAGCCATCCTCTTGCGTAGTAATCCTGGCTGGATGGTGTTGAAGGCTGATGGAAAGGCAAAGAAAAGGATGTGGACAATGGTGTCAGGTCTGTCAAGGGAGGAACAGGCTCTCTGCAGCAGGTATATAATTGCTGCAGTTTGCATACCACTATTGGTATGCAAACTTGCAAACTAGGGAGGGTTTTGGACTGCATCCACCTGTTACCTCAGATGTACTAGAACCAGCCTTTCCATAACCTTCATAATGTGAGAGGTCAGAGCTATGAGTTCAGTGTTTTTGAAAGTATCTTTTTTGGTACTGGGACCAAGCACAATTTTTTCCATAGTTCTGGTACTCTATGGAGCTTCAGGCTCAAGTTAAAGACGTACTGCAGGACTCCATTTAATTGACCAGAACATGTCTTTGGAACCTTCATGTTGATATTGTCTGGGCCAGGGAATTTCCCAGGGTGAAGTTTCTCCAGCTCTTTTTTCATCTGGTCAGCAGTAATCATAAAACTACAAGCAAACAATGTATAGGAAGAGGGGCTGCCACTAGGGACTGAGGGAGTCAAACCGGTTATAAACTGGTTCAATTCATTTGCCCATTTGAGATCCTTCCCCAGCAGGACCATTAGCTTTCCTCTTCTCCTCTTCAGTCCTGTGATCTCTCCCAGTCCAAACCTCTCTGGCATTGTTATTTTTCATTTTTTCTTCCAGCTTTCTGTTATGAAGAGTAGACAAGCTGTAGTTTGTCTTTTACAACTATCCCTAATGGAAACTTGGCTTACTTGCCGACTCAGCCTTCCAGATCAACAGTCTTCAACAGTCATCCCACAAGGTGCTTATACTAATAAGGCATGGAAGAAGCTGTATGACACCTTTAGCTCATTGCAGATAATGAGAGCTCTGACCTAATCATGTGAAACTGATGGATGCTGCCCAGTTTTCCCAGCATGTTAGCAAGGGACCCTTCATTGCCAGATCCACTAAATATGGTATGCAAAAAGCCCACTTTGAGGATCCCAACACCCCTCAGCACCAGACTAATACCACCACCTGGTGACACGCCTCTCTGTATGATCACAGCAGATTTAAGGAAGACCTTCCAGGAAATGAGCCCTCGTAAGACTGCAGGCCCCGACAACATCACAAGGTGTATACTGAGGGACTGTGCACATTACCTGCTTGAGGTGTTGGTTCAATACTGGCTTCTGTCCCCATCTTCTTAAAGACTGCCATTATTCTCTGGGTCCCCAAGTGTTCCACAGGTGAGAAGTCCAGAAGAGCTGTGGAAAGCTGGACTTGGGAACTCGGTCCTGAGGAGCTTCTATCACTGTGTGAGAGCATTCTCTACACCTGCATTACCATGTGGCATGTTAATGCAGGTGCACTGCTGTTGAGAGAATGGCACTGCAGAGGATGGTTAAGGCTGCACAGAGGGCTGTGGGGAGCAGCCTTCCCACCACCTCAGACCTCTGACTGTCATCATGCAGGAGGAGGCCTCTTCACACCATGAAGGACTCTACCCACACAGACTGTTCCATACCCTTCCCTCAAGTCGAGGAGCATCCAGAGCAAGACCATCAGGCTGAGAAACAGTTTTTTCCCTTCGGCTGTCAGACTGCTGAACTCAAGCCGCACTTAATTCAGCTACATCTTACTTTTTATTTATTTATTTAAATTTATTTCATATTTATTTGCACCCAGTTCTGGGATCTGGGACCTGAGTCAGAAAAACAAGCAAATGTGAAGTGGTATGACAATAAAAGTCCTTGAATCCTTGAATCTTTCTCTTGCGCATTGGTCAAGAATGTCCACATATTTTCTTTTTGTTAGTCTCGAAGTCATTTGTCTGCTATGCATTGCTCTTGTGCTTGCCTACGATGATGGCACAAGTCACTTGTTCAGAGTTGTGGGAACTATAAGCTAATTTGCAGACCCCATTCCTGCTTAGACTTTTCCTATCATAAAGTACTAAAACAGCACTGTATTAAAAATATAAGTCTATCATGATGTAGTTTTTTAAATTTTTAAGTTAAAACACAATGAAAACCTGTTCACAATTATGCATGTATTTTTCCAAGGTCTGCTGCCCTTTTTGTTGCTTACATTGAACTAGCAGTGAGGGAACCTATTTCATACTGATCCATCCACGGAGTTCATCTGGTGACCTTAACTTGCTTTAGAAAATTTCTGAGGTTCAATTCATAAACAAGTAATTCTTAACCAAGACCATTTAGCAATTAATTTTTTATAAAGCAATGCAATTTACAATACAATTATCAAATATGACACTTCTTGACTGTAAAACATTTGTTTTAGAATGCAGTAAATGCATGTTCCTGGGTTGTTTGGAAATGTTGGTGGATTTTTTAAATAAACAATTTAACAGCCAGTTATAAGCTTATTGAATAGACTGAAGCATAAAACGAATAGCTTTGTAATTAATCATAATTGTATTCAAGAATAAAAACCAGGATACTTGCTCCCTTGTTGACTTGGTGTGTTTTATTGTTTTCGCAGAGACGGCGCGGCGGTGGAGATTGTTGGTCTGAGTAAATCAGCAGTTCGTTGGCTTGTGGAGCTGCATTCTAAAGAAGTGTTCCCCTATGATGGAGTTAAGGTGCACAGAGATGGTAGGGAAATAATGTCTCCACATATCAAATGCCTTGCTTGTGCCTACTAAATCACCTCGGTTAAATTCTTTGTTCTGTCACAGGAACAGATGTGTTCATCTTGTACACTGAGTGGAACAAGCAGCTTCAGCAGTCCTTTGAAGTTGAATTCTGGGTGTCTGGGGACTCACAGGACCCCAATGAGAAGCACCCTGATTTGGTGCATAAAAAGGGAATTTATAAAGATAGTTATGGAGCTTCCAATCCCTGGTGTGACTATCAGCTGAGGCCCAATTTCACCATTGCAATGGTGGTGGTATGCAAAAAGCAGCGTTCATCTTCCACTTTTTGGTTTGTAAAAGTATCTCAATAGTCAGTGAAGACCCACTGTGTTTGTGTGACAGGCTCCAGAGCTGTTCACGTTAGAAAGAGCATGGAAGGCTTTGGAAATAGCTGAGAAGAAACTCCTGGGACCACTGGGAATGAAAACTCTTGACCCAGAGTAAGGGTTATTTTTCTACTCAAAGACCGCAAACTTTCATTTCATTGTATAGCCACTGGATTCATGTTAATTTTTAGATTAAGTTATGGAAGCAGGCATAAAAATGACTATTTTTTTGTCTGATTCTGTTGGGCATGGTGTTTGACAGTGTCTGTGTTTCCATAGTGACATGGTCTACTGCGGTGTTTACGATAATGCACTGGACAACGACAACTACAACCTGGCCAAGGGCTTTAACTACCACCAAGGACCTGTAAGTAAGCGAACCCTCTATTGCAGGGGTCACCAAACTTGGTCCTCGAGGGCCGGCATCCAGCACGTTTTAGTTCTCTCCCTGGTGGCACCAACAACCTTTTCAGCATGTCAATGTTCTTTTTAGGCGTTCTAACGAGCCATCATCTGATTCAGGTGCGTTAAACCAAGGAGAAAACTAAAACATGCAGGAGGCCGGTCCTCGAGGACCGAGTTTGGGGACCCCTGCTCTATTGCAGTGTTAGTGCCCACACATTGAAAAGTTAATTAGAGGAACTCAATTGAAAGTTTCAATAAACTCACTGAAAGAAACAAAATTACATTGTTTCTTTCAGTTCATTTTGCAGAATCACATTTACAAATAATCAACAATTAGTTTTCTCACAAACGAAGAATATTACTTGAGAGCAATAGGATTTGAATTTAGAAATGGAAGCTTGGTGAAAAATATGTCAATACAGAGTGTAAATACATCATTAAATGATTAATGATCCAGTTACATCAATTGAAAATACAAATATCAATCCATGTCGCCAAATTGAATAAATCTTTATTTTGAAATTTTAAAATGTTTATCCGTTAGGCTGATGCAGGTAAGAGATAAGAAAGAAAAGGGTCAAATCATGGTTTAGTTATTTTTTGTGATACCAACAAAATTTCTACTGTTATCCAAGAAAATCAATATAATATCTAAGACCGGGATTTTAACACGTTCATTTTTATTAATAAATTATATTGATTTTAATGCGTTGAAAATTTTAACGCAATTATCTGCATTCACACAAAAGAATACAAAGGTTCTAGGCAGACCATTTGTATTTAGGGGTGCACCAATTTTTCAGCCAGCTGATTTATCAATTTTGAGAGATCTGTGATCGGCCAATACTTACATGTGGTTTTTATAAAGATAGCTGAATGGGTATAAACACACTTTGTGCCAATCTGATGGTTGAATAACCTAGATAACATTTAAAACAACAAATATCTTTGTTATTGAGCTCAATTGTCAATTTATTCAATAATTTCGCAGCAGAAAGCATTTTTGAATTGAAAATGTTGCTTATTTTCTAGTGTTTCTTTTTTGATTTTTTTTAACTTGAAGTATTTAAAGGCAGATGGAGAGTATTTAAAAGAGACGACAGACAAAAGCATTCCAACAGCAGCAGCACTTAGAGCTGGATCTTTGTTAACAGGAGTGGCTGTGGCCTGTTGGCTATTTTCTCCGTGCTAAGCTCTACTTTGCCAAGAAGTTAGGAGAGGAGGCCTACTCCAAGACCGTCATCCTAGTGAAAAGTGTTCTGTCACGACATTATACCCACTTGGAGAGGTAATAGTTTTCAATTTTCATCTTCAGGTTTTTATTCTAGTCCAATATTATTCACCTTCATCATATTGTATGTGGTTTACATTATTAGTTGTTTCATCCTGTGCTACCTCAGGTCTCTATGGAAAGGCTTACCAGAGCTGACCAATGAGAATGGCCAGCATTGTCCCTTCAGCTGTGAGACCCAGGCCTGGTCTCTGGCTACTGTGCTGGAGGTGCTCCATGATCTGTAGAGATCCCATGAAACTGTGAGCCACTCCCCTCCTCTGACTCATTTTCTGTCATCACAAAACTTTCTTGTAGTTTCCCTAAAGAATCCAAGGATCAATGACATAGTCAGCCAAGTTTTCCAGAACAAGTATTGTAAGGTAACCAGGTTATTGTATCAAAGCATTTTAAGGTTAAAGCCTTTTTTTCTCTCTCTGGCCCTGTTTAAGGAATCAACAAAATGACATTTTGATCCAGTTGATCTCAAAATGTAAAAAGGTTTTCACTGGTTGCCATGTTAATAAAAATTTAGACAGAGATAACACTGGAAAGCACCTGGGCTGTGTTATACACATACAGTTCAGACCAACACACTCTAGACCAGGTGATTATTACTATAGTAAAGGCTTAATTTAATGAGGACTCAGGAGCCAACAGCTAGAAACAAATTTGGTTCCTTTTTAGGAACTGAACATGTTCCGCAAAAGGAACAGCGTTCCTAGTATTCCTAGCTGTTCCTTTTTAGGACCTGGACTTGTTCCTAATGTTCCTAGCTTCAGTGAATGTTGTTTACTCCTGAATTCTTACTTTTGCTATATGTTCAGGATGTTTAATTGGATCATGATGGTACTGACCTGAGACCTCCATCAGATCTGGTCAGGTGTTTGTGATGTTAAAGCGCAAGATAGCTCTGCGAACTAATCACTGTGGAACTGGGTACCATCTGCTAATAAAGGATCTGGAATTGTTATCTTAAGTCTTCTAACCTGGTGATGTAAGCTGTACTTTTTGTCTAATTTCTTGTGTATTTTAGGAAAATAATTTGTAACAAATTAAGTTAAATTAAAACGTAAATAGCCTGAGTAGTATGAAAAATTTGATATCTACTATCTGTTGTTTTCAGCTTTTATGTTTTATGAAAACTGTGATTCTATTGTTAAATGTCCCAATGGAGAGCTTAGCTAATGTTCTCTCCATGTTCTTCCACACTAAGACATTTTAAAAGGCTAAACAGTTATGGTGTTAACATTTCAGAACATTTACACACTCGTCTGCTGTTGTGTGACCACATACAGTGTCTATTTCTCAAAGTTGTGCAGTGCTTGTAACTTTTCTCTAACAGTGACACATTTAAACCACATGTGATCATAGACTATATTCAAGGGTTTCTATGGACAACTGCTGGATGCTATAGATGTATACTGCTGTTGCATACATCTGGATGCTCAGTGTTGTTAACTGTAAACTAGATAGAAACATGCTGAATAAACTGTTACAAGACTAAAATGTGTGTATTGGTAATTACAGTTAGCTTTTTTTAAATATCGGAGCTGTTGAAAAAGAAGGCAAAGGTCAATGGTAGTGATAGCCAAATGAAGCCTCGTGAAGCAATGAAGCTTCCCAGCCCATTGCTTTGCCCAAAGGTTCATTACTCGGTGGTTCATTCATTCCTCACTAGTGATATCTGCTGCTGAAACTGTGGCAGCCTTGTCACTCAAATAGACATACTTCAAAAAATTAGTAAATGCAATATTGTGAATTAAATGCGGGCTGCACAGTGGCGCAGTTGGTAGAGCTGTTGCCTTGCAGCAAGAAGGTTCTGGGTTCGATTCCCGGCCGGGGATCTTTCTGCATGGAGTTTGCATGTTCTCCCTGTGCATGGTGGGTTCTCCGGGTTCTCCGACTTCCTCCCACAGTCCAAAAACATGACTGTTAGGTTAATTGGTCTCTCTAAATTCTCCCTAGGTGTGAGTATGTGTGTGCTTGTATGTCTTTGTGTTGCCCTGCGACAGACTGGCGACCTGTCCAGGGTGTACCCCGCCTCTCGCCCGGGACGCAGCTGGAGATTGGCACCAGCAACCCTCTCGACCCCATTTAGGGAAGAAGGATGTAAAGAAAATGGATGGATGGATGGATGGATGGATGGATGAATTAAATGCTATTTAACTGGAATCTTGCTTAATTATTAAAATAATTTAGTAGTAGCTGTTTTCTGTCATGTCACAGACAGATTTGACAATAAAGACATTTGTTTAATTGTATTGGGAGTGCGGTTGGGGCGGCTGGTATTCTTTGAGTTTTGATTTGCCTCCTGAAAAACTGGAATTCTTCAAAACTTTTCTATTTCTTGGATTTCTAGTTGGCTCTCTGATCTGATCCCTTACATTTTTACTCACCAGGGCAGGATTTTACTCTTCCAACAGCTTTAAGTCTGTTTCTGCTGTGCAAGACTGATATAGCCTATCTTTGCTGATCAAAATAATAGTGGACATTTCCAGAAGGTGAGAATTTTGGAGGTGAAGGGGTTAATTATTAAGAATCTTGTGAATGATCATCTCAAAGTATTTCCAGATGTCAGAGATTTTCTTATTGCTGGCTCCATTTCAATCGAGCTTATTTGTGCAGAACATTTCAGCAACAAAGTTATAAAAACATTAGAAAAACACAAAAATATTAAGTCATCAAATACACCATAATCAACAATTGAGAAAACCAGTAACAAACATTATGTTTTGATGAGTGCCATCATCAAAATCACTAATACACATAAAATATGCTGGTCAATATTCTTTTTATTTCAGCCACTGCCAAAGACAAATACTCTCCTCCGATATGCAACCAAATACAATGCCCAGGGCTGAGCAATCCAGGTCCTCGCCGGTGTCCTGCAACTCTTTTGTCTCCCTGGGCCATCATGTTCAATCAAATAGCTGAATCACCTCCTAAGTGCAGTCAAGTTCTTCAGAGTCCTGCTAATGACCTCATTTTTTGACTTGGGAGTGTTGAAGTAGAGAAATATCTAAAAGTTGCCGGACAGCATGGCCTGGAGTTGCCCACCCCTGCAACAACCCATGAAGCTCGTTATGCTTTTATTTTGAAAACCGACAAGCAAAATTAAGCAGTCACGTGACCCATGCAATGTGAAGCTGTTTGTTGCCAGTCATGTGGTTTTCAACAAGACAACACAATCTTTGAAGCAAAACTTTATGCCCCTCCCCCCTCTTATTCGGAACACGCCTCGAAGCTGGCTTCAGATGTCTCATCAATTGACAGCCACGTCAAGAACTGAGTTCTCCATACATGGTTCGCACTATCACTGTGGGGTGCCCACAGGAGAAATTCTGACCGCTTTCTTTAAAAAATTACATAACATTTAAAGAAGATTAAGAGACATTGAGTTAATGATTAGGGTTGTGCAGAGACCTTTGGAGGGACAGGTGCTCAAAGCTCACTTTGAACAAGATGTTAAAACATCGTACAATGTAGCAACAACCCATAGTAATCAAAAATCTAATATTTTATTGGATCATACTGCATTGTTGTCATCATGTGGGGACAAATGTAGTTCCCCGATATGTATAATGTTGCTGTTCAAGGGTTTCTGCTGGTGACATTGCTGCAGGACTGTATTGATCTGAGACTGTAGTTTTTAAACAGAGAAGCTCACTGGTTATTAAATATGTTATGAAATAAGTAAATTTGCAAATTTACTCAATAAACCCTAATATCTGACTGTTTAACCTTCAGAGCAACTTGACTGCAGACTGCTCTAAAGATCAAAAAAGCTCACAGGGTTTAACTCTACTTAATTTTTTGATGTTAGAACCTCTGAGGGATCTAAGCCTGGTCCCAATACCAATGGGACAGTAGGCCCCTGTTCTGGCATTTGTGCTGCTTAAATGTACAACAAAAAAAATTATTTTAAATGTATGGTATAGGTATTTTTGCTGTCCAAAGTCATTGCTGGAGATATTTGGCTGCTCAAATATGCTTTGTTATGACTTATTGAATACAGAGCGAAATTTGATGTAATCACACATGCTCAGTAGAGTGAAACAAAAATTATTTCAATACTGTACTTTACTTTTGAAAACTGATTTCTCTTTTTTTTTTTTTTTTTGCAACAGACACAGCTTGCTCTGTAAACATTGTCATATTTCCAACATGGCAAAAATACACACTAATACGTACTAACAGAATTTAACAGTCTGTGATTTGACTAATTTATAAACATATTCAGCTGTTACTAAAAAAAAAAAAAACATCTCTTTTATGTCGCTAAAAGTTAATTTGGTTTGAAGGTCCACTTCAAACCAATTTGCTACCAAAGATCAAGTTAAGGACAAACATACTGCATAAATAAAAAAAAAATAGAAAAAAAGACTTGATGTTACATTGTGAAAAATAAAAAACATAATAGTTTTTCTCAAAAGAAACCATGAATGTTATGACTTCATAGACCAAAAATGTTACTGGAAATTCACAAGAAACACGCTGGTATCAATGTTTGTTCTCTCTATCTTGAGACAATTAATCACAAAAAGGCAATCATTTGAATTTTTCTCTTACGCAACCCACTTCCTCCATTATTTTTTTAATTATTATTATTATTATTATTATAATAGTCACAGTTCTGATTACAGACGCTCTCAGTGAGTGCCAGCTGGAGACATCCTCGAAGGAAGCGGGTCCAAGTGGAAAACCATTTGGACCAACCCATCAATATAATCTGCATCACAGGAAGGCCCGAGGCTCCCTCTGTTTGCGTAAACGGCAAACGGGCTGCTGCTGTCGCACGCTGGCATCTGCAACGCCTTCACAGAGCCGCAGCTGAAATGTCGCCCCGCAACGGCAAACAGACGTAAACTCTATCTTGTTTAAAAATGTTTTCCTAAGATGACCTTCAAACGAAAATAAAAACCAAATAACTTTCTAGTCCCCTACCACAAAAAAAGGATATTAATTTAATAATTATGTAGAAAGTTTTCCATGTAATGACTTTCTGTAAAAGAAATAACTATCAATTCCTGTGGGTTTTGTGACAACACACCTTCTTTCAGCTGCAACGTCATTAACGTTTTTAGAAACATTTTCAAAGTGAATATTGTACAAAAAATTATTCCATCTTTATGTTTCAATATAACATTTGGTCTTCTAACGGGATGAAGAGTTAAATTATGATATTAAAATTTTAATTCTCTAAGTTTTTATTCACAAATACTGGCACAACAAGGGTTTTTATTCACAACGGCAGAATAAGGGTGTAAAGTGTGAGTATAGTGAAGAATAAGCGATATCAAGGCAAAGAACACTCAGTAGCTGCTGGTAGGCCCCTCCAGACATTTTGAAACATATAGCCTACCATAGATCTAAAACTTTAGCATTCATTTATTGAGAATGACAATGCTATTAAATTGTACACGTTTAGCAGAGAAAATATAAAAAAATTATTGTACATTTAGGTTTTAATTAGGAGGTTTACTTTGTAAAAGTGCAAAGAACTTGATAGTTTGATTGTTTTGTTACCATGGCTACAATATGGTGTTATCTGTAATCTTTGTGTTTGAGCTATGCATCACAGCAAAAATTAGCCAGTAATCAGTTATTTATTTTAAGCTCAGTCAAATAATCTTGGTCACCTCTAAATCTTGGTCCCCTTTAAATCTATATTTAAACACTATTAGTGATGATGATGTTCCTGGATTGAATCTATGGGTGATTAACAGGTTTCTGCAGCACTTGATGGTCATGCAATGATTAGAATCAGCTGTTCTGGAATAGAGACACATCTAAAACATGCAGAGCAGGGGGGCCTGAGGACTGGAATTGAGAAGCACTGGGTTAAGGCAGCACTTCTCAATTCCAGTCCTCAGGCCCCCTGCTCTGCATGTTGTACCCACATATTCAATCCAGGTGTGTGGCAGAAGGGAAACACCTAAAACATGCAGGGGGGGCGGGGGGGGGTGAGGTCCAGAATTGAGAAACACTGGGTTAAGGTGAAGCAAAGAGCAAAAGTGCACTTGGGACATCAATAAAAAATATACAGCCATTAATGTCTAAACCACTGGCAACAAAAGTTAGTACACCCGTTAGTGAAAGTTCCTTAAGTGTCAGTATTTTGTGTGGCCATCATTACTTACCAAAACTACCTTAACTCTCCTGGGCATGGAGTTTACCACAGCTTCACAGGTTGCCATTGAAATGCTTATCCACTCTTCCATGACGACATCAAAGAGCTGGCAGCTATTCAAGACTTTGCGCTCCTCCACCTTCCGCTTGAGGATGCTCCAAAGATGTTCTATTGGGTTTAGGTCTGCAGACATGCTTGGCCAGTCCATCACCTTTACCTGCAGCCTCTTTAATAAAGCACTGTTCGTCTTAAAAGTGTTTGGGGTCGTTATTGTGCTGGAACACTGTCCTGTGATCCAGTTTTGAGAGGGAGGGGATTGTGCTCTGCTTCAGTAGTTAACGGTACGTATTGGGAGTTCATGAAATGTAACTCCCCAACACTTGCTGCACTCCTGAAGCCCCAGACCATGGCATTCCCACCACCATGCTTGATTGTCTTTGTCACTTATCTTTGTACTCCTTACTTGATTGCAGTCACACATGCTTGAGACCATCTGATCCAAACTAATTAATCTTGGTCTCATCAGACCACAGGACATGATTCCTGTAATCCATGACCTTTGCTGGCATGTCTTATGCAAATGAGCTTTCTTATATGCTGACTTCAGAAGAGGCTTCCTTCTGGGGTCACAGCCATGCAGTCTGATGTAATGTCCGGTGTATGGTCTCTGAGCACTGACATGCTGACCACCCACCTCTTTAATCTCTGCAGCAATACTGACAGCACTCCTGAACCTGCCTTTCAAAGACAGCATTTGAATGTGATGCTGAACATATCCTCTCAACTTCTTTAGATGACCAATGACGACCATGTATGTATGTATGTATGCGTGTGGGTGTGTGTGTATGTACGTGAATATATACACGTATACGTATACATATATATGTATATACACCTCATATTTCGCTATATATGTGTGTATATATATATGGGTATCTAAACACCAGAGCAATCGAGGTCCAGATCTACCGGACAAGACCCAAGGTGTAGGTTGTGCAAGGAGGCTCCTGAGTCAGTCCAGCACATAACAGCAGGGTGCAAGATACTTGCAGGGAAAGAGTACATGGAATGACATAACCAAGTGGCAGGCATAGTTTACAGTAACATCTGTGCAGAATATGGACTGGAACCCCAGAGATCAAAGTGGGAAATGCCCCCAAAGGTGGTGGAGAATGCCCAAGCTAAGATCTTGTGGGACTTCCAGATCCAGACAGACAAAATGGTAAGGGCGAACCACCCGGGCATTGTCGTATACATATACATATACGTATATGTATATGTATATACGTATACGTATATACGTATACGTATACGCAGTGATGTCAGTAACGCGTTAATTTGTAACGCGTTACTGACGTCGGACCACTTTTTTCAGTAACGAGTAATCTAACGCGTTGCTATTTCAAATCCAGTAGTCAGACTACAGTTACTTATCAAAATCACTGTGCGTTACTATCTACTTTTGTAATTTAATCATATTTCCTCTACACGTCTTGTCGAGTGACCGACGTCTCTATGTGACAGAAATGTAAACAATGGAGGGAGATGCGCATTTTGTTGGTGGAAAAACTGGAACTATTTTTAGTTTCTGTCGCCAAGTCCGATTATTATAAACGGCTTTGGGCTTCCTTTTTTTTTAAAGTCGCTTGCAGATTTAATGAGTGGCGGGTTGCGCCTTTTTTGGCTCGTTTTTGAACGTGAAGTTGCTCATTTGGGTTTGGAAATAAGCAGAGACTCATAATAAATCCCAGAATTTGTCCGTCATTAAGGGAGTCTTACTCAATCTCTCCTTGTCCATCATTTCCTGGATGATCCGTCTCGCTGTTTCTTTAATGTCAAGTTAATATATTACCTCTGAATGACGTCGAGCTTCGCGTTGCGCTCCAGAAAACTGCAAACATCGACACTAATATGAACAGCGCAATAAACGTGAAAACAGCCACGAATGAACGTGTCCGTAGTTGGCAATGATTATAATGGCAATTTAACGCCACTATAATTATTAATATTAAGATAAGTGTCACAAATCTGTGCAGCCATCTGAGTTGTGGAGCTGCAGGAGGAGCTCTGTGCTGTGACACCAAACGCAGGGCCGTTGTTCTGTCAGATAGGCATACATTGTCAGATCGTCATACGCGTATGACAAACTGATGGCTATATCTGTCAGATCAGCATACGTTTGGATACGTTTCAGCATACGTTGTCAGATAGTCATACGCTTAGCTCAGACATGTATACGTTGTCATTACCATATGATTTTATTTAATCAGCAACATAAAATCATGACGTAGATAAGGATTTTTTTCAAAAGTGAAACACTGGTTTTGCCCCAGTTTCAGTGTGGGTAAAAATTGCGTTTTCATACATGCTATCCAAGTTAGCAGACATGCTATCCAACCCAAAAATATTAAGGAAGTGGGGGACGTGAATTTAAACAGGGCGTGTTTTAGGACGTGTTTTGTAGTTTACTGCAGCTGCAGCAGCATTAAATTTAATTTATTTAGTTACTTTTTATTGTGTCTCTTCTCGCGTATGACAAGCTGACGACTCCTCTCAATATGGCGGACCTCCTGCAGAATGCATGCGCCTCTTACCATATGTATGCTATTCTGACATGTATGGCTATCACAATCCTTCTTGGAGTTTTCCAGACAACAGTGGACCACACAAATCACTCAGGTTTTTTATTTGTTTGTACTGTTTTTTCTACAATCTCCTCTTCAGTTCAACCTTATCAGTGGAGACACATTGTTGATGTTACCATTATGAAATAGCTTACAATTAAGAATTGGCAAAGCTCAATGTAATTTTCACAGGAGGCGGAGCGTTGTTGTTAGCAGCTGCTGAAAGTAACTAAAAAGTTACTTTTAGTGTAACTTAGTTACTTTCCAAATCAAGTAGTCAGTAATCTAACTAAGTTACTTTTTCAAGGAGTAATCAGTAGTCCGATTAAAGTTACTTTTTCAAAGTAACTATGCCAACACTGCGTATACGTATATGTATATATGTATACGTATATACACATATGTATATACATATACGTATATGTATATACATATGTATATATGTATATGTATATATGTATATACATATATGTATATGTATATGTATATATATATATATATATATATATATATATATATATATATATATATATATATATATATATATATATATATATATATGTGTGTGTGTGTGTGTGTGCCATCGGTGGATATTCATGGCCTTCATTTCCCAGAGTGCATCGCTTGTAGCCTTTCAGCCATATTGCTTTCATCTAAAGGCGCTTGGCTACATCAGGCCGTTCTTACAATTGAACATGTAAGTACACGAACAATAATATTTTATACAGTTTGGAGTAATTTTTATTTAGTATCCGAATTCTTAGATGAACCACGCTTCTGGAGCGAGTTCTTATCTGTATAGAACTCTAAAATGACGTTTGGAACCCTCAGTGCAGACATGCGGGGTAACATCGAGAGCTTCTTTTCTCTGTTGTTTTCTTTCTGTCACAGCGACACATTACACCCACGACTTCTTCCTTACACCAAGGACCGCAGTTCAAGGTGCATCTTCTTGCGCTCTTTAGACCGAGTTAAAACAGAAAATTTACGCCTTACCCCATCTCAGGCTTGTTTTGTCCCCATTCAGTTTTAACATTCCGAAGATCAGCCACAGCATCTGGAGAGCTGGATGCTAGTTAGCTTTAGCCGAACTCTAAAGTCTCTCCTGAAATTTGTGCGCTTGAACTATATCTTTTAAAAAATCAGAATGAATGCGCCATTTAAACTGGATTTATGTTGTGTTTTGGATTAAGATATCAACAGGCTGACGTCTACATATCTTTGTATTGCAACCAGCGATTCGAGCTCATTGGATTTCAATTGTTGACATCGACAGATAAAATGAGAGAGAAAGCATCGTTTAAATCTCTCATTTTGTCTAACTTACAAATCTGTCAGATTCGTGGGGTACTACCCAGACTTTGTTCTTCAGTCTGTCACGTGTGGCAGCATGGTCACACATCTCCACTAGTCTGCACAGATCGTATTCACCCTCACTCAGGTTGGTGCACGGCGTCCGATAACAATGTGAAATAGCTACTTTTAGTCAATAATTTTCAAAGTTCATAAATTCATAACTAAATGGGAATAAATTGATGGGAAGCATTTAGTTGTAGCAGGTTTGGCGCCCTGTGAAACAACAACCCTAACACTCCACGCTCCCACAACTGACAACAGTTTCAACTTTGAAAAACTCCTAAATAGTTCAGAAATGTACCTTAATTTGCAGCAATTGAATTACAATAAATAACTGTCTTTATCTATTGTATCATTATAAAAACATTTAATTCTATGTGCCGCAATGGGTATTTGATATGTTGTACTGCACCCATTTCTTTCCTCTGTGCACAACCCAGTTCTGTTTACCAGTTTCGGGACCAACCAAAGTGAGTGTCATTACTTTGAGTGCCAATTTGTAACCCAGTTTTTCTTCAAGAGGCGAGTAGACTGCGAGAATATCAACCATTTAGGGTAGTTAGCTTAGCTACAGACTGTTTGCCTGCCATTTCACTATCATTTAAAGAACAAAGGGAAAAAAATCTACCAACATATTCATATATTTAAGTTGTACCTGTACTTTTTACTACACTTAACAGATGAGTCAGTTAGCAGCAGCTCTAACCCCCTGTCCCAGTGAAAAAGATAGGAACACTGTGTTCAGTGACGAGCTAGTTAGCATCATTCCAGTCTATGTAGATTTGTCCTGTCTTACTGCTCTTTTTACACAATAAAACAATATATTTGTGACAGAAATTCAAACAGTCTTTATAAGAATATAATAAAAACAGCCTCTTGTCAGTCCAGATAGTCCTTTTCTAAGCTTGCATTGAAATTACCGATATCTACTGCCATGTCCCTTTTGACCTGTCCCATCGTAAGTGAAATTAAAGCTGCAGTATGTAACTTTTATTAACAAAAAGCACATATTTATTACGACTCTCAATATGTTGAGAAATTATCTAAGAATAATTTAATTCCTCTGCCTTCTACCAGTGCTCTCTAGAAACAACCAATCAGAGGCAGGAGGTAGCGCTATAAATCACAATCCTTAGCTGTCAATTGTAGGTCAGAGAATAAGCTGGAGGAGATTAATTTTATCACAGATTATCTGTCTTATCACAAACTGTCATGACAAGAAAGCAAAATAGTTACACGTCTTTAAAATTGTGCCGCTTTTTATGGGTCAAATAGACTCAAGAAATTGTAACAGCAGGGGGGCCCAATTTAATTTTTTGTTTCCTGACGGCGCCCCTGTATGTTACCCAGTCATTAAACCATGTATGAAGACTGTTTTCAGGTAGAACCTGCAGTTCCTCCTCAACATATTATTGATTTCTACTCTGATGTTTAGAGACATTCAGTTGAGTCATCGGCCTTTCTTTATTTCTGAAAACCTCAAAAACCACATAATAAACAGGAAGGTCAGACACACTTGTGTTTTGAATCCAGTCTGGGTCATTTTATTCTTCCATTTGTAAGTAAACTAGGATCCATTCATTGAGAAAGACCTGGGCTGTCTTGTGCACACCAGCTTCAGATGATCATGTCACTGCCATCATGATTGTACAACATTGCATTACAAGGTTAGCCACTCTGTCATTAGATGACTGAAAAAGTTAGCTGAGGGAGAACTTGGAGAGCAGTACTCTCATTGGAAGGTCTAATTTTCCTGGGATGAGGCATAGGAGTAATATGCTCCGGTAAGATAAAACAGAAGTTGGTTTAGTCTCCTCTATTTTAGTCTGTTTAGTATACACTTGTATTTGTGTTTCAGTGTTGCAGCCATGACTCAGACACTGCAGACGAATGGGGTCCAGTCCCTCAGCAAGACTTGGGAACTAAGTCTCTATGAACTACAGAGAACACCACAGGTAAACTCTCACCAAGATCCCTTTGCATATATCCATCAGGTTTTTTTGGTTTTTTTTTATTTTATTATTTTTATTGAAACATATCATAAATGCAAAAAGGTGATCATCTCCCTAAACAGCACTGCAATCTTATGCCACCCCAGTTAAGGGGGGTGGCATATTCTAGACTTTGCTTATAAAGGACTATCAATTAAGGAGTAATGTAACTATGCCTGCATATGAAGGCACACTAAAGAAAATACAAAATGACTAATTTTAGAGCTGTAATGACAATACTGTGATACCACAAAACCGTGATATTTTTGTCTAAGGTTATTATACTGTCAAAATAACACAAATTACTGCTAATTTGTGCAGGTAGGAGCCGATTGCCAGGAACCCCACACCAGTAATTGTACAGGAATGGGGTGGGTCTGGTGGGTCAATCTCTTCAATACTGGGCCCAGTCCAGCACAGATATCCAAGAGCAAAACTTTAGGGACTCTAAATAGGCTTATTAGCCAGTCATTATGAGCCAAAAGAGCAGCGGTAGTTAGATGTTTTGAAGAATCACTTTGAATGCTTCACATCTTGTCATAATTTATGCTTAATCAGTAATAAAAAATAAAATAAAACTATAGTACCTCTCATAGCGGCGATCATCAGGGAGAGGATCGTGATAGTGAGATGTTAAATGAAACATTTAAATGTTGCGCAGACATTGGTTTAGGATTTAGGCTGAGGCTGCCTTACAGACCTTTTTTGTTTATTTGAAGGTCATCATTTATAGCTGTGGCTCACCAGTGCAAGCATATACCCCACTTCATTTTTAAATGCTTATGATAAAGTTGATCTATGGTTAACGTTCGATTTGTAGTTAAAGATCTGAAGGAATCATGATGCAGTGAGACTTCAATTCCCGACCTTGCCATTTTTGTCCTACTTCCGAAACAAGCTTGTATGTTCTGTATATATTAGGTTAGCATAAGGGACCACACATTTTCTCGTCAAGTTTGTGTTTTATAAATCAGAACCTTTACATGGAAAGTGGCGTACGCAGGTTTCAGGCCTCTGGTAATTGGTGGGTCTGATGTCTGCACAACCAGGTTTGAATACAAAACACCCTGATGGTGGTGATCCTCTGAAGACTTGAGAAACTGCCATTTCAAAAAGAGAGAATTATATGTTGCATATCTACAATATTGACATGACTTTTATTGCTTGTAGAAGGATTTTGGTGTATACACCATTTAATGTTTCATTTTGTTATTGTTAGTCCAGGAAGTTATGGACATTGGTGCCCATTTCCAGCAGTTAGTGCAGTGTTTCTCAACCTTTTTTGGGGCAGCGCCCCCCTATTCATTATCCAGGTCCCTCACCACCCCATCAAAGAAGATGTAGGCTACTTTGCACTGAATATTATTTTATTATTAGGCCCGAGCAGCAAAGCGCTGCAAATTGTTTTCATACTGTTTCTTCTTATTATTTTTCTTCCACCCCAAAGAAGGGGCTTTTTGGGGGCTTTATCATATTCAAAAACTCACCAATCTTGGCGGACGTGTAAAGCCTGTTTAAAAATTTAGAATTTTAAGGTCGTCGCAAAAATCCCACAAAAAATGGCTCAACGGCGCCACCTAGCAATTTTCAAAAGACCCTTTGCTATTCCCTTACTTCATTGTAGAGACATGAAATTTTGTACAGTTGTAGAGCTCCTCAAGACGCTCAGAATTTACAATTAATGTCATAGTGCAAGTATCCCAGGAAGTCGGTCATTTTGGATTGAAGGCCCGATTTTGACCCCATTTTGGCCGTTTACAGCCTTCGTATTTGATTGAACTCTTCCGATTTCGATTGATCGTCTTCAAACTTGGTCAGTCTGATCATAAGGCATGGCCGATTCAAAGTTATCAAAACGGTGAGTTTTTGAGCATGCTGAACGGGGGCAAACAGGGGTCAAAGTTCACCTACTTGCCACGAAACGGTTATAACTCCTACACTAAAACTCTCAGAGGAACCAAACTTTCAGTGATTGCTCATCATGAGTTGACCTAAAATACCCTGTGGTCAAATGATGACATCATGCCCCCTGAGAACAGGAAGTGCTGGCATACGTTTGGCTCTGAATTCCACAGTTTTGGGCCGAGCTTCTCCAAACTCACTAGGATGGATCCTTATTCACCCCCTGACAGGAATCCATAATAAAATTTGGTGGGCGTGGCCTAATTTCTCTATAGCATTTCTCTATATAACCCTAGAATATTTTAAATGATCAGCCCCAAGCCATGCTTTAACCTAGAATTATGAAACTTGGTACTAATGTCTGCATTAGTACCAGACATTACTGATTATAAGCATTACTGGTACTAATGGACAATGTAATCAGTCCTGATTACATTGTGATGTTGTTTTTGTCATCACCTTAGCCCCACCCACTTCCGTAGGAAGTCACCTTTTTTCCTGTTGTATGTCTTACTTTTCTCTGTTATTTATATGGGTTTAATCCAGTGCAAACTCACTTAAAATGATAAGGTGATGACATCTGTCAATGCTGGCTGAACAGTGTGGGCGTGGTCAAATTGCGAATATCAGACCCTCGCCATATTCATGCGATTGTCTTTAAATCACAGATGGATGATCCAATTGGCACCAAACTCGAAATGTAAGACCTGTGTTCACCTCTAAAGAGCTCAAAAGTTTTGAAATGTACCGTAATTTCCGGATTATAGAGCTCACCTGATTATAAGCCGCACCCCTTACATTTTTAAAGGAAACACATTTTGTACATACATAAGCCGCACCGGTGTATAAGTCGTATGTGCCTACATTGAAACATGAGATATTTACAAAGAAAGACGGTACACACAAAGTGTTTTTAAAGTTTTAATAATATGCCGTAGCTTTTCTTTCTGAACAGCAGCAATATAGCAAAACAGCACTAACAGCGCTGGTTTAAATAACAAACGGATTACTTCTGAAAGCTTTTTTCGTCTTTTTACATTGCTCCAGTTCTTCCCGTTGCCATTTCCAGCGTCTCACCAGCGATTCATTCATGCCAAGTTTACGTGCAACAGCTCTGTTTCCTTCTTTATCGGCCAGCTCGATTGCTTTTTACTTGAAAGCTGCATCATATGCATTTCTTCTTGCATTCTCCATGATGAGGGTCTGTTCAAGCTAATTTTATTCATGCACAAACGTTGTGCATGTTACATTAGTCTTCCTCTACAGATATATTTCAGCTGTCTCACGCTTACCTTTTCTGCTCCAGCGCCCCTACTGGCCCTTACTAGAAAAAATTCATAAATAAGCCGCATCGTTGTATAAGCCGCAGGGTCGAAAGCGCGAGACAAAATTTGCGGCTTATAGTCCTGAAATTACGGTAATTTGACTCCACTGCGCCCCCTAGGTTAATCCATCAGCTATATCTCCGCCGTAAATGGACCGATCTGCACCAGATTTTTTGTGAGTCGTTGGGGAGCAATGCCGAACACATTTATGTGTGTCACATGGCGGGTGATTGGGTGGTGAAAATGCATGACAGCTTCTGCGGTGGCGGGAGGGCGGTGGTGCAGGAAACCCCGCGGTGGCCTATAGGCCGGAGCGGCGCTTGCTGCGAGGGCCGCATGAGGTTGCTTCGCAACTTTAATTAATATTACTATCACTATTATTGATGTTTAGATTTTTATGGTTGTTTCTATATTTATCATCAAAAATAATTTCCCAGGGAAGAAAAAAGCCATGTGAATCAAAATTATTTTTATAGGCATCTACAAAAAATGCAATGAATATTCAACTTAAAATTGGAATATTTTTTCCACTTTTTCTACTGACAGGCCGTCAGTAGAAAAAGTGGAAAAAATATTCTTGTTCTGAGCCATTTTCTTATGTTGTTAAATATCGCACAAAATGACCAGATAAAAGATGTACAATAATGCCAGTTTTAACTTTGAACTATTTGCAAAAGACAGTGCTCTGTAACATTAAGACACGGACTGAACTTCAACTATATCAATCAGAACTCTTCTTCTCTTCAATGTTTGTGTGAGTTTATGGTGGAGCAGCTTTGTGCTGCCTTCAGGAGAATGGGACATCAGAGTATCCTCTGTAACAGGGGTGTCAAGCTCCAGTCCTCAAGGGCCGGTGTCCTGCAGTTTTTAGATGTGCCACAGGTACAAAACACTGGAATGAAATGGCTTAATTACCTCCTCCTTGTGTAGATCAGTTCTCCACAGCCTTGCTAATGACCTAATTATTCTATTCAGGTGTGGTGCAGCAGAGGCATATCTAAAAGTTGCAGGACAGTGGTCCTTGAGGACTGCAGTTTGACACCCCTGCTCTATAACATTTCACCGACATGGCATTTACTGAGCAAACAGTGTTTTCAGTGGAAAAACAAAAGTTCCAGATCCTTTTAATGCCACACAAATATGAGACAGAAACACGGATTATATCTTTACCTGTCTATTGATTTATAGATTAATACTTTTACTGAACAGAAATTACAAAGAACAATGCTGATTCTTAGTCAAATCTTAATGAGTTAAAAGTTCAGCAATATTATCTTACCTTTTATCTGAAAACAGAGTCTGTTCTTGCCATATTACTATTGCTTGAAAGGTCTTGTCATACCAGTTTATGCCTATGTATTTACTTTAGTTTCTTAGTTTATTCTTGCATTCTGTTCTTCATTCATTTCCATTTAGTTTTCTTTGATTAGTATTATTCTCTCTTAGTTTAATTATATCCTCTTTAGTTTCTTTCCTGTTGCTAGGTTTATTTTATTGTTATTGATGTTCACCACCAGTAATCTTTACTCATCACCTGCTGTGCCGCTTAATCATCATGTGTTTCACATGTGTCAATGTGATTGACTTTTCACTGTTCAGCGCCGAATTCTCTGATCCTGATTCACATCTACTTTGTTGCTCTGTTCTATCTCACGATTCTAATGTTTTAGAGGTTTGCTCAACGTGTGTGTCGTGTTTTTTTTGTTTGTTTTTTTACCCCCGTTTGGTGTGGAGCGGTCGGGAAGCATATTGATGGAGAAAAGCAGACTTACGTAAGTTAGTAGGTGAAAGGCAGGGTATACCTGGACAGGTTGCCAGGCCATCATAGATACAAAATAAACAACTATGCAATCACATATAAATATTCCTATGTTCTAAACACAAGCAAAAATACTTCTTTTTGTTGACTTTTGGCAACATAAAGAACAGGTCGACCATACAATGTAGTATTATGTTAGAAAAATGGTTCTGAGAATGTATCAAATACAAAGCACACACAAATCTACAGATCACTTTAAAGGGACCAGTTAAAGTAACATTCCTGTTTTTGAACAGTGGAAGGAGGATGTTGTGTCCTGAGAGGAATGCATTCACTCAGAGAACGATAGTGTACTCTAACCTACCTCTGAATGTTTGTATGTCTCAGGAGGCAATAACAGATGGACTGGAGATAGCTGTGTCACCCAGGTCCTTGCACAGTGAACTTATGTGTCCTATCTGTCTGGACATGTTGAAAAACACAATGACAACCAAAGAATGTCTGCACCGCTTCTGCGCTGATTGTATCATCACAGCTTTGAGATCTGGGTAAGTTTTTTTTTTTTTTTTTTTTTTTTTTTTTTAAGGGCGGCTATGTTCATGTCCTTGTTTATACTACTGTATCTACATTTCTACTTTTGAAATGTAGATACAGCAGTTCTTATCTGAGCCTCCTGCTTGTTCTTTAATACTAATGTAGCCCCATCTTATTTATCTTCTAATGGCTTGTCTTGTGTTTATTGTGCTTTTCAAGATGTCTTTAATGTTCACAAACATCACTTCCATGTTATTTATAGAGAGCAATGTCTGTCCCCTGTTATTATTTTATTGAATAAAAATAATTAAAATATTCCTGTCTGGGTATAACTGCATTATGAAAATCATCACATAAAGCTTACAAATAATATTTTTAAATAACGCATCTCTTTCTAATTGGTTGGCATAGCCATGATCATGATGCACTCGTAAACAAACCTGACTAGCCTTGCGTCGACATTAGCTTTGTGAAAATAATAGTGCTACACAGATAGCAGACAAACATGTTAACATGGACAAGTTTTTGAAAAGAAAAGGACCTGGCGAAGACCCCACCAATCCACAAACATCTGATCAATTAAAGATTAATAAAATATAATTGTGACTTCATCTTTACAAAATAAATGTGTTTTTATTTAGATGGTTTGTTCACTCATTTTTTAATTCTGTTGCTGTAGCTTACACATGAGTGTTTAAGCATGTTTCATGTGAGGGGGGGCCTCAGCTGAAAATGTACTGATGTAGGGGGGCCTTGGCATGGTAAAGTTTGGGAACCCCTGGACTAGAGCACTGATTAATGTTCCAGTCAACTTTTTGTCTGCTGAGGCATTGTGCTATTCAGAGTGTAAGTCAGGTCTGTATTGACTAGACTCACCTGCCCACAGTATAAAAATTGATGAAATTGACTTTCATCAGAGAACAACGCTCATAACTGGGGGTACACCAATATATTGGCCAGCCGATTTATCGGTGCCGATTTCCTTAATTGTGGGACGATTTTTACATATGAAGCTGATCTTATCCACTGATCTTATCTAGCTTAGCAAATGTCTAAGAATCAACCACTGTCCTCTTTTGCTCTCCAGTGAGAAAGATTTTTCTGACAGACCGGCCCACCAAGTTGTGGCTGTACATTTATAATTAACAATAGTGACCTCACCGTTGCAAAGAATGTCTGCAGCTCAACAACTTTCTTGCTGTATTGAGCAACATTTCAGGCTATATAAAAATTGGTATCGGCCAAAATTGTAATTGGCAGGTTAAGCTTTTCAAGAGATCGGTAATCAGTGATTGGCCAGAAAACTGCAATCGGTTCACCCCTACTCAGAACCACTGGTCTCTCATCCAGTGTAAAGGTGCTTTTCCATGAGATCAGTGGTCCACAATCTTTTTATCACCGCGGACCGGTCAAGACTTGGCAATTTTACTGCGGTCTGGGGAGATTGTTGAAGGGGGGGTGAACCATCAGACAAGGCTTTTGCATGTTGGTGTGTCCGCTAAAGCCTAGTTCACATGGTATAATAAAAGTTTTTTTGCCCTGATTTTTCCCTTAGGACAATCTTGGAACGTTCCGAGTTCTAAGATTGTCGCTTGCGATAGCTTTAACCGATCATCTTGCAGTGTCTGGTGTGTTACGTAGAACACCGGAACCGCTCCAATCTAAAATCGGGCACATTCAACATGCTGGATTGCCTTGGCCTGACTATCGCAGGGTTTTTTGGGGTTTTCCCGGACTGGGAGTAAGAATGCAGTCTGTTGAATGCGACAGGTAGACTATCAGAAAGCTCGGTGACATAAGCACGGAGGGAAATCCTAAACAGCTGTCCAGTGGAAACAGCATGAATGTTTATTCAGCAATTTGTACAAGTAATATGGGCAGAAATAATAATGAGAGGAACTGGAGCGAAACTGGTTGGTTGCTATGGTAACTTTACACACCCCTTCAAAATAAGAGAGATGTGCTATAAAAACGAACATTTTACTTTCATGAAAATTTTAACTCACGATAACAAAGCCCTCAGCTTATTTCTCTGCAACAAGACTGTTCCATTTGGGAGTGATGGGAGACAATGACACCCGAAGTGTTGCTTATGCAGAGCAATTTGACATGGCGAAGCAATTTGAAGGCCTCTTTGCCTCATAAGCAAGCCGATCACCGTATCTCATGCAGAGCGGGCTTAGAATGGATTTATCAGGCTGGGATAAATCCATTCTCCTGTCTCTCTCTGGGCCTTTTCCCCTTCACAAAGAAACTTTCCAAAGATATCACATCTGTTTCTTACTCATTTAGCTGCTTGTGGGCTCAATGTTGGTGCGCAAGACGTAACTGAGAGAATCCGGTTAAAGGATTTTCAAAATAAAAGATCCTCCAGACTCAGATAATACGTAAAACAGAAATATTAAATTATTTCTTGTGCGGCCCGGTACCAATTGGTTCACGGTACCGGTCCGTGACCCTGGTGTTGGAGACAAATAGGCCTGTCACGATAAACAATAAATCAATTAATTGTACAATAAATTAACACTATCTGCCTCATTTTAATTATCGACTTTATTGTCTTTTCCGGCTTTTTTCTCTTTCTGTTAATGACACTGAATAAAAAAGGCTCATATCCTTAGTGTAATGCCCAGCACACACACCACGATCTTAGAGTTGCAGGCCGATTGTTTACCCATTTTCAAATCCTGAGAGACCACACATTAGCCAACAGAAATCCTAGGTATAATGGTTCAATCGATTGGGCCGTGTGGTGTCCAACAATAGGCACAAAATAATGGCTACAAGTCCAGTTAACTAATTAGACCAGACTAATTTTAAAACCAGATATTAACCAATACTTTACTACAATCTACCTGCAATGCATGTGGCTATTGTCAGTCCTGACCAAATGAAAATCATTATAACCTATTTATGTCACATTAAGGAAGAACAGCTGAAAAGTTACCAGGTTTATCAAATGCGTAGCAATTTCTCTCCAACTCCTCCCTTCGTCATTTCTATATTCTTTTCACGAAATGTTGAATAAACATTAATGTTGTTTCCACATAAAATTTTCAATGTCTGCTGGAGTTCAGGTTGTGCTGTGTCTGCTGTTTGGGATTCCCCTCTATAATTTTCTCTCAGAAAGCATGGAGGGTATCCACGCTTTCTGATTGGCTACCTGTCACATTCAATAGGCTGCGTTAAGCTCCTAATCGTGGAAAACCCCTGATTTAGATCGGAGCGGCCACGACGATCTACAATAACACACAACTACAGGATGATTGGTTATGAAATTGCAAGCGACAATCTTAGAACGACCAATGTTCTAAGAGGGTATGATTGAGAGCTGACCGTTTTCATTGATTGGCTCTTGATTTTGTACGCATGCGGCAACATGTATATACATTGTTGTGGTTACTCCTGCTTGTCGTTTGGCTTTTTTTATTTTTTCTATTGATTATTTTACAACATTCATTCCTTTTGCATTTTACTAGAAGCTCATTTTCAACAATGTTGACTTAGAGAATCATAATCTTTTTCTTTGCTGTAGAGATACTCTTTTTACTCTGCCGAGCACAGGAACCTGGGGGCGTTGTTTACACTAGGGATTAGCTGATTGCGTTGAAACTGGCTGGTATGGTGTCCAGATCCACAGAAATTCCCAGAGATCTGAACTTTAATCAGAGAACAGCATTCTGTCTTCCTCTGCAGCCCCAGTGTTGCAGAGGAGGAAACAAACTGTGGAGGAGAGCAATAAGGAAGAAGCATCAAAGGTTTATGCAAAAGGGGAGTTACAGGCAGTTTCTCCCCTACCATGGCAACATTAGATCGTTTCTAACAAGATGGGTGAATCGACAGCGCTGAATTAACAGCCAGCTGTTACTGAATTAAGTAAGCAGCAGTGGTACTTAATGTACCACTGCTGCTGTCCACCCTCTCCTCAGTCCTTCATCCCCATGTGTTTCACCTTCACATCTTCTTTCCTCCTCTTCTACTCAGTGACCATTCCCCCATCCCTCAGCCGGTCACCCCTACGGTAAACATCACCGCCAAAGATGTTAGAAGACAGTTAGCCTGGCAAGGCTGCAGGTCCTGATGGTGTGAGCTAGAGGGTGCTCAAAACCTATGCCATCCATCTCTGTGGAGTCCTCCAGCATATCTTCAACATGAACCTCCACATACAAAGAGTCCTTGTGATGTGGAATACGTCCTGCATTGCAGGATGCAGGGGCTACTTGCCTGTAGCACTGACCTCCCACATATTGAAGACCCTTGAGAAACTTGTCCTCCAGCAGCTCAAGCCTCTGTTCCAACCACACTTGGATCCCTTGCAGTTTGCCTACCAGCCCAGACTTGGAATTGAGGACACCGTCATCTTCCTGCTGAAATGTGTATACACTCACCTTGACCAGCAGGCTAGCACTGTGGGAATTATGTTTTTTTGCTTCTTCAGTGATTTCAGCTCCAAACATCCTACTCTACTGGTTGACAAACTGGCAGCATTGCAGGTGGATCCATCCTTGTTGTCCTGGATTGTGGACGGTCTAACTGGTAGACCACAGTTCGTGTGTCACAGTGTTATCACCAACACAGGGACTCCACAAGCGACTGTCCTTTCTCCCTTCCATACAGCCAACTTGAGCTACTGCACTGAGACCTGTCATCTCCAGAAGTTCTCAGATGACTCAGCTGTGGTTGATTGTATCAGTGAGGGCGATGAGGTTGCGTACATGTAATGGTGCACTAGAGCAGGTGTTTTCAAAGTATGAAAGGGTGAGCCCCCCTCCAAGGAGCACAATGCCTGCTGCGCCCCCCCCCCCCCCCCCCCCCCCCCGGAGGGGGGTGGAGTTGTAAAAACTCCACCTTCAGCCCCGCTCTGGCCAAAACCAGTGATGGCATAGTTACTTTGAAAAAGTAACTTTAATCGGACTACTGATTACTCCTTGAAAAAGTAACTTAGTTATATTACTGACTACTTGACTTGGAAAGTAACTAAGTTACACTAAAAGTAACTTTTTAGTTACTTTCAGCAGCTGCTAACAACAACGCTCTGCCTCCTGTGAAAATCACATTGAGCTTTGCCAAAACTTAATTGTAAGTTATTTTATAATGGTAACATCAACAATGTGTCTCCACTGATAAGGTTGAACTGAAGAGGAGATGGTACAAAAAATAAAAAACATGAGTAATTTGTGTGGTCCACTGTTGTCTGGAAAACTCTAAGAAGGATTTTAAAGCCCCCCCCTCCCCCCAGCCTCCAGATTCTGCGTTACGCCCCTGAGTTTGATGTCGCAGCGCACAGATCTCCTCCTGCAGCTCCACAGCTCAGATGGCTGCGACACTTATTAATAATTATAACGGTGCTAACTTGCCATTATAACTATTGCCAACTACGGACACGTTTATTCGTGGCTGTTTTCACGTTTATTGCGCTGTTCAAATTGGTCTCGATGTTTGCAGTTTTCTGGAGCACAACGCGAAGCTCGATGTCATTGAGAGGAAATAAATTAAGTTGACATTAACAAAGACACAGCGGGACGGATCATCCGGGAAATGATGGACAGGGAGAGACTGATTAAAACTACCTTAATGACGGACAAATTCTTGGATTTATTAAGTCTCTGCTTATTTCCAAGCCCAAATGAGCAACTTCACGTTCAAAAACGAGCCCAAAAAGGCGCAACCCGCCACTCATTAAATTTGCAAGCGACTTTTAAAAAAATGAAGCCCAAAGCCGCTTGTAATAATCGGACTTGGCGACAGAAACTGAAAATAGTTCCAGTTTTTCCACCAACAAAATGCGCATCTCCCCCCATTTTTAACATTTCTGTTGCATAGAGACGTCGGTCACTCGACAAGACGAGTAGAGGAAATACGATTAAATAACAAAAGAAGATAGTAACGCAGTAATGCAAAAATGATTTTGATAAGTAACTGTAGTTTGACTACTGGATTTGAAATAGCAACGCGTTAGATTACTCGTTATGGAAAAAAGTGGTCCGACCAGTAACGTTACTGACATCACTGGCCAAAACATCCTCTAAGGTGGGAAACATTTCCACTGATCCCCACTCCACACGCGCACCCCGCAGTACCAACTTTTTCCTAAGTCCACAGAGTTGATCGTGTGCGTAAAAGACGTTTCTCTCACATCAGTAGACAGCAAGCAGATAGCTTTTCCGGTTTACTTTTTCCCTCGCACCGCGCCTCCCCTAAAGTGCTCTGGCGCCCCCCAGGGGAGGGGCGCCTCACACTTTGAAAACCGCCGCACTAGGGGGACCCAGAAATTCAGCCACGACACAGGAGTGAGCAGTAACTCTGATATTTATTAAAAGGCAGCTTAAACCGGGCACAGGATCGTCAGCTGCAGCACTGCGAAGGGGGGCGAAAAGGAGAGGTTGATGACCGGAGAAATAGCAACAAAGGGGTCTGTTAGCGTGTGTGTAAAGGGAAACACTAACCTGGCGTTCAGTAAATGTGGGGATCGGCTGAGGAACAAGGGGTGGAGCAGATGCTGCGCTGACGCAGAGCTCGGGACGAAGTGCCTGGGGATGGAAGTGCTGATGCAGGGCAGCGTACCAACTTGTGGGGGCAGCAGAAGAACCAAATCCAGATCCTTAATCCTAGTCAGACGGGCGGAGGTCATACACGATCGGGGCAGAGAGCAGAATCCGTGAGAGTGGGCGAGAGCAGAGTTACAACAACAGGCGTGGGTCGAGATCCAGAAAGGCAATTAGTAATAGTCCGACAAGGGCGAGGCAAAAGGGACAGGTCCGAGGAACAAGGCGTGGTCGTGATTATGAGGGCGAGGTAGGAGTGCTGGAAAACTACTTGCTGAAAGCGTTCGATAATCTGGCAGCGTGGTTGTGACTGAGGGAGGTTTAAGAAGGGAGACAATAGGAAGAAACACAGGTGCGAGGAATAACGGAAATGAGGGGCGTGACTTGGATTGGCTGAACAAGAAACACAGGGTACAATGTAAACATCACAGTACAAAGTAGGCAACTTTGTCACATGTTGTGGGCTGAACCACCTGCACCTCAATTTGACAAAGACCAAGGAACTGGTGGTGTTCTGCTGTATGTGGAGGTAATGTTTGAGTGTTTTTGGTTCTCAATCCTAATACATAAAGTTGTGTTGTTGTCAGTTCTTACTGCAACGAGTCTGCATGTATACTAAAGCTGACAGAGAACAGAAAAAATAATTAGTGACTTTGAGTTATTATTTCCATTGCATGTCACTAAACAAATCATACCTACATCTCCAAATTTCACTCTAACAAAATAGTTCTGCTGTGCCAGGGCGGCTATTAACAGCATGTGAAAGAATAGTCTGATTAGGCAGTGAAATAAATTTGTGATACAACCTTTTTGTCACAATAGTTTTATAATATGTTTTGCAAATTACCTCATTTGGTTCAGCATCCTCCATATAAAATCCAAACCACTGCCAAATGATTTATTCAGCGCTGTTTCTCTTCGGAATTAAACGAGTTTATCTGATTCTTCGGCAGTTACCGCCTCATTCAGCCGCTCCCCTCAAACTCTCCCTGTCACCATGTTGTTTGTTTTCTCCGTGAAGTGTGATTGGTAGAAATTTTTCAGGTTGGGAAAGGGGAGGGACTAGTAATGTATTCATAGGGTGTCGGATAAGCCATACTTTTGAATTTGACGGCAAAAGTTTATTATTTGAATGACAATTTATACTCGATGGTTGCGATATAGCCATTTTAACTATGGTGAAATGAAAATATTGCGATACATCAAGTATACTCGATACATTGCCCAGCTCTATGATATCTCTATTTAGTGTTTAGCATTTAATGTATAGCTGTGGGCCTTGAACATGCTGTCTGTTATCAGAGAGCTGCTGAGGACCAAGGAGTTTAATTATGAGTTTAATCGGGAGCAGCACCAGGAACACATGTGGTAACTTTTTCAGCAGAATGACCTTGAATTAGCAGCGCTGCTAGCATCTCATCGCTCTGAAATACAGATTGTACTAAAGAAGAGGAAGACGATGCAGCTGTTATCAGCTTTCTGATGGAACCTCAGTTTTGTGTTGACCGTGTGAAACACCAGAACTACATAATATTTGTAATAATATAATATCAGCTGATCTGAGTCTTTATCATTATGTTTACCACAGTGAACAGAGTCTCCTCTCCCATTCATATAGCAATGAATTTCTATAAGACAAAATGTAATATTTGGGCTTATTTTAGTCCAACAGAACCAGATCCTTGGTGCTCTTCATTGCTGAGTGTTGCTGCAAACATCATGAGAGTTAAACAACGGCTGCTGCTACTCATGTCCCACCCACAATAGTGAGGAACACAGCATATAATGGAAAAGCTCACTACCTGGGGTAGAACCAAAGTGGACTTTTAACTGGTTGGTGTGTGATGTGCCAGTGGAAAAACATGCCTAAGGCATGCTTTAAGGTGTTTTTCATGCCTAAGGCAGGTTTTAAGGCATAAAACATCTATGGGCCTGGTGGTATGATAGGCCTAGCACAGCAGGTCTGTTTGTGCTGATATGAAAGTGCATATAAGTTTCAAAGGTCTGATATACAGGGCAGCACAGTGGCGCAGTTGGTAGAGCTGTTGCCTTGCAGCAAGAAAGTCCTGGGTTTGATTCCCGACCGGGGATCTTTCTGCATGGAGTTTGCATGTTCTCCCTGTGCATGGTGGGTTCTCTCCGGGTTCTCCGGCTTCCTCCCACAGTCCAAAAACATGACTGTTAGGTTAAGTGGTCTCTCTAAATTCTCCCTAGGTGTGAGTGTGTGTTTGCATGGTTGTTTGTCTTGTATGTCTTTGTGTTGCCCTACGACAGACTGGCGACCTGTCCAGGGTGTACCCCGCCTCTCGCCCGGGACGCAGCTGGAGATAGGCACCAGCAACCCTCCCGACCCCATTTAGGGAAGAAGGGTGTTAAAGAAAATGGATGGATGGATGGATGGATGGAGGTCTGATATGCACCTGTGTGCTTCTCACCTCCTTTAAATATGTCAGGAATTGAGCTGTTTTTAAAAAAAAAAAAAAAAACATAACAGCTGAAACACAGTATTCCTTCAAATCTAGCCTGCTTAGAGTTGCTTTTGAGCCACAATAAATGAAACAATCACCATTTTGATGTGTAACACACCTGTAAATGAATATTTATATCCTGTATAGCACTTCTGGATAGATGCAAACTACATTTTGTTGCTTGTACTTGTGACAGTGCAATGACAATAAAGTTGAATTCTATTCTATTCTATTCTATTCTATTCTATTCTAATAATGGCACTTGGCAAAATGTAATACTTACTAATTTTCTCAGTTGTTGACTTCCAAGACTTTGCATTTTTGTGTTTTTATGATGCGAGGCACTTTGACCTGCCTTGTTGCTGAAATGTGCTTTGCAAATAAAATTGATTGATCGATTGTTCACAATCATAAATCAGAAATGATCACAATCATAAATCATTATGGCGCTGCCACAATCATTATGGTGCTGCCATAATGATCACATCAATTACGCAGTTACAAGCCAATATCAATCATGGCTATGATTGCTAATTGCCACTCCGTCTGGGTCTGACCAACTGTGAAGCATGGTGTTTTCTCCTTGCAGGAATAAGGAGTGCCCCACCTGCCGTAAGAAGCTTGTTTCTAAGAGGTCACTCCGTCCTGACCCCAATTTTGATGCTCTGATTAGTAAGTAACCACACAGAAAAACAATTTTGTATCTTTAATTCTATTTGAATAACACATCTTAATTGAGTAGAACTGAAGGTGTTTATAAAATGATTTAAACATTTATTTTTTGACATTCCTTTTAGATTTTTTTCTTTCTAAACAGTCTGTCCTTTTTATATTTATTTTGTATTTAATGCATTTATTTATTATGCCTACAAGATACATCTATTATTCAATCAAAATGGAGAACTTTGTTTTTCTCAAATTCTGCAAGTTGAATGCACAAGGCAAGTTCTGTACACTTGCATTGGGCCAGTAAATCTCAGTAAATCAACCCTTCAAAGGTTCATGTACTTTAAAAGTTGGAAGTAAACTAACAAAAGAGCCCAAGTTGTTTCTGGATGCCCAAGGTGCAGCAGTTTGACTAATGACCATTAATACTTCTATTTAAAATCCTGACTTTATGAGAAAAAAATAACTTTCTATCTTCTTCCGCTTATCCGGGGTCGGGTCGCGGGGGTAGCAGCTTCAGAAGGGAGGCCCAGACTTCCCTCTCCCCAGCCACTTCCACCAGCTCCTCCGGAGGAATCCCAAGGCGTTCCCAGGCCAGCCGGGAGACGTAGTCCCTCTAGCACAGGGGTGGGCAATTAATTTCTTCAGGGGGCCGCATGAAAAATCTGAAATATGTTGGAGGGCCGATCCAGCAATGACTCAAATTTAATCTTTACTCATTATTCATTTTCTCATACCTCTTGTTGTAATAAAATATTTAAATCATATTCTTTTATTAAGAAGAATATTCAGTAAATATTAATAAAAATTAACAATTTGTGGTTTGGCTGAAGTGAGAATTGACAAATTAGTAGTTAAAAAAAATATCGTCATCACATCTGAATTTATTTTTAACTTTTTAATCTCTCCACAATTGAAATGGTGTGTGTTATATTAATCAACTGATCAACTGCATATATGATCAATAAATGGTTTTAAGTGTTGGAAAAAGCCTGACGAACCTGCAGTGCTGCAACTTGAAGGACTAACACAAAAGTACCTCCAATCAGATGCAAATGAATGGGAAAACAAGTACCACAAAGTACTTTAAATACAGCAGAAACTTAAAGAGGTACACACACATGGCGACACCACGACACGTTGGACGGAGGGGGCGGGGGGAGACACCACAAAAAAACAGGACATTTCCTCACTTTCTGAAAATATCCCATTATCTACACTGCAAGTGAAGGGAGAAGACACCATTTGCATTTCACTCTCAACAGCTTTGAAGTCTTGAAATCGCCTTGAAAACTCAGCATGAAGTGCTTCTAACATGGATGAGAACCTCTGGAGCTGATCTGCTGCTGGGGTGGCTTGCTTCAATGTTGGCAGATGAGTGAGATTATTAGCATTGATTTGGCTTAGCAGAAGCTGCAACTTCCTACAGAAGGCTTTGACTGCACTGTACATTTCATACACAAAAAGACCCTTGTCTGCAGTTTGACATTTAGTTCATTCATCTGAGCAGTCACATCAACAGTAAAACCAAGATCTGCCAGCCAGTCTGTCTCTGCAAGCTGAGGGATGCAGTGCCCCTTCCTCACAGAGAACTCCTGAATCTCCTCTCTCAGGTCCCAGAACCTTTTCAGCACTTTTCCCAGACTGAGCCACCTGACTGCTGTATGGTAGCTTAGGTCCTGGTGATCAGTCTCAGTTTCCTCTGAAAGTGAAACAAACTGTCTATGAGTCAGTGCCCTTGCACGACATCAACCACATGATTCATTTTTAACACAACAATTCTTGATGCATAATACAATGAAACAAAATTAATTTCTGCTCAGGGTTCTTTTCTGCCAGTTTGTCCTGGATTCTCTTAAATAAACCAACAATTTTTCCTGTGAGATTTGGACACCCATCTGTTGTCACGCCCACCAGTTTGTCCCAGTTCAGACCCAAGCTTTCCAGACATGCATTTACCTCTACTAAGAGCTCACTCCCTGTTGTTGTCCCTTTCATTGACCGCATGCCTGCCAGCTCCTCCGTGATGCTGAATTCTGTATTGATCCCGCGCGAAGATGAGCAGCTGGGCAGTGTCCCGTATGTCACAGCTCTCATCCAAAGCCAGGGAAAAATACCGGTACTCAAAATCATTCACGCTGTCTTTCAGTTGCAGCACCAGGTTAAATTGCGTAATGTCCTCAATCCTTCTCGTTACGTTTGCGGCGGGAGAGGGAGATGTTCTCAAAAGCGTCTTTATTCTCAGGACATATTAGCACTGCTTAATATACTCTCCGTCAGAGAAAGGTTTGCTCTTCCTAGCAATCTTGTGGGATATGACAAAACTTGCCTTGACTGCAGCTCCTCTAGATGCCAAGCGTTTTGTAAAAAGTGTTTGTTGAGCTTGCAACTTGGCTACGAGTACAGACGACTCAGTGACGTGCTCTTTCTCTGAAAAGTTCTTGTATCTCTTCTGTGTTTGGTCCCAGTTTACTGTGAGTACTCTTATGCTCAGGATCATCTCTAACAAAACAGTTTAAAACCTAAGATCAAATTCTAAATATTGCTATATTCTTTGGTTGTCCTGATCAATTGAAAGATCCTAACACAGAATTATAGGTTTAGATTGGGCATACATGGCACACAACAATATTCTGCATAAAGACCACAACACAGACATTTTTGATCAACCACAAAAATGGTCAACCTCAACCTCCCATTAGGATCTTTCAACTGATCTTGCATCAGGTCAGTCCTGGTCTTATTCCTTTGTATCCTGTGAACACGAAGCCTGTGAGCTTACCAAATCCACTCCTGTAATAAAAGCAATAAGATGGTTAAATTGTCATGAAACATGATCTGCCTAAAGGAAAACCATCAAATTTTGCTCAGTGTGTTTGAATTGGTTGTTTTGAGTCTAGAAAAATGTTTGTTTGCTCTCTACAACAAGGACCAGTTATGGGTTGCTCTTTCTTCAGAAACTGTTGCTGCCTGAATGGACATATGGTATTGTTCTGGGTTTTTGGTTGGTAGAGCTGGTGCATCATATGTCTGTTTAACTGTTTAACTCTGTTCATAGGTTCTGAATGGTTCCTTCTCCCTGGAGCTGGTCAGTGAAAAGTATTGGAAGGTCAACAAACCCATGGAGCTCTACTTTGCCCCCACTAAAGAACACAAGTAAACATACATAAGAATACATAACTCCATCCATTTTTGCATAAACATACACACTTGTTGGAGGTGAACAGATGGACATGGAAACAGCTGTACACAAACACAAGCAGAAGAATGTGTGTCTGACAGAGACCAGGGGGTTTGGGGAAAACTTCAAATGGACTCCTATGAATAGAAAAAAAAATGTTGTTGTTTCATATTTTGTGAATCTTTGTCTCCTGTTAGACAGCAGCAGGTCAGTACAGCAGATCACATCTCAAACAGCAAGTCTAGAGCTTTCCCAAAAACGGGCTTCATGCATTGGTTGAATTGGGAGATTTAAATGTTAAAGGGTAAAAATTGCTGTAAATCTTTCCACCTTATATTGTGAACTTTGTTTTCAGTGACACGCATGGCAATGGTAATCTTTTCATGCCTATAAACATATTTGTCCAGAAGGTAGAGCATATTTCATTATGAAACTGCTGTTAAGATCCATGCCTGGGAAATGAAGAAAAACTGGTGAAGACACAAATTCTGTTCAGTTATCAAAATCCTCTGTTTCCAAACTGTATATGTGCATGCAAGATGCATGTTAGCTGTATTTAATGTCTGTACTTTGAAAAGAAGTACAGACATTACTTTTACAGTAATGTCTGTTCTTTGGTTAAAGAATTCTGAATATATGCTACTTGAATTCCCCTCTTAAAAACCTGCTTGACATTTGATCTAAATTTCAAAAGATTCTTAGGGAGGATCTGTCTCAAGAGATACTTCCATAACCTTTTTATGATTAAAATGTTCAGAGTAAAATTTAGTGTCTGAAATGGAACCCATGAAAACAAGTTGTTCCTCAATTTTAATAATTGGGATGTGAAATTTAGGATTTGATTTTTGCTTGAGTTTGACTTTTCTAGAGGGAAATTTAAATGACATGTTTTCCACAAAACTAATTTCAAACAAGATCTGCTGAAGCAATGACTTGGAGCTCCATTGATTGTGTGAGGTCTGACTTGATATTTGTCATCTGGAAAGACTGACTTGTTTGAGTATGCGCCCTTCTGTTGTCCTGATCTGTTGCCATAGAAACAAACTGTCTTTTAAATTTTGTGGCGGCTCATCCTTTTTATAAATGTTTTGTAACACAGAGAGGAAGCTGTGTGTATTATTAAAGGGGTGAGATGGTTGGGGAATGTTTTTGTTAGACCACTACAGTATTCATTGTCCACAGAAATTTCCACAACTTTTGTTGTTTGTTTAGCAGTGACACAGATGGTTCTCACAAAGGAACATTCTGTGTGAAATAAAGGATTTTATTTTTTGAGGAAGTTCTTGAAAAAAAAGAATTTAGAAGAATTCTAGTTTGTCAGAAAGCAAGGGACACAGGGACTTCTCCACTTGTCTAAGAATGATCTAAAGTTATTTTCCTTATTTGCTCAAAAAAGGAAATCTGGTTATGATTCAGTAAATAAGATCCAGCAAGGATCCAGCAAGGGATCCTTGCAACCACCATTGATTGTGGTTGCAATTGAACCACAATCAATTGCAACAGGATGCGACACAATGTTTGCAAAATTTCTGGCAAGTTGAGAGTTGATAATTTTAATGATAGTACCATAATTCATGGAACTAATTGGTTACAATAATTGGTTTCACTTCCATGAAATGGAAGTGAATATATGAAATGGAAGTGAAGGAACTTAAATGAAAGGACAAATTAGTGAAATGGCAAATTGACCCAGTTCTTTCTAGAACCATCAGCTGGGGAGCACTGCAGTTTGGGAGAAACACTTTTTCAGCTCATTGAAAGGTAATTTTGAAGAATCTCAGCGCTGATGCTAAAATTATCTGAGCACAAAGAAGGCACATACATTTCAATTCAAAGTTGTACACTTAAAACAATGGAGTTTCATAAATAAAGCAACAAGATGTTGCTAGATTGTATTTTTATTACTAATTTTGACTTGTCAATCTAGGAAAACTTTTTTAGGCAACATTTATGAGCATAGAACTTTTTATTTTTGAGTTAGTTGGGCTTGGATAAATGAAGCCCTCTTTGCTACACATTTCACATTAAAGGACACCTGAATTTTGTACATAACCCAACAGTTCCCTTCACTGTAGAATTTTAAAACCAACATAGCCTGTTTCTTGCAAAAAAAAAATTATCTGGGTGACCTTTCCTTTTCACAAATATTGGGAGATATTTCCCCTGATATTTGTGATGCGACTGCGAGTTTCTGATATCAGTACAGATATCAGAAATATATTTGCAGAACAGAAAATATGTAATATTCTGTTTTTGAGCTTTCAGACTGAAGACTAAAAACGAAAAAAAAAATTCTTTGCTGGAAAAACTATTTGGAAGTGGATCCTTACTGTGGAGATTTTATTTTCATCCATTATTGTGCCAACTGTAAACCCGTGAGGGTTACCGCCCTCATGAAAACTGTCTGTTGTGCTTTATGAAAGAGAAAATGTGCTTCATTCTTGTTAGACTTAGTACCAGTGTGTCTGTGTGTCCATCTGTACTGGTTCTTTTCTGGTTGGACAATAAAATTTCATCTGTATGTTTAACATAAAACTTAATGCTTACTGTCTAAGAGAAGGCAGGGACTGGTAGATGGATACAAATCTGAGATTTTCCACATGTTGACTCTTTCTGATTAAGGCTTGAAGCCATCTTGACTACATTCCAAGTTAAGATGGCTTTGTCATCTTACCTTTTCCCTAACTAGTTAGAGAAATGTTTGATTCAATACCAGTTTAAAGTTTGAACAGCCTCACAACATTTCTGCTTATTTCATTCGTCAAAGGTTGTTCCAAGTTGCTGCTATATATCTTTTAGAGCGTGGCATAATTTCTGCCATCCATTCTTCTGAATGAATGGCAGAAGAATGGAAGTGGTCCTTCCATTCCTCTGCCATGGAGAACTGTCTTCCATGGTTCTCTATGGAAGCATCTATGGCGACCAGGAAATTTTAATATTTTTAGATTGTTGTTAATAACAATCTAGTTTTAAATACTGTCTAATTTAAAACTAGTAATGATCTGACCAGATAGTGGATTAAAAATAATTTGAAATAAGCAATTATTTCAATTTGAAATATTTCTGATAAGTCTGAGGAGGATTACAATGGGATAACACTAGAAAATGATCAGGTTTTGAATTAATTAAACGTACCAATGGAAAACAGCAGTAGTCTGATACCTTGACATCATCAATCAAGAACGTTATGGACAACCCTGACCACCTTTTTCTTGAGAAAACAGTATCTTCAGTCAGAGGCTTCTTCAGATTTGCTGTAACAGCAAATCTGAAGCATGACTCCTGCTACAAGAGAGCTTTTATCCCAACAGCCATCATCATTTTCAGTAACACTTTGAAGAATCTGAATTAATGAGCTAGAACATTTAATTTCCCTTTAAGATTGATAAAGTATTTTTCAATTGAATTAAATAATATTTGCTCTTCTCCAGCGTTCTGGAGTCAAATTCCAGTATTGAATTGCTGCAGGCACTAGTCTGTGTTGAGAGTAGGATTCAACATCATTTATGTCATCAGAATCTGTAAATCTGTATGAATCAAAGATTCCCAGCATCAAAACGTGAATTCCTGTTTAAAGGATGCAGGACTAAGGTGATGTCACCAATTGACCTTGTGAATGTACCAACATCACTACAGCTACAAATTCTTTGCTTTAAAGCACAAATTAACCTTTTTTTTAATTCAACTATTTAATTAAAAAAATGTTGAGATCAAGAAAAATAAGTGACTTCCTGCTCTGATGGGACAGCATCAGCATATCAAAGTGTAATCAGGCATCCAACGTGGATAACTCATGCGAAGTTTGTCACATTTCAGTCTTCCTGTGTGAAAGTTATAGTGATTTGTTTGCTTTGCATGTTGAGCTCCAGAACTCAGGATTTTAATCTCCATCCCTCAACTGCATAGGGATGGGAAGATTGTTGAATTTTGAGGTGTGTAAATGTCCAAATGACCCAAAATGGCTACCTCCCAATTTAGGACATAATTCCTAGACTTTTCTTTTTGATTTGGGGGGATAAGAGGGTCTACCAAAAAACCTAGTTTCATGTCTCTATGATGAACAGTTTGTCCTATCTAATGTCACTGTAGAGCAGTTATTGCCTACTTTTGAGTCCATTAAAAATGTTAAATTTTTGGGTAAGTTTGGTGAATTTTTGAATAGTCCCAAAAATGTGTATTTTTGGGCAGAAAAGTATAAAAAATCCTACAAGTCCTATGCTCATAGGCCTTAGTAATGCTTTTGCTGCTCAGGGCTAATTAGAAACTATCCATCTGTCCAACATAAAATGCAGAATGACAGATGTGATGAGGAACAACCTCTGCACTATGTACTGTTTTGGTTTTCTTGTGACAGATTCAATGAAGGAAAGGTTCCATTTCTTTTCTCATTTGTGTCAAAACTCAAAGCGCCACCCTATAAGAAATTGGCATTAATGACCGATAAATGACCATTCAGAATTAAAATTTAGCTCTTTATTTTGTTTATTCCAAATATAAAAAATCACTTACAGAATAGTGCCACATGGAAGTGGTTTTTGTGAAGACTGAAGTAGAATATAAAGGACTGAAAGTTGTTCAAAGTTTACCTCAAACATTCTAATTTGAGGTAAAAATGAAGTTCAGTCCCAGCATGCACTGGCCAAAAGCCATTCAACTCATCTTAAGGAGTCAGACCCACAGAAGAGTAGAGTTAAGGACAGGGATAGCTGGGGGTGAGTTAGAATGATTCAGTGATGTAGCTGAGCAGCAGCAAGGTGCTCTTTTGTGTTTAAGAAGAAAAGTGGACATTTGTACTGCTGGCAGAGTACAATTTGAGGTGCCAGCACCTTCTGAATTCCAGAGGAGTGAAAACAGAAAAAAACAAAGTGATGCATCAGAAAGACACACAGCTCCAGTTTCTTAAAAGGACACCAGTAATGACAAACATGCAGATTATGGGGATCAGACAGTCTTCCTTGCAGTCAGGACTCGGACGATGGAGCCAACTCCACCCACTGCCAGAGCCTGAGGAAACAGTCAAAAGGAGAACAGAACTGGGTCAGCATTCTGTCACAGGCACAAATAACCAAAATGTTTTAAACAATTTTCACTGGAACAACAATATTTAATTCCAAATTTCCGAAAAACTGGTCCTCCCAATGCTGACAGCATTTGAAAGTCCAAACCTACATTGAGAATTGGTTTATAGAGTACAGGTTTTATTCTGTACTCTTAAACAGTAAAATGTAGTTAAATTAGTTTAATTTACAGTACTGGTGAAATACCCTGAAGCAAAGCAAGACAAAGTGTTCCGCTCTGTTAAGCTGACCATCTTAAAAAGATGGTAATGCACCAATAAAATCAAGGTTTCATTTATCACATCAACCTACCACCCAGTGAGTGGTATGATTAATTTTTACCTCAAACATTGTAACGGTTGAGGTAAAATTTCATTCCATTTATATTCCTCTCTACAAAATGGTTCAGTGAAATCTGGGAATAGGGGCTGATTTATCGGCACGCGTCCAGCACTGACATTTCTTGGTATTTCTTAGTGGTTTAGAAACTGAAATAAAAAAAGAAATAAAAAAAACTTCATGGACAGGAAATCATGTTGGTGTATTGAATGAGGCCAATGAACTTGGGCTTGTGATGTTGAAACTACCATGCATAGCATGGTAGCATCTTAGTTCTAAGACAAGTGCAAATTGATTTGATGGCATTTAAGCCTATTCCCACCCTTCTCCTGGGGACCCTAACCCAGACAACAGAAACCTCGGCACATGCGCCAAGCAAACAAAATGACACACTGTGTTAGTGCACGTATCACTTTAAGAAAAACCACATGACTGATATAGTTCTTGTTTTGTTTGGTTGGGGATATACAAATTGTATTTATGAGGGAGAAAATGTAGACACGTTTGTGGGTTTTGTTGATGGAGATACTTTTTGTCCTTTACTTTGCATTGGTTTTTGAATACCGGCATGGATCAACCAAGTTAGAGTAAGTCTTTTCCCGTATGGGATTATTTTTACCTTATCACAGAGAATAAGATAAATGATTATTCCATTCTCATTTCCATTTTTGATCATTTTTCCAATATAGGATATTTGAATTGGTTTACATGGACTAACCTATTTCTATTTAGGCCTGTCATGATTAAAAATTTTGCTGAGCGATTAATTGCCTCAAGAATTATTGTGATAAACGATAATATTGTTTGAAGAGCATTTTAAACTGATATAATAATCCAGGCAATATCATGCCAAAAACAGATGCACTTTATTTTCAAAAGGACACTTAACACTGGAACTGGTAAGAAAAACAAACAAAGCAACCAAAAACAAAACTAAAATTTACTCAGTCCCCATGAACAAAAAATGTATTTGAATAAAAACTAAACATAAAATCAAAGTGGAAATACATATTGCATTCAACCAAAAAATGCAGATTATGAAGTCTAAAAGATAGGGATTGTAATTGCTAGTGGACATGTTCAGATCACTGTGGTGAGTCCGGTTAGAACTCCAAAGAAACGTAGTCGCACTCCAGTGGGTTTAACTTGCACTTGCTGTTTATTTCTTAATTCAACGCAACTGTGTGGTTCAAGAAAAGACAAACAAAAATACGTCAGTGTCCGAATAATCCCCCCAAAAAAATGACTGAAATAATACCACACATACTAAACAACTGGAATATTAATGGTTACAAACAACCCGTTTCTAAATAAATACAAAGAAGTCAAACATGTGGACACAAAAAAACCCACGTTGTGTAGCTCTTAAGTGCACACATGAACACATGCTATCAATTAAGGGCAAAACTGAAATACTCTGCTGAATAAACAATGTCATTAACTTCCAACATTACTTACTCGCATTTCCACGCACACGCAAAGGAAGGTGACAATAAATTGCAAACAGCAAGTTAAAGTACACAAAATGCTAACTCTACAGCTTTTTCCTTCTCTCCCTTTCTTTGTCTGCATGCTGCTCACCAGTGCTCTAAGCTTGCCATGCTGTGCCCCCTGTTTGGCAGCCTTTTTCACAAAGTCTGTATTCTATCTTGCCCTTCAATAATCATCATTAGATTTAGATAGAGAAGACAGGTATATCCGACTACCTGATGCAATAGTTCACTCCTACCTTAAGCCCAGTTCACACTACACGACCAACTAAGATGATCGTCCTGTAGTGTATTACGACTGATCGGGTCCAGTCGGTAGAATGTTGTGGCCGTGCCAATCTAAATCAGGCATATTCAACATGTTATATTGTCTTTGTTCTGTTCTCTGATATGTATATTTAATAAAATTTTGGGGCTACACCGAAGCACATGTGAGACATCTTCATCTTAACAGGTACTCTTATTCTGCTCTGCCCCCAAAACACAATACAGCACAAAGGTTCCTATCCACCGACAGCATGATACTACAGGAACTGATACTCAGTTCCTGTAGTACTTTCTGAATGGTGTTTGTTATGAGGGTCTATATTAGAACATGTAGAAATGTAAATTTAAATAACACAACAGAAAGATGCATCCTGTGGAATACCCAAGATTAATTCAGTGTCTGACTAATACTTTTTCACTGCAGAATGTGCTAGAACTTTAACTTATTACTGTTTATTTATCTATTTTACACTAACAGTGCACAAACTTAAATCTCTTTCCAGTCATATTTCAGCATTAGAACTAAGATACATATAAATCTCAGAACATTAAACTCTATAACATTTAACTTTAGCTACTAAGAGGAAGGAGTGGACAACCCAAATCCTCTGAGTGTGGGGATTTTCTACCCCATGCAGGAAACTCACTCAGTTCCTATGAACAAATATAATCATCCAGATAGGCTTTGACTCTCCTACTTCTCAGTGAAACTCGACTCTCAAGTGGTGGAGTCTGATGGCTAAATTCCTGGTGTTCTTCATCTGGAACAGGTGTGTGTGTGAAGAATTGTGAAGATTTTCTTCAGGTAGTGTTTCAGGTGGAACAACAGATGTTTCAGATGCTGCAGGAGTGTGTGGAAGGTGGTAGCTATTCCTTCTCAGCATGCCTCTTGGTGTCTTGATGATGTAGGATCGACGTGACCCTGCTCCAGACACTACTGTTCTTCTGGTTTGCAGATCTGTCACCCACACCTACTCACTGGATGCAATAATGACATGTTGTGTGCCTGGTGCCTCCGGTTGTAGTTTTGTCTTTTTCTGTCTATAGTTATTTTTTGCAGTCCTTAGCTTTTCCATATCAATATTCTTTGCCGTAACGAGTAACAGGAACCGTTGTCCTTATCTTCCTTCCCATGCGAAGCTCAGTCTGACTGAATCCATTTGCTAATGGAGCAGAACGGTAGGCCATAAGAGCAAGATACGGATCCCCCGCCTTTTAAAGGAGAGTCTTGATAGTTCTAACAGCTTTCTCAGCCTCCCCGTTGCTCTGAGGAAAATTTAGGCTGGATGTTTTATGACTGAGATCCCATTCTTGTGCAAATCTTCTGAAGGAATCTGAAGCAAACTGTGGCCCAATTTCAGGATGGAGTCGCTCTGGTATGCCATGATGTGCAAAGATGGACTTGCAGTGTGGAGGTAAGCTTTGCAACTTCAAAAAATCTGGACAAATAATCCACAACCATCAAATATTGTTTGTCCTTAAACTGGAAAAGATCAGTTCCAACCATGAGCCATGGTCTTTGTGGGAATTCAGTGGGCAGTAGTGGCTCCTTGTGTTTAGTTTTCTTCCGACAAATGTTGTTGGGAGAGAACGTGGCTGCAGGAGGCAGCAGTAGGTCACCAATTTATTTTTTTTCTTTTGGTCCATAAAATAATGATTTCTATAAACATTATCAAATATATTACTGTAAAAACAAATGATGAAATTGTGTGTTTTTGTTATAATGACAGAAATCATTACTGAAGAAATTTAAAAATCAGCTCTACTTAGGGGGCTCCTTGGTGGCTCTGGGACCCTAAGCAGCTGCTTAGTTTGCTTATACCTTGGGCCAGCCCTGATTTTAGGCTACCAAGACCATGATTAGCCATGGTGAGGAGAAAAAGGAGCAAGTGGAAAAAAAAGCTGCAGTTCAGGTTTGTCATAATTTATGTGTTTATTTGTATTTTAATTTTTTTGCAAATCATTTCATGTAATGGCAATGAATTAGTAACACAAATCCATTAAATCTTTTTCTCAGCAGCTGGACGTGGAAGCTGAAGAGAGCAAGGCGTCATCATCAGTGCGATGTGAACAGTTTTCTCAAAAGCAGGAGAAACCGCACCCAAAGCTCTTACAGCAGCTGATGTTTCTGAATAAACACGTGAATGAACCTTGTTCAGACTGTTTGTAGTCTTTATTAAATATGCCTGCAATTACTTTTTAAATCCAGCTGGTGTTGCTAAGTGATACAGCAACACAGTTTCAACAATTTGGGAAATGTGCCATACACCCAATGAGAGCTCATCTACCCACCACTACTGGGAACCCCTAGAGCTGTGGTTCTAGGGGTTTTCTCAACCCCTATGGTTTCTCAACTATTTTGACATCATTTTCAACCATTTCCATTGGGAAATGGTTGAAAATGATGTCAAAATAGTACTTTTAGAAGAGCGCATACGCTGCGGCTATAAAAGTTTCTGAAAAACATTAGCAGTAAAGTCTGTGCATTGAAATAGTCAAATCATATTCTCAACAGAAATATGGTAACAACAAAACACTGCATCTTGAGAGCGCCTGGAGGACAACAAACCAGCAGTGCCCGTGACACAGTATCACCAACCATAGGGACAAAGATTTTTTTTAATTCTACTTTATAAACCACAAAAAAATACCAAGAAATGTCAGCTTTAGAGGTGTGTCGATAAGTCGGCCCCAATTAAATTTTGGGATATTATGACTCAAAATTATGATGCAAAATTCCCATCACACTCCACAGTGACATATTCAATCGCATTATATTTTCATTCGGTCTAAGTAATATTAGGCAATATTGCAATTCCACACCTTTTATATATATATACATATATACACACCTTTTTCTCTGCAGTGGGAAAAAAAAAATACAACTATGGTTCCAATAGTACCACAAAATATTTTTATATCATTTTACATTTTTATAACCCCTACTTTGCTATGTAAACATTTACATCTTTCAACAGATACCTTTGCATAGGCCTGTCGCGATAAACGATAAATCAATTAATTGTACGATAAATTAAAACTATCGACCTCATTTTAATCATTGACTTTATTGTCACTTCCAGCCCTTTTCTCTTTCTGTTGATGACAGGCTCAACTCTGGTGTTCTCCACTGACCCTCCCTTCCTCATATCCTTAGTGTAATGTCCAGCGCACACTACACGATCTTAGAGCCATCGGCTGATTGTTGGCACATTTTCAAAACCTGAGAAACCACACATTAGCCGACAGAAATCCTAGGTATAACGGTTCGATCGGGTTCGATTGTGCTGTGTGGTGTCCGACAATGGGCACAAAATAATGGCTACAAGTCCAATTAACTCCTTTTAAAACCAGGCATTAATCAATGCTTTACTACAATCTACCTGCAATGTATGTGGCTACTGTCAGTCCTGACTGAATGAAAATCATTAGAACCTATTTATGTCACGTTAACGAAGAACAGCTGAAAAGTTACCGGGTTTATCAACTGCGTAGGAATTTCTCTCCAACTCCTCCCCTTGTCATTTCTATATTCTCTGCATAAAATGTTTTATAAACATTAATGTTGTTTCCAGATATCATCTCCATTGTCCGCTGGACTTCAGGTTGCGCTGTGTCAGCTGTTTGGGATTTCCCTCTGTAATTTCCTCTCAGAAAGCACGGAGGAGAATCCGTGCTTTCTGATTGGCTACCTGTCACATTCAACAGGCTGTGTTAACGCTCCCAGGAGGATAAACCCCTAATTTAGATCAGCAGCCACAACAATTTACCGTAACACACAACACACTACAGGATGATTGGTGACGAAATCGCAAGCGACAATCTTAGAACGGAAAATGTTCTAAGATTGTCGTAAGGGGTAAATGTATGTATGAATTGACGTGTAGTGTGAATTATTGCATCAGGTAGTCGATGGGCCCATCTTCTCTATTTAAATCTAATGATTACTGAAGGACAACATAGTATACAAATTTCATAATCTGCACTCTTTTGGTTGAATGCAGTATTTATTTACACTTTGGTGTTTTTATACAAGTACATTTTTGTTAATGGAGACTGAGAATCCATTTTATTTTTGGTTGTTTTTGCTCAGCTTAAAATTATGTCAAACTCGTTTTCTAGTAGAGACACCTGCTTATGGCGGGGCCTTGATTCTCTATCATGCTGTCCTAGAAGGTTAAGTTCTCTCCCTTTTATCAATAACTTAGATCAATTGGATTCATTGAAGGAAAACATGATAGTTTATAGTACTTTGTTAGCTTGGCAAGACATAAGGAAATACTTGAATATTCCCCCCTTTATCTCAATTAGATCCCCTTTGACTTTAAACTCGGACCTACCAATTTCTATTAGAAGTATTGGCCTATTGAACTGGTCCTGTTCTGGTCTGAATGATTTCTCTGATCTGTTGATTTCCGGTGCTATCAAATCAGGGACAAGCGCAACATTCCTCAGAAAGATTTTTACAAATATCTTCAAATTCGGCATTTTATGGATTCATTATTCCGGTCCAATGCATTCCGCAGGGAACCGAGGGACTTAGAAAATGTTCTGGTTTCAACTAATTCTCCCAAAGGTCTGATTTCCAAATTCTATGCATTCTTACTCAGCTCTGTACCATCAAGCTTTGACTCTGTGAAGCGGTTGTGGGAGCGTGATCTGGAGCTGAAATTTAGTCCTTTAGATTGGCTTAAGATTTGCAATGGAACCTTTCCTCAATGCATTTCTATTTCTATACAAGAACAGAATTTCAAACTTTTCTATAGATCTTACTATACCCCTGTTTGTCTTCAGAGAATGTTCCCCAACCGTTCTAATCTGTGCTGCAAAAGTTTTAGGTATAGAGGTACTTTTCTCCATTTATTCTGGTCATGTGATTTATTAAGGACCTTTTGGAGGGACATACATTTGGTGATTGAAAAGGTTTTGGGTGTTCGCTTTTCTTTGTCTCTTATGTTCTATCTTCTAAATGTTTCCCCCAATCATATGGATTCACATTCTAAATTCTTCAATTTCTTGCCAAGAAATGTATTTTGTTACAATGGACTTCTCCTTCTGCCCCTACCGTAAATATGTGGCTCACACAGATATCTGTTATCCTTCCTTTGGAAAAGCTGACCCATGATCTTAATCACAAATCAGACACATTTTTGACACTTTGGGGTCCCCTTGAGTCTTTTCTGCTTGGTCGCTAGGATTTTAGTTTTTTTTTGCTTGTTTGTTTTGTTTTATAGCTCTATTTATTCTTGCCTGCTTTTGTTTCCCCTATCTTGATGGCTGAGAGGAGAAGATTGACACCTTGTTTCTTGTTCATGTGGGGTATTTTGTTGGGTTTTTTTTGTGTGTTTTTTATGTGCGTGGCGGCACAGGTTTCTTCTTTGTTCTCTGTATCGTAACGAATCTAAAATTAATAATAAAAAAATCAGTGTTAAAAGGTCTTCAAACAATATTATTGTTTATCGCAATAATTTTTGAGACAATTAATCGCTCAGCAAAATTTCTTATCGTGACAAGCCTACCTGTGCATCTGTTGAAAGAAAAGGCATAAGATGTCTTTCTTCTTCTATTTTTATGGCAGTTGAAATTTGAAACTAAATGTAAAGATAACTGATACTGGCGAAAGTCCAAATGGCAAAGTGTAGGCCTATGCTGCATGTAGGTACAGCTGAGAAACAAAGCTGTCTAAAAATCAAAACAATTCCAAAGTAATTAAAACACTAGACCCCTACTATGCAGACAAGCTGAGGGTGCCTATGGTGCCTTGCGAAAGTATTCAGCCTCCTTAAACTTTTCAACCTTTTGCTGCTTTTCAGGCTTCAAACATAAAGATCTAAAAAATTTTATTATTTTGTGAAGAATCAACAACAAGTGGGACACAATTGTGAGGTGGAACAACATTTATTGAATATTTTAAACTTTTTTAACAAATAAAAAAACAGCAAAGTGCAATATTATGTGGCACCTTTACTTTCAGTGCAGCAAACTCACTCCAGAAGTTCAGTGAGGATCTCTGAATGATCCAATGTTGTCATAAATGACTGATGATAAATAGAATCCACCTTTGTGTAATCAAGTCCCCATACAAATGCAGCTGCTCTGTGATAGTCTCAGGGTTGTGTTCAAAGCGCGGAAACATCATGAAGACCAAGCAACACACCAGGCACGTCCGAGATACTGTTGTAGAGAATTTTAAAGCCGGATTTGGATACAAAAATATTTCCCAAGCTTTAAACATCTCAAGGAGCACTGTGCAAGCAATCATATTGAAATGGAAGCCATATCAGACAACTGCAAATCTACCACGACCCAGATGTCCCTCTAAACTTTCATCTCGAAGACTAATCAGAGATGCAGCCAAGAGGACTGCAGAGATCAACAGCTGAGGTGGGAGAGTCTGTCTCTAAGACAACTATCAGTCGTACATTGCACAAATCTAGCCTTTATGGAAATAAACGAAAACTGGTGTTAGAATGGCCAAGTCAAAGTCCAGACCTGAATCCAATCGAGAATCTGTGGAAAGAGCTGAAAACTGCTGTTCACAAGCGCTCTCCATCCAACCTCACAGAGATCCAGCTGTTTTGCAAGGAAGAATGGGCAAGAATTTCAGTCTCAATGTGCAAAACTGATGGAGACATACCCCAAGCGACTTGCAGCTTTAATTGCGTTAATACTTTGTAGCGCCACCTTTTGCTGCGATTACAGCTTGCTAAAAAAGATTTAAATATCCAATAAATTTCTTTCCACCACACAATTGTGTCCCACTTGTAGATTTTTCACAAAATAAAAACTTTAGATCTTTATGTTTGAAAAGCAGCAAAAGTTCAGGGGGGTTGAATACTTACGCAAGGCACTTTATGCCTGGGCTTCCAGAATACCATAGACTTCTATGTAATGAATCTATGAGTTTCCATACTAATCTGTGTTGAGATATATACACACATACAACTTACCTTTTCATGCCACTGCAGCAGGACAGCACTGCTGTTGTCAGATGGTTTCTCAAACCCTCTGTAGATGTATTTCATCAGCAGGTCTACTCCTGTTTTGTCAAGTGAGCCCACAGCTTTTTCTATGTCACTACTCTTAAAACTGCTAAGAACTTTGACCACCAGCAACTCCGCTCGTTCCTGCCACACAGACAGAGATGGGGGTAGGCAGGCATTACCAGACAGGCAGAAAAAAGGTTAAATAACTGTTAAAAACTGTGCTTTTAAGGCATCTATCAAGTTTGATATGCACAGCAGCCATGTTGAATTTTGAGCTCACATGTGGTGAAAACTACATAAGTAGAAATATTTACACTAAAGGTAATTTGGAGTTGAAATTCCAAATTCAACTCCAAATGGGGATGGGGTTCAATTAAAAATGTAAAAAGAAATTAATTCATTAATTAATTAAAATTGTAATGTTTTGATTAAAACTTACATACACCAGTATCATTCCATGCCAAGACATAAGAAAAATATTTTTCAAAAGTTGTCAAAACCAGTTGTTCATAGATGTCTAGATACAGATGGCACATAACACTCATTTTCCTTGATGTTCCACCTAGCATTAAGGTCATGCATAGATGTTCTGTTTGAACAACAATCAAGCTCAGTCTTTTGAAATTTATGAGCTCCACATTTGTCAGGTGGATGACCTGCAATACATCACTGTAGACAGCAAAGTGCACAGTATCACAGATGCCACCTCTGATTTAAGAGTAGGTGCTAAATGAGTTCAGTTTGTTAAAATCTTCTCTGCTGTGTCTTCACCCTGCAGAGCAAAGACAGTGCTATGTTCTTTTGTAAAGGCAGCTGTAGGGCAAAACACAAGCGGTCACAGAAGGGGAGCAGGAGGCATGTCAGATGTTCTTACTTTAGCATTCTGGTTCTTGGTATTGATTGGAGGGTTCTTCAGTACAGCATGGAGAGCTCCAATCATGTTCCCTTTGCAAGGATTAGTCAAGAATCACAGAGACAAGAAGTACACTGGCAGGAGCATGAGGAACACAGTAGAACAGGATTATCACCTTATATGGTAAAGATCATCACAGCTTATTCTTGAAAGTCATGAAGCTGCAGTAAACAAAGTTCAATCAGCTCAGAATGGGAACTGTTTATTCACCTGAATAATTTTGTCACATCTTGTTTAAGCGACAAAAATGTCTGAAGGGTTTGTTTGTTTATATATATATATGTGTGTGTGTGTGTGTGTGTGTGTGTGTGTGTGCGTGTGTGTATAATTGAAAGCTAGTTATATTCCGAGCAGGAACAGATTAACCTTGTTTAATTATTTTCTGGAATTAAAGATTATCTATCAACTTCACAGAGAATGTTAAACCAAACGGAAACAACGGACAACATGCTGAGAAAACAGTAAAAGAATGTGGTAGAAATGTGCGGGGACCACACCCTCTTGTCCCTGCCAGCCGGAAACACCGCCGCACTTTTGTCTAACAAACTGAACACTGTTACAAGCTGAGGGAGACCCGAGCTTCTTCCTGCGGGAGACCTCATTGCTTTAACCACTCCCAGTTAACCCCACCACCGTCGTTAAATCACCTCAAAGGATATTGTCTTAGAAGAGAGTCCACTTCTGCTTCGTCTGGACCTCCTTGGTTCTCACCGCCGTCCTCCTCGTCCACAAACTTGTTTTCGTCGTATTCATCTACATCTACTTTCCTGAAGCGGTCAGAAACGGTGTTCTTAGACATTCTGGATGACACAGAGACAGCAGCGCAAATACAATGTTAGGGAAGGGAAAAAAGACCCTTTCTGACCAAAGAGGACCCAAACAGTTTCTGATGTACAAAACACTACTTCCTCATCACAACACTTCCGCCTTGTTTGTCTTCTTCTATTTTTATGGCGGTTGGCAAACATCTTAAGGTGCATTACCGCCACCTTCCAGATTGGAGTATGGATCAGATGCTTCATTTACAATAAAAATACACGTTCTTCTAAAAAACAAAACAAAACAAAAAGACAATACTGCTAAAACCTACAGATGATATTTGGGGATCATCTGGGGATCCCCAAAGAATACCCCAATCCCCAAAGATGGTGATTCTTGTACAGGTAAATACAAGAATTTAGTCCTATTCTTATTTAAATTTCTAATTAAATTAGTATGTTCTTTCATGAACATACTTATTACTAGGGCCGGCCCAAGGCATGAGCAAACTAAGCAGTCGCTTAGGGCCCCAGGGCCACCAAGGGGCCCCCCTCAGTAAAGCTGTTTTTTTGTTGTTTTTTGTAATGATTTCTATGTCATTATAATAACAAAAACACATAATGTCATCATGAAGCTAATTGTTTTTACAGTAATATATTTGACAATGTATGTAGAAATAATTATTTAATGGACAAAAAGAAAAAAAATAAATAGCTCTTGATTTTGGCTGATAACGCTTTTTTTGCCTGAAATGTTGCTAAATGTAGCAAGAAAGTCACTGAGTTGGCAACAGTGGGGTGAATGTTGTTACCTGTAAATGTGCAAACCTGACCTGGTGGGCAGGTCTGTCAGTCACTACAAAGCAGAAGGGGAAAGAGGCTGTTTTTTAAACCTTTGCTGGTGAAAATAAGATCAATGGATAAAATGGGCTTCACATGCAAGTGTCAGCCGATCACAATCCCCCAAAATTAGCCCAGAAATCATTATACCCTATGCACAGGCATAGGGTATAATGCAAACAGCACCATCAGAGATGGAATACGTTAATAGCAGGTGTGCGAATGATCTAATCGTCTAACTGTTGATTCCAGCCATCCACATTGTTAGCAGAAATAGAGTACAGTTTTTTTATTATTATTATTATTATTATTATTATTATTATTTTAGTAAACCTTGCTAAATAGATGTTGGTAATTGAAATCACTCAATCAGGTTTATTTGTATATTGTGCACAATACAGAGAGCTAGTAAGAATATCAATAATGAAGCAGTTATGATGAAAAGCTCTAGCAGGCAGAGTCTTTTACACCAAGGATCCAAACCATGGAAGAGACCAGATTTAAAACTGCATGTTCTATCTATCTATCTATCTATCTATCTATCTATCTATCTATCTATCTATCTATCTATCTATCTATCTATCTATCTATCTATCTATCTATCTATCTATCTATCTATCTATCTATCTATCTATCTATCTATAGATATATATATAGATATAGCTATACGTATATCTATATATATCTAGATATAAATATATATAAAATGTGTGTGTGCGTGTGTGTGTCTGTGTGAGAGTTGAAATGGTTGGCTGTTATATGGCTGTTGTGTGAATCTCTTCTTTTTTGGCCCTCTTACTCATATTGTAACAATCGGAGCATAATGCTCCTGTTATGTTGGATTATGTCCAGTTATGACTAACTTGCATCATCCAGTGCACGATGCGCTGGATAATGTGTATAATGCATTGGACAATGCAGTGTATCATTTAGTGCACAATGCACTGCATCATCCACTGTATTATCCAGGATGTCATCCACTGGGTATTATCCAGGGTATTATGCACTGGATGATGCAGTGCATTATCCTGTGCATAATGTACTGCACATGTCCAGTGGATAGTGCAGCGAATCTTCCAATGCATAATACACTGTACATGCACTGGACATTATGCAGCGCATAAACCAGTGCACTGCTCTGGATAGTGCATTAAGCATTATCCGGTGCACTAAGATATGACTCCGAAACACTTAGAAGGCAGTGTTTATTACATGCAGGAACAGCATATTTTTAGCCATATATATTGATAGGAGTAAGGTACAGTAATTGAAATGAAATTTCTGCGTTTATCTCGAAGAGCAGATGTCAACTGGCATAAAATACATCTAAGTGGTCATTTCAAGCCTTCTGAAATCATCCAGATGTGTCTTAGTAGCAGCATTGCACCCAACGGGAAATTTTCTACAAAAACTAGGGTTGGAAAAAAATTTCCTGTGTGGTTTGGGTTTAATTGAATAATGAATTCTTATAGTGAGCCCACTACTCATCACCCATCCCCAATTTTACAGCCGTCAGTTGGTCCACAGCGGCCTCAGGAACATTTGGGTGACCTTTTGACCCCGAAATTTCCATCAGTCTTATCTCAGTAAGTAAGTTGTACTTCCTTATGTTACTTATGTTAGACTCGGCTCGGCAACCACTAAAAAATGTTTCTGGTCCCATACCAGTACAACCACAAAAATGTGCAAAGGACTTTCAAGGGAGACAGGGCTACTGGGTCCTTGTTCTCCATCCTTTTGATATCCTCTTTCATATTCAGCATGTTGCTTACTTGGGGTTTTCTGCAACAGAGCCCCCAAAGTTGCCTACAGCTCCAACTTTTGGGGCCCACCACTTAGTCTTTTGAGGGGTCTGCATTAAACCATCAGTGTATCCCTCATTACAAGTCGTAGGGCTAGCCACACCCCAGATTTGGTGATCTCGTGAACTTTCAGTGGAAAGAAAGAAGGCAGTATTCTCCTGAAGGGCTCCTAAGGCATTACGCCTTTAGAGTTTGCAACTCCACCTAGTAACTATGTATCACCTGGTGGCATAATTTTCAGAGAGAAAAGTTGATGTGTCTTTACTTTTTTTTCCAAATATGAATTTGGAGCCAATCTGTTCTGGCTCCAAACTCCTTTATTTAATGATACATACAGGGTCAACCTGTATTTTTTTAACCATAGCTTTTGATAGGAACAAGTTACAATGATTGGACCTGAATGTTTGTGTTCCTCTCAAGGAGTAGTTGTCGATCAGTATGAGAAACATCAAATTCCAATGACTGGTCAATCCAGACCTTCCAAAGTGTGTAAGTAGCAGTTCTAAACCCCAAGAAAACATTTTTGGCCAATCCTGGTGTCAGGAAAATTTTAGCTGGGTGGTCTGGGTCCCATTCAATCATACATTCCTGTAGTACACCTTGAGGGCTACCGAGACCTCTCATTTTGTGGCTTTGACCACAAAATGAGTATCTGCATGCTACAGAAAGGTCACATTTACTTTATGAATTCCATTAAATTTAAGATGGCACCACATATCAGTCCGATGAAAGATGTAATACATCATGTTTTGAGAATGGACAAAAATATCAAAACTGGAGTTGAAGTACATTAATATAGTGAAAGGTAAGATGGCATATTATTTAGCAAATTCAATCAAAGATGAATGGCAAAGTCAAATTGTCCAGCAACCTAATGTAACATATATTACTTATATGAATTTTAGAATGATTGAGTAATGAAATTAAATCAGAAAGATTCTTGGGTTCCATATGAACCTCCCACATAACTTTTAGCCACATAAAAACTTTTAGCCCCCCCGAGTAATACCTGAAAATCATGTCTATAATTAGTCAAGCTGCAGACTGCTGATTCATGCATCCATCCATATTCTAACACCCTTATCCCTAGTGGGATCGGGAGGGGTGCTATCTCAAGCTAATGTTCCGGGCGAGAGGTGGGGATCACCCTGGACAGGTTGCCAGTCTGTTACAGTGTAACACAGACACAGACAGGACACACAAACATGCGCACACGCACACACACACACACACACTCACACCTAGGAGAATTTAGAGAGACCAATTAACCTAACAGTCATGTTTTTGGACTGTGGGAGGAAGCTGTTGGAGAGAACCCACGCATGCAGAGGGAGAACTCCGTGCAGAAAGACCCCAGGCCAAGAATCGAACCCAGGACCTTCTTGCTGCAAGGCAAAAATACTACCACTTGGTAGCAGCCAACTACTAATTCAATGTTAATATATTTTAATGTGTACTTTTACACATTAAAAGGAAAAAAAATAAAATCAGTTTTCTAAAGTATTGAAATAATTTTTGTTTCACTCTACTGATTACGTTGAAGTATTTCAACAAGTGAAATATCTCCAATGATGAAAACAAAAATACACAGACTATACATATAAATTTTATTTTTTGAGTGGGGCAGTGCAAGTGCTGGGACCGGGCCTTTACTATATCTATGCTACACACTCAAACCTCAATGCGCATTTGAAGGACACAATGGGATGGGACAAGTTTGGAAGTGCAAGTATTGGGTATGGGACATAAATAATCAATTTTTTTGTTGTTAAACAATCTTATTTCAATCTGAAACACCATAAATAACCATATTTACTTGTAGCTAATTTCCCTCTCACGTTATACAAAATCATTTCAGGCTTGTTATAAGAAATCAGCTCTACAATCTATTCGCTTGCAGATGGTGACTCTTCACATTTCCAATTGGTCAGGATAATTTGTTTTTACTGCAGTGCTTGCAAGTAAGGTAAAGTATTTTTTACAGTAGAGATAATTCCTAAAATTGATAAATTGCCAGGTCCTTGCTTGCAGCAAGTTTTGTTTGACTACTTTATGAAGTGTAGTCTTAAATCAGAAGGAGTGAGAAGTTTTTAACCTTTACTATAAAGGCTCATGGCTATTAACAAAGCGTGTGGCATTAGCTTTAAATGTCCATCCCTATAGCAAAATGTGTTAACAAAATGACTTAACAGGCACATCAAAAAGGGCTGAAAAGTAAGTAGGTAAAGTTTATTTATAAAGTGTTTTCATAGACATAAAATCACAATGTGCTGTACAATAGAAATCAACCTGAAAACCCATAAAAAACATGTTTTTTATGGTTTTAAAAAGCTTGAAAACTTAATGTACTGTTAAACTCTATTCCACTATAGTAAACATAAAGAAACAAATATGAAAACTTTAGAAGTGTAATACATAAAGCAGTTTTATGTGTAAAATAATTTGGATCAAATTATATAAATGCCTTCAAAACCATTATAAAGTGGTACATGTAGTAAAATGTTGGAAGAGTAATTAGGCTATGGTTATAATAATGACTGATTAAGATTTCATACAATTCTACTGAGAAACATAGTTTAATGTTTAATAGGAGCTAAAGAAGAGCTGTTTATAAAAACTAAGTCAAGCAAAAGTCAATTTTATCTCTGACATTGTCATGTGTAACAGGTGAAGTAGATTGTTAGAAAACAGTTTTCTTAGTTAAAGATCCCAAACTTGTGACCATCAAGTGGGGACACAATTAGTCGGGCTGAACCTGATGAGTGTAGAGGCCGCCACTTGTTCCTCCAGATGACTGAGCAGACTCGTGAAACAAACAGGATGCAGGCTACCACCAGTTGTACCACTAACAAAGCAAAACAAAAAATGGTAAAATTATATCAAAATCAGGGTATCACTTTTATCTAAAATAAACATTTTATGATCGATATAAATTAGGCATGATTAAGGCTTTGCTATCAAGGCATAAACAAGTTTTAAAAAGTTATTTTCAAAACCCCCAAGATTTTCCTCAAGGTAACAGCACTGCGCCTTCCTCATCTGGGAACTGTGCCACAGCTGGCTGTGGAAAAACCCTACAGATTTCCTTCATTGAGAAAAGCAAATCCATCTCAGAAAAACATATACACAAATTATGCAGTCATGGTGTGAAAACTAAAGGAATGACAGACTTGTTTCAACATCGCTGTTTCAAGATGTGTCATGTCAGTAACCTGAACAGCTTGTTAAACTGGTTCATCCATAAAGATGTGATACCCACTGGTGGGTGCCCACAAAAGTGGGGGAGGGAAGAGAGACCACACTTTTCTTTAAATGTTTATGGGGTTATGATAAGAAGCAATTTTATTTGCCATTAACCCCGGTTAACGGCAAATAACCCCTGTTAAGCCCCGTTAACAGGGGTTAATGAGAGTGGGTGTAGTAACAGTGTTTCACCAGTAAGTGGCGCATGGAGACCAAGTTGCCTGTTGTCCTTGTTTCTCTTAAACTGAGAGAAATTGGAGTAACACAAATTGTGTTCCATGTGCTCATTAGAGTTCCGAGCCTGCAGAGGCACCAACTGATGCGTTCAAAGCTGGTCCACTCTCCCAGCTTTAAATGAATCAACTGTAAACGTAACTTCTATAAACCCATCTTTTAGGAATAAATCTGCTCTGCCAGTGAAATGCTCAGAACAGAGACGCTTGCAATCCGGCTTAAAAAAAAGAAAAGAAAAGTGATTTTTAAATTTTTTATTATTATTAGTTTCCTCCTAAGAATAAAAACAATTTATGCTTAGCCTGGCGGGAAACCCTGTAAAGGCACAGCTCCAGCCATCTTAATCTTGGAATTGTCTCTAAAACCATTAAACCATTGATCCTCAACCCCCGGACCCGTACAGGTCCGTGGACCAATTGGTACCAGGCCGTAGAAAAAATAAATATTTCCGTTTTATGTATTATTTGAGTCTGGAGGATCTTTTATTTTGAAAATTCTGGGGCGTGCTGTGGCGGCGCAGGAGGTTAGCACGCCCCATGCTTGGAGGCCTCAGTCCTCGACGCGGACGTCGCGGGATCGACTCCCGGTCCCAACGACCCTTGCCGCATGTCTTCCCCCCCTCTCCTCACCCGCTTTCCTGTCTGCCTACTGTCACAAAAATACGAGCCACTAGCGCCGTAAAAACTCTTGGGAGAAAAAAGTGGGGAAAAAAAATAAAACATTTTGTAAATCCTTTAACCGGATTCTCGGTTACGTCTTGCGCGCCAACATTGAGCCCACAAGCAGCAAAAAATAGTAGGAAACAGATCAGATGTCTTTGGAAAAAAATTTTGCGAAGGGGAAAAAGCACAGATTAGAGACAGGAGAATGGATTTATCCCGGTAAGGGATTTCCAATGAAGCCATCAAACTGCTTCGTTACGTAGACACCAAGCACCCTGTGCATAAGAAACATTTCAGGTGTCATTGCCTCTCATCACTCCCAGAAGGGACCGTTCTCGTAGCAGAGAAACAAGCTCAGGGCTCCCATTAGTCGTTATCGTGAGTTAAAACTTTCACGAAAGTAAAATGTTTGTTTTTGTGGCGCATCTGTGTCTTATTTTGAAGGGATATGTAAACATTACCATAGCGTTCAGTCAGAGACCGGTTAGGGCAGTGGTCGAGACAAGATGAGAGGAGTAGAGCTTGTGAGTTTTAGGTCTGGTTGACCCGGCAAGATTTAAGGATTGTCGGCCGATTTTACAAACTTCTGTGACCACACACGACACGACCCGATAAAAGTACAACAAGTTCGATCGGTTCATGTGTCCAGCCACATGGCAGCTGCAACACACCACACACAAACCGATTCCACTCAAGGACATCCCAATTCCAGAAGAAAATCCAGTAAAACCCCAAAGATACCATATCGTGCTTGATTCGCCATCCGTGAATCAAGCACGGATGACGATATAGAAGCAGTAGTGATAGTTTGTGGACTCATTTTAAGCGATAAAAGACTAACAAAAAGAAAAGACATTTGATAAAAGACGGCGGGACCAGCCGCTTTATTTACTGCACTATGATTTGAAGGTGAGTTATGTTTTTTCGTAGTTAATATTTTTAACCGAATAAACATAAAAATATATAATAAACATATATAAAAATGACCTTTACATATATTAATAAACATTTCCACATATCACCTCTGATGTCCACCGGACTCAGTTGTGCTATGTCAACTGTTTGGAATTCCCCTCCATTCTTACGTCACCGCGCTTTCTGATTGGCTACCTGTTACATTCAACAGGCTGCGTTCTCTCTCCCAGTCAGGGAAAACCCCACAGGCTGCGCTAATCGGACCAAGACAATGTTGAATACGTCTTGAATATGCCAGATTTTAGATAGAGCATATTCAACACACCACACACTGCAGGACGTTGTAAGATTGTTGTAAAGAGAAAAAAGGGGCAAAAAAATTAAAAAATGGCCGCAGCAAAATTGCCAAGTCTTGACTGGTCCGTGGTAATAAAAAAGGTTGGGGAACACTGCATTAAACCCACTCTATTTCTCAAAAGATTAGGACTAATTATTTTGCATTTACAGACTTCTGCTTAGTTTATCTCATTACTTGAGAGTCATAGGGTTTGGTATATTGCAAAAACATAAACAAAACTCACCCATAAAAATAGTGTTTGGAGTGGGGTCAGTCAGGTTAGAATGCCTGTAGATGATTCCAACCAGAGCCACAATAACCACAGGATACACTGTCAGAATATTGCGCACCCAGCGGTCCAGCACCCAGTTTTCCAGGACAAACCTACACAGAAATAAATGAGTCTAAAATGATTAAAGCTTAAAGGTTAGCAAAGTTTACTGTGCTTTCCTAAATCTAATTTTATTCTTCTGAGAACCAAAACAATCTGTTAAGAAACTGATCAAGAAATTGAGCTTCTGGGAAAGTCACACATAATTGGTAGATGGACTGAACTTAGTTACCACATTCACCCAGATGTACTCAAGGGGGCTTAGAATTAAGAGCACATTAACATCAGGGAAGGAAGATAAAACTGAAACCCCACCTTTCTAATTACAAGTAATAGTACTCCTCGATGAGCCACTGTCACTCCAAACTACAAACAGCTGCGGATAGAGAGACTCTTACCATCCCAACAACTCTGCAAAAAGAATGCACAAAGAAATGGTTGCTGCTGTGCTCTTGTCAACACCCCACAGTTGAAGAACCACAGAGAAATTGAGCAGAGAGGCAATAGAACTCCATGTGGTATAAACAGCCAAGCCGTTCTGGACCTGAACAGGTACAAAAACATTTGAATTCAGATCACACACAGCTAACCTCAAAATCTTTCAATACAGAGGTTTGGAGCATTCACTACCTACCAGGATTCTGAGGCAGGCCAGATCCTTACTATGGTATGACTGTAACCACAGTCCATAGTAATTTGTAGCACAGCAAACGAAGAACAAGGTACTGTAGTTGGTAAAGACCATCAGCATCAACACAACCAAAGCTGCGAGCATTAACCTGCAAGACAAGTAGAAAATGAACAGCTTTTATTATGTAATTAGATTAGCAACTTCTAAACTAGATGGCCGGTAGGTTTATGTTATAGTTACAACACGGCAATGATTTTAATCAAGTAACATTAATTATTTGTTTAGAGACCATCTTGTGTGAGTTTTGTAATGCACCATTAAAGTGAACAGAAATAAACACCTAAATGCGTCATTCTCTGACGTCAATCTATCAGTCCTACCTACTACCAGGTTCCCAATATTAAGTAATGGTTTTCACTTCACTTCAGTGGTCACAGTGATATGACGGATAGCTAATTTCTAAGGATGAATGCTGATTTTTAAAAGGAGTAATAACATGAAAACATCTATCACACATACAAACTGTAGGTCTGAGGTGTTCTGGTAGGTAGGTTCTGGGTACAGCTATGACAGAGACCCTGGCTGCTTTTATAAGCAGATTTTAAAAGCTGCTTTTGACAGATTTATTGAAAGTGGCTAATACAAAAATGAAATCAGATTTTCACATCGACAATGTTGGTTATTCTGGAAAAAATATTTGACAAGCTATTGTCAGAGGTATGTATATAGTGTATTTCAGAGGTATGAATCACTTTTAGAACGTTTTGAGAATGTGTGCTCTATGTATTGCTGCTGTAACAAGCAGAAGACATACTCCTTGTCCCACAGCATGAGCCACGTCACGTTCAGCAGCATATTGGACAGCCAGGAGAAATAAAAGGCATAGGGTAGCAGACACTGAGCCCAAGACCTATTCAAAAAAAGATAAGGCTCAGTTATGTTGTTATGTTTAAATGTTCAGTAAAACTCTTACAATATTACCTACCCTCTGAAAACATATAAAGTGATGTAAATGACCATCAGGGTGAGCCATGTGTAGATAACTCCCCAGATGGAGAAGGTCCAACCAGCTGGAGTAATGTCTGTATCATAGCGGGCAGACACATTGCCTGTACTGAAGTGAAAGGGACCTGAAGACAAACGACAGTCAACATTAACATCCAAAGTTTAATTCATACAGTGCCAAATCACCAGAAGAAATATCAAATCCAACAGGCCCAATTTAAGCCCTTAACTTCAATCTGGTTCAATCCAGTTACAACAGTTATATTCACGGCCAATAACAGACCCCAGTTTGATCATAACTTTAAAAAATGTCCCTTTAAGTATCTTTCAGGGTAAACTGAACTTACGTTTCAAACTGTTTAAACATTTTAAGTCATTTTGCTTTATACAGAAGCAAGAGGAAGCATCAGGGTGATCAGTTTTCACCCTCTGTGAAGTTAGAGTGATGCAGCACTATGTCTTCCTTGCTTATGAGAAAGAAAAATATGGCTAATTGAATACATTTGAGAAGGACACAAACGTGTATCAATGTTGGACGAGCACCATCAGTAACCCTGCATATCTGCCAAGCCTTCAGGGGTCTCATAAATGCTAACATTTTAGAGAGATAGATGGATAATAGATGATGGATAGGTAGATAAAACTTTATTCATTGCTTTGGGATTTACCCTCAGGGAAACTGCAGTTCAGTCTCCCACACAGCACCAACACATCAAACAATACGTTAAATAATATATATATATATATATATATATATATATATATATATATATATATATATATATATATATATATATATATATATATATATATATATTTACATTCACAGACCAATGCTATAGTCCCTGTTTTTATTGTACTCTTGAACTCCTCTAGTGAGGAGTTCAAGAGTTTCATTGCACCTAGTTTGTTGGTCCTGCACTTTGGAAGAAGCAGTCTCCCACAGAACCTGCTTTCTTGGCTGCTGATGAGTATGCAGAAGGTGGCTGGCATTGTTCATAATAGCCTCAAGTTTCTGTAATGTTCTCCTCTCTGCCACTCATGCCAGAGTCAAGCCTTGTGCAAACCACTGAGCCAGGTCATCTCATTTGCTTCTCCAGCTTGGAAAGGTCTGCCTTAGAGATGCTTCCACCCCAGCATACCACAACATATAACAGTACGCTGGCAACAACAGACTAGTAAAAACAACCCCAGCAGCTTTCCACAGCTTTAAAGGATCTCCTGGTCTGAACTTGCTTATAAAGCTGCTTGGTTTTGCTTTTCCAGTCCAACTTGTTGTTCAGCCACAGGCCAAGATATTTATAGGTCTGCACAACCTCTACTTCCTCCCGTCCTATCAGAACTGGTTGTGGACTGCCTCTGTCCCTATCCCTCCTGAAGTTAATGACGAGTTCCTTTGTCTTGGAAGTGTTTAGCTATAGGCCGTTTCTATAGCACCAGACAACAAAGTCCCTCACCAGGCTCCTGTGTCTGATGCACCCGTATGACATAACATTCCAACACAGATATATCATTTTTTAACATTTATTCATTTGGAATGACAACGTTATTAAATTTGATTTGACTATTTCAGCATAACTAAAGATAAAAAAGCAAATATTTCCCCAGAAAGCAAGGAATGAAAGTTTGAAAAATGATACAATCTTAATGAAAGTAACAGAGCTATTGCCACCCTGAAAGGAAAATGGGAATGGAAAAGAAATTAAATGGAAAAGAGAAATGTCATCATAATGCAATTCAAAATTCTTCAAAGTGTTATTGTATGTGCTGATGACCACGGACAGAAAAAAAATAGTGTAACAGTCTGTATTACCGCAAATTCAAAGAAACCTCTGGCTAGAAACAGACTTATGAAGAGGATGGTCAGGGTTTAAAAAAAAATAATTTTCTTGATTTTATGTAAAATTAGCAGGTAACAGCATTGCACAAGCAAACCTGTACATCTATAAGCTCTGCAAATAATTGCACAGTGTGAATATCATTTGTCCAATACAAAACAAACATCGGTCATTCTGTAGTTAAATAAAATATTCAAGAAGCGAAGCATAAGAAAAAGTTAAAAAACCTCAAATGTAAAGCATGGATTGCTGCACACTGGCTGCACTCTTTACATTTCCACCTGGTTACTGGACAAAGGAAGTACACCACTAAATGTTTAAAAGGAATTTGTTATAAAAAAAATTGCTATGTCAGCAAATATGCTCCTTACCCCCACAAGTGACAACTCTAACATTCAAGTGTTGTTTTTCAGCTTCAGCAAAATCAACACAAGTTTCAAGCCTGAAAGTATCAGTAACATTCATCCAAATGCAATACAATAATAATACAATATTTTAAAGAAATTGTCCTTACTTATGTAAAATGGCCTCACTGAATGTTGAGAATTGCTGATGAGGATGTCTACAATTCACATCTCTGAACCAGACAGGCATTTATTCTCGACTTTCAACTAGCATTTTATGAAGGTCCTCTTTCCAGAAGCCGAACTTGAAAATGCAGCAAACATTACTAGGTGGGTTTATACCAAGATCTTCTAAACTATTAAATAACTCTTTATTCTTAGTTTTTTTTAAATACTTTTTATAAAGTCTTGACTTTTGCAAAAGTCTCTTCAGTTATCTTAAGGAAACAGCCAACAAATAGCTCCAGATAGTACAGGACTCAGCTGTCAGAATTAATCAGAAACAAGGGAGCCAAATTTCTCCTTTTATTCTGTTTTTGTTAGATCCCTACTAGTCTTTAAACTCAGCATAACATTTGGTTCTTTGTATTTTTTCCACCTTCTGTATCTGAATATTTGGCTCCATCTGTGTCAATAGGCTGACTGAGATTGTCTGAAGAATTATTGGATCCAGGTTCACACAGATGAGGAACAGATGTATGAATATTTACCAAAGATCTTGAGCAAGCTGCCTGAGGAACTCAGTCATGCCTTAGGAATGACAGCGTCTTCAAATAGGCCTATATAGTCTTTAAGAATTTAGGACTATTGGCCTTATTCCTAACCCACACCAAATACTAACCCACACTTTTACATTCTGCTGTTGTGTCTTTTGTTTTTAATTGTCTTTTTTAAATAAAGAAACAAAAACAAATAAACAAAAACGTGCAAATTGAATTATCTAAACCCCTCAGTATCCCTTATCCTGCTTATCTTTTTCATACTCGATCAATTTTGTCCGCACCACAGTAAAGTGAGAAAGAAAGTCTCCTTCCACATTTTTGGCTTTTATGCCACTCTGATAACGAATGATGGAATGTTAGCCATTTTCTCACAGTACCCTTGTGGAGTAGAGGGGACAGGACAGGGAGAACTAACTCATTTCCACTTCTAAAATCATTTCGCTCAAAGTGCCAAAAATATTTCGAAATAATGGCTCCGGTCATTAAATACATTTGTAGAATTATAAAGCATTAAACGCTACACAGTTTTAACATGGACTTCTGGTCAGTGACAAATAGAAACGATTGGTGTTTTAGGGAACAGGAAATCACCGGCAGAAGTTGCCAGAAACCGAAGCAGAATCCCTTCCCTTCTTTCCTACACTCTCGATACGTTTTGTAACAGTAAGGGTGCAGATGAAAAATATAAACTACTTTTTAAAAATTTCGGATCCACTTCCACACATGGTGCCACTTAAAAGGTAAACTCTATATATGAACGTAGAGAGAAGCTCGAACCGAGATGAGACAGATTGCTGAATTTACCTCTGCCTGCTCCAGCCAATGCGTTAATGACCAGAACAGCGACGTAAACCACTGCAGAAAGGAGAATCACCACGATTCTAGGCAGACTGTTGTCCTTCATCTTCGCTACCCTATCCTATGTAGTTGTTTGCTACGAATGCCTGAGGCGGAACAAAAATGAGCTCTATTTACACTAAGCTGCCTTCAAGTGCTGCTAGGGAAACGCCCCTTATGTGAGTGAAGAGTTATAAAACCCTAAAGCAGTGGTCCCCAACCACCGGGCCGCGGAAGAAATAATTCTTCTTCTTCTTCTTCTTCTTCTTCTTTAGATTTTTACGGCAGCTTACATCCATTATTGTTTTATTACTGCCATCTATTGGATCCTAGTGTCTGAACCTCAAATTCTCATAATGATCCCAGTATTTTTTTAAAAACGAAAGATCTTCTTTTTCCCCTCAGTATCATTTAACTGATCAACCACATTCTCAAATTTCAATTCCCTATTAAAACCTAATTCAGTTTTTAATAATCTTCTTTGATCTGCATATTTTCTACAACTAATAAAAACATGTTCCATTGTTTCTACATCATCACACCAACTACATAAACCAGTAAGATGTTTCCCCATCTTAAAAAGAGTTCCATTTAAAAAACTCTGACCGGTTCTTATTCTATTTATAATTATCTCCTCCCTCCTGTTTATTCTTCTAATCCTTTCTACATCAACTGTATTTTGTATCTTATACAAATGCCTTCCATTTATTTCATTATCCCACCTAATTTTCCATATCGTCTTACTTTCTCTCTAAACTATACTTTTGCCTTCAGATTTCGATAACTTTATTGGCATATCAATATCTTCTTTTTTAATAGCCTCCTTAGCCAACCTATCTGCTCTTTCATTACCCAAAATACCCACAAGAGCAGGAGTCCAAAATAATATTACATTTTTATTTTGTTCACATAATCTTTGATAAACAATCATAATCTCATATAATATATTTTTATGATTATTTGTACTTCCCTTTTCAATACTCAACAATGCAGATAATGAATCACTGCAAACTATTATTTTATTTGTATTAGTATCCTCCACCCATTCTAAAGCTAATAATATGGCACATAATTCTACTGCATATACACTGAGATAATTTGAGGTTCTTTTTGAAATATTAATCTTTAATTCAGGAATCACTACTACACTGGTTGTTTCATTTTTTTGGATCTTTTGAGCCATCAGTATACAGTGGTGTGAAAAAGTGTTTGCCCCCTTCCTCATTTCCTGTTTTTTTGCATGTTTGTCACACTTAAGTGTTTCGGAACATCAAACCAATTTAAAAAATAGTCAAGGACAACACAAGTAAACACAAAATGCAATTTGTAAATGAAGGTGTTCATTATTAAAGGTGAAAAAAATCCAAACCATCATGGCCCTGTGTGAAAAAGTGATTGCCCCCTACACCTAATAACTGGTTGGGCCACCCTTAGCAGCAACAACTGCAACCAAGCGTTTGCGATAACTTGCAATGAGTTTTTACAGCGTTCTGGAGGAATTTTGGCCCACTCACCTTTGCAGAATTGTTCTAATTCAGTTACATTACAGGGTTTTCGAGCATGAACGGCCTTTTTAAGGTCATACCACAACATCTCAATAGGATTCAGGTCAGGACTTTGGCTAGGCCACTCCAAAGTCTTCATTTTGTTTTTCTTCAGCCATTCAGTGGTGGACTTGCTGGTGTGTTTAGGATCATTGTCCTGCTGCAGAACCCAAGTTCGTTTCAGCTTGAGTTCACGAACAGATGGTTGGACATTCTCCTTCAGGATCTTTTGGTAGAAAGCAGAATTCATAGTTCCATTTATCACAGCAAGTCTTCCAGGTCCTGACGCAGCAAAACAGCCCCAGACCATCACACTACCACCACCATATTTTACTGTTGGTATAATGTTCTTTTTCTGAAATGCAGTGTTCCTTTTACGCCAGACATAATGGGACACACACCTTCCAAAGAGTTCCACTTTTGTCTCATCGGTCCACAGAATATTTTCCCAAAAGACTTGGGGATCATCAAGATGTGTTTTGGAAAAATTGAGACGAGCTTTAATGTTGTTTTTGCTCAGCAGTGGTTTTCTTCTTGGAACTCTGCCATGCAGGCCATTTTTGCCCGGTCTTTTTCTGATGGTGGAGGCCAGGACCCTGACCTTAACTGAGGCAAGTGAGGCCTGCAGTTCTTTGGACGTTGTTGTGGGGTCTTTTGTGACCTCTTGGATGAGTCGTTGCTGCGCTCTTGGGGTAATTTTGGGCGGCCGGCCACTCCTGGGAAGGTTCACCACTGTTCCATGTCTTCACCATTTGTGGATAATGGCTCTCACTGTGGTTCGCTGGATTCCCAAAGCTTTGGAAATGGCTTTATAACCCTTTCCAGACTGATAGATCTTAATTACTGTCTTTCTCAATTGTTCCTGAATTTCTTTGAATCTCAGCATGATGTGTAGCTTTCAAGGATCTTTTGGTGGACTTTACTGTGTCAAGCAGCTCTTATTTAAGTAATGTCTTGACTGAAAACAGGTGTGGCAATAATCAGGCCTGGGTGTAGCTAGAGAAATTGGACTCGGGTGTTAAAAACCACAGTTATAGTATATTTTAACGAGGGGGGCAATCACTTTTTCACACAGGGCCATGATGGTTTGGATTTTTTTTCACCTTTAATAATGAACACCTTCATTTACAAATTGCATTTTGTGTTTACTTGTGTTGTCCTTGACTATTTTTTAAATTGGTTTGATGTTCCGCAACACTTAAATGTGACAAACATGCAAAAAAACAGGAAATGAGGAAGGGGGCAAACACTTTTTCACACCACTGTAAATTTGCAAATAGTCATTATAATTTTTCTGTATTTTATTATAAAATTCTTGACAGATATCTGTTATATTTCTTTTCTTAATATTTAATAATGATCTATCTATATTAATATATTTCCATGTCCATGTAGGTCTCAAAGGCCACAAAACTGTTGGACTAAATTCCTTGTTATATACAATGAACGTTTTTGCTATGTCATCCCCAATCCACCCAAAACTATTCATTTGTTTATTTCCTCTTTCCCAAGAATTTTCTAATACTTTCTTAACTGGATGATCTTCATTATGTCTTCATGTTCTCCTTTTTCCTTTACACATTTTTGCAACATGGCCAAATTCCTGACAGTTGAAACACCTCATTGGTTTAGGCACAAATTCACTGACACTAAATTTTATCAAACCAAAGAAAACCTCCTTTGATACTTCTTTTGACTCAAACTCCAACAACACAGTTTCTGTCTCAACTTTCTCTGGGCCCTTCGTCATCCTTCTTGCGATTTTACTTCCCTCTTTCTTTCTTTCTTTCAAATTCCCAACTAAATCTTTCATATTTACACTTAGAGGCATTCCTGTGATAATTCCTTTACTTTCATTATTTCTTTTTTCACCCACTCTAACAACTGTTCTAACTTTGACTTTACACACCCACCCAAGTTTCTTTGCCTTTTCCACCTGATCTTCTGAATTACATCCAATCAGGAGATTTCCATCTCTCAGTATTTTAGCATGTTTATTTCTCCCACATGCGCTTTAAGTGCTTTTGTTAACTTAAGTGGATCAATCTTCTTAATCAATTCATCTTCATCAAATCTTAGTTGGATTTTTTAATTCTTCTGTTTTTCCCCTCAATGTCTTCAGTACCTTCTGTACTTTCTTCACTTCGCTTTTTCCTCTTTCTTTCAGCGGCTCGCTGTTTCTTACCACCCTTCCCCACCTTTTCCCACTCTTTCCCTTCATTTTGATCACCCATCTCTTCCTCTTCGCTACAATCCATACTTTTCCAGTCACTCCTTTCTAAAGCCACCATTGCCATGTTCTAATTTAAATCCAAGCTAACAGCTGCTTTTGCTTGGATGCCTTGACTCTGCTGCTGCTCTCCTCTGCTCCAGCCAGTCCGCGAGCTCCGGATTTCCTGGAAACTCCGAAGAAATAATTATATATGTCCGTTCTATACTGAGTCTGGAGGAGCTTTTATTTTGAAAGTTCTAAACCGGATGCTGTCGGTTACGTCTGGCACACCAACGTGCAGCAGAATGTGAAAGAAATCACAAGGCGTACCCCGCCTTGTGATATACAACCAAGCATAGGCGTAGGAACCGGGGGGAGTTAGAGGGAACGTCACCCCCCCAAACCCCCAATATTGGAGGCACACGCATTGTAAGTAGCAACCGCCTGCGTCCCTCATTACGAGCAATATGATATTTATTTCCCCATTATTAATCAGCGCTACCCTACACAGCGATGGTTGATTGACTACCTGTACTTTGTGCTAGAGTGGCTAACACAAGTAACAGTTTAGTCAAAAGCCTTTTCTGCTAAAATAAAATCTTTGGCGTATGTTTGATACAGACAGATTCAAAGTGTAGAAGTTGTATCAGTACTGCGATTAACCTGCGGAGAAGCAGTAGTTCTGGTTGTTTGAAGCTGGAAGCAAGTCAAAATTTTGAGTTTCATGCGTGTTAAATGTTAGTGACCAAAATATGGAAGCCCATTTCCGCCATGAAAAAAAAAAAAAGACCAACAGGAAGTCATAATTTCGACATTCAAAGTCATAATTATGAGATTCAAAGTCATTATTATGAGATTCAAAGTCATAATTTCGACTTTTAAAGTCATAATTATGAGATTCAAAGTCATAATTATGAGATTCAAAGTCATAATTTCGACTTTCAAAGTCATAATTATGAGATTCAAAGTCATAATTTCGACTTTCAAAGTCATAATTTCGACTTTTAAAGTCATAATTATGAGATTCAAAGTCATAATTTCGACTTTCAAAGTCATAATTTCGACTTTTAAAGTCATAATTATGAGATTCAAAGTCATAATTTCGACTTTCAAAGTCATAATTATGAGATTCAAAGTCATAATTTCGACTTTTAAAGTCATAATTTCGACTTTTAAAGTCATAATTATGAGATTCAAAGTCATAATTATGAGATTCAAAGTCATAATTATGAGATTCAAAGTCATAATTTCGACTTTTAAAGTCATAATTTCGACTTTTCCACTATTATTAAAAAAAGACCAACAGGAAGTCATAATTTCGACTTTCAAAGTCATAATTTCGATTTTTCCAAAAAAGCAGACATGCTGTCCTTAGTGAGATTTACACAGTATTCCATTTGATCTGTCTAACCAGGAAAACACAGATTTTTCTCCTATTAATGGATTATAAACAAATTGAGGAGTATTTCAGATGTGGTTTAACCAATGATGAAATTCTTGCTTTGCTGGCTGAGGTTCATGGGGTTATTCTTAGCAAGAGGACACCAGAAAGGATTCTTAATAAGAATAAACTTTGGCGCCGAAAGAACAAAACTGATGTGAGTGTAGTGGCAGCTTTCATTCGTCAGCAACTTGAAACCTCTGGACAATGTCACGGATATCGATGGATGCACCAAAAATGCTGGATGAATGGTATTGTTACAGACAGGGAAACAGTTCGAGTCCTTTTATGCTTACTAGATGGTGAAGGAGTAGACCTAAGGTCAAGAAATCGACTGAGGAGACGGATTTACTATTGGAATATTGGACAATTGGAAACTTCTCATCAAAGAGGTCAAAGGTCACATGTGGGGTACCCCCAAGGTTCAATCCTAGGACCCCTCTTATTCAATATCTATATGCTCCCACCAGCTCAGGTTATTACAGGAAATAATAGCTACCATAACTATGCAGACAGCTCTACATTACGATGTCACCAGGTGATTCAGAACCCATCCAATCACTGAACAGATGCTTAGAACAGATAACTGTGTGGATGTGCCAAAACTTCCTCCAGCTGAACAAAAACAAAACTGAAGTTATTATTTTTGGACCTAAAGAGGAACGATCTAGAGTCAGTGCACAGCTTCAGTTATTACAACTAAAAATCAGCGATCAGGCCAGAAACCTGGGGGTAGTGATGGACTCTGACCTGAACCTTCAGAGCCACATAAAGACAGTTACAAAGTTGGCCTTCTATCACCTGAAGAACATTTCTAGGATTAAAGGACTAATGTCTCAGCCAGATCTAGAGAAACTCATCCATGCGTTTATCTTCAGTCGTATTGATTATTGTAACGGCGTCTTCACAGGTCTGTCCAACAAATCAATCAAACAGCTGCAGCTGATCCAGAATGCTGCTGCTCGCGTTCTCACTAAAACCAGGAAGATAGAGCACATAACACCAGTTTTAAAGTCTCTCCACTGTAGCTCAAAGAATAGAGTTTAAAATACTGTTGTTAGTTTATAAATCACTGAATGGTTTAGCACCACAATACATTAAAGATTTGCTGCTGTTGTATCAACCTTCCAGAACCTCTCAGGTCTTCTGGTTCTGGTTCTGCTCTGCAGCCCCAGAACCAGAACCAAACGAGGAGAAGCAGCATTTAGCATCTATGCACCAAAAATCTGGAACAAACTTCCAGAAAACTGTAAAACAGCTGAAACACTGACTTGCTTTAAATCTCAACTAAAAACCCACTTGTTTAAAGTTTTATTTGAAACCTAATCAATTGCAAATTTATTGACGGAACCTGACTTGATGTTCTGTTTTTATTGTTGATTCTATGTTGCATTGTGTTTTTGTGTTTGATTTGATGTAAAGCACTTTGAAATGCCTTGCTGCTGAAATGTGCTATACAAATAAAGTTTGATTGATTGATTGATTGATTGAGGCCTACAAAACAAATAACGATCCAAGAGTCATTGCTGGATACTTCATGGATGCAGTGATTAAAACTGAGGGTTGTCCTGAAAGACTTAGAGTGGATTTAGGGACAGAAAATGTTAATGCAGCTGACATGCAAAGATATTTGCATCTTACAGAAGATCAACCTCAAAGTGATAATGTAATATTTGGTCCAAGCGGATTGAAAGATGGTGGTTGACCCTGCGAAGTGAATGTATCCAGTTCTGGATGGACCTCTTTGACAAACTGAAAGCAGATGGACACTTCTCGGATAACTTCTTGGACAAAGCCTTGATCCAGTTCTGTTTTCTCCACATAATACAGGTGAGCTTGATTTGAGCTGCTCTGTCTTCTCACCTATTGAACATATTTATGATTGCTATAAAGTGGTTATAATGTGCAAAAATTTATTTTCTGAGTATGATACTAAATTAATAGCATATCTTAAATATTGCACAGATTGCATGTTTGGGTAGTTGCTTGATTTAAACTTCCCTGTTTTTGGATAAATAACAGTCATGCTAGATTTACACTTCCGTTTTACTTTTGAATGTTTATTTCAAAGCTATGAGTTTAGTCTGGTTTTTGTTTTCTTCTAGAAAGAACTAAATGAAGTTGTTTCAGCTTGGAACCACCACAGGATACGTCCAACACACAATTCACAAAGTCCTCATGGGCGACCATTCATGATGTACACAGTACCTGAAGTGTATGGAACCAGAGACTATCTACACAGCATTGATCTGAACAGGGTTGAAGCCTGCTTGGAAAACTGTGTTTTCAAAGACTTTCCATGCGATGAAGATGTCTTCAGTATCTGCGTGGACCTGATTTCAGAGCATAACCTGAATGTCACAGATGATGTATTTGCAACAACTGATCTATACATAAGACTCAGACAGCTGATTACCAGAGATTTGGAGCTGCATTGATAAATGTAAAAACATTTTGTTGCGTTGACAGTTTGCTACCTCGTCCCTAATTTGGACTTCAGTAGATATTTGATGACATTCTGAGAGTGGCAGCATTTGCTTCAACACATTGTTGCACCAGTATAAAGATGGGTCAAAGCCATTCACAAGCTCTGTAACTAAGCAAGAAGAGACACTAAAATAAGATAAATCATGCTGAGCTGATAAAATAAGTCTGACATTAGAAAAATATATTGATGCATTGGACAGATGATTTTTGGCTTTGATATTTTCCCTTTATTATCAATATCATTGCATTACAGTTTGAACATTATGCTGATTATTAAACAGGAAATAAATGAATTGAGAACTGCTGTAGAAACATCATTATTTTTCAGGTGTGCAACACAATGCTGATTTAAAGCTTTCCCCACCCCAAATAAATCACACATATAAACTGGAAAAGGCACTTTATTGAACTTCAAAATTAAAGTCTCTATTTAGCTATTAGAGAAGCCTTTGAATGTTTTAAAATAATTCTTTAAGATAATGACAATGCTTCAAGGTGTAAAAAAAAAAGAAAGAAAAGTGTTCTTTTTTAGTTATTTTCTGGTTAAATCTGATATTGAGCTATTGCAATGGCACCAATCTGTTATTGAAAATATTTTAAGGTTATGTTCACTTAAAAAAAATATATACATAAAATGCTGAGTAAACAAAAGAAAATTTTTGAGGAATAAGGGTAAATGAAACACTTTACTCCATTTCTTCCAGAACTGCATTCAAACAGAGTAGCAACATGTTCATCCACTGAACATTTAAATTATGTGACTAATATAAGAAACAAAACATCAGAAATTATTCATAAATTATTTATGCTACTAAGAGCTTGTTTACAAGCGCCATGCCATATTGTATTTTTAATTGTGGAACAAACCAGCTTTTGCAGGCACAACTAAAATTAAAAGAAAAAAAAAAATCTAGTAACAATATAAAATATTTAAATTTAATAAACCCAAAATATTGAGAAAATACATTTTACTGCCAACTCAAATTTATGCTTTAAACTTTAATTTTGGAGTACTTTAACAGAAAACCCCCAAAAAAACACTAGTAGTGGAGTGCCTACTATGACATTGCAGGTGTTATAAGAGAAAAATAAATTGCAAAAAGTAGAAACTCTGTGGAGTTAAGATGAGCTAAAAAACTTAAGATAATGCTAAACTTTGAAAGTTTAATACAAAAAGATTTGGTAACACTTTATTTGAAAGGGTGTGCATAAGACTGGCATGACACTGTCATAAACATGACATAACATCTGTCATGAACATGAAGTCGAATGTTTATGACAGTTGTCATGAAGTGTCATTCGGTAAAATATGCCACTTTTATCGTAAAAGTTGCTCTAAAAGTTGCATTGAAAGTCCATCAAAGGTGCCAACTTTGCATTAAATTATCATAATTCACAAAATCATGCAAAGTTGGCACTTTTAATGGACTTTTAATGCAACTTTTAGAGCAACTTTGCATTAAAAGTGGCATTATTTACCAAATGACACTTCATGACAACTGTCATAAACATTCATAAAGACTCCCTCATGTTCATGACAGATATTGTCATGTTTATGACAGTGTCATGCCAGTCTTATGCACACCCCTTCAAATAAGGTGTTACCAAAAATTCCTTAAACTCACATGTTCTTCAGCTGAAGTCTGTTAGACTATATCCATCACCCATACACTACTTTCTAGGACCTTGTTTATTTCGTGTCGAAACTCTGGATAGTTATCATAATTAACTGGCAACTCTAGGTAGCAACCGCATGTGTGGGCAACTGGCCGTCTCTGAATACCTTGAAGTTGAGTGAAGCTAACACTGATAGTTTTTTGAAGAAACAAATCAGATCCTGTGCAGAACCGCAGAAAAAGTGACAGGTGTTGTGAGTCTGATTCTCTGAGATAAGAACTTAAATATCTGCTGATGTTTTTCTGCAGTTCATTCATGACTGCAGGATATACAATTGAATGTATAACCTTTCTTAATGTTGGCTGGAGATTTTCATATGCAGCTGTAATACTTTCCATCTCTGACCTCAGCGGGGAAAGGACAGTGCTCCACTGCTCAATAACAAAGGCAGGTTCCTGAATGAGCTTTTTGTGGGCAAGCTCCTCAAGTAGTAGCTCTATGTTATCAGCTGTTGGTACTCTTCGACAGTTATGGATATCCATGATTTCCAGAAGCTCTTCTTTGTCAACACTCTGAAAATCTGAAAGACAAGATTCAAACACCATCCGATCGTACTCTGTAACATACCTTAAGAAGCTATCAACAAGAGGACTCTTTATAGAACCAAGAACTGCTTGTTCCAGTATTACTGGAGCAAGTTTTATAGGCAGGTACTTCTGTTTTTGCCAGCCAAAGGCAATAATTCGGCCAATGCTTTCCCATTGTTGCTGTCCAAAATCATGACGCAAGTAGGGCACCTTAAAGTTATTGCCCATTGTGCACTGTTCATAAAAGTCCTGCCAAAATTCTGAGAGGACATCCCTCAAAACTCCTCCATCATCAACAGCCTTTTCTTGCCTTCCATCAGGGAGCACCACTTGAATACATATGTCCTCCTGAGTGACACCTGGATCACAAAAATGTGAAATTAGTTCTTTCAGGATCTGGCCACGGTGAAGAACAAGGATTTTCTTAATCCCTTCTCTCTGAACAATTGGCTCGTTCAAAGAATCAAATTGTGAAGAAGAAAGCACTGGAGTAGATGGCTGTGGAGACAGAGGAAGGGTGTCATCAAGACTGAGACTATCTGTGTCAGAAATGTGTCCTGTGAAAAAGGTAACAGTGCCACTGTCTTCTAAAATGTCCCCATTGATTCCTGCATCTAGCTCTTGGACATTGGACAAATCACCCATGTCATCAGTAGAGTAAACTAGGTAAACATTATCACTGCTGCTGTTTGTCAGGACACTGCTGGTTCCAACATATATGGCATCAATGCTGTCTGGTGCTTTGGATTGAGTCAGTGGTGTGCAAACTTGAGAGTGAGTAGAAAACCTTAAAGTGTCTTGGTCATTTCCACTGGGGTTGTCTGGTTCTGAGTTGCTGCCAGTGTCCTTCTTTTTGGTTGTTAGGTAAAAACGCAAAACAGGTAGTTTTGTCTGCTCATAAAGTTCTCCAACTGTAATATGTTCATCAAGTGAATGTTCCTGGAAATCTGTCATGTCAACCTCAAAATCTGTAATTCTTCCATGTGAATTTCTTTGAGATGGAAAAAACAAACCCACTGCCTTTTCAATTAAGTCATTTTTTCTACATTCCTTTGACACATCAATTTTTCTTGTTCCACCACCTTTCTTTGTCCGAACTTGAAAAAAATTCCCATCTTGAGAATTCATCCATCCTATCTCAACTTTTCGAACAGTTTTTTGAGCATTTCTGATGCTAACATTTTCTGAGATCTGCTTTTGATTGTTGCCTGTGTTCCTTGAAATCTTGACTCTCAATCTGTCAAAAAGTTTTGATTTCCGGCCAGCAGGATCATTTTCCCTTCGTCTGCAATATCCGAGAAGTGCCAGTCGGTCACCATAAGATGGGAGATACTCCTTAAGCTGCTCATCTGTCATGAGCAGAAGGACACTGGAGTCAATCTAGAAAACAAAAGTTAAAACAGTTATTTAACCTATAAAAATGAGGGGAAAAACCCAGTAAAATCAGCCACATGATAAAACTGATCTGTCTTCACCATGTCTCTATAATAGTGTTGTATGATAACTTCTAAATGTACTGATTTCCTTAGCAAGCTAGCTACCTTATCCTTTTGCAGTCGTTGTATGACTTCCTCTGAAACATCCCGTGATTTTAAGAAGTCATATATCTCATCCATCCTGTGACAATTACACACAATAACTAGTGAATAATGTCTAATAAAACATAACTTTGCAAAAAATTTATTATGAACATGAGAATAGGGTTGAATGATATTACTGAAAAACATTTCACGATACAACCATTTTTTTTTATTTTATATAATTTTTTATTTTTTATATCTGAAATACTACCAAACTGGTGATGTGACCTTTCCCATTTTATCCACAGCTTTCACACCATAATGTTTTTTAAAAACATTTATGAGGCACAGTGGTGAAACATTAAACTGCTGCTCCGCAAGTTACTCAACAGCTTGTTGCTAGTTCACCAGTGAGCTAAATGATGCCATCAACCTAGATGAGCTAGCCTTGAGAGGTTGAGAAGCCTTGACTGTGCCTACATCCTCCAGAATGGTATGTGGTTCTGGATCAGAGTTCAGAGAATATTCTATAGAATATTCTGTCAGACTTACTATCTATTGATATTGATCACGTGTGTATCGTGATACATATAACTGATTTATTGTCCAACCCTACAACACAGATAGAAACTGTATTTTAGACTCAAGCTCCTGCTAAAATAAAGACAATAGACAACAAAACAGCTGTACAGATCTGCAATAATAAACCAATACATAAAGAAACTACATAAAAGTAATAAAGAAAAATCTACCAGTGTCTCCACAACTAAATGGCAAAGTGTAGAGCTTAGGTCTGAAAGTTCTGTTTACATTTTTCCCCTAAAATATTTCAATGGTTGAACAATTCTCAAAATGAAATTCCCATCTTTATAAAAGATTCAAGTGCATGAACATCATCAGAATGATTTCAGTTTTGATCTTAATTACTTTCATTTAAACAGATAATATGATAAATTGGATTTTCACAAGACTTGCAACTTACCTCTGTTTAGGTTTAGGTTCAGGTCAAAGGAACCTCCTCTGTCTCTTTTGTAGGTATCCTGAAAGTTGAGTAAAGTTGAGGAGTTAAAATTTTCAACAGGGCCTGCCTGTTTTGGGGATTTTTTAAGTTCCTTGTTTTTCAATTTTTCTTATTTTGAATTGCTTTTATAAATATTGTCAATGTAAAGCTGTAGATCTCCAGCATTAGCATAAGTGTACATGAAACTGCTAAGAAAACAGTTTGAAAACTGATGCATATTGTACTTCCATATTTTACTCTTGTCTATGTATTGACAAAAACAATTTAACGGGAAAGATAGTGAATCACATTATGCATAACAAAACGTGCATAAAACGAGCTGTGGAGCTTGTTTTAACCTACTAGCTATTGCTTGTATTTATGCCACAAAATAATTATACATATTAACTTATTGAATTTTTGGAGTACAAACTTCTTATCGCACTCAAAAAAAACCCTGTTAAATATGCTATAACAAAGTTAGCACGTTTGACGGTTAACCTGCAGCTAGCTCATGTTGCTCAAACAACGAACGATGTACATAACACCACACGATCAAAAAGCAATCAAAACGAAGGAATCTAAACAAAATCAAAAAAGGCGAACCTACCTTTTACTGATTCTTAACGCAGTAGCAAAGGTTGGACCTTGAATTTAGGATCATATTTAACTGGGAGCTGGAGCACGCTCTTATTCTAAGGAGGCTTGTCTCCAACTGCTCCGGTATCTCGTAATTATGACTTTGAAAGTCGAAATTATGACTTCCTGTTGGTCTTTTTTTTTTTTTTTTTAATGGCGGAAAAGTCGAAATTATGACTTTAAAAGTCAAAATTATGACTTTAAAAGTCGAAATTATGACTTTGAATCTCATAATTATGACTTTAAAAGTCGAAATTATGACTTTGAAAGTCGAAATTATGACTTTGAATCTCATAATTATGACTTTGAAAGTCGAAATTATGACTTTGAATCTCATAATTATGACTTTGAATCTCATAATTATGACTTTAAAAGTCGAAATTATGACTTTAAAAGTCGAAATTATGACTTTGAATCTCATAATTATGACTTTAAAAGTCGAAATTATGACTTTGAAAGTCGAAATTATGACTTTGAATCTCATAATTATGACTTTAAAAGTCGAAATTATGACTTTAAAAGTCGAAATTATGACTTTGAATCTCATAATTATGACTTTGAAAGTCGAAATTATGACTTTGAATCTCATAATTATGACTTTGAAAGTCGAAATTATGACTTTGAATCTCATAATTATGACTTTGAATGTCGAAATTATGACTTCCTGTTGGTCTTTTTTTTTTTCATGGCGGAAATGGGCTTCCATACTAAAAACACTATATCAACGAGAGAAGTGAAAAACGGACAGTAAGTGAAATTTCAGCATCACAATCAAATTTCAGTATAATTTGCTTTAGTACAATTTGGAAATGCTGAGAAGCAGTAGATCTGGTTGTTTGAAGCTGGAACCAAGTCAAAATTTTGAGTTTTAAGCTTTTTTTACTGTTAGTGACCAAAAACGCTTTATCTCAGCGAGAGAATCCAAAAACGGACAGTTTGTGAAATTTCAGCACCACAATGAAATTTCAGCATAATTTGCTTTAGTATAACTTGGAAATGCTGAGAAGCAGTAAATCTGGTTGTTTGAAGCTGGAAGCAAGTCAAAATTTTGAGTTTCATGCGTGTTAAATGTTAGTGAAAAACGCTTTATCTCAGAGAAGCCAAAAACGGACAGTTTGTGAAATTTCAGCACCACAATGAAATTTCAGCATAATTTGCTTTAGTATAACTTGGAAATGCTGAGAAGCAGTAAATCTGGTTGTTTGAAGCTGGAAGCAAGTCAAAATTTTGAGTTTCATGCGTGTTAAATGTTAGTGACCAAAAACACTATATCAACGAGAGAAGTGAAAAACGGACAGTTTGTGAAATTTCAGCACCACAATCAAATTTCAGCATAATTTGCTTTAGTATAACTTGGAAATGCTGAGAAGCAGTAAATCTGGTTGTTTGAATCTGGAACCAGTTCAAAATTTTGAGTTTTAAGCTTTTTTACTGTTAGTGACCAAAAACGCATTATCTCAGCGAGAGAAGCCAAAAACGGACAGTTTGTGAAATTTCAGCACCACAATGAAATTTCAGCATAATTTGCTTTAGTATAACTTGGAAATGCTGAGAAGCAGTAAATCTGGTTGTTTGAAGCTGGAAGCAAGTCAAAATTTTGAGTTTCATGCGTGTTAAATGTTAGTGACCAAAAACACTATATCAACGAGAGAAGTGAAAAACGGACAGTTTGTGAAATTTCAGCACCACAATCAAATTTCAGCATAATTTGTTTTAGTATAACTTGGAAATGCTGAGAAGCAGTAAATCTGGTTGTTTGAAGCTGGAACCAGTTCAAAATTTTGAGTTTTAAGCTTTTTTACTGTTAGTGACCAAAAACGCTTTATCTCAGCGAGAGAAGCCAAAAATGGACAGTTTGTGAAATTTCAGCACCACAATCAAATTTCAGCATAATTTGCTTTAGTATAACTTGGAAATGCTGAGAAGCAGTAAATCTGGTTGTTTGAAGCTGGAACCAGTTCAAAATTTTGAGTTTTAAGCTTTTTTACTGTTAGTGACCAAAAACGCTTTATCTCAGCGGGAGAAGCCAAAAATGGAAAGTTTGTGAAATTTCAGCACCACAATCAAATTTCAGCATAATTTGCTTTAGTATAACTTGGAAATGCTGAGAAGCAGTAAAACTGATTGTCTGAAGCTGGAACCAGGTCAAAATTTTGAGTTTTAAGCTTCTTTGCGGTTAGTGACCAAAAACGCTTTTTCTCAGCGAGAGAAGCCAAAAATGGACAGTTTGTGAAATTTCAGCACCACAATCAAATTTCAGCATAATTTGCTTTAGTATAACTTGGAAATGCTGAGAAGCAGTAAATCTGGTTGTTTGAAGCTGGAACCAGTTCAAAATTTTGAGTTTTAAGCTTTTTTTAATTTCAGAAATTTCAGCACCACGATCAATGGACAGTTTGTGAAATTTCAGCACCACAATCAAATTTCAGCATAATTTGCTTAATATAACTTGGAAATGCTGAGAAACAGTAAATCTGGTTGTTTGAAGCTGGAACCAGTTCAAAATTTTGAGTTTTAAGCTTCTTTACTGTTAGTGACCAAAAACGCATTACCTCAGCGAGAGAAGCCAAAAACGTACAGTTTGTGAAATTTCAGCACCACAATCAAATTTCAGCATAATTTACTTTAGTATAACTTGGAAATGCTGAGAAGCAGTAAATCTGGTTCTTTGAAGCTGGAACCAGTTCACAATTTTTAGTTTTAAGCTTTTTTACTGTTAGTGACCAAAAACGCTTTATCTCAGCGAGAGAAGCCAAAAATGGACAGTTTGTGAAATTTCAGCACCACAATCAAATTTCAGCATAATTTGCTTAATATAACTTGGAAATGCTGAGAAACAGTAAATCTGGTTGTTTGAAGCTGGAACAAGTTCAAAATTTTGAGTTTTAAGCTTTTTTACTGCTAGTGACCAAAAACGCTTTATCTCAGCGAGAGAAGCCAAAAATGGACAGTTTGTGAAATTTCAGCACCACAATCAAATTTCAGCATAATTTGCTTAATATAACTTGGAAATGCTGAGAAACAGTAAATCTGGTTGTTTGAAGCTGGAACCAGTTCAAAATTTTGAGTTTTAAGCTTTTTTACAGTTAGTGACCAAAAACGCTTTATCTCAGCGAGAGAAGCCAAAAATGGACAGTTTGTGAAATTTCAGCACCACAATCAAATTTCAGCATAATTTGCTTAATATAACTTGGAAATGCTGAGAAACAGTAAATCTGGTTGTTTGAAGCTGGAACCAGTTCACAATTTTGAGTTTTAAGCTTCTTTACTGTTAGTGACCAAAAACGCTTTATCTCAGCGAGAGAAGCCAAAAATGGACAGTTTGTGAAATTTCAGCACCACAATCAAATTTCAGCATAATTTGTTTTAGTATAACTTGTAAATGCTGAGAAGCAGTAAATTTGGTTGTTTGAAGCTGGAACCAGTTCAAAATTTTGAGTTTTAAGCTTCTTTACTGTTAGTGAACAAAAAAATCTTTATCTCAGCGAGACAAGCCAAAAACGGATAGTTTGTGAAATTTCAGCACCACAATCAAATTTCTGCATAATTTGCTTAATATAACTTGGAAATGCTGAGAAACAGTAAATCTGGTTGTTTGAAGCTGGAACCAGTTCAAAATTTTGAGTTTTAAGCTATTTTTAATTTCAGAAATTTCAGCACCACGATCAATGGACAGTTTGTGAAATTTCAGCACCACAATCAAATTTCAGCATAATTTGCTTAATATAGCTTGGAAATGCTGAGAAACAGTAAATCTGGTTGTTTGAAGCTGGAACCAGTTCAAAATTTTGAGTTTTAAGCTTTTTTACTGTTAGTGACCAAAAATGCTTTATCTCAGCGAGAGACGCCAAAAATGGACAGTTTGTGAAATTTCAGCACCACAATCAAATTTCAGCATAATTTGCTTAATATAACTTGGAAATGCTGAGAAACAGTAAATCTGGTTGTTTGAAGCTGGAACCGGTTAAAAATTTTGAGTTTTAAGCTTTTTTACTGTTAGTGACCAAAAACGCTTTATCTCAGCGAGAGAAGCCAAAAATGGACAGTTTGTGAAATTTCAGCACCACAATCAAATTTCAGCATAATTTGTTTTAGTATAACTTGGAAATGCTGAGAAGCAGTAAATCTGGTTGTTTGAAGCTGGAACCAGTTCAAAATTTTGAGTTTTAAGCTTCTTTACTGTTAGTGAACAAAAAAATCTTTATCTCAGCGAGAGAAGCCAAAAACGGATAGTTTGTGAAATTTCAGCACCACAATCAAATTTCTGCATATTTTGCTTAATATAACTTGGAAATGCTGAGAAACAGTAAATCTGGTTGTTTGAAGCTGGAACCAGTTCAAAATTTTGAGTTTTAAGCTTTTTTTAATTTCAGAAATTTCAGCACCACGATCAATGGACAGTTTGTGAAATTTCAGCACCACAATCAAATTTCAGCATAATTTGCTTAATATAGCTTTGAAATGCTGAGAAACAGTAAATCTGGTTGTTTGAAGCTGGAACCAGTTCAAAATTTTGAGTTTTAAGCTTTTTTACTGTTAGTGACCAAAAACGCTTTATCTCAGCGAGAGAAGCCAAAAATGGACAGTTTGTGAAATTTCAGCACCACAATCAAATTTCAGCATAATTTGCTTAATATAACTTGGAAATGCTGAGAAACAGTAAATCTGGTTGTTTGAAGCTGGAACCAGTTCAAAATTTTGAGTTTTAAGCTTCTTTACTGTTAGTGACCAAAAACGCTTTATCTCAGCGAGAGAAGCAAAGAATGGACAGTTTGTGAAATTTCAGCACCACAATCAAATTTCAGCATAATTTGTTTTAGTATAACTTGGAAATGCTGAGAAGCAGTAAATCTGGTTGTTTGAAGCTGGAACCAGTTCAAAATTTTGAGTTTTAAGCTTCTTTACTGTTAGTGAACAAAAAAATCTTTATCTCAGCGAGAGAAGCCAAAAACGGATAGTTTGTGAAATTTCAGCACCACAATCAAATTTCTGCATATTTTGCTTAATATAACTTGGAAATGCTGAGAAACAGTAAATCTGGTTGTTTGAAGCTGGAACCAGTTCAAAATTTTGAGTTTTAAGCTTTTTTTAATTTCAGAAATTTCAGCACCACGATCAATGGACAGTTTGTGAAATTTCAGCACCACAATCAAATTTCTGCATAATTTGCTTAATATAACTTGGAAATGCTGAGAAACAGTAAATCTGGTTGTTTGAAGCTGGAACCGGTTAAAAATTTTGAGTTTTAAGCTTTTTTACTGTTAGTGACCAAAAACGCTTTATCTCAGCGAGAGAAGTTTGTGAAATTTCAGCACCACAATCAAATTTCAGCATAATTTGTTTTAGTATAACTTGGAAATGCTGAGAAGCAGTAAATCTGGTTGTTTGAAGCTGGAACCAGTTCAAAATTTTGAGTTTTAAGCTTCTTTACTGTTAGTGAACAAAAAAATCTTTATCTCAGCGAGAGAAGCCAAAAACGGATAGTTTGTGAAATTTCAGCACCACAATCAAATTTCAGCATAATTTGCTTAATATAGCTTGGAAATGCTGAGAAACAGTAAATCTGGTTGTTTGAAGCTGGAACCAGTTCAAAATTTTGAGTTTTAAGCTTTTTACTGTTAGTGACCAAAAACGCTTTATCTCAGCGAGAGAAGCCAAAAATGGACAGTTTGTGAAATTTCAGCACCACAATCAAATTTCAGCATAATTTGCTTAATATAACTTGGAAATGCTGAGAAACAGTAAATCTGGTTGTTTGAAGCTGGAACCAGTTCAAAATTTTGAGTTTTAAGCTTTTTTACTGTTAGTGACCAAAAACGCTTTATCTCAGCGAGAGAAGCCAAAAATGGACAGTTTGTGAAATTTCAGCACCACAATCAAATTTCAGCATAATTTGCTTAATATAACTTGGAAATGCTGAGAAACAGTAAATCTGGTTGTTTGAAGCTGGAACCAGTTCACAATTTTGAGTTTTAAGCTTTTTTACTGTTAGTGACCAAAAACGCTTTATCTCAGCGAGAGAAGCAAAGAATGGACAGTTTGTGAAATTTCAGCACCACAATCAAATTTCAGCATAATTTGTTTTAGTATAACTTGGAAATGCTGAGAAGCAGTAAATCTGGTTGTTTGAAGCTGGAACCAGTTCAAAATTTTGAGTTTTAAGCTTCTTTACTGTTAGTGAACAAAAAAATCTTTATCTCAGCGAGAGAAGCCAAAAACGGATAGTTTGTGAAATTTCAGCACCACAATCAAATTTCTGCATAATTTGCTTAATATAACTTGGAAATGCTGAGAAACAGTATATATGGTTGTTTGAAGCTGGAACCAGTTCAAAATTTTGAGTTTTAAGCTTTTTTTAATTTCAGAAATTTCAGCACCACGATCAATGGACAGTTTGTGAAATTTCAGCACCACAATCAAATTTCAGCATAATTTGTTTTAGTATAACTTGGAAATGCTGAGAAGCAGTAAATCTGGTTGTTTGAAGCTGGAACCAGTTCAAAATTTTGAGTTTTAAGCTTCTTTACTGTTAGTGAACAAAAAAATCTTTATCTCAGCGAGAAGCCAAAATGGACAGTTTGTGAAATTTCAGCACCACAATCAAATTTCAGCATAATTTGCTTAATATAACTTGGAAATGCTGAGAAGCAGTAAATCTGGTTGTTTGAAGCTGGAACCTGTTCAAAATTTTGAGTTTTAAGCTTCTTTACTGTTAGTGGCCAAAAACGCTTTTTCTCAGCGAGAGAAGCCAAAAATGGACAGTTTGTGAAATTTCAGCACCACAATCAAATTTCAGCATAATTTGCTTTAGTATAACTTGGAAATGCTGAGAAGCAGTAAATCTGGTTGTTTGAATCTGGAACCAGTTCAAAATTTTGAGTTTTAAGCTTTTTTACTGTTAGTGACCTAAAACGCTTTATCTCAGCGAGAGAAGCCAAAAATGGACAGTTTGTGAAATTTCAGCACCACAATCAAATTTCAGCATAATTTGCTTTAGCATAACTTGGAAATGCTGGGAAGCAGTAAATCTGGTTGTTTGAAGCTGGAACCAGTTCAAAATTTTGAGTTTTAAGCTTTTTTACTGTTAGTGACCAAAAACGCTTTATCTCAGCGAGAGAAGCCAAAAATGGACAGTTTGTGAAATTTTAGCACCACAATCAAATTTCAGCATAATTTGCTTAATATAACATGGAAATGCTGAGAAACAGTAAATCTGGTTGTTTGAAGCTGGAACCAGTTCAAAATTTTGAGTTTTAAGCTTTTTTTAATTTCAGACATTTCAGCACCACGATCTATGGACAGTTTGTGATATTTCAGCACCACAATCAAATTTCAGCATAATTTGCTTAATATAACTTGGAAATGCTGAGAAACAGTAAATCTGGTTGTTTGAAGCTGGAACCAAGTCAAAATTTTTAGTTTTAAGCTTTTTTTACTGTTAGTGACCAAAAACGCTTTATCTCAGCGAGAGAAGCCAAAAACGGACAGTTTGTGAAATTTCAGCACCACAATGAAATTTCAGCATAATTTGCTTTAGTATAACTTGGAAATGCTGAGAAGCAGTAAATCTGGTTGTTTGAAGCTGGAAGCAAGTCAAAATTTTGAGTTTCATGCGTGTTAAATGTTAGTGACCAAAAACGCTTTATCTCAGCGAGAGAAGCCAAAAACGGACAGTTTGTGAAATTTCAGCACCATAATGAAATTTCAGCATAATTTGCTTTAGTATAACTTGGAAATGCTGAGAAGCAGTAAATCTGGTTGTTTGAAGCTGGAAGCAAGTCAAAATTTTGAGTTTCATGCGTGTTAAATGTTAGTGACCAAAAACGCTTTATCTCAGCGAGAGAAGCCAAAAACGGACAGTTTGTGAAATTTCAGCACCACAATGAAATTTCAGCATAATTTGCTTTAGTATAACTTGGAAATGCTGAGAAGCAGTAAATCTGGTTGTTTGAAGCTGGAAGCAGTTCAAAATTTTGAGTTTCATGCGTGTTAAATGTTAGTGACCAAAACGCTTTATCTCAACGAGAGAAGCCAAAACGGACAGTTTGTGAAATTTCAGCACCACAATCAAATTTCAGCATAAATTGCTTTAGTATAACTTGGAAATGCTGAGAAGCAGTAAATCTGGTTGTTTGAAGCTGGAAGCAAGTCAAAATTTTGAGTTTCATGCGTGTTAAATGTTAGTGACCAAAAACACTATCTCAGCTTAGAGAAGTGAAAAACGGATAGTTTGTGAAATTTCAGCACCACAATGAAATTTCAGCATAATTTGCTTTAGTATAACTTGGAAATGCTGAGAAGCAGTAAATCTGGTTGTTTGAAGCTGGAAGCAGTTCAAAATTTTGAGTTTCATGCGTGTTAAATGTTAGTGACCAAAAACACTATATCAACGAGAGAAGTGAAAAACGGACAGTTTGTGAAATTTCAGCACCACAATCAAATTTCAGCATAAATTGCTTTAGTATAACTTGGAAATGCTGAGAAGCAGTAAATCTGGTTGTTTGAATCTGGAACCAGTTCAAAATTTTGAGTTTTAAGCTTTTTTACTGTTAGTGACCAAAAACGCATTATCTCAGCGAGAGAAGCCAAAAACGGACAGTTTGTGAAATTTCAGCACCACAATCAAATTTCAGCATAATTTGCTTTAGTATAACTTGGAAATGCTGAGAAGCAGTAAATCTGGTTGTTTGAAGCTGGAACCAGTTCAAAATTTTGAGTTTTAAGCTTTTTTTAATTTCAGAAATTTCAGCACCACGATCAATGGACAGTTTGTGAAATTTCAGCACCACCATCAAATTTCAGCATAATTTGCTTAATATAACTTGGAAATGCTGAGAAACAGTAAATCTGGTTGTTTGAAGCTGGAACCAGTTCAAAATTTTCAGTTTTAAGCTTTTTTACTGTTAGTGACCAAAAACGCTTTATCTCAGCGAGAGAAGCCAAAAATGGACAGTTTGTGAAATTTCAGCACCACAATCAAATTTCAGCATAATTTGCTTAATATAACTTGGAAATGCTGAGAAACAGTAAATCTGGTTGTTTGAAGCTGGAACCAGTTCAAAATTTTGAGTTTTAAGCTTTTTACTGTTAGTGACCAAAACGCTTTATCTCAGAGAAGCCAACAATGGACAGTTTGTGAAATTTCAGCACCACCATCAAATTTCAGCATAATTTGCTTAATATAACTTGGAAATGCTGAGAAACAGTAAATCTGGTTGTTTGAAGCTGGAACCAGTTCAAAATTTTGAGTTTTAAGCTTTTTACTGTTAGTGACCAAAACGCTTTATCTCAGCGAGAAGCCAAAATGGACAGTTTGTGAAATTTCAGCACCACAATCAAATTTCAGCATAATTTGCTTAATATAACTTGGAAATGCTGAGAAACAGTAAATCTGGTTGTTTGAAGCTGGAACCAGTTCACAATTTTGAGTTTTAAGCTTTTTTACTGTTAGTGACCAAAAACGCTTTATCTCAGCGAGAGAAGCAAAGAATGGACAGTTTGTGAAATTTCAGCACCACAATCAAATTTCAGCATAATTTGTTTTAGTATAACTTGGAAATTCTGAGAAGCAGTAAATCTGGTTGTTTGAAGCTGGAACCAGTTCAAAATTTTGAGTTTTAAGCTTCTTTACTGTTAGTGAACAAAAAAATCTTTATCTCAGCGAGAGAAGCCAAAAACGGATAGTTTGTGAAATTTCAGCACCACAATCAAATTTCTGCATAATTTGCTTAATATAACTTGGAAATGCTGAGAAACAGTATATATGGTTGTTTGAAGCTGGAACCAGTTCAAAATTTTGAGTTTTAAGCTTTTTTTAATTTCAGAAATTTCAGCACCACGATCAATGGACAGTTTGTGAAATTTCAGCACCACAATCAAATTTCAGCATAATTTGTTTTAGTATAACTTGGAAATGCTGAGAAGCAGTAAATCTGGTTGTTTGAAGCTGGAACCAGTTCAAAATTTTGAGTTTTAAGCTTCTTTACTGTTAGTGAACAAAAAAATCTTTATCTCAGCGAGAGAAGCCAAAAATGGACAGTTTGTGAAATTTCAGCACCACAATCAAATTTCAGCATAATTTGCTTAATATAACTTGGAAATGCTGAGAAGCAGTAAATCTGGTTGTTTGAAGCTGGAACCTGTTCAAAATTTTGAGTTTTAAGCTTCTTTGCGGTTAGTGACCAAAAACGCTTTTTCTCAGCGAGAGAAGCCAAAAATGGACAGTTTGTGAAATTTCAGCACCACAATCAAATTTCAGCATAATTTGCTTTAGTATAACTTGGAAATGCTGAGAAGCAGTAAATCTGGTTGTTTGAATCTGGAACCAGTTCAAAATTTTGAGTTTTAAGCTTTTTTACTGTTAGTGACCAAAAACGCTTTATCTCAGCGAGAGAAGCCAAAAATGGACAGTTTGTGAAATTTCAGCACCACAATCAAATTTCAGCATAATTTGCTTTAGCATAACTTGGAAATGCTGGGAAGCAGTAAATCTGGTTGTTTGAAGCTGGAACCAGTTCAAAATTTTGAGTTTTAAGCTTTTTTACTGTTAGTGACCAAAAACGCTTTATCTCAGCGAGAGAAGCCAAAAATGGACAGTTTGTGAAATTTTAGCACCACAATCAAATTTCAGCATAATTTGCTTAATATAACATGGAAATGCTGAGAAACAGTAAATCTGGTTGTTTGAAGCTGGAACCAGTTCAAAATTTTGAGTTTTAAGCTTTTTTTAATTTCAGACATTTCAGCACCACGATCTATGGACAGTTTGTGATATTTCAGCACCACAATCAAATTTCAGCATAATTTGCTTAATATAACTTGGAAATGCTGAGAAACAGTAAATCTGGTTGTTTGAAGCTGGAACCAAGTCAAAATTTTTAGTTTTAAGCTTTTTTTACTGTTAGTGACCAAAAACGCTTTATCTCAGCGAGAGAAGCCAAAAACGGACAGTTTGTGAAATTTCAGCACCACAATGAAATTTCAGCATAATTTGCTTTAGTATAACTTGGAAATGCTGAGAAGCAGTAAATCTGGTTGTTTGAAGCTGGAAGCAAGTCAAAATTTTGAGTTTCATGCGTGTTAAATGTTAGTGACCAAAAACGCTTTATCTCAGCGAGAGAAGCCAAAAACGGACAGTTTGTGAAATTTCAGCACCACAATGAAATTTCAGCATAATTTGCTTTAGTATAACTTGGAAATGCTGAGAAGCAGTAAATCTGGTTGTTTGAAGCTGGAAGCAAGTCAAAATTTTGAGTTTCATGCGTGTTAAATGTTAGTGACCAAAAACACTATATCAACGAGAGAAGTGAAAAACGGACAGTTTGTGAAATTTCAGCACCACAATCAAATTTCAGCATAAATTGCTTTAGTATAACTTGGAAATGCTGAGAAGCAGTAAATCTGGTTGTTTGAAGCTGGAAGCAAGTCAAAATTTTGAGTTTCATGCGTGTTAAATGTTAGTGACCAAAAACGCTTTATCTCAGCTTAGAGAATCCAAAACGGACAGTTTGTGAAATTTCAGCACCACAATGAAATTTCAGCATAATTTGCTTTAGTATAACTTGGAAATGCTGAGAAGCAGTAAATCTGGTTGTTTGAAGCTGGAAGCAAGTCAAAATTTTGAGTTTCATGCGTGTTAAATGTTAGTGACCAAAAACACTATATCAACGAGAGAAGTGAAAAACGGACAGTTTGTGAAATTTCAGCACCACAATCAAATTTCAGCATAAATTGCTTTAGTATAACTTGGAAATGCTGAGAAGCAGTAAATCTGGTTGTTTGAATCTGGAACCAGTTCAAAATTTTGAGTTTTAAGCTTTTTTACTGTTAGTGACCAAAAACGCATTATCTCAGCGAGAGAAGCCAAAAACGGACAGTTTGTGAAATTTCAGCACCACAATCAAATTTCAGCATAATTTGCTTTAGTATAACTTGGAAATACTGAGAAGCAGTAAATCTGGTTGTTTGAAGCTGGAACCAGTTCAAAATTTTGAGTTTTAAGCTTTTTTTAATTTCAGAAATTTCAGCACCACAATCAATGGACAGTTTGTGAAATTTCAGCACCACCATCAAATTTCAGCATAATTTGCTTAATATAACTTGGAAATGCTGAGAAACAGTAAATCTGGTTGTTTGAAGCTGGAACCAGTTCAAAATTTTCAGTTTTAAGCTTTTTTACTGTTAGTGACCAAAAACGCTTTATCTCAGCGAGAGAAGCCAAAAATGGACAGTTTGTGAAATTTCAGCACCACAATCAAATTTCAGCATAATTTGCTTAATATAACTTGGAAATGCTGAGAAACAGTAAATCTGGTTGTTTGAAGCTGGAACCAGTTCAAAATTTTGAGTTTTAAGCTTTTTTACTGTTAGTGACCAAAAACGCTTTATCTCAGCGAGAGAAGCCAAAAATGGACAGTTTGTGAAATTTCAGCACCACAATCAAATTTCAGCATAATTTGCTTAATATAACTTGGAAATGCTGAGAAACAGTAAATCTGGTTGTTTGAAGCTGGAAGCAGTTCAAAATTTTGAGTTTTAAGCTTTTTTACTGTTAGTGACCAAAACGCTTTATCTCCGCGAGAGAAGCCAAACATGGACAGTTTGTGAAATTTCAGCACCACAATCAAATTTCAGCATAATTTGCTTAATATAACTTGGAAATGCTGAGAAACAGTAAATCTGGTTGTTTGAAGCTGGAACCAGTTCAAAATTTTGAGTTTTAAGCTTTTTTTTAATTTCAGAAATTTCAGCACCACAATCAATGGACAGTTTGTGAAATTTCAGCACCACAATCAAATTTCAGCATAATTTGCTTAATATAACTTGGAAATGCTGAGAAACAGTAAATCTGGTTGTTTGAAGCTGGAAGCAGTACAAAATTTTGAG